>NC_139222.1:265548629-266748629 GCF_055691185.1 Crinia signifera
TCAGCAGAAGCCATCATTTTGACTGTCTTTTAACTAGTTTTATGTCAGGTAGGAGCTGATTGGTTGGTTGTTTATCACTTTTGAAGCTTAGTGCATCTGGCCCTTATTCTTTGAGGAAAGTATTATTGGGTTTTAGAATATTTGTAGGTTAGTTTCTTCTTAAAGGTGGATCTGGGGAGGGGTCACACTGACATAGAAGGGCCTCACTATGTGGACCCTACATGTTCCAGCAATTTCCCCTTCATTCTTTCACTCCAGGTGAAAGGAAATGTAAGTTAAAAATACACATCATTCTGCATATGGATGAATATCTATAAAAGTTTGGTAAGGAAATCCATTCATTCTCAATCAGCTCCATTATGTGTAAATATAAATGCAATGCTATCCAACAAATCTAAGGAATAAAATAGGAACCTGCACTGCGTATCAATGTGAGGCAGGGAGCCTGCTTGTCTGTGGTGTATGTCATAGTGCCCCCTTATCTGTGATCCTCGGAACGGACCTTGGAAACCAGTATACATCTAGATTTGCCTGGACACAGAAAAGTGCCCACGGTGGGAGGACAGAATTAAAAAATCTGCCTTCGGGTTTGGCAGTAAATGTGCCCTTTTTATCTCTTCATGCGATTTAAATAATCACCTTTATGCACACTGGTGAACAGGAGGTACAGAGCATCCTAGTACCTGATATTTACTCAGCAAGGCTCACAATCAACCACATTTGTGTAAAAGTATTCACATGGTACCACAAAAGTCTTACACATAAAATTGCTGCCATGTACACAGTCAGGGCCGATGCCAGGTACGCTCGCCTGCTCCAGGGGTGTGTGTGTGTGATGCGTCCGCTGAGTCGCTCGACGACAGGGGGGGGGTGAGAGAGGAGGAGAGTTGCAGTGGAGGAAGGGGAAGGGGAGGGGATGCGGCCGCCGCTGCCGAAGCGCTCCACGAGGGGCAGGGTGTGGGGATGGAGGGGCAGGGTGTGGGGATGGTGCGGGCGCCGCTGCGCTCACCAGACTCCACGGGGGTTGGGGACCGTGCAGGCGCCTCTGCGTTCACCTGGCTCCAAGGGGGTTGGGGACAGTGCGGGCGCCGCTGCACTCACCTAGCTCAATGGGGGGTGGGGATGGGCGGGCGCCACTGCGGCACTACCTCTTAACTGGCTCCATGGGGGGGGGGTGGCTCCCAAGTGCCGCCCTCCAGTGGCCGGTACCCTAGGCAAATGCTTAAAGCTGCCTAGTGGTGGCGCCGGCCCTGTATACAGTAAATAGCTGTAGGTGATATTTAAATTTTTAAAAATAGTTTTTTCAATATATAATATATATATGTATTCACATATGGCTATATTATACTTTTTCAATACTATGTTTCATCAAATTTGTTTACAGATGTGAAACAGACAATACTAGGCATAATATAACATGCCAGGGGTGAGATGTGCTAATAGTGGAGAGAGATAAAGTACCAGCCAGTCAGCCCCTAACTGCCACGTTACAGGCTGTGATTGACAAATCATACCTGCACAGAAACAAAACCCAAATCTAACTCTCTGCACATGTTACATCTGCCCCACCTGCAGAGCAGCATGGTTTTGCAGTTGGGGTGCAGTTTTGCGATCAGGTCTGAATAACCCCCTTTTATCTCTGTCTACTTTATAACACTCCAAGGCGTAATACATTTGCCCACAGATGTACATGTATAGTACACATCTTATATGTATATTACACATCTCCTGTCATCTACAATGAACACACGTATTGGGTTTGCTTGGCCTTAAGTGGAGTTTGTATGTTCTCCCATGTGCTTGTGTGACCACAAACCAAAAACATACTTTCACTTTAATTGGTTTCTGACAAACATTATCCGGTACTCTTTACCTAGATGGGCGCCCGTCGCGGGCATCGCGGGTACATTTATGTGTGGCCGCGACGCGACCGACGCGATGCCCGCGATTTCCCATTGAAACCAATGTTAAACATGGAAATCGTGTCGGTCGCGTCGCGGCCGGCCATAAATGTACCCGCGATGCCCGCGACGCGATGCTCCCGATTTCCCATAGGAATCAATGTTAAAAGGCGCGATGGACCCGATTTTACTGTTAAATGGCTCAATCCACCAGATTTGGCCATAGGAATCAATGTTAAATGGGCCACAGAGCCCATTAACCCTTAAATGTCCCCCCAATTTTTAACGCCACCCCACGATCCACGCCAACCCGAAGCGTGGCGAGCGCAGCGAGCCCGCGAGGGGCGGCGGTACGCGTCCTCCGACCTTTTCATGCCCTACTATCCACTAGGGCGTGGTGTGAGAATATAATAGTGTGGCGAGTGCAGCGAGCCACCGAGCCCGAAGCGTGGCGAGCGGACGCGGATACCTTCACAGTTATGCGCGTCCCCTCGCGTGCTTCCCACGTGTCCGTGGCGAGGCGGACACCTGTAAAGCCCGCGAGGGGACGCGTCTACCTGTGAAGGTATCCGCGTCCCCTCGCGGGGCGCGCTGCGCTCGCCACGCTTCGGGCTCGGTGGCTCGCTGCGCTCGCCACACTATTATATTCTCACACCACGCCCTAGTGGATAGTAGGGCATGAAAAGGTCGGAGGACGCGTACCGCCGCCCCTCACGGGCTCGCTGCGCTCGCCACGCTTCGGGTTGGCGTGGATCGTGGGGTGGCGTTAAAAATTTGGGGGGACATTTAAGGGTTAATTTGGCCTATTTGGCCCCAAATCGGGTCCATTGAGCCATTTAACAGTAAAATCGCGGTCAATCTGCCGTTTTAACATTGTTCCCTATGGGAAAATCGCGGTCATCGCGGGCATCGCGGCCATCCCGATTTACCCGCGATGCCCGCGATCACCGCGATTTTTACCCCCGACGCCCGCGATTTCAATCGCTGGCGCCCAACTAAGTAAAGAGTACCCATTATCCTTTAATGTAGGCATTCCCAACCACGGTCCTCAAGGCACACTACAGGTGCGGACACACTGGCCGATATATCGGATGTCTGCTTGAACGGATGATATATCGATACACCATTGGTCAGTGGGTACGAGCGATATATTTGTGAACAGCATCATTCACAGATATTTTGCGTCAGCTGTGCAACATGGCTAATGCCAGATATATCTAAAGATGTGCCCTACCATTTTGTGATGTTAGTCCCGATGGATCGGGCAGCGTGTATGGCGAATATATATCTGCAGATCGATTGACGCCGTTCACAGATATATCGCTCATACACACTGGCCGATGGTGTCTCGATATATCGGGCATTCAATCGAAGGCCAATATATCGAGCAGTGCGTACACACCTTAAGCCCATGTGATATGGGTATTATAGATTGTAAGCTCCACTGGGTCAGAGAATGTGACGGGCTCAATTATTCTCTATAAAGAACTGCAGAACCTATTAAAAAATGATAATGAATAAATATGGTAACTTATTATAAACAAGTAGAAAACAGAAGTGCAAAAGTATTCGTCATCTATCCGCGATATACCAATGCGTCACATTATAGGAAATCATGTGATAGTACTGTATTACTAAGCTGGACTTAATGGTATCATGAATACCATGATACCGGTGATGCGTACTGTGGGGGTTATTCTAGTCCATTCTTTCTGACAAAATCCTTCTTAAGGTGTGTACACACGGGAGCAATATTGTGTGAAATCGCTGGGAATATGGTCGCTGAGCGACCATATTGCCAGTGATTTGGAGCGCAGGTGGCGATAAATCGCCAGCTGCGCGCTCCCGTGTGCACTGCCTAATGGTCGCTGGTCGCAGGAGCATGCTCCTGCGACCAGCGGCTTTCCCTGCGATCGCTGTGCCGGGAGGTCAGCGCCGGGGAGATCAGCGTTGATCTCCCCAGCCCCGTGCGGCTGCTCCCTCCCTCCTCCATTCAAAGTGACAGCAGCAGCGTCTGCTGCTGCTGCACTCCCCCTCCGCCCCGTAGCAGTGTCTCCTTTTCATCGCTGATGAAAAGGAGACACTGAGCAATATGATTGCTGGGGATATATTGCTAGCAATATATCCCCAGCAATCATATTTCCCCGTGTGTACACAGCATTAGATGGACAAAACCATGTGCACTGCGGGTGGGGCAGATGTAACTTGTGCAGAGAGAATTAGATTTGGGTGGGGTTTTTCTTCAAAGTGAGATCTATATTGCAGTGTAAAATCATGCAGTCAGTATTTTCCCTGCACAGAAACAAAATAACTCTCCCAAATCTAATTCTCTCTGCACATGTTACATCTGCCCCCTGCAGTGCACATGGTTTTGTCCATCTAAGAAGGATTTTGTCAGAAAGAATGAACTAGAATAAACCCTTGTGTTCTGCTAACGAGACTGACATTGCACAAGGAGGGTTACAGGCTGATGCCCTTCAGTAACAACTGACTTACTACAGAGAGCAACAGTTATCTGTGACACTATTATTGTGTAGGGAAGTAACAGAATAGACCACAGCTACTACAGTGTACTGATACAGATTTATTTCTCTAGTAAGATATAAATATGCAATCATTTTAATTGGTGAAATAATGTACCATTACCAAATCCAGATTTCTTAACAAAATTGGAGTTTGGCTAAATTTATAGAATTCAAATATGAATTTAGATTTCGACACAAAAGGTGAAATTTTATAGGATGAGAGATTCAGATTTTGGAAGAAATCTCCAGGGTTTTTTAAGCTGCAATCATTTACACTGCTAAAATCAAACTGGTTTTGCAGTGTAAATGATTGCCGCTTTAAAAAAAAAAAAACTGGAGATTTCTTAGATGATCCTACTAGGTCAATGGGTCCCAAATTGGGGTGCCTCGAGACACTTGCAGGGGTGCCCTGAGTTGGTGGTCCAGAACCAAATCAAATAATTTATGGACAATGTAAAATACATAACCATTGCTGGTGGCTATCAATCATAAAATATGAGGACAAACAGATGTGAATCCAGTCCCTCACCACATCCTAAGGATTACATATAAACATAATCAACTTTTGTTTTTATATATACATATATACAGGGCTATTTTTTAGCAGGAACCAGCAGGAACTCAGTTCCTGAACCTCTAATTAAATATGACATCATCAGGAACTGAAAATTTACTTTCCATAAGGTAAGTTTTATTTTAAAGTCACCTGTGAGTGCCTTTGTTTCTAAATACAATATATACATCTATCTGTCCCTCCTTCTCTCTATTATATATATATTTTTTATTTATTTGATCCGCCCCAGAACTGGAGTTCCTGGACCTATTTTTCCAGAAAAATAGTACTGCCTATATATATATATATAGACTGACATTGTAGGGGCTCTGCACACACTAAATTAACTGATAATAAATAATGGAGATTTGGTTGATGAATTGATCAATGCATTTAAGCCTGCAGCCCCCTTCACGGGACCCCACTTTTCTGCAGGTCCTAACACTATCGCTGAATATGGCTACAATACACATAGCTATCACATCAATGTTTGATTCCAGGCATGCTATCTGGTCTGAAGCTCACAGCACACTTTGCTTTTATAGGTGAGCAGTTACCAACACTGCTCACATATAAGAGAATGTGACCACAATAAGACTAATTAAAAAAAAATAATCTAATTGTTTAACTGTTTAAACAATGTGTTCACAAGCCATAGGGCACCCCAAAACTAGGAAAGGTGAGTGCCGATGTTTAGTGTGTGTGTGTATATATATATATATATATATATATATATATATATATATATATATATAATTCAGATATTCTAGGACACAGCGTTTGAGAACCACTGTATTAGAGACATAGGTATATATTCAATTGATGCCGGATCCATTCCGAAATTCTTTTGACGGAATGGATCCGGCATCCTTTATTCCGTGCAGCAGCCAAATCTGAATGTCAGATTTGGCCGCTGATTGAAGCTCACCCGGCCGGCACGTGGACCGGGTGAGCGCAGCTGAGGGAGGTGGCACGATTGCCCAAGAGGCAGCGGGTATGCGGCAGGAGGGTACGGGAGGTGGCGGACAGGAGGACGGTGTTGTGTAAGCTGCTGCTGCTCATCCGGTGCCATCCTCCCAGCCTCAATCCGACATCTATTCATGTTTCGGGTTTTTTCGTCTGTGTTTCCGTCAGAAGCAGGTGGATTAGCGGCTATTCCATCAATCCACCTGGTTTTCGGCAGGTCAGACCATTTTGACCTACCGAAAAAAACCAGCTGCCGAAAAAAACCAGCTAGCATTGAATAGATCGGAACCCCTTCCGATCTATTAATGACGAAAACTGCAGTCTTTTCAGCAAGGCGGCAGTTTCAACACCAATTGAATATACCGCATAAATGGTTTACTTAGGGGGAGATTTATCAAAGATATTAAAGAGATACAGTAAAGAACCAACCAATCACCTTCTGACATTTCAAACCCAGCCTCTAAAATCACAGTTCGAAACTGATTGGTTAGTACTTTATCTGTCTCCAGTTAATATCTCTCCAAGCTTTGCTAAATCCTTACTGATTTGAGAACTTCATAAAAAAAAAGGTACTTGTGTATTATCACGGCGCCCAAGTTTCTTACGTACTGCACCAATTTTCCTATGTTAATTATTCACTGCTCTCTTAGCCCTGGGGGGAATCACATCGCATCGCATATATACGGTGTATATGCCATTACATTAGCTATACAATGATATCATTGTATGACATACAATGAGGTTTTAGGCACACACCCCCCCCCCCCCACTATCCATGGCACCCCAAAGCGTGGCGAGCGGCGGCGGAACATGTCCTCTAACATTTTCATACCCCTACTATGGCGAGTGCAGCGATCCACCGAGCCCGAAGCTTGGCGAGCGCAGCGCGGATTACTTTACAAGCGGAAGGGACGCGGATTACTTTACACGCTTCGGGCTCGGTGGCTCGCTGCTCTCGCCACACTATATAAAATCAACTCCATGCCGACGTGGATAGTGGGGGTATGAAAAGGTCGTAGGACGCGTTCCGCTGCGCTCGCTACGCTTCGGGGTGGTGTGGATAGTGGGGGGGGGGGGGGGTGCCTAAAACCTCATTGTATGTAATTATTGTATACCTAATGGCATTGTATACCCTGTGCAATATAAATAAAAGAGCAGTGAATACATTGCATAGGAAAATCGCATCGCACGGCACTTATAATGGCCCGTGCGATGCGATTTCCCTACGCAGAATAGCCCACTAAGCAAATAGCTTAGTGGGTGCCGTGATAATACACAAGTACCAAAAAAAAAGTTAATTAGGTTTTGGATTCAGTTCCACATTCAGCAGCATGTGTTGTTACTTTAAAGGGTCTATTTAGTAAGCCTTGAATGGAGATAAAGTTGACTGAGATAAAGCACCAGCCAATTAGCTCCTAACTGCCATGTTAAAGGAGCTGAGTGGTTGGTAGTTTGGGGTATTTGGGGCAGATGCATTAAGCCTGGTGAAGTGATAAAGTGGAAGGTGATAATGCAGCAGCCAATCAGCTCCTAACTGCCAAGTTACAGACTGGGTTTGAAAAATGACAGTTATGTGCTGACTGGTTGCTGCGTTATCGCTTTCCATTTATCACTTCACCAGGCAGCTGCCCATATGTACTGTCTTCAAGCGCGAACAGAGATAAAGTACCAGCCGATCAGTCCCTAACCGCCATGTTATAGGCTGTATTTGGAAAATGGCAGTTAGGAGATGGTTGGTTGTAACTTTATCTCTGTCCACCTTTTTCTCTCTCCAAGGCTTAATACATCAATCCCAAAGTATCACAGGTACTGGGGAGGAATATTAGAACCCTTTAAAATATCTTGGTCCTGCCTCTATAGTTGTATTTCCACTAGCTCAGCAATAAACACGCACGCACGCACACACACACGCACGCACACACTGTATATATATATATAAATCACAGCTTACCGTCAGGGACAATCCAGGCTGGCACCAGAGATGCATTGTGGATATCCAGAAAAACAGCACAAAATGCAGTTTGGATACACTGTAACATAAACAACATACATCACCATAAGCACAGTCAGCAAAGGGGGAGCTGCGTGCAATCCACAGCTCTTCTTACCTGTTAAGCTGCAGTCTGTCCATAGCGGCCACCTACATGTAAATCGGCTAAGTACTGTATCTCATCTCAGGGACGTTATATACTCCGGAGTCATTACAGTGATCAGCGCTGTGTCTCAGTGATGCCTGCGTGGCCTTTAATGAATGGTAAAAATAGAGAGTGCAGCAAAACAGACGACTTTTCTCTATTTGACTTATTTCAACTTATGGCCTTTTGCGAGTAGGTATCTGTCAAGTCCCCATTACAGACATATATCATAAACTCCCAGGAACTCCAAAGAAGTGATATTTTACTTCTATTGCTTCGACATTCGGAGCATGACCGTGCTGACGATGTCAGATCTGGAAATGTTAACTGCGTAAGTGTTCCTTCCTCTTTGCTCCGTGCACGTTTTATGCGATGACACATTGCAAGGTGACGGCCGCGGTCTGCTCAGCAAGTACAAGAGAGAATTGCTCAACCGTGTTGGCGAAGGTTTGAACTCTTCACTTTGCCAGTGATCACTCTGATTTTAATTTTTCAGGATGTGATACCCATATATCACGGGTGTCAAACACAAGGCCCGCGGGCCAAATCCGGCCCGCCAGACCTCGTCATGTGGCCCGCGCAGCCGCCGCCACCCACCCCCGCCTGGCGCCGATTACATTACTGCGGGAAGCCATCACAGTGTGAGTGTCACATCACATTCAGTGACACTCACATGACGACTCGAGACTGAGAGACATACCTAACAACGTGAGGAAGCCGGGTGACACAGTCACTCCGCCGCGGCGCTCGCTGGGAGGAGGAGGGAGGCAGGACAGTGGATACAGACTTGTACGTGTGATGTGCCCGACTCCTCCCCGGCTCCTCCTGCGGGCAGCGGCTATGGCGCTGCCATGTGTGACACACGCCCGCCTGACAGCAGTGCCAGTGACACCGTGACGTGCATGCTGCTGCGGCTGCCTGTCGGACTTGGACGCCGGCCCGGCGGTGAGCTGCTTCCTGCCTGTGGTGCCGCGCTGCGCAGCAGTGGCATCAGTTGGTTCAGTATATTTACTGTAAGTTCGGCAGTTGGGTGGGCACAGTTGTGTTGTCTCTTGTTGTCCAGACCAGTCTGTCCAAGCCAGAGTCCGTGGCCGGGCAGGCAGAGAGCTAGGCCAGCAGCACACAGCCGCAGCCTGAGCCCACAAATCTGCAGTGCGGCCGCCTGTGTCAAGGGTCATTATCATTATCTGTCCCACTGTCACCACCAGTCCAGAACTCTAGCATGATTCCTGCGAACACAGAGGCCCAGGTCACCTGCTGGGCGATCTGACGTCACGTCACTGTGCCCTGTCCCAGGCCCCCAGCCAATCTCCCTGCTAGTTATTGCTTACATTATTAACAAACAGTAATAATTGAATGCAGTGACAATAATTTATGATAATAAAGAGTGGACACATAATCCTAAAGATACAACCGGCCCTTTGAGGGTGACCAAACTGCTGATGCAGCCCCCGATGAATTAGAGTTTGACACCCCTGCCATATATGATTGCAGGGGGTGACCGAAATCCTAGTTTCAGCCCTGATATGGCGAAAGAGAACTGTAATAATGCTACCAAGCAGATTGTGGCATAACAGTGATGCCGCAGACCTCGCGGTGGATTGGGGGAGCCAGCGCCAGCGGGGTCTGCTGCTGCTGGGACACCTGACAGCCGGGAAGGATCTCTCCTTGGCTTCCGGCTGTCAGTAAGTGCAGGGTCAGCCCGACCATTAGGCCGTGTATGCAAGCGAGTATGCTGCCAGATACAGGAAGGTGCTGGGAATACAAACAGCGCCACTAGTATTTCAAATGCACAGCCACCTACTTCAAGCTAATTGGAGTTTTCGGTCTGGCAGTCAATCAGGCAGAGGTGGCTACTGATTGGCTCCTGGACTGCAAGTGCTGATTGACTTGCAATCTGGCACCACATGGCAGAGCTCCTCATAGGCTGCTTGTAACCAGGAATGCTGCTCAAGATAACATGGCATGTCCCGGGTCTGCACAGTTCTTTAGAGGTAAAAGGGGTAGTTATTGTGGCCCATGTTCAATGGGGCCAAAGCTGTGTCCATCTGCTGTTGGGGGTCTGTGTGTCACTGCTGTAGGGAGGGAGGTGCTTTGGTGGTGTGGCAACAAGCATGTAAACCACCCTGCCAACAAGCATGTAACCCGCACGGGCAATGAGCATGTAATCCCCTTTGGCAATGAGCATGTAATCCCCACTGGCAATGAGCATATAATCCCCCATGGTAACAAGCATGTAACCCTCCATGGCAATGAGCATAAAATCCCCCCTGGCAATGAGCATGTAATATGCCTTTTGACCATGGCCCTCATTCTGATGTTAAAGGTCTGCGCATAATCGCTTATACGCATGTGCAGGGCTTGTAGGAGGCAGGCAGGGGGGTTTCATTGGTGTACCACGAAAACGCTGGGTGAGCCCAGGAGACTGCTGGGCATTCCCTTGCGAACGGGGGGTGGCCACCTGCCTTCTGGGGGCAGGCGGCTAACGTCACCGGATGTCAGCTTCCCGTCCTGTTAGCGGAGCAGGTAGCCGCTACTCTGTCAGCAGAGACTGACTTAGATTAGTAAGCGCTACAGAAATCATTCGATGGTCAGCGACCATCAAATGATTTTGGGCCTGCACGCAAGCCTGCGGAAAGATGTTTATGCAAAACATCTATACGCATTGCAGCGGGGACAATGTTACAGGGCAGCGAACTAACGCACACATTTTACGCTATTAAACACATTTCACCCTCCTATTTGATTTAGGTAGAATAATAGGATTTCATTTTTGCTCTGCTCCAGTAATGATCATACAGATTTCCCAATAGCTGTGACATTCTGCCGCATTGGTCTGACTCCTGTTCTGTATTTCCAATTCTCACCAGCCCAGCATCTGTGACAGCCTGACACATAATCACCATCATTTCCTTCCTAACCTGGGCGCAGAACAAGAAACAATGCTGAATTATTAAATGAGTCATTTTCTGTGTAAATGCAGTGATTAAGCGAAGCAAAATGCAAAACTAGAATCCTCTCGGACGTCACGCCATCAGCACACGTTAGCTAACCAGCGACGACGCGTAATCTGCGCTGACACCGTATGTCACGGATGATCTGACTCTGACATTTTGGAAAGTAAATACTGGCGATTGTCTGCGAGACAGCTTCATCTGAAATCCTTTGTGTGACCCTGTCCAACAGACGTCCCCGTACACCTGTAACTGCGGTGGAAGGGATGGATTGTTTCATCTCCCTCTCTCTGGTACAAATAGACTTTGCCAGTTACAAGTGTACAGCACTTAATGATAAATGGCTTTAATACATTCGCCATTATACAGTAATTATGCAAGTTAATTCTCTTCATTTTGGCAGCGGATTCCCTGTTTTTTTGGGTCATTCGGCTGTCTTTTACTACCCAAAGGACTTGGCGTATTCTTGCCAACCCAACAAGTTCTGACAGAGTCGGCGAAGCTGCCCCAAAGGCATGGCAAGGGCTGCCATCTCAAATCTAATATTGCCGCACAATGTCCTGAGAAATGCCACATAATGATAGCAGGAGAACGGAACACAAAGTAAACATATCAAGCGCTGTTGCATAAGAGAGTAAATATATCTAATAGTGTTATGTAAAAGCGTTCGGCATTTCTGCAGAATGTATTTCCAGCTATGAATACAAAGCTCATTATTATTATAATATACATTTTTAATGATTGATAGAATTATATGTTCTATTTCTATGTGATATGGAACAGTATAACCAAAGTCATAATAATAATAGTAATAATAGTAATATGTTTGTTTTGTTAAACGGTATGATGCTTTTAGTTATATATTATATAATATTATATTAATTATTTATTATTTCCAGTTTCTTATATAGCGCAGCAGATTCCGTTACAGTTTCTTATATAGCGCAGCAGATTCCGTTACAGTTTCTTATATAGCGCAGCAGATTCCGTTACAGCGTCTTATATAATGCAGCAGATTCTGTTACAGCGTCTTATATAGCGCAGCAGATTCTACTACAGTGTCTTATATGGCGCAGCAGATTCCACTACAGCGTCTTATATAATGCAGCAGATTCCGTTACAGTTTCTTATATAGCGCAACAGATTCCGTTACAGTTTCTTATATAGCGCAGCAGATTCCGTTGCGCTTTACAATAGTAGACAGTGATAAAACAAACTGGGTAACCATACCTCCCAACTTCTGTCCGGAGGAAATAGGGACACTCGCTTCGCCGCGCGAGCGCCCGAAAAGGGGGCGGGGCGTATGCAAATGAGGGCGCGGTTTATGCTAATTAGCCGCGACCTCATTTTCATACAAGAATAGACGCTGTGCGCATGCACACAGCATCTATTCTACTAGATTGGGGGGTCTCCCAACTGCCACCCCCCGCAGCGGGACAATGCCTGCCGCGGGTGGGACGTCGGGACAGGACCCGAAAATCGGGACTGTCCCGACGGAATCGTGACAGTTGGGAGGTATGGGGTAACAGACTGACTTGGAGGTAGGAGGGCCCTGCTGCAAGCTTACAATCTATAGGGATATAGGAGGGAAACACAAGGACAGGCACCAGTAATAGCATAGCAGTCCCACCAAGTTACAAGTCCAGAAGGGAAGCTATATAATACATAAGTGCCTCAGAGGGTTAGGTGTGTGGTACTTAAATATGATAGGCTTGCCTGAAGAGGTGAGTTTTTAGGGAACGCTTGAAAGTTTGGAGGCTAGAGAAGAGTCTTATTGACTGGCATGTAGCTCAGGATTTACCTCTTAATATAGGTCTGCATACAGCCGCAAACTGCGCAGGCGCCAGTGGCGTATTTATAAGTGCAATGTGCATGCGGGGCCCTGATAGTTACCCCTCCCGCGATGAAGGCAGCAGCACTTCTTTTCTGCTAAGATAGCTTCTTGAGCTTAGCCAAGCCCTGTATACAAGGAAGCCAAGCCCTGTATACATAAGGTGACCAACCGTCCTCCTTTACTGTCCTTAATAACAATGCTGCGGTGGTGGCTTCCGCGATCCGACCTCCGGACCCGGTCCAATGCGCATGGGACCACGCATCAGGTTGGATGTCACACACATGCAATATTGGGCCGCATAGTTTATGGGCACCTTTAGGTCCTCACTCTCTGTAACTAATCAGCTCTTGATTAGTTAATACTGAAATCTATCTTACCCTGTTTTGTCCCCTTTTCTTTGGGCCGGCGTCACTGAATTCCTTTCTAGCGTTTCATCATTTCACCTCAAACTTAATATTAGCAAAACAGAATTAGTTCTATTTCCACCAGCCAATAGTAGTTACTAACCTGATATCTCTATCACTGTTGACAACTCGACACATAACCCTACCCCACAAGCTACCTACCTAGGGGTCCCCCATAACTGTGCACCGTCCATTGGTCCCCCACATTCAATCTCCAAATCATGAATACATACATAAATATATATATATTTTTTAAATTGGACCATACCCTACAAAGGACGCTGCAGAAACTCTAATCCATGCAGGGCCTTCTTACCTCTATGGCAGGGGTGGGGAACCTTTTTTGTGCCAAGGGCCGTTTTTATGGGGAAAAATTCCTTCGGGGGCCATATGTAAAAAGAATTCTTACAAATTGTCCTGCTGCAGCCGTCCCACGCTCCGGCGGCTGCCGCTGAATAGGACTGACCGTCTCCGGCTGCTGTTGATTAAGAGGAATCCCGCAAGAACTACCGACCTCTCTCGAGAATTCCCCTGTACTTGACTCCCGGCAAAGCCGCCGGATGGGTGGGCGGGCCACACAGGCCGGCTACAGGGGCACACACCCAAAATGATGAAAATATGGACAAGGCCCCGCTCTCCATCGAAGGCCATGCCCACTCACCTGAGGCCCCACCCCTTTTTCTGTTGTAGCCCCACTTCTCTACCTGGTAAAGTTGGGAGGTGTGGAATCTAAACGGATCCCAGAGTTCAGTGCTGGGGTTGGGGTTAGGAACAAGAGTGAGGGTTTGGCTGCGGGAGGGGTGGGTTAGGGGTAAGGGCTATTCAGGATTAAACAACTATTACATCACAGTGCATTTCAGTTCCCTTTGCATTTTTCACTACATAACTCTATCAAGTTTTCTGTTTCATGCCTTTGCTGATATCATTTCCAATTCCCACATCAAAGACTAATGGGCAGGAAAATGGAATTAGTGAATCAGTTTTAAATGATACAGCCAAAAACATTTAGAAACAAAACAAATCTCTTTCTTGCTATTGCAGGTTTCTTGTGCGGAAATACCTGAAGTGAAGTCTACTCACTCAAGTGGTTCTTTATTGAGGTCCTTATATTGCGTTCCATTGAATTTGTGATATTGCTATTGCTGGGATAATAGAATGGAGCATTTTTATCTTGATTAAACAGGCAATATAAAGTCATCGACTGCAGGGAACAGAAGAACAAGGAGGAAATGATAGCTTTGTAATTAATAACAGTGCCTGGTACAGCGGCGTTTGTGCCGCCTAGTGATTCACCATAGGGACATTTCCGATAAAAAACAATGTTCTTGGTTATTTACAATTTTGTTTGAAAAATTCATATTGTGGAGGTCATTCTGGTTGACATACAATACAATGGGATTAGACTCACCCCCTGTATCTGGTGATGTCAGGAACTCACAGGGGCTGCAGTTACCAGCCGGGTAAAATGACAGAACAGCATAACGCCTGAACGGTGCACCGCTTCATTTGCTCCCCCAGCACCATCTAGTGACTGCTGTCTCGTACAACACTTGAATCCCCCCCATAGAGGTGAAAAGCAGCCTTGGCCTTTTATTATATTGAATATGGATAAATAGAATTTTATATTTGCTATATCAGACATCTTTCCCCCAATTTTATTGAAAACACCTCTTTAGTGTCAAATGTTAGGATCTATTACAGAGGTTCTAAACTCCAGTCCTCAAGTGCCACCAACAGGTCATGTTTTCTGGATTTCTGTAATCATACACAGGTGAGTTCATCTGTTTTTCTGGGTCAGTCATTATTTAAAACCACCGGCTTCCACGGACAGAAATCCACAAAACACGGCCTTCTGGGAAAACGTGGCGGTTGAGAACCACTGGTCTATTACATTGTTATACAGCTCAGCGAAGAATTCTCATTACAACTCATATATTAAGAATATAGGGGAAAATTTATCTACTCTCATGGAAAATCCGAGAGGCCCCTGAAGGAAGATGAGTTGTTGCCCATAGCAACCAATCAGCTTTTACTTCTTATTTATTTAGCATCTTCTAGAACAGGGATGGGCAACCTTTGGCCCTGCAGATGTTGTTGAACTACACATCCCAGCATGCTCTGCTACAGTTTTGCTCTTTGGCCATCATAAAACTGTTGCAGGATATGCTGGGATGTGTAGTCAGGGCCGCTACTAGTAATGTTGGGGCCCGGGACTGACCTTCAGCCCAGGTCCCCAGCGGCACCCCCCCCCCCCCCCCCCCCCCCAATTACTATTACTTACCAGTGGTGGCAGCGGCGCAGCATCTTCTCCCTCCGGGACTCGGGGCTCGGAGCACTCACTGCACAGTGCAGCCTGCAGAGCGCCGAGCCCCTCTGTATCCTAGGCTCGGCGCTCTGCAGGCTGCACTGTGTATTGTGCGAGCCTGGCCGCCGGGTGGGGGGATTTGTGCGGGTGCGGGGGAGGGGGGTGGTAGTGGTGGTGCCGTGCCATTGTGGGCAGCTGCCCGGGCCCATCCAGAGGCCGGAGCTAGGGACAGCTGTACCCCTGGCACCCCCTGTCGGCGGCCCTGTGTGAAGTTCATCAACAACAACTGAATGGCCAATGGTTCCCTATCCCTGTACTAGATGATAACAGATAGAATCTGATTGGTTGCCCTTAGCAACATCCCATCTTTAAAAAGAACTCCCATCTTAGTTACTGATGATGGAAGCTGCATGTGTAAGACCAGCCTCAGCATCAGCCCCAGTGTGAAGGATGTATGGTACGGTGTGGTGGATTGTACACCTGCGTCATTGACTTGCACTTCCCCACACAGCGTAGAAGGAAGAAGGACATTTTCATAGTGTCCCATCTGAGATCAGAGAGCAAAACAAACTGCAAGGTGCAATGGTACGTACCAGTGCTAGAAGTAATTGTTCATATATAAATGACTAATATAACTGCATGTGCAATTATTGATCAATGCCGAAAAATGTGTGTGTGTATGTGCATGTGCATGTGTATGTGATCGAACAAGCTTGTGTGCCGCTGGATGTGAGACGGACATTTTTGCAAACAGTTCTACAACACACAGGGGCCTGATTCAGTTCTGATGACAAAGCCAAAAAGGACACAACTGGGCAAACCCATGCTGCACTGCAGTTGGGGCAGATGTAACATGTGCAGAGAGAGTTAGACTTGGGTGGAGTGCTTTCAAACTGAAATATAAACTGCAGTGTAAGTATAAAGCAGCCAATATTTTCCGTGCACAGAAACAAAATCTAACCCACCCAGATCTAAATCTCTCTGCACATGTTACATCTGCCCCAGCTGCATTGCAGCATGGGTTTGCCCAGTTGTGTGTTTTGCTTTACTAACACAGCTGAATCAGGAGTGTACTACAAGGTACATCATACTTGCCGACATTGGCATACTCCTTTCTGGGAGAAGCGCGGAGAGGAGTGAAAGGGGGCGGGTAGAGGCTTCGTTTTGGGGGCGGGGCACGGGTGATGTCATTAAGCCCCGCCCCCATGACGGGCTGAAGCCTCAATTTGCGGGTCCGTGGGTGGGGGGAGGGGCTAAAAATGCCGCGAAATGCCGCGAATTGCGTCATTTAGCCCCGCCCCCTCCCCCGCGGACCCGCGAAAGTCATAGTTTTTAGACCGCGGGGAAAGGGGGAGCCGGGGCTGTAGGGAAATGCGGGAGACTTGCCCCCTTCCCGGGGGACCGGGAGGGGGACCCGATTTGCGGGACCCTCCCGGCCATTCCGGGAAGGTAGGCAAGTATGAGGTACATATGCAGAGAGCACAGCATAAGCCATCGCCATAGTGACCTGTTACTAAAGATTTAGGTGAAACAAAAGTCTAGCTATTATCCTTCATATGAAATTAGTTATTACTGCCAGTGTCAGGGGTGAGATGTCACAGCGTAGCGACCTAGTGGGTAAGGGACGTTCTGATGGCTCAGAAACACATGTGAACTCATAAGCTCACATTAGCACACATCATGGCCAGTCTGCTTGTCTTGTGATCACGCGCAGCGAAGGCAGGTGGTAATTAGCAGGCTGGCATCACTGTAGGGTATGCAGCTGTTGCTCTAGCTATACAATATGAGTCCCGTGTGCGCACCGCACACACATTATGGCAGGACACAGATCATAAGTGTACAGTAAATGCTTTCCAGAAACGTGAAGGAAGAAGCATCAGCCCTTATATAAGCCCTGCACGCGCCGGTCTGTACCCTGCACCATTCTTCCTCTACACACGGAACAGTGACTGCAAACTGACTGCACCTGGGAAATGGCTGTCTGCTGATAAACACTGAGTGCTCAGCATGGTATAGCTGGGACTGTCCTCCCTGAGAACAGGAAGAATGCACACTGCAAACCATTACCCTCCGCACATTTACAAATGATGAAAAATAATTCATATGTGGCCTATAAATGACATGATGTAAATGCTACAATGTTAATAAACCACAATATAGAATATAAAGTTCACTGTCTCATAAACAAGAGAGAAGCAACCCAATGCTGATATATGTATTTATTTTATTATTTATTTATTAACAGATTCTTATATAGCGCACACATATTCCGCAGCGCTTTACAGAGTATAGTTGAACATTCACATCAGTCCCTGCCCCAGTGGAGTTTACAATCTATATTCCCTACCACATGTACACGCACACACAGACATTCTAGGGTTAATTTTTGTTGGAAGCCAATTGACCTACCAGTATATTTTTGGATTGTGGGAGGAAACCGGAGTACCCGGAGGAAACCCACGCAAGCACGGGGAGAATATACAAACTCTGCACAGTTAGGGCCATGGTGGGAATAGAACCCATGACCTCAGTGCTGTGAGGCAGTAATGCTAACCATTACACCATCTGTGATGATATTAACCCTTTGAGTGCCAACATCTCTGTGAGAGATGCGCAAAATATCAGCTAAAAATGCCGCCGTCGCTCACATTTGTTATTTAAATTTGAATAAAAAATTTGCCAAAAATATGATATGATAAACATTACATTACAGGTCATTATGGTGAATACAAATGTCTGCTTGGCAATTTTCACACCTATTTTGACAAATTCACTTGGCAATCAAAGGGTTAATATCTACTTGTGGTATGTGCTAAGGGCGACGGGTTTGGATGCATTAGGTTGACAATGGCTAGGTGAACCGTCAAAAGGTCAACATGGGTTTTACATGTTCGTTTTTGAGCCGACAGGGGGTATTTCATGCCCTACTGTCCACTAGGGCATGGACAGAGAATAGGATAGTCTGCCAAGCCTAGCGCCGCACCGCGCCCGGAGCATAGCGAGCGCAGCGATACACTTTGACGGTGTCCGTGTTGACCATGTCGACATTCGTGGCAAAAAAACGTCAAAAACACATGTAGACCTTTTGACTGTTGACCTAGCCGTTGTCGACCTAATACCTGTGTCGACCTTCCAAACCTGTCGATCTTAGTCATGTCGACCCATTTTATGTGTCAACCTAAGCCAACATATATTATATTGATCGACCCAATGTCCCATACCCGGTGCTCCAGCTGGGTATATCATTTTGTGGCTGACCACCAAAATAAGGTAAATCCCATCCTGCTTCCATACAACCTTTATTTAAAAAAAAAAAAAAAAGAGGTAACAAAAATGCTTCTAGAATTGGGCATTCCTGTAGATATCCCATATGGGTGCCAGAAATCCAAGTCAATATTAAGGGCATAATAAACAGCACTCCTATCCAATAACACATAAACCCAGTTGTTTTGCATCCAGCAATATGGCATTCACCCGTCGACATATTGTAATGCTGTTGACATTTTAACTGTCGGCAGCATTACTGTGGACAAAACATATGTATTTCCTTGTGATATTTGGAATCAATATTCAGTGAACACAATCTATTTTCTTATACTCTTCTTAGCCCTTTGGTTATTGATATGATAGGAACAAGTACTGATGTAGCCACACTTATACACTTCTATGTGGCAATTGGCATGATCCCATCACTACGCTTCTGTATTTAGTAATTATTCTTATTATTGTTTATTTATACGGTACCATAAAGGTTCTGCAGTGCCTTCATACTTACTGTATGCCAGTCAGGAGGTAATGCCTCCTATATATTTTTTTCATTTAAATTAGAAGAAAACTAATACCCCTTTCACACTGACAATTTTATCCCGTGTTTTTGCACATGAACGAGCATCAACCCGGGATTTAGCTCAGTGTGAAAGGGTCTTGAAGAATATCCCGGGATGAGCATTCCGGGATTTCTACCCAGGTCCTGACCTGGGTACATTCCGTAATCGACTCGGGATGCGATCAGTGTGAATGGTCCCGTACCCGGGATTGGGTACACGGGACTTTAAAAAAGCTGCTGATTGAAGTTTTGTTGGGCTCACAAATGCTGATGTCATCTTTCAGAGCCCTGGAGTCCATTTCTAATGAAATGCACATGGATTTCCCGGGATCAGTGTGAATGGGGCTGTCCCGGGTCGATCCCAGGTCTTAGTGCAGTGTGAAAGGGTGCATTCCCGGGTACATTCCCGAAAGCATCCGGGAACACATTCCTGGTTATGACCCGGCTCTGTAAGTGTGAAAGGGGTATAAATGAATTTTACATACTGTAGCATAATGGCCACAACATTCACAATTAATGTGTCACTCTTCAATATAATTCAATATAATCTCCTTCTTTTTCCAAAGTTTCCGTTCATCTTGAAACAAGAGCTTGAGGACGTTGCGTGGAATCAATGCTCTGCTTTTCATCAGCCAATGGTGATATATTTTACATAGTTATTTTGTGAATATAAAGCGATTTGTGGAACTGGGTTTACCTCTTGTAATGGTAGGGGGGAACTCAGTTCCACCTCCACCACAGCCCTGCACAGTAATTTCCAGAGAAAAGCCTGTCCCAGTGGTTTCTTCTTCTTCAACGGTGTATGTGATGTCATGCCGTCACCGCCGCTTAAGTGAAGAAGGGCCACTAATCGGAGCAGGCTCTGTGCATGCTGAAGACAGAGTGAAAGGGGACTGGAGGCACACAGAGAGGAGGGGAAGCTGCTGGAGGGACACATACAGGTATGTGTACAGTATAAGAGGCCCTTACAGTGACATTTTGTGTAAGGGGTACTACTGTTGTGGTCATCATGTGTATACGCAGCTGTTACTGCAGGCATTATGTGTATATGTATATGTGACATACATGTATAAGCAGGAGTATGTCTTTGTAGCATATCTTAAGAGGCACTACTGTGTGTCATAATGTGCATAAGGGGAACTACAATGTGGTGAAGAATAAATCAGGGGCACTATATGCAGTGTAGTGTAAATATGATTGTGATACTGTATGGTATACCTTGAATTGGGGGTAGTATTGTGTGACCACGCCCCCTCCTTGTGAGACCACTGATCCTTTATAAAGTATGGCAGGTAGGACACGAAAACCCTGGCACTGGCCCAGGCTCCGCCACCACCTCTCCAGGACCACTTCAAGGCCTGCTCCTGGTGGGGTAACTATTGGGACGCATGTACCATGCAGCTCGAATGCAAGCGCAGACTAAAAACGAACACAATAACACCCACCTCTGAGTCATGCCCAGTCATGTTCTTAATTTAACTATGACTACTGAAATGAGGGCCTTATTCATGTTTCACGCAATGCTGTTGTTTGCACAAAGGAGTGATTATCGGCTAAGATGTGCTGCGATCGCACTCACACTTTAAACGTCACCACAATGTGATTGACAGGAAGAAACCGTTTGTGAGACTTTACATACAGAAACATGCTGCCAGCCTACAAAGTAATAGGTCTACCCTAGCAATTCTGGTGTATAGGCTGCAAATGTGCACACAGTTGCAAACGATGTCTCTGGTGCAGTAGCAGAACTTGTGGATTGTGGGCCCAGGTGCAACAATATCATTTAGACTCCCTTCCTCCACCCTCATTGCTGGTTTGGGCAACAGTGGGCCCCTTTTGTAGGGTACACACCAGGACGACCCGCTCACGATGCACATCGTGAGCGGGTCGTCAGTGTCTCGTCCAACCCGCTCAAGGTGACGCGGGGGGGCACGACCCGCTCACGATGTGCACCGTGAGCGGGTCCGATCCGATGGCGACCCGCACCCGGCTGTATGGTCGTCATTCAGATTCTACCTGCAGCAGGTAGGATCTCAATAACGACCGACCGACCCGCGGGACCGCGCATCGGATCGGTATCAGTCCACACCAGGACAGAAAAGGGCCCAATCACCACACAATCTACATCCAATTGGTCGGAATTGGATCTAGATTGAGGGGATCGGGCCCTAGTCGTCCTGGTGTGTACCCAGCATAAGTCTTAAGGAGCCCTTGTGCAATCCACCTGCTGCACCAATGGCGGTTCCGCCTCTGCTCTGGTGCACGCCTCTTTTCATTCCAGATCAGAAGCTTCACTTGTTAACATTCTGTAGCCACGGAAACCGCACTTGCTAAAGTCTCTATGTACAACCATACAGTAGGCCCAGACCTATTTCCTGAAAAGTCCTCTATGGTCAATGGACAAGAGAGTGATATGCGGTTATTAATTTAGGGTGTATTTATCCCCTACTGGGGGCTTACAGCAGCTTTTGCGGTAATGAATTCACCTGCACAATAGCACTGAAAGTCAGACGGAATCAATCGGGATGAATATTTATGCAGCCTCTGGTTCCGCCATTAAGTCTGTGATTAGCATGCAAGCTGATACACCGCGCTGGGAGAGAGAGCGAGAGAGATCACACTTATTTTACATAACACATTAATACTGAGTTTAGGTTATCTAGCGGTAATTCTAGCATGGTGGCTGCGGGAGAGGGTCCCGCTACCCCCCCTGCACGCAGACCCCTGATGTCAACAGAAAACTAGTTAAATCTTAGGCGCTGCTGACAAGTGATTGGAAATAAGCCATTGACGGTTCTTTTAACCCTGGACTGTCAAACAGAATTAATAATAGTAGAGTCCGACAAGGTGAAAGATAAAAGAGAAATTGTAAGATTTGATTGCTTCTTGTCAATCATTATACATATAATCACTTCTTTCGGACGGTTTGGGTTTTCAAAATGATTCCTAATTCCAATGACGTATCCCATATAGATGGAAGATGCACACCTATAGAGGTAGTTCCGTAAATGTTGGTACCACTATTCCTCTTTAATATATAGGGAGTGATTTTGGTTTGCAGAGATGTGCAGAGAGAGAGTTAGATTTGGGTGAGTTATTTTGTTTCTGTGCAGGGTAAATACTGACTGCTTTATTTTAACACTGCAATAGAGATCTCACTTTGAAGTAAAACCCCACCCAAATCTAACTCTCTCTGCACATGTTACATCTACCCCACCTGCAGTTCACATGGTTTTGTCCATTTGAGAAGGAATTTTCCTTTGCGAGTGAACCAGAATTATCCCCTAGGTTATTAAATAGTTACACAAAATGTCTATCTTACATACTCGTGCAAGCAAAGCAGATATAACTACAGTTTTGCAGTTTATAACCCAGTTTTTTTCTGATGAGAAACAAATGGTTCAGCTGTAGTGTGTAGGTGTATCATAGCTAAATACTAAGTGACCAATTTGTGCTGACAGCTCTGTGGTTTGTCTGACATTTGTAATATTCACATTGATTGCAGAGCATTCTGCGCAATAGAATTCCTCTCCTTCATGAGCAGGTTATGCAATTATAGTATACAGTAACTAGCAGTGCATTAAATCCCTTTGTTACATTGGCCCTTATTCTGATCGGTGCGGCCGGATCCGAATATGCGGCCAGGACCGTGCGTGCGAAACCCCGCCTTCCATACGGATCGCCAACTCCGTACGCGGTAAGAAGCTGGCCGAACGGACCGCACATGTATTTTTCATGGAATACGCCTCCTCCATCTCAGGGAACCTCCCCCATCATTCGATGGTCGCAGACCATCGAATGCAGGACCGAGTGGTCCACCAGCTCCCGCAACCTCAGACCACACGGACATTTTTCCGTGCAAAAGCAGGGATCTGGGCGGGCAGCTGACATCCGGCGATGTCATATGTCCGCCCCCTACACGTGCGTCACGGCCGCATTACCATACGTACGCCCAGCGTTTGCATGGGAACGCCCATGAAACGCGGGGCGTATGCATATGGTAATGAGCCCAAATAGCCCTTCACACCCCTCTCCACCCCCTGTTCGGAGTGTTCACATTTCATGCGGGATTTGGCCGTACGCCCCGCTCGCACATGCGCAGAGACGCCTCTGCACATGCGCAGACACAAAACATCGGCGGTACGAACGCACGCGGATATTACCGCACCAACCAGAATAAGGGCCATTGTTACTCCCTTATCAATAAGCTTGTTGCAGTTAAGGGACTGAGTTTTGGGTCTGGGGCAGAGTGTTATACGCCTGTATCTTGCATAGATTCTCCGTGTGCCTTTTCACAGCATCATGAGCAACCATGCTGTATGCGCCCAGGCAGATTGGCATCATTCTTCCACTTGAGCCAGGTGCACGCTGGAGTGACCAGCAATCAAATTAAGGGACAGTTTCCCTTGCGCCTGACTGTTGCTTTACAGTACACAATTTAATGAATGATGGAACGATATATTGTTTCATCGTTCATTATCATACGCCTGGTCACATGCAGCACTGCCAACCGGATGATGCCACATGTAAATGCAAGAGGGAGTAAATCACCCGTACACACCAGGCGATATACACACCAAAATGGCAAGTCTTCCCCATTATATTCCAGTGTGTACCTGGCTTTACTCCCACTTCTCGGTGGGCAGAACTCCAAGGACAGTACAAAGAGACAGCGACGCACATGGGAAAGTCTCACTATCTTAGAAGAGCATCAAGAGCAAGTGCCGTTATTGGTTGTTGATGATGATGATGGCTGCTAGCTGTTTGTGATTGGCTGTTTAACATAGCTCCGCTGACACTTGTTCTTCTGTCATCTTCCACACCACGGCCGTACCTAGGGGTGTCTCATCTCACAGAAAGTGGGGCCTTGGGGGTGGCACAGTCACTGCCCCATGGACCCTGTGTGTGGCTTGTAGGGTACCTGTGATGGCCAGTAGCACTGCCGCAGAGCCACCAGAGCATCAAAGGAATGCTCTGGCCTGGGCTTGCACCCACCAGATTGGAGGTCTTTAGTCTCTCCTGCAGTGCCCTATTTCCTATAGCCAGGCCTGCCATCAGGAATTTTGGGGCCCGGGACTCATTTCCAGTCCGGGCCTCCCCTCCTCACTTGACTTACCATAACCCAGCTCCTGCTCCCCATCTCCTCTTCCGCTGAGCTGCAGCCCGGAGGTCCTGGAGCGCAGGCTCCTTCACCCCAGGATGCCGGTGGACAATGAAATTGCAGCATCGGCTGGTGAGCCAATCAAAGCTCACTTACCGGCAGCTGCTCTGATTGGCTGCTGATACGTAAGCTCTGATTGGCTTAAAAGCCGGTGCAGCATATTAATTGGCTGCCAGCGTCGTGGGGTTTAATAAGCCTGCGCTCTAGGACCTGCTTTGTTCAGCGCACTGAGTGCAGCGCAGCGGAGGCAGTCAGGGGGGTTACGGTGGACAGAATGAGCTGCCCGGGCCCTTCAAGAGGGGTACAGCCCAGGATAGCGCCCCCCTATTGGCGGCCCAGCTCCCTAGACATGGCATCACAATGTCCCAGATTTAGGAGGCGGGGCTTGCATTGAGCAGCACTGACCTCTATTCTGGCTCTGGCGTAGGGGTATATACGTATCAAAGCTTGGATTGAGATAAAGTACCAACCAATCAGCTCATAGTTTTCACGTTAGGAGTTATTTGCTTCCATTTGCTGTCTGACCCCCTAAAATACAAATAGCTTGTACAAGGAAGGATAATGTCCTGTATAATGGCACATATGATTGTGTAGTCCCTGCTTTCAGATAAGATCCGCGAACGCAACGCACATAATACAATGTTCAACAATCCCGTCTTCATCCGCCAGGCATTGTGGTAAGGATATGTTATTTCCGTTACAGGAGATAAGTCCTCCTGCTACTCGCCACCTGACTGGAGGTCAGCCGGCTCTGTGGGTACGCGGCACCTCGCTAACACAAAGGGCCGCAATCCCTTATCCTACATTGTCCTACTTTAGATTAAAAAAAGTGTTTATGGCAAGGTTCCCCTCTGTACAGCGAGGAGGAGGCCGGGTGCACTCAGCAATGCATTAACTTCCATTCAGCTGAGGAGAAACTAATACTCTATTAACTGTGTTCCGTGTCTCGGAGGAGAGCCGCTGCTTAACCCTTTATCATTGGAAACTTTAGAGCGAGCAAAGAATACAAATCAACTCATTAAGATATACATTTCCCACATGACAAATAGTCTAGTCAGCCTGCGGAGGCCTCTGAAGGGAAATAAATGGGAATGGTGAACATGAGGAAGCTGTGACATGGGTATATACTGCATGTGTGTATGTATTATATATATGTATATATATATATATATATATATATATATATATAGAACAGACGGAGCGGCACTCGTAGCATAAAGAAGCAATAAACGTGTTTCTTAGATCAACGTTTCAATTTCATCGCTCAATGAAATTGAAACGTTGATCTAAGAAACCCGTTTATTGCCTCTTTATTTATGCTACGAGTGCCGCTCCGTCTGTTCTATGTACTATTTACCGCTGTGATGGCACCGGCTATTTGAATTCTATTATTGGGAGTGCCAGACCCCTGGCTGCTATATATATATATATATATATATATATATATATATATATATATATATATATATATATATATATATATATATATATATATATATATATATATATATATATATATATATATACTTACATGGGCGGGTGGCCAGGATCAGGGCAGACAGCAGCGGTGCCTCCGGTGCAGGTGGTGTCTGTGGTACAACCAGCAGCAGAGCCAGAAGGCAGACGGCCAAAGCTGCAGAGGACTCAGAGGTGCGCGGTCATTCTGGAGCAGATATGGGCAGTGCGGCCTGCGCAGCATAATGGTCAGAGGTCAGGCTGCGTGGGCTGCACTGCCCATACCCGCTCTAGACTGCAGGCCAGGGATCGGGAACACTTGGGAAGCGTCTGTGTGGGCGCTCAGACGCTGGCCAGCATTTTTGGGCAAAATCCTGGGATCCCTATACCGCGGTTGGCCACCCTAGTCAGCACACATTGCTAAAGGTGCCCACACACGGTGCAATGTGCTCCATGCTCTTTGAACTAGATCTCTTCGTATCCAGTGCAAAACACATGCGATACGCTACAACCGAAAGCTAGTGTGCTATTTTCTGTGTCTGTGCATGCGTGAGAAAGAGATGTACTTTCACTCTCTGCCTGCAGATGGCAGTGTATCGGAGACTCACGGACACTGGACATATATAAATAGATGATATATATATGTGTGTGTGTATGCATCATGGAGGGCAATACATGCAGTGTACAGCGCTCACTGTGACTGCCGAATATTGTTTTGTTTGATATTAATATGTAGTCCCAGATTAATGGCTGACTTGTGGCCGCCTCGCACCGGTGTGAGACAGAGGAGATCAGACTTTGGGCCACGTCATGTAAATTGATATTGTTGTAGGACGCAGCGAGATTTCATTCTGAGAGGCCGAGCAATCTAACAAACAAATGCTTGTGAATTCCAAAGCAAACCCTTGAGAACTTAACGTTGGGATAAGAACATTGCAATTTCTTTGTTTTAATGCGGTGGAGCTCTCGGGAGTTCTCTAGCATATGAAAAATACCAGACACGCAGCTTGGTGGGGACAATGTGAATATGGCTTCTCTCTCCTCCGCGCTGTGGCACAGGCTCGATCCCACTGCACAGGTGACCATATCAGGGTTTATTTTTCTCGCCCATATCTTAGGTGTCCGGCTGCACACAAATCAATATTTTAGTCTGAATTTAGGACCGCAGCCCTGTTGGCGCCAAAAAAAGGGGACATGACCTCACCTGACTCATGGGAGCATCATCCTCATGAAGAGGGTGTGGCTTCATGAGGATGCTGCTTCCATGAGTCACGCCTCCTGCTGACATCACTATAGGGGCAAAGGCAGTGCCCTGTCTCCATGAATAGATGTTGTGCAATGGATGGGGGACTCCCAAGTGCCCCCCCCCCCCACCGCTTGACACTGCTGTCTGCAGGTGGGACGAGGGACAGTAGCAAAAAAAAGTGTATAGTATTGTTATACAATGGGATACGGTAATTTGGTCTACAGCATGATGGTCGACAAGCATTGGGTCGACACCATTAGGTCGACATGGGTCTAGGTCGAAATGGGTCTAGGTCGACGTGGCTTTAGGTGGACAGTCAAAAGGTCGACATGGGGTTTTTCACTGTTTTTTTGAGCCGACAGGCAGGGGGAGCAGCTCTGCCTCCTCTCAGGCTGACCTCGAGTCGCATGGTCACAGCCTGAGAGGAGAGAAGCATGATGCAGCTGTGACTCGGCAGAGCTGCCTCCTCCTTTATAGTAAAGCTCTGGCCTGAGTGTAGCTCCTCTCAGGCATTTCCAATCTGCCGCTGGCCGGATGAAGCAAGACTACACTGTGAGTGTCAGTCGCCACAGGTATGTCACATGTGGGAGGGGAATGCCAGCAAGTCTGGGGAAGGAGGGGGAGAGGAGGAGGTTGTCTATAATAACTTAGGGGGGTGCAACCCGCTCCCTCCCCCCGGCCTGCACACCCCACCGTCCTGCACACCCACCCCTGGCACACACACACCAGCAAGGTCACCGGGCAGACACACACAGGTGTACTCATTACTCACTGACACACTTCCCAGGTCACTGCGCAGACACACAGGTGTACTTATTACTCACTAATATACTACCCAGGTCACAGCGCAGACACACAAGTGTACTCATTACTCACTGACACACTTCCCAGGTCACAGCGCAGACACACAGGTGTACTCATTACTCACTGACACACTTCCCAGGTCACAGCGCAGACACACAGGTGTACTCATTACTCACTAACATACTTCCCAGGTCACCGTGCAGACACACAGGTGTACTCATTACTCACTAACATACTTCCCAGGTCACCGTGCAGACACACAGGTGTACTCATTACTCACTAACATACTTCCCAGGTCACCGCGCAGACACACAGGTGTACTCATTACTCACTGACACACTTCCCAGGTCACCGGGCAGACACACACAGGTGTACTCATTACTCACTAACATACTTCCCAGGTCACCACGCAGAAACACAGGTGTACTCATTACTCACTTACATACTTCCCAGGTCACCACGCAGACACACATGTGTACTCATTACTCACTGACACACTTCCCAGGTCACCACGCAGACACTCACTGACACACTTCCCAGGTCACAGCGCAGACACACAGGTGTACTCATTACTCACTAACATACTTCCCAGGTCACTGCGCAGACACACAGGTGTACTCATTACTCACTAACACACTTCCCAGGTCACCGCGCAGACACACGGGTGTACTCATTACTCACTGACACACTTCCCTCATCACTGCGCAAACACACAGGTGTACTTATTACTCACTGACACTTCCCAGGTCACCACATTACTCACTAACATACTTCCCAGGTCACTGCGCAGACACACAGGTGTACTCATTACTCACTAACACACTTCCCAGGTCACCGCGCAGACACACGGGTGTACTCATTACTCACTGACACAATTCCCTCATCACTGCGCAGACACACAGGTGTACTCATTACTCACTGACACACTTCCCTCATCACTGCGCAGACATGCAGGTGTACTTATTACTCACTGACACTTCCCAGGTCACCGCGCAGACACACAGGTGTACTCATTACTCACTGACACACTTCCCAGGTCACAGCGCAGACACACAGGTGTACTCTTTACTCACTGACACACTTCCCAGGTCACAGCACAGACACACAGGTGTACTCATTACTCACTGACACACTTCCCAGGTCACAGCGCAGACACACAGGTGTAATCATTACTCACTAACATACTTTCCAGGTCACCGTGCAGACACACAGGTGTACTCATTACTCACTAACATACTTCCCAGGTCACCGCGCAGACACACAGGTGTACTCATTACTCACTGACACACTTCCCAGGTCACCGGGCAGACACACACAGGTGTACTCATTACTCACTAACATACTTCCCAGGTCACCACGCAGAAACACAGGTGTACTCATTACTCACTTACATACTTCCCAGGTCACCACGCAGACACACATGTGTACTCATTACTCACTGACACACTTCCCAGGTCACAGCGCAGACACACAGGTGTACTCATTACTCACTAACATACTTCCCAGGTCACCGTGCAGACACACAGGTGTACTCATTACTCACTAACATACTTCCCAGGTCACCGTGCAGACACACAGGTGTACTCATTACTCACTAACATACTTCCCAGGTCACCGCGCAGACACACAGGTGTACTCATTACTCACTAACATACTTCCCAGATCACCTCGCAGACTCACAGGTGTACTCATTACTCACTGACACACTTCCCAGGTCACCGTGCAGACACACAGGTGTACTCATTACTCACTAACATACTTCCCAGGTCACCGTGCAGACACACAGGTGTACTCATTACTCACTAACATACTTTCCAGGTCACCGTGCAGACACACAGGTGTACTCATTACTCACTAACATACTTCCCAGATCACCTCGCAGACTCACAGGTGTACTCATTACTCACTGACACACTTCCCAGATCACCTCGCAGACTCACAGGTGTACTCATTACTCACTGACACACTTCCCTCATCACTGCGCAGACACACAGGTGTACTCATTACTCACTGACACTTCCCAGGTCACCACGTAGACACACAGGTGTACTCATTACTCACTGACACACTTCCCACGTCACCACGCAGACACACAGGTGTACTCATTACTCACTGTCACTTCCCAGGTCACTGCGCAGACACACAGGTGTACTCATTACTCACTGACACACTTCCCAGGTCAAAGCGCAGACACACAGGTGTACTCATTACTCACTGACACACTTCCCAGATCACCTCGCAGACTCACAGGTGTACTCATTACTCACTGACACACTTCCCTCATCACTGCGCAGACACACAGGTGTACTCATTACTCACTGACACACTTCCCTCATCACTGCGCAGACACACAGGTGTACTCATTACTCACTGACACACTTCCCTCATCACTGCGCAGACACACAGGTGTACTCATTACTCACTGACACTTCCCAGGTCACCACGCAGACACACAGGTGTACTCATTACTCACTGACACACTTCCCACGTCACCACGCAGACACACAGGTGTACTCATTACTCACTGTCACTTCCCAGGTCACTGCGCAGACACACAGGTGTACTCATTACTCACTGACACATTTCCCAGGTCAACACGCAGACACACAGGTGTACTCATTACTCACTGACACACTTCCCAGATCACCTCGCAGACTCACAGGTGTACTCATTACTCACTGACACACTTCCCTCATCACTGCGCAGACACACAGGTGTACTCATTACTCACTGACACACTTCCCTCATCACTGCGCAGACACACAGGTGTACTCATTACTCACTGACACTTCCCAGGTCACCACGCAGACACACAGGTGTACTCATTACTCACTGACACACTTCCCACGTCACCACGCAGACACACAGGTGTACTCATTACTCACTGTCACTTCCCAGGTCACTGCGCAGACACACAGGTGTACTCATTACTCACTGACACACTTCCCAGGTCAACACGCAGACACACAGGTGTACTCATTACTCACTGACACACTTCCCAGGTCAACACGCAGACACACAGGTGTACTCATTACTCACTGACACACTTCCCAGGTCACTGCGCAGACACACAGGTGTACTCATTACTCACTGACACACTTCCCAGGTCAACACGCAGACACACCACCAAAATCCCTAACCCAACACACCCCTTCCCGCCAACACCATCCGCCCCACCCAAAATCAAACACATTCATCCACAAATAACAAACATAATTCACATTAAAATATATTTATAATTTTAATGGGGCGCAGCACCTTACGACGGTGTGAAGAGCGCCCGTAGGGCGCGATGAAACACCTAGTACCAATATATTTTGATACAATAAAACTAGCGGTTTTGCTAAAGGCAGCGGCATGTATTACCTTTGGCAAGAACTTACTGGCAGTCCAGACATACTGTATTGGGCCTGATGCGACAATGGGAACGGCTGTGTCCACACAAACGCCCGCTGGTGGAGTCAGGCAAGCGATAAAATACAAATGTTAGTTTCAGCCTCCCCCTTGCGTAGTTGTAGTAGTGTCTGAGAGTTCTAGTCCCGCGGTTACCACAGTAGCAACATCGGTGGTTGTAGGAGCGTATGGTGCCTCCATCTGAACATGGCCTTCATGGAGCCTATGGTGCCTCCATCTGAACATGGCCTTCATGGAGCCTATGGTGCCTCCATCTGAACATGGCCTTCATGGAGCCTTTGGTGCCTCCATCTGAATATGGCCTTCATGGAGCCTATGGTGCCTCCATCTGAACATGGTCTTCATGGAGCCTATGGTGCCTCCATCTGAACATGGCCTTCATGGAGCCTATGGTGCCTCCATCTGAACATGGCCTTCATGGAGCCTATGGTGCCTCCATCTGAACATGGCCTTCATGGAGCCTATGGTGCCTTCATCTGAACATGGCCTTCATGGAGCCTATGGTGCCTCCATCTGAACATGGTCTTCATGGAGCCTATGGTGCCTCCATCTGAACATGGCCTTCATGGAGCCTATGGTGCCTCCATCTGAACATGGCCTTCATGGAGCCTATGGTGCCTCCATCTGAACATGGCCTTCATGGAGCCTATGGTGCCTCCATCTGAACATGGCCTTCATGGATGTGGCTGTATGTCGGAGAACGCAGCTCGCTTTCATTGACACAACCAGAACACTCCTAGAACACGAGCACACGGAGGAGGTTTCCACTTTGGGCTGTCTACCAGTCACCGCCACAGAACGCCCGAGGTTTGACTATTCCATTTCTGGGAATACGGTCAGTAGGTCGACCGGTACTTATATGTTAGTTGGGCGCCCACCATAGTTAGTACGCTCATACCCCCACTATCCATGTGGGCATGGAGTTGATTTTATATAGTGCGGCGAGTGCAGCGAAAACTAAGCAAATAGATTAGTGGGCGCCCAACTAACATACAAGTACCGGTCGACCCTATTTAGAGTGACAGGCATTGGGTTGACCGCTGAAGGTCGACAGGGCTTAGGTCAACACGGCTAACATCGACAGGGTTGGAATGTGGACACACGCATTAGGTCAACAGTAAAAAGGTCAACATTACTTTTTCACGTTTTTGCCCTGAATGTCGACATAGTCAACATGGACACCGTCAAAGTGTACCACCGCCACACTCTTTTATTCCCCCACCAAACCATAGTGAGCCGACGTAGAGCACTGTTGACCTTGCTATTGTCAATCTACTGCTTGTGTTGACTTTCCTAGCCTGTCGAACTTAACCATGTTGACCTATTTCAGGGGTAGCACTAAGCCCTGTCGACCTTCCGTGATCTACCCAATGCATGTCGATCCAATGACCCATACCCCCATTTCTGATTCCAGCTCTCCTGTACTAACTCTATCAATATCCCCAAATGATATATTTAGGCGCTGCGGAACCCTTGTGGCGCCATATACATAAAGGATAATAATATATGTAAAATCGATTCCAGCAGGACACGGACAAACAAAATCATTTTGGTCAGAGTCCTTCTATTCTACTTCCTTCGTAAGAATGACATTTGCAGGCATAAAAAGAAATAATCCAAAAACCTAATGCTGTTCTACTGTACATTGCAGTCCATAAGCCGAAAGGACTGATAAGCTGGAGCTTTATATATAAGAATTCCAGGTTTCACCTTTATGGAGCTTGAAAGACTGTTGAAAGGCGGCTCACAGGTAGCAGCTATTCACACACATGAGAGGATGAGTCAGCGGCTGGTACTGCACCCGTCGTTCGGATGGGGAAGAATCTGTTTTCCGCTAGCACCAGGCACACAGAGAGATAGATGTGCGGGTTCCTTGCATCTGATGTAGCTATTAAACTACTTTTCCCCATAATGGGAAGCACCTCCGGAACAAACATGTACTCTGCAGACTCCAGCAGGGGAACGGGAGCATTCGGTTACTGTCAGGCGGAACATGACAGGATCCTCACTCTGCATAGAAGGTTCTTTAATATTACATATTACATACCAACATGCAATTAGCCTCAGGTGGGGGCATCACTGAGGTGACGCTGCTGCCTCCTCTATAGAAGTGATTGGGACACTGCCCAGCAACCCGGGTTCAACCTGGGAATAACACTGCTTTTATCCCGGGTCAGATTGCCAGGTTGATGGCCCCAAGATATTCGACATGGCCCTTTAACACCACATGCCGACCCGGGAAGGGGTATTATTGATGTAATTGTCAAAACAGAATGACACCTATGAAATGCTTCTAACTTACTTCAGTATACCATAGTAATATCTGACTAAGGGGACCATTTAATATATGCTGCTAATTCCCCGAAATTGTGTCCTCCAGGATGTATGTAGAAGGAACCGCAGCAGGATTCTCCGATAGCTGTAATGTTCCTTCCTGTCCTGCATCCCCTGTAGGTCTCTATGGGGGATGCGATGCTGCCTGATGTTCCAATAGCTGGCGGGCCAGCTCTAACTGCACATGTGCAGACCCCCAGCACCCGGCTGTGCAGATCGCAGGGACAATGCAACGATATTGCAATGCGATCCTTGGTGGTAAGATCCCGCCCAGATCACATTGTACGTACGATCCTTAGTAAATGGGCCTATAATAGGGCCAGATGTCCTAAGCTTGAAAAGTGATAAAACAGAGAGTGACAAACAGCCAGCCAATCAGATGCTAACTGCCATGTCACAGGCTGTGTTTGAAAAATGATAGATAGGAGCTGATTGGCTGGTGGTTTATCACTCTCCATTTTATCACTTTTCAAGGCTTAGTAGATCTCGCCTTGAAGCAGCAAACTTTGTAGATTTTTTACCAAATTTCAATCAAACTGACTGAGGTAATTATGAAGTTACTCCTGCCTCAGCATGGATAACCTTAGAACCTGTTGCCCTGAGGATGCATTTGAGAACCACTGGTATATATAAATATCTCTCACCCTGCACCCATACATTATATGTACCTCTCTGGAGTCCAGTTCCGGATGGCATTTTTCCCAAAGACTTGTGCAGTAGGGAAATCATCAGGAACATGCGCAGTAAACTAGGGATGAGCGTCAGCCATCGATGACCAATGTGATTTATCATCGATGGGGAGAACTAGATGATTTCACGCCATCAATGATTCAGAGAAACCGTATATATTTTTTTTACCTCAAAGATGTTGGAACACAGAGCCTAGCTCCACCCCCCAACAGCCATAAAGCCCCGCCCCATGCCCTAATTGGCCTGTAGATCACTGAACACTAAAGCAGGGGTGACCCTCAGTGGTTGAACACATTGATGGTTCCCTTACATATGGGTTCTCTAAATCCGATTGTGATTGTTTTGTGGTGTGGAACGATTGGTATCCGGACAACGGGTAGATAGCAAAAAGGTTGACACCATTAGGTCGACATCCATTTAGGTAGACATGCATTAAGGTTGACATGCAAGAAGGTCGACATGGGTTTAGGTCAACATGTCATTAGGTCGACACAACCATTAGGTCGATATGGGGAAGGTCGACATTGGGTTTTTCACGAATTGTGGAGCCGACATGTGCCGACAGGGGATATTTCATGCCCTACCATTCACTAGGGCGTGGTGGGAGAATAAAATAGTGTGCCGAGTGCAGCGAGGCACCGTGCCCGAATCATGGCGAGGGGAAACGGTGCTACGTTTTAGTGTCCATGTCAACTGTGTTGACATTTGGAACAAAACATTTTGAAAAACACCATGCCGACCTTTTTGACTGTTGACCTTACCCATGTCGACACAATGGTTGTGTCGACCTAAACGATTATTATACCATTTCTCTCTGTAGCTGCTTCTTTCTTCGGTTTTGTTCTCATTTAATGACTGTACATTTGTGTGTGTGTGTGTGCGCGCAGTCATTAAATGTATTATGAATCAAAAGTGGTTCAGCTACTAATAAATACATTTGGATGAATAAAGCCACTGAAGTCATTATGAAAAATGTGAATAAAGAATTATTGACTATACATATAAATTAGACGGTAATTAACACTGCCAATGTAACCGAGGCTACAATTTCATACTTTAATGCGATCTCTGTAATAGTTGTGGCTATTGGATATTGTTTGCAAATTAGGAGTTTAATTAAATAACGTTGTACGTTTCCATGGCGTTTAAGTAGTATGTGTTCATTTCAAAGGCAATGTAATCACCATAAGTGATGCTAGAGTGTGGGCTCCCAGGTGCAATAAGCGCTGAATCTCCGCGCACGCGCCAGCTGCCAGGATCGCCCACGGATCACCCTTTTCTTTAATCAGCCATTGTGGGTGTGAAAACAAACCACTGCCTGGTAAAACATCTCGCTGCAGTCCTCCTTCCCGTTCAATAGCAGCTGCGGGAAGTAGCTAGCGATGCGAGCAGGCGCTATATTTTGCAAATATGATTTCTAGTAGAACACTTGTTATAAACCTGCCACAGTCTGTATCAAAGGCCCAGATGCACTCAAGGAGGCCATACATCTACAGATTGATTGTCAGATTGGCCTGGTTGGAGCAAAATCCTGGTAATGGGTGAGTTTTTGGCAGTTTTCCAGTATTTCAAAGCAAATGGTCAACTGTCATTTACTCTCATCCATTACCAGGTTTTTGTTCCAACCAGCCCAATCTGACAATTGATCTGTAGATGTATGGCCGGCTTAAGATACAAAATTGATTAATTGGAGTGTGATAAACCACCAGCCAATCAGCTCCTACCTGCCATGTCACAGGCTGTGCTTAAAAAATGTCAGGCAGGAGCTGATTGGCTGGCTGTTTATCACTCTCCATTTTATCACTTTTGAAGCTTCGTTTATCTGGCCCTAAGGTGGCCATACACACGCAGATTTATCTGCAGATCTGTCTGGTTGGAACAAAAACATGGTTATGGATGAGAGCAAATGACAGTTGACCATTTGCTTGGAAATGCTGGAAAACTTGAAAAACTGTCACTCATCCATAACCATGTTTTTGTTTTAACCAGCCAGATCTGAAGATAAATCTTACTAGTGTATGGGCACCTTTACTCTTTTATCCAGAAGCTGTTAACGACAATGTCCCATTGTGGATTTAGTCACCCCCCCCCACCCCCCACACACACATGAATCTTCTCAGAAGGGGTTGTGTATGAGAACACATCCCCTTGCAAGAGCCGCTATGAATTCTACTGCCTTCGCAAATAAGTCAGTCTCACTTTTATTTGCAAGCACCGGGACGGAGACAGGGCGGGTGACGTCGTCGGCCCGCCTGTGTACCCATAGAAACGCCAATAAAATACTCAGCGTTTCCATGGTCCAGTGCCTTCAATGCCTCTGGTCCTCCCTCCTCTGTGCGAACGGACCAGCGGGTCTGTAACTCGCCACGGCCATTCGCTGTTGGGGTTTGCGCAGAAATGCGCTTGTGCAAACCTCAACCATCTTGGCAGAGGCTGAATTCGAATCACTGCATGTGATCCCGAATCGTGTGCATATTGACATTACCAACGGCAACATACTGGCCATGTAGAGATTCTCATGTCCACCTAATAAATGTCGACATTCTGAGCATAGACATAATGGGGCAGATGTACTAAGCCTGGTAAAGTGGTGATAGGAGTCGATTGGCTGGTGCGCTGTCATTTTTTAAAACAGCTGATTGGCCGGTGCGTTTTCACCTTCTATTTTATTACTTCACTAGGCTTCATATATCTGCCCCATTGTACCATATCTGTCTAATGTGTAAATGTGAATCTTAGCCAATCAGCGTCCGGCCAGTGTTTTCAAATTCAGCAGCGCTTCCCACGCCGCCGCCCGGCAGATAGTGCTGCTTAGTTCCCATCCGCCGCACGGACACACTGACTTACTGCCCAGCGCCAGAGGGATCCCGCTTCCCCCCAGTCCCTCCATGGTTCCCACTGCCCAGACCCCGCTGCTGCACATAGGTGTGTGACAGCGGTGCTTCACCTGCAGCAGGTTCAATCTGTAGGGTCCGACCCAATGTGCATGGAACCGTGCAGAGTCAGATGAGGTGTTAAATACATCCGATTTGGGCCGATTTCTTGGCCGGATCCATCTGGATCTGGCAAAATCATCCCAAATCAGACAAGTGTATGGGCACCTTCACTTTTATTCCACATGTGTGTGTGTATGTGTGTGTGTGATGTGATTAAATTTAATTGTTCAACTCTTTAACTAAGGCTAATTATTGTGCCGTGTTGGTTACAATGCTATAACCAGCCCTATTTCCAGTTTAGCAATGAAGGCGTCTGCGGTGCAATCCTTCTGTCACACTATGGGGACGTTGATAGCAACAGCACAGAAGTTTGTAGGACTTTCCATTGGTTTTACATTGACTAACTGGGGGTATCCAATTACCCAAGGTAATTTACGGCAAGTAATTGTATCACCTGGGGCTATGATATTAGCATCGATGCCGGCGTTGATCAGTCCAAATCCGTGATAATCAGGCATTTTTCCAGCGATTGCGAAAATACTTACATCCGTGGCTTTTAGTGGACCTTACAGTATGTGTTGCCACAAAAAAAAAGGATTTTTTTTTTCAGCCGAAACAATTGAATAGGTCTGATAAAAAAAAAAAACATTTTTGCAGATAATTGGATACCCCCCCCCATTGCTGGATGAGTGGGAGGACAATTCAGATCCTGGTGAAATTACTGACACCTTTTCTAGACAGTTGTCATTTTTGAAAACATAATTTTATTTTTTTAGTCCGCTATATGTAACAAAATCTACAGGGTGATTATAAAACGGAATGACAGAAGAATGGATGTACAGAAAATAACATTATTACTGTAATGTGACAATTAAAAGGCAAATCTACATATGATTATAGTTATCTGTTGGCACAGTTAGGGTTGCGGCTCTATCTATATGCCCTCAGCAGAAGTGGCTGATGGGAAATAAGTGTAAGTACAGTAGATAATATATGCATGGATCTAGTACAATAAAAACAAGTATCATAATTTTTTTTTTTAAAACAACCTAAAATAAAAAAAAAATAAAAAAAAATAATCATATATATACACAAACTTCTGTACAAGATGATGACACAGGAAATGGTCAACATTAGTAGCAACGCCCATATTGGTCAATCACATCAGTTATTTTTTGTTTCTTTTAATACAAGCTCCTGCCTTAGTATTACACTACATAAATTAGTATCCACAACTCCGTAGCTCACAATGTTTTTGATTTTTTTTCTCTTTTTTTTTTTTTACATTTCGTTATATCTAAAATGACTATTTTCATCTAGGATAATTGCACAAAAAGAGGAAAAGGGAAACACTGCGGCCCAAATGAGGTAACTTCTGCATAATTAACCGTAGCGAGCTGTACATTCAAAAAGTGGTGCGTGTTCTACTGCGTGGTGGTGGCGTCCATGGATATCTGTTTTCTCGTGGTTTTTGGTGGGGGCGGCGGTGGGGTCTTGCTGGGTAGTGGAGGAGGCAGGTGCTGAAAACACACATGGAAAAAGTATAAGTGTTAATGTGACTGTACACAATATATACGTAATCAATCATTGTTTTACGTACTCCATAATATAGGCATGTGATGTAGAAAGGAAAATGATATAAAATATAAATATAAAAAGATTTTAGCTATCATTTTTGGGGTATATTCTATAAATTGTTAGCTAGGATCTGATTGGTTCTATAAGCAATGCCACTTGTCCACTTTATTATTATAAACCTCCCCATTTACGTCCATCTTAAAAAGTTCAGTATTTCTCCAAAACAGATGCACGTCTAACTCATGTAGATTCTGTAAGCTTGCCAGCTCTGTTTGTGACTGGCAGAGCTCAGTCTGTGATTGGCAGAGCTCGGTTTGTGATTAGCCGAGCTGTATAAATTACACTTCAGGTCATAAATAGGTCATCCTTGCTGCAGGAATGCGAAACAGCCTCTCTAGTTGCTACAGGAATGCGAAACAGCCTCTCTAGTTGCTGCAGGAATGCGAAACAGCCTCTCTAGTTGCTGCAGGAATGCGAAACAGCCTCTCTAGTTGCTGCAGGAATGCGAAACAGCCTCTCTAGTTGCTGCAGGAATGCGAAACAGCCTCTCTCTGGTTGCTGCAGGAATGCGAAACAGCCTCTCTCTGGTTGCTGCAGGAATGCGAAACAGCCTCTCTCTGGTTGCTGCAGGAATGCGAAACAGCCTCTCTCTGGTTGCTGCAGGATTGCGAAACTGCCTCTCTCTGGTTGCTGCAGGAATGCGAAACTGCCTCTCTAGTTGCTGCAGGAATGCGAAACAGCCTCTCTAGTTGCTGCAGGAATGCGAAACAGCCTCTCTAGTTGCTGCAGGAATGCGAAACAGCCTCTCTAGTTGCTGCAGGAATGCGAAACAGCCTCTCTCTGGTTGCTGCAGGAATGCGAAACTGCCTCTCTAGTTGCGCAAAACTGTGGTGCAACTTGGTAGTGCCAAGAATCTTTTCATACATTGTTTTCTGTTAAAGTGAGTCTTATTTGCATTGTTGTCCTGGAAAACACTTTAAAAATACCATTATTTGCCTAGCAATGCAAAAAAAAACCCCAAACCTATTTAAGGTTAGAAGAGCAGCCCTGGAACTGCCAGCACATTCCTATTAGACATCTAGCGGTACGTGGCGTATTAGGACACATCTGTACTTCCAAAGATGCAACAATCTATAATATTCATAATCCTTAGGAAGAGGGCACACGCAGCTGCGGCAACCCAAAAGATGGTGGGCTTGGCTTTGCAGCTGCCGGTATCACGCGAGCACTTCATAATCGTGATGCGATCGCAAAATTTTGCCATCACTTTGCAGGGTGGGACCCAGAAAGTAACATGGCCTTGCTCTCTGCAACTGATGCTGAATTAGACCCATGGAGCAATCATACCATACATCTCGGATTATGCTGCTCTTGTGGCACTACCCTATCTTAGTGAGCCACTGGCCACCAGTGGTTAAAGCAGAAATCCCCAGGCAGCACAGAGTAGCTACAGTAGGAGCAAAACAATTCTATAACAAACAGGCTGATGGCTGGGAGGGGTGCAGTTATAGACACCGAGGTGACCACAGCCAGCGCTGCTCACAAAATATATACAGTATTTTATATAATTTTTATTATTATTATTTTTTTTATTCCCAAGCTGATCTTGCCCTTACTCCTGGATGTGTGTGCCATTCCCGTCTGTAAGTTACAGGTATCTATTGTAGTGCCAGTATAGTAGAACACTAATCAACAAGTCCCCCAATAACATGAGGTTATAGTTTAATTATCCCTCATTACAGCAATTATTCTCTGAGCAGACAGCGAGTCCTTGACTGAAGACAAGTGGCCGTAGACCGTGGGATAGGAGAGAATAGCACGTATAATGTATTAATCCCAATAGACAGATATTTGGTGGCTATTTTCTTGCAGGACTGTTTTCCTTTCAGATACGAGAAGTCTGCCAGTTCACATTAGACCCTATGCTAAGCAGATTCACTGACTCGCACACACCTCGGGGGAGAAGGGAACCTTATGTAAAAGGCACATCTGCAGCACAGCAACAATCTGTCCTCCAATATCCTGACATCCCTCTAGTTGTTTGGCTTTGTATCCAACATCATGGCGGTAAGACGTTGGAGCCTTTAATACACTCTGCCCTAATACCACATCTCACAGTGTATTCATATTTACACTATCTGCCCTTAAACTAATACATTATAACAGATTAACGCTCAAGTACAGGTGAGGCTCCAGAGGTGAGACTGCAGCGCAGTTCAAAATTCAAATAGGGGAACTGCCACCAACTGTCATTCCAAACGGACTTACTGGCAGTGGGTGTGGCTCACCTATTTGAATTTTAGACTGTGCTGAAGCCCCACCCCTTGAGCCGCCACTGCTCAAGTGTCAACTTATTTTAGTTAAACGGCAGACTGTGCTGAGAAGATTATGTGAAGCAGCTGTACACTTACCCTCTGGGGAGGTGGTGGTGGTGGTGTAGCAGGCTGTATGTACTCTTGGTTTTCCATGATGTTGCCGTAGTCTGCCATATTTCCTTTCAGCGGTAGCGGTGGGGGAACATCCATTGGTTCAGCAGCTGTGACACCATTTTGTTCCATGCCTGGAAAAACAGGTTTAGTTTATGGATAATGGTATTCAGCTGTACACTCCAATGTACTGACAATGCTTCCAAGGGATTCATAGGTTGCGTCTTCAGCCCGCACAATATTTTCCAGTTAACCCTCCTGACGTGGCCAGTCACCACCGTAGGAGCCCTAAATAGACATTGTGGTGCTCTGGCTCAGAAAAGACTTTGACCACTGTATTTTTCAAACAGGGACATTAGGCGAGCTCTGGTGCCCAGTGAAAGCACTTGCTATGATGCCCCCTTTCCACAACAAACCCAAGACCTTCAGCTACATCCTCCTTTATTTAAGGCACACATTTCAGAAACTCGGGATCTGAACCCATGACCTTCCAAATTGCAGTCAGACACCTTACTCACTGAGCAATTTACTCATGTATGGGAAGTATGAAAGTATTTTTAAAAGTTTGCATTAAATAAAGGTGTGTGTGACTGAAGGTGCTTAGGGACATGAGGGGGAGATGGGTGCGGCAAGGTGATGCCGGGGATCAAAGACGTTGAAGCAAAATCGATGAAAGCAGAAAATGAACAGGTACTGCACTACAGCGCCCCCTATCATGCCTAGCCCCCACCAATCTCCCTGAAGTGGAGACAGGCAGGGAAGCATGCGGGGGTGCGGGTAGACCCGCTCGCGGGGTGTGTGTGCGTGTGTGTGTGCGGGCAGACCCGCTGCTCACCTGTTGGCTGTGGTGTATAATGGTGGATGGTGGGTGGTGCTGTAGCCCTGGCTGGGTGGGGGGAGGTGTTTTCCAAGTGGGTGTATAACGCTGGTCTATCCCTGGGGGGGGTGTATAACGCTGTCAATCACTCTTGTAACCCCACCCGGCGTTATACACAATCTGATTACACAATGACACAGCATAACCTACCTAGTGGTGGGCTGAACGTGAGCTTAGCTCTTGGCGTGACTGGTGGAGGCGGTTGTGCGGCAGCATGGTTCGGAGACACAGAGAATCGCCTATCTCCGGCAACAGTACTGAGAACTTGACTCTTCGGTCTCTGCGGCCTTAAGGGGCTTATCTGGAACAGCAAGATGTCCTAGCGCAATCAGCAGGAGTAAGGCAGACAGACCTGATATACATCACATCATAAGGAAGGAAGAGCTGCCATAATTAACACCTTAGTTGCTTTATCATAAGAATAAGCTGATATTTCATTACACATTTATTGCAAGGTCATCTATGGCCCCCTAGTCACCTAAGTGACAGAGGTATACTCGTGGCCAGAAACAATGAGTTTAACAATCGGATATACTGTAGAGCGATATTCAGTCTCTGATGATATTTCCGACAGTGGAAATATTGGCAGTTCAGTATTCAAAAACCGCCCGGTACTTGCCTGCTAAGGACCCGCCTCCCTGTGGAGGAGAGTCTGTATTGTTGGAAACGACCGTGGATTGGCGAATCCGCGGCTGTTTTTTCCCCCGAAATACATTAGTCTGACACACGCAAGAGGATGTCATGTTATGGCCTACACATGGAAAGGTCGACATGAGTTTTTCCCCATGTTTAAAAAAATGTTTTCATACTTTGCCATCCTCGTAGAGTACAATTGGCAACGGTGGCGAGCGACGCAGTACACTACTTGGGGGCCCACATGGTGAGCGATGCAGTGCACTACTTGGGGTTCCACATGGCGAGCGATGCAGTGCACTACTTGGGGGCCCCACGTGCTTCAGCATTGACGCTGACACAAATAATGTGAAAAACTCTTTATGAATCAACATTTTCCGTGTTGACTTTTTTTCTCATGTTAACCTTGTGCATGTCAAACTTTTCGGGTTGGCATAGACCAGCGATAGAGAACATTGGTACTCCAGCTGTTGTTAAACTACACATCCCAGGATGCCCTGATACAGCTTTGCTACTTGGCCACACTATAACTGTTGCAGGGCATGATGGGATGTGTTGTTCAACAACAGCTGGAGCATAGACCAGCGATGGAGAACATTGGAGAACATTGGAATTCCAGCTGTTGTTAAACTACACATCCCAGCATGCCCTGATACAGTTTTGCTACTTGGCCACACTATAACTGTTGCAGGGCATGATGGGATGTGTAGTTCAACAACAGCTGGAGTGCCAAGGTTCTCCATCACTGGTCTAGACACTGTTACCCATATCATCCACTCCACTCCTTGATATTAGAAGTGAAACCATTGGCTGACAGATGAGAGCAGCTGCTCACTCTAGCTTTCACACTCCCAAGTCTTCCCAAGTTACGTAGGGATATATTTACATGGGCGTAAAATTACCATTTTGTGTAAGTGGCGGAACAACAAATTTTGCGCCGATCCCCCACCCCCCGCCGGGCAGCAGGGCGGGAATCGCTTCTGATTTTGAAAACACCGGCCACACGCTGATTGGCTGAATCTCAGCCAATCAGCGTGCGACCAGTGTTTTCAAAATCAGAAGCCCTTCCTGCGCCGCCGCCCGGCGGATAGTGCTAGACTAGTTATTTCCAAGACATTGCAGGGACCCGCCAACTCACTACACAGCGCCGCAGGGACCCCTCTCACCGCGGCTTCTAGACAGCGCCGCAGGTACACCCGCACTGACCCCCCTGCCCGCACCCTGCTGCACCCACAAGGAGTGGAGTACAATAGTGCCCGCAGTCCCCCACACTTAAGCTGGGTACACATATGTACAATCGTCGGGCCGTTCTTCCGTTCTGCGGACGAACGGCGTTCGATTGTATATATATGTACGCAGTCCCGATCCCTTCATTGCGATCGATAAACGGCCAAAAACGCTCTTGGCCGTCCACGGTCAGTCGGTCGAAGGTTCTTTGCTGCTTAATATTCTTCCGACAGGACGGCTCCATATCGAAAGAAAAGTGACATGTGTACGCATGTTCGATCGATATGCAGCCCGTTCCTGTGATCATTCCTCCCATCTTGACATCAGACATCTTGACCTGGTGAAGGCGCTTAGTGTAATAAAACTCACTGTCTCAGAAAGGATAACGGCTTCCGACTGCTGGAGTTGGGTATCCGCCGCTTTGAATTCTTTATCAAATATCTCTTGGTGCTTACTGTTCCTTTTCTCCTTCCTTTTCTCCTTTTTTTCCTTATCAAGATCATCTCTGTCCAATTTATCTTGGGAGCGAGAGTGCATCTTCTTTGGTAAAAGTGGTTCAAGAATAAAACTGGAAGAGAGATTGTCCAATGAATCAATTAGGGGCCAACGTGTTTTACATGGTCAGAGGGTTCTAGATGGAGTTAATCTGCCCAGTGTCATTTCGGCTTTATAGATAAAGTGGTCACTTTATCTCTTTATATAGTTGTACAATATGATGTGTGTGCTTTTCTAAACTATCTATACAGAATAGAGAATGGATTCAGCTGCAGAAAGCTCGCCGGCCTCTGAAAGAGAAATTCCTCTGAAGAACGGTCTGAGATGTACCGTTCTAACATAGCTATGTCTTCCCTTATATGTAGGAAAAAAGAATTCCAAATCAGTGACGTCAGTGACGTGCGGTGAGGTCATTGCCTGGGGAGGCACTGACCTCACCACCCCCCCCCCCCCCCCCCCCCCCCCGGACATGGCGGTGCTACATATGCAGCGGCCGCCGGTACATGCGATAAGTGCCGCTTCCCCATTCATTTTCAATGGGCTTTTACAGCCCATTGCTGCCCCCTGCCCACCCCTACCGGCCCCCCGCTGCCCGGAGTTTTAATGTTAACAGCGGGAGGCACCTCTTCCGCTGCCTCCCACCCTCACATGCAGCAGTGTAAGAAGGTGGGAGGCAGCCGGAGAGGTAGAAATGATGAAAATAATAAAAGAAGATATATAAATATCTTCTTTTTATTATTTTCATCATTATGACAGGGGAGGCTCTGCCTCCCCTGACTGCACGTCCCTGTTCCAAATGATATTTCATTTAAATACATTTATTTTTTTAATCCTTCCGGTACCTATTGGCAAACCTTCACTGCGCAAAGTCATAGACACAAAAATTTTAAGATGACAACGTGCAGATCTAATGGCATTTTACTGCTGCAGATGTCAAGGAGATGAAAATGATCTTTGAAGACCGAGTCTAAACCCATATAGTGTATGAATTTCTGTTTCTAAAGGTCCAGACACAATCCAGTTGATACACATAAAAGACAAGGTGACACTATGCCACACACTGAATCCAGTTATGACATGCACTGTCCCCAGTACATATTATGCCACATTACAGCACCTGCTTACCATTATACCAACCACTACACACTGCTCTCACTGAAGATGTAATGTCACACTGCAGGCGAGGCAGTGGGCAGGGACGTTTCCATGGTATCGTGAAACCCCTGACAAACAGCAGGAAGTGTGACATAATTTATAAGGGGAATTACTATATAGCTCCTTATATGGTGTTAGGGTATTACTCTGTGGGGGTATAATATGGTACAAGGGGTATTACTAGGTGCGGCATAATATGGTGTCGGGTATTACTGCGTGGGGGTATAGTATGGTACAGGGGGCATGACTGTGTGGGGGCATAATATGGTGTCAGGGATATTACTTTGTGGGGGCATAATATGGTACAAGCGGTATTACTGTGTATGGACTTAATATGGTACAAGGGGTATTACTGTGTGGGGGTATAATACGGTACAAGGGGTATTACTGTGTGGGGGCATAATATGTTACAAGGGGTATTGTGGTATGGGGGCTTAATATGGTGTCAGGGGTATTACTGTGTGGGAGTATAATATGGTACAGGGGGTATTACTGTGTGGGGGCATAATATGGTGTCAGGGGTATTATTGTGCAGGGCATAATATGGTACAAGGGGTATTACTGAGTGGAGGCATAATATGGTACAAGGGGCTTTACTGTGTGGGGCATATTATGTAAGGTACTCTTTTGCAAGACCACGCCCATTACAGTGAGGACATACACCCTGCAGGGAGGCCACAACCCCTTTTTAGGACAGATCCCTGGCAGTGGATCAAACAAAATTCATTAGCAGGCAAATCTGTGAAATTGTTGCACAGCTTTATAACCTAGGTCCAGGCTCCCCTAAGGCACTGGTCCCCGCAGCAATGGCACCACTTAGTTCGCTCGTAGCTGTGACCCAGCACCCTGAGGGGGGCAGACAGACAGGAAGTACAGATCGCAGTGATAAAAGTGTTAGGGTGATATGACACACAATCATGTATTATAATTAAAGAGCATTAAACACATTTCAAGTCCTGCTACAATTACTGGGCAATGCCGGGTTGCCAGTCTCAGCAATACTAAGCATACAAGCATATTCCTTTTTTATTGGAATAAATTTCAGGAGATTTATTAGATACAGCCACTTTAACATACATACACATTGTTCTTGTATTCTAAAGCCATTTGGTAACGCGCCATTGTCGGCTAGTCTGCGGAGCACATTGACATGACGAGCATTGGGAGAGTCGCCAAGAAGACAACGTCCAATATTGGGAATGCCAACAGGCAATCTAAACATTAGAAAAACGTCCTCTTTCTATTTTAAACCAGCTGTATCATGGCCCGGATCAGACTGCCGAGTGCCCGCAGAGCTGTGACAAACAGCTGGGGTAAATATTCTGACCTCCCGAAATGTCAACAGGCATCTGTAAGAGACTACACTAAGCCTAATACTCTGGGTTTTAATTGATGTGTGTTTTCTACAGGCTCGCTGCATAAACATGTCCCACATGATGTGGAAGCTGTAAGCTAGCGGACTCGGCAATACAGGAGAAAATGAGGACTTGGCACTCAATCGCCGGCCATATGTATCCTGTATGTCAGAAGGAATTATGCAGTGGTCCGGATTAACAAGGTCCTACTGTATCGCACAGAAACGTGAAGAAGGGGAAAGGGCTTATATTTATGTATGTATTTAAACAGCACTCCCAGGGAAGTGGTGCAATGATGCTGCTTATTCTGGTTTATTAAAGTAATGGAAAACAAGTCAAAGAAATGTTGAGAACGGCTTCACTATAAGAACAGTTGTTATCCTCAGTACCGGCACTTTCTGTGCTAAAACATCGCACAAACACACATAGAATTATACATGTAAAATAAATGACGGAGTAATATACAGTAGTAATATGGCATACCCATCAGAGCCTGGTCTTGAAGGTGTACTGTCTGAGGACAGGGAGGATATAGAGACCACCGATAAAGGTCTGGACGATGATGGCATGGTGAAAGATCTAACCATGGATCTTGGCCGATTCCCCCAACGTTCGTCATTGCTGTTGGACTAGGAATAATAAAATAATAAATTGTTCAGATAAAGCCATTACATACGGTCTTACATAAACCCAGAAATCGCTCTGAGAATGACTGTATACAGCCCATTACAATGTTGCCCCATTTAGACGTGGAACAATTTCTTTGTTTTTTGTACTGGTTATCTGTTCTGCAATTGTTTTGTCTATGAATCTGAAGTATTTGGTGCCTGGCGGGCTACAGGACCGCGTGGCCGGCGGGCTACAGGACCGCGGTGACCGGCGGCCTACAGGACCGCGGTGACCGGCGGCCTACAGGACCGCGGTGACCGGCGGCCTACAGGACCGCGGTGACCGGCGGCCTACAGGACCGCGGTGACCGGCGGCCTACAGGACCGCGGTGACCGGCGGCCTACAGGACCGCGGTGACCGGCGGCCTACAGGACCGCGGTGACCGGCGGCCTACAGGACCGCGGTGACCTTTAACTTTGGTGCCCATGGATGACAAGTCATCAGTTGCTTTGTAAGGATATCAATATGCCTATCCCAAGCATGTTGAAATTGTTCCACTGTATTGTTCCACTGTATTTACTTTTCTGTGATTTTTCCTCAATTCCAGTAATTTTTCCTCAAATTTCCCCAGGTTGTGGTCTTCCAACATTATACTTCCCAGACCAGACCAGCCACGATTTCAGGACCCAAGTAGAGCACAGTACATTATAGCCGGATGGTACAGGACTTGGTAAAACAGGATGACAATTCTTTCACTCACATTATTGTAATTTAAGTTTGCCAATTTCCTCGCTTATAAAGAACTATTAATGCCATTACTTCCTTGGTAACTGGATATATGGCACCACATTCTCGCCGTTGGGGGGAAAAAGGTTTGTACAGCTAAACATAACTTAAAGTAACAATATTTCTATGCAATATTATCACCGTGGAAAATCATCAGAAATATAAAACAGGCAGAATGACATTTGTATACAGTATCTGCAGAGCACTATGATGGCATCCTCACTATAGGACACAAAACTCAACGTATTCAGCAGCGGAAATGTGCATGATTTGTATTGTCAACTCCTGATTAATTGATTCAGAGTAAGCAAACAGTGGTAGCGGTGTTCCATCATCGCTGGCAGAGTGAGGCCGGGATTAGAAAACACATTAAGATAACATCAGACACGTGTAAGGATAATGCGGGTGCTTTTTCAGTGTTTGATACTGAGACTTAGGCGAGATAACTTACAAAGTCAACATATGTTATCCTAATGGAAGCTTGTAAAATATCTTGTCATTCTAATGGACACGGCATATCTGCACTCTAGCACCTGCGGTTTACAGAGAGAAGAGGCGCCAGGGAGCTGATTGGCTATTTAACTCTTCCGTGCCTGCTGACACTGGACCAGATATTGGGATGAGCTGCCTGGTACAGCCGCCACCCTATCCGAGCACAACTGCCTTGTACGATAAATAAACGGACGCCTTCAGGAAATATATACCTCTGGGAAAAAGACAAATGAGCCCAGCGTCATGTTAATATCCCATTACTTTCAACTTAATTATAAATGCCTCCGCTGTGCCCTTTTCTCACCCCATAATGCTCTGTACCCTGCATCTGCCAGGTCCCTATTTAACTGCTGACGTTAAAGGGAAAGAAAAAGGCAACAGCCATGGGAAAAAGTATACAGAGGCAGCACTTGGTCCTCTAGTGTCGGGCCACTGTGCTGCCATCCTGCTTTTCAAAACAAACAAAAAATAATAATGAAAAATACATTTGCATCGTGTCTTTCCCAGAGCGAGAGAGTGGCACTAGGCTTGTCATACTGCGTGTGCATACTGTGCATTACAAATCAAGTGGATATGTTCGTTCCCAGTCTTGAATTAATAATGAACAGCGGAACACTGCCACTGACTTGCACAACAGTGAGTAGTAGAGAACTGCAAGGTACTGTAGCCTCTGCTCAGAGCACTGCAAAGCACTGTAGCCTCTGCTCAGAGCACTGCAAGGCACTGTAGCCTCTGCTCAGAGCACTGCAAGGCACTGTAGCCTCTGCTCAGAGCACTGCAAGGCACTGTAGCCTCTGCTCAGAGCACTGCAAGGCACTGTAGCCTCTGCTCAGAGCACTGCAAGGCACTGTAGCCTCTGCTCAGAGCACTGCAAGGCACTGTAGCCTCTGCTAAGAGCACTGCAAGGCACTGTAGCCTCTGCTAAGAGCACTGCAAGGTACTGTAGCCTCTGCTAAGAGCACTGCAAGGTACTGTAGCCTATGCTCAGAGCACTGCAAGGTACTGTAGCCTATGCTCAGAGCACTGCAAGGTAATGAAGCCTCTGCTAAGAGCACTGCAAGGTACTGTAGCCTCTGCTAAGAGCACTGCAAGGTACTGTAGCCTCTGCTAAGAGCACTGCAAGGTACTGTAGCCTCTGCTAAGAGCACTGCAAGGTACTGTAGCCTCTGCTTAGAGCACTGCAAGGTACTGTAGCCTCTGCTAAGAGCACTGGAAGGTACTGTAGCCTCTGCTCAGAGCACTGCAAGGTACTGTAGCCTCTGCTCAGAGCACTGCAAGGTACTTTAGCCTCTGCTCAGAGCACTGCAAGGTACTGTAGCCTCTGCTAAGAGCACTGCAAGGTACTGTAGCCTCTGCTCAGAGCACTGCAAGGTACTGTAGCCTCTGCTAAGAGCACTGCAAGGTACTGTAGCCTCTGCTTAGAGCACTGCAAGGTACTGTAGCCTCTGCTAAGAGCACTGCAATGTACTGTAGCCTCTGCTAAGAGCACTGCAAGGTACTGTAGCCTCTGCTAAGAGCACTGCAAGGTACTGTAGCCTCTGCTAAGAGCACTGCAAGGTACTGTAGCCTCTGCTAAGAGCACTGCAAGGTACTGTAGCCTCTGCTTAGAGCACTGCAAGGTACTGTAGCCTCTGCTAAGAGCACTGGAAGGTACTGTAGCCTCTGCTCAGAGCACTGCAAGGTACTGTAGCCTCTGCTCAGAGCACTGCAAGGTACTTTAGCCTCTGCTCAGAGCACTGCAAGGTACTGTAGCCTCTGCTAAGAGCACTGCAAGGTACTGTAGCCTCTGCTAAGAGCACTGCAAGGTACTGTAGCCTCTGCTCAGAGCACTGCAAGGTACTGTAGCCTCTGCTAAGAGCACTGCAAGGTACTGTAGCCTCTGCTTAGAGCACTGCAAGGTACTGTAGCCTCTGCTCAGAGCACTGCAAGGTACTGTAGCCTCTGCTCAGAGCACTGCAAGGTACTGTAGCCTCTGCTAAGAGCACTGCAATGTACTGTAGCCTCTGCTAAGAGCACTGCAAGGTACTGTAGCCTCTGCTCAGAGCACTGCAAGGTACTGTAGCCTCTACTCAGAGCACTGCAAGGTACTGTAGCCTCTGCTTAGAGCACTGCAAGGTACTGTAGCCTCTGCTCAGAGCACTGCAAGGTACTGTAGCCTCTACTCAGAGCACTGCAAGGTACTGTAGCCTCTGTTTAGAGCACAGGTAATAAGCAGGGTACGAAGAGAGAACTATATGATAAAATGTGCAGTGTGTGCTCTTCTAATATCAATAGCCAAACTAGGAGCGTAGCATGGAACTACTGTACTGAAGACCTGTACTTGCAGGTCAGAGCAGAGCTAGTCCCTCTATGAATATTTAAGACTGTTGGCTTTGACACCCCAAACGTCATGGTACAATGACCAGTGTGCCCCCTAATGTGGCGCCCATTATGCCTAAACATTTTAAACTAAAAGTTTTCCCAACCCACTTGTTCCCCACTTTATTAAATGCAACATATCATTTTTCGTTTTTCCCCCTTTCATCCAATGTAATATAAACGTGCACAAAAACCGCTGAAATAATTCCCATAAAAAAACAACGGTTGTTAAAAGATATAATCAAAGATAAAGCAGAACGGGTCTTTGCCGCAGTCAGCGCCAAGTGTTTGTGATTGGCTGGTGGGAATGGGGGTCCCGGGAAAATCGGTGATATTGGTCACGTCATGGAGATCACTAAAGCTAGGTACACAGTATACAATAATCAGATATTCAGGTGCTCCGTCCGATAATCTTGCAGTGTAAGCAGCACCCAGGGCTCAATATGGTTCCAAAAGCAGCCAAATCGGATGATTGTATTGGTATCTAATCTGCTGCATAACATTAGTCGAAAATAATAAACGGATATTGGGCACATTTTATCGTATGCAGAATTTAGGGGTAGGTGTATAAAGCAGAGATAAGAGAGGATAAGTGGCACATGGTAACCAATCAGCACCGAAGTAACATCTATAATTTACATAATATAAAATTATACAGAGCAGCTGATTGGTTGCCATGGGCCACTCCTCCTCTGGCTCACTTCTCCTCCCTTTTCACTACTTCATACATCTACCCTTCAATCCGTAACTGAAATAAATGTAAATGGCTGCAGAAGTGTTTTCAGACCTTTCTAAAAATCCTCCGTTACCGGAACTAAATAAGAAATAATCCCTAAAAATGCTGCCGTATCGGAACATTACATGAATTCCTAATACAGTAACACAATTATGGGACCGCAAGGGGTGTAAATCTTGTACCCACCAGAGTTCTAACGCCATATTGTTTCTCTATTTTCTCTTTTAGTAGCTTGAAACATGCCTCCATTCGTTCGTGAAAAGGCCTCAATGCCTCGGTAACCTTTTCTCCGTGTATGCGTATCCCCTCAGCCAGAAACGGAACCTACACATCATGAGACATGAAAATAAACTGATTTACAAGCAGAAACAAATGAATGATTCACGTAGAAAAACATGTAGTTCAGAAGTGATAAATTAATTATTGGTTGGGGTCTAGAATAAAGGCTTTGGTAATATGATATTCATCACACACTGAACTCAGCGGAGGTCACAAAGACTCGTCAAAGACAAAGATTTGTTCTATTGTAAGGTCCAGGATTAAACCCCCCTCTCCCCCAGGCATACTAACCAAATTTTATTCTCTCCTCTCTGCCAGGAGGGGCGGGACTTGGCTGATATCAGCAAACCCCGCCCCCATGCCACTCAAACGCTGCAATTCGCGGGTCCTTGGATTGTGGGAGGAAGGGCTAAAATATCACAATTTGCATAATTTTAGACCCGCCCCTTTGCCGAGGACCCACAAAATCCCAGACTTGCCTATCTTCCCGGGGGGGCTGGAAGGGGGACCCGATTTTCGGGAGCCTCCCGGACATTCCGGGAGGGTAGGCAAGTATGCCCCCAGGTAGTATCCGTTTGATAGATCCACAGTGAAACAGTCAAAAGGTCCATTCCAAATGGTCAACAAAGGTTTTTGTTTCTCTTAACTCAACGTGGACTACAACACGCACACAAAAAAGGCATATCTATTATATTCACGTTGGTCTATAGTACCCGTTAACCTTTTTCTATTGCCTACCTTATCCATGTCTACATGTAGATCTATTGAAAAACACCCCTATGTCCACTGGGTGCTGTCCATGACACAAGATTAGGATCTATGGGGCCCATTCATTAACTAATTTTAGCTATTTAAAACTCACTGCATATGATAAATGGTGCTCCGGCCTATCAGTGCCTAACAGTCATGCATTTAAAAAATGACAGTTGGAAGGTGATTGTCTTGAGCAACCTTTATCATAGGCAACAAGTTTTAAATACTGTAGCTAAAACTGTTCGATCAATAGGGCCCTAGGTGTGTTACTAGAATACATAGTACAAGGGTATACAGTACACAATACGAGGGTCATTATAGTATTGGGAAATATTTCCAATTGAACATTTACTTCCCTGGAGCTGCAAATCGCGCTCGAGCGCAGAAGGGCTGATACCTTTTAAAAACTTGGAAGACACATTTTAGGAAGAATTGAATCTTTCACCCGCTTACTGTTTCTTCAGTTGCATCACCTATATTTTTTTTTTACTGTAAAATAACCTAAACGGCAATAATAGCAACATAATTTCACCAGTATCCATGGCTACCAATTACTTGCAGATTACAGTAGAAAAAAAAAAACCTCAAACACCACCTTTGAAAAGACTTACGAAAAGCTTTTAGAGACATGAACACAAGATCCGAAAATTATATATTCTTTGTATACCTTGCCCTGCACAAGTCATTGTTCTACAAAGGCTCAAAGAAACTTTCACTAACGGAGTTTAGAACAACATATTGCTCCATCTTTTTCTTAATGCATTGCAGCAACCCTCTCTGCCAGTACCGCTTTATGCAAAAAAAAAAAAAAAAAAAAAAGACGTGCCGGTATCCAGCCAATACACATATAACCGGACTGAGTGATAAAGCTATGTATTTATAAACATTGCAGGGGTGTCAGTAGAACAAGGTAAATGTTGTCTGAAGGTGTCTTTCTGTCCTTTCCTTGACGTACGGGAAAAAAAAAAAACTGCTTAACTATTTATATTACGCATGAATTTATCAAATGTCACAGTGGGATGTGAAATGCGGCTTCACTTCTGTAGGGCAGATAAATGCCACAGAAATGGTATCTGCCGCCCTGATCACTTTAACACACGCAAGCTGTCAGCGGAGAGGGCGAGCTGTCCGCTCGGCGCCCGGCACCCGGTGAGCTTTACCTGCCACGCAATCAGGTCCTTTACTTTGTCAATCTTCTCCAGGTCCTCTGGGTGCTCCTGCATGTATTTATCATTAAAGAATGCCTAGTCAATAGAAAAAAAAGATTGATTATATGATTGATTTCAATGGTATAAAAACATGGCTTCATGACAATGGTATTTTTGGCGCAACTTTTTTAAAAAAAATTGGAATTCATTGTATAAAGATGACTGCACATGGTCTATTATGCGCATGTGCCGCTCCCCTTTGTGAACGGCTTCCGCAACTTGCATAGTCGCCGAGCCATGCGCAGCCAACGGGGCGGGCCGGGGCTCGGGCGGCAGTGGGAATGGGGCTAGCCCGTAGGAACGCTCAGCATTTTATGGGCGTTCCCATGGGTACGAGGACAGACCGATGCATGCCGGGGGCGGCAGGCTGACGTCACAGGACTTCAGCCGCCCCTGCTCCGTCTTCGTCCAGGCGCATTCAAATAAAAGTAGGTCGAATGATTTCTCCTGCATCGGAGGCATGTGAGGGGCTGTGTTTTCATTACATGAGGCATTGGCCAGGGTTAGTGGGCTGTAGCTGTAACCCCTTGAAGAGTATCACATCGCTCACCACTGTCGTAGACTCCAGTCTATCACATTAGGAGGAAAAGCAACGGCAACCTTGGGGCAGCAGCCAATAGCAGTGCTGTAATCACCTAGCTGCACCGACCTTCCAGCCATCTCTGTAATGTTACGGAGCCTTCCTTCTGATGTTCTGCTGTGACAAATCTCAGTAGGAGTGTACAGGATTACAGAAGTAACGCTGGGCATTTCTAGTGCTCATGGACCTGCATTCTAAAGAATGCTGTCCTCTTACAGAACCAACTGACACCTAGTGATCCACAGTACAGTAAGAATTAATACAGTGGCCCAGTATATAACACGGCCCAAGCACCGCAATAGCTAATTTTACATATATTACAGGACAGTCATCTTACCTTCTCATAATTTGCAAATCCCCCCATTACCGCAGGGTCCACAATGCCGTTCAGCAGTAAGGAGAGCGGGTTAATCGGCAAATTGGGGTCACTCATATGTTGCTGCACCATATCGTTAATCTTCTCGTTCGTTAGCTGCATAGTCTCTATGGCATTTTCCAATGGACTTATTTCAACCTAAGAACACATACAGGACACCAGAGGAACCAAATGAATTCATAGGTAACCTTAGATCCCGTCAGTTACATTTCAAGCGTTTATGCCTGTCTGTGTGGATTGGTGTCTGACTGCCTTATTAGATAGTAAGCTCTTGCTGCAATCAGACAGGTCACCCAGCAAGAAGGCACTTTCAGCATTTGACAGTGTGGGCCAAGGCAGCATACAGTACTGTAGGGTGCATGCCATTGGGGCGAGCGCTAGCACCATAACTATTAATGCTGCCCTAGCATACAATTCCAGCATGAGTAATGTCGCCAGAATGAGGGTCTCTTTATGTAAATGCAGCAGTAGAACAGATCATCTATCTCCAGAAACAAACAAAGACTTTGCTGGGGCAGCCAAAAGATGTTCCGCCATAATGGCTGGCAGAGGGCCAGGTCCCCTTCTACCTGTGTATGGCCCAATATCACCGGGTCACACACAGGTGCTTCCCCGAAGGCCCGGACTAAGGCATCCACCAACCGATTCAATGGAAAATATAGAATTTTATTTTTTACATTAAAAATAAAAACCATATTAAGTATATTACTTTAACAAAGGAAAACATGTTTTATTTTAATATAGCTTTTCCCCCTGTGTATCACCTCTGTTATCGTCATGTTGAGATGGTGGTCTTAAATGAAGAACATCTGGCAGTGAAAAAGTGGGATCAACTAGCTTAAAATCTGGCCCTGGTTAATTTGCAGTAACTAGCTTCCCATACACAGTACCTATAGCCAAACATCCACCAATAGCCAAAGATGGTCGACAAAGGCTGTAGGTGGCAAAACACACTGATAACTTTTGCCAGCTTCAGGGCTTCCAGGAAAACATATGATGTGCTAGATTTAAGGCTCTTCTACATGGGTGCCGGATGACTGCCCGGATGAGTATCCCGACATTGGAATCCCGACTGCCGGTGCTCCGACAAGGGGGATCCCGGCTGACAGGGCTATTTCTTCTGTGGGGGTCCACAACCCCCATAGAGGGAGAATAGAACCTGTGGTGAGCAAAGCGAGCCACCAAGCCACAATGTGGCGAGCACAACGAGCCCGCAAGGGGCTTCTTTGCTCTTGTCCCCCTGTCAGAGCACTGGCAGTCGGGATCCCCCTGTCGGACCACCATACCCCTTCTACATATAATAAACCTATCCAGATTAATATTTTTTTGTATTTGGGGCAAAAAGGTGACCTCCTTTGAAACATGAGACCAACTGGGACATTCGGACTTAAATAAGACTCTTGAGGCATGAGAATTTTCATGAAAACAGTGTCTCATGCCTCAGGGAGATGTCAAGTTTTAAGTCAATTGATAGGATTGTATTCACTGAAGATCTATTTCGGGTCAATGTTGATCGCTCTAAAATCGATGTTGGGTTTCCAGGGTTAAAACACACATTTACTGACAGATGAATTTAAATATGAATTTTGAAATGTTAGTAAATGTGTGTTCTAGCCCTGGAAGTCCAACGTCGATTAAGAGCAATTTTAAATCAATCAGCATTTACGACAAATCATCCAATAATCGAAATAGACCTTTCGTGTATAAACCACAAGGAGTTCAAGAAAGGTCTCCCTTTGCAATGTTAAGGCGACATGTACAAATTCAAATGAGTTTTAGAAAAGAACTAAAATGTTATTAAGATGAAAATAAATTAAGTTGTGCTTGCTAGAGATTTCAGCATAGATGGGGTCACTGGAACATTAACTATTTAAGAGTTTTAACTCTTTATGACGCCTAGGCCAGGGCCGAACTCTCCACTCACCATGTTAGCGGATTTTACTTCAAACCATCTCAGGATTCCTGGAAGCTTGTAAGATATTGAAAAGGTGGTTCTCTCGATCCACATGTTCTAAAAGAGCAAAAAATTAAATCGTATAAATTCATAAATAAAGCATCTGCACTGAAATAGGTTTAAAAAAGGAGATCAAACTTCCTGTAGGCACAGTAGAGGTAGCCATTTTGTCAGGTTAACCAAAATTCATGAGAATGCAGGGAAAATGACTTCAACGGCAATAACAACCAACAGCTAGGCATTCAGCGTCGATACCAGAATGAATCAACTATATCCACGGCACATTGGTTCCAAATATTATTGACTGGCTGCAACCCGGCTTGATATAACCTGCAAAATGGCTGCCTTCCCTTTATGCGGCTCTTTGAAACTTATTTTCACAAATGTTGATGAATTTTAGATTGTGACAAATGTCGAAACATTTCAGGGAAAACTAGATGTTCAGTTACGATCTGTAAAACATGTTAATTCTGTAACGCCAGTTGTGCCAATGATACTAGCGCAGTTTCAAAATAAGCAATGTGAATGTATATCATACGAATACATTTTTTTTGAAAGTTTTATTTTTAGTTTCAATTGATTTTGAAATAACTGGTGTAAAAACACAAAATTCATTAACCGAAAGTTACCTATAAGTATGCCTGGCACGGACGGAGGATATGCATATACATCGTAAATGATAAATGACGGAGATGGAAAGAATAAAATGCAGCTCCTGGCAGTACAAGATCAGATACTTGTAAGCTTAAATTAAACTGCAACTGATATATATATCTGGAGCTGAATAAGAATGCTACATTTAAGATTAAAAATTATTGGAGACATGTACCATGCCTTGGAGAGGAATAAAGAGGACTAAGATTTACTCCATCTTGGTGAGGTGCCAGATTTTACTGTACACTAGAAATGGACGAACTGGGCTTTTCTTAGGGCTAGCTAATAGGCATCAGGCCAAGGGATTCTAGTAAGGTCAAAAATCCAAATATAGACTTATGGCGAAATGTCCCTATGGGTTTATACCTACGGACATTAGGGTGTTTACTTTTTTTAAGACTCATCTGGCCACATTGATTAATCATAGTTGATCAAAGTAGTTGTCTAATGCCGCTAGCCATTGGCATAAAAGGAAGGTCCACAGGGTTAGTGAGTAGGCTGACCATGCTATCCCAATGTACACATATTTTTGGAACAGTTCGATCATATGTGGAAAAAAATGTTTCTCCACAACATCTCTGACATTAAAGTAACAATTACAATATAGCAAAATATGAAGTGACACTGTAGTGGACACTAGGTAATATACTTGCTATATAAAATTGATCGGAACGCTATGACTGAGTAATAAGGCACCACCTCCTACCTGTATACAACTTTCTCTTGGAGTAAAAATTTAAAATAGGTACTAGAGCTGTAAACTAACCACTTAAACATCTTCCTACTCCAGATAAGAGACCACATTACACCCTCTATACAGCAAACCAAGGAACAAGTAATCAAGTCTAGTAAACACTTTTAATAACTAATACACACTTTCCTACTTTACAGTGGCACAAGCACTTCACTCTATATGTATGTGTGAATGTATGTCCTAAGTTTTAACCTCTAAAAAATTCACAATAAGCGGAGTAGGGGTGAGACCTGCAGTTCCGTACAAATTCAAAGAACGCAGACATCAAGGTCCCCTCTATATTTTATTTAATAAACCAATAAAGGTTACGTTTTAAAAAAAGAATAATTCTTTGGTGTGTATCCACCGTGCAAATTCTTCTCTTTCTTTCCAAACCAGTTCTGTACCAAATTGCCTGGATTGCACTCCCGCCACACTATCTCGATAAATAAGGCGGCTTGTCCTCTCTTACTAAAACCCTATATAATTAAAGAACAAAAGGGTACATCTAACCTGTGTGCGGACCCTAACCCTCCTCTTCCCCTCCCCCTTTCAATCATATTGCTGACTTAGTAAAGAAACTACGTAATAAAGGAGGCTGCGCAAAACTAGCACAATGCAAGTTTGCGAAACTTGTTCTTGGAGAATTGATCTACCAAACAAACTAAACAAATCATTTGTGCAACTGGGTAAAAATGGTTCTTGCCTGTAAAAAGCAAGAATAACCAAGGCTAAATGTTAATTTTAGGATCCAAACATCCTACCAAACCAGGATATGATCCGTGTTTGCCACCTGGACAGACTTGGGAGAAATTCTGTTACTAGATGACTATCTTCAGGTGATTAATACTGCTAGGTACTTTACAGTACAGTATTCTAGCTTTACCAGCAGAAGTTTTAATTCACTTTTAAAAGTACAAGGTTAGAAGAGTGTATATGATGGGGAAGTATCATGAGGGAAGTACACAAGATTTGCGTCTCTCATCTGAGCGTATCACTAGCTCCCATTCACTATTACAGGACTTTCATCGGGCTGCTCCCATCCTATGGAATGCCCTTCCATGCACAATAAGACTCTCCGCTAGCCTCCAAACTTTCAAGCGTTCCCTGAAAACTCACCTCTTCTACACGCATAACCCTCTGAGGCACTTATGTATTATATAGCTTCCCTTCTGGACTTGTAACTTGTTGGGACTGCTATGCTATTACTGATGCCTGTCCTTGTGTTTCCTTCCTATATACCTAATAGATTGTAAGCTTGCAGCAGGGCTCTCTAACCTCCAAGTCTGTCTGTTACCCAGTTTGTTTTATCACTGTCTACTATTGTGAAGCGCAACGGAATCTGCTGCGCTATATAAGAAACTGCAAATAAATAATAAATAAATGAGGGGGAAGTATCAATGTTGAGTAAGTGACATGTGTCTGTGGAGAGGGATGGTAACGTAAGTAGGACATACTCCACAAGCAGTGATACTTTTAAAACTCCAAGAATCCAATTAGGTTTGCAAATGTTGGGCCAAATTAAATAGGGTGTGAGAATCAGAAAGTGAGAGATTTTTGGAGCGTTTTCCCTTTATTTAAAGCGGCAATCATTTACAATGAAAAAACAAGGTTAATTTTGGCATGTAATTGATTGCCTCTTTAAATAATAATAATAAAAAAAAATCTCTCGCTTGTGGATTCTCACACCCTATTTGGCATAAACGAGGGTGTTCGTGTTTTCTAAAAAACGAGACCTGGGAAAAAGGCATAAAAAAGTGCGGAGACCTTCCTGGGTCACAACAAAAAGGGACAACTTCCTTAGCAGAATCTTATAGAAAGTGGGTATTGGGTATAAGGAAAGTATTGGGCAATCTTAAAGGTGTCAAATGGCTGATTACTTCCCAAAAAAAAAAAAAGAACAATTTCAGGTACTTATGTTGTATCTGGGCTGACGATTTCTAAATTGGGTACATCGCATCGCATCGCATGCGACCATCGGATGCGATGCGATGCGATGACCCGATTTTTCCATAGGAATCAATGTTAAAATGGACTGAGTCCATTTTAACATGGAATTCAATGGGAAAAAGGGGTCCTTTTCATACCCCTACTATCCAAGTGGGCATGGAGTTGGATATAAACCTGTGGCGAGCGTAGCGAGCCACCGAGCCCGAAGCGTGGCGAGCGTAGCGAGCCCCGCGAGGGGACACAGAATACCGTCCCCTCGCGGGGCTCGCTTCGCTCGCCACGCTTCGGGCTCGGTGGCTCGCTGCGCTCGCCACAGGTTTATATCCAACTCCATGCCCACTTGGATAGTAGGGGTATGAAAAGGACCCCTTTTTCCCATTGAATTCCATGTTAAAATGGACTCAGTCCATTTTAACATTGATTCCTATGGAAAAATCGGGTCATCGCATCCGATGGTCGCATGCGATGCGATGCGATGCGATATCGCATCGCATCTGATTGTATGCCTTAACTTAAGGCATACAATCAAAAAATCGGCAGCCCAGATACTACATAAGTACCCAATTTCATTTTACTTTAATTACAGATTAAATAAAAAAAGAGAGATAATGTGATTTTGGTGGAATTTGTGGTCACTTTAAGGTTACAAAGAAAGGTAAAAAAAAAGATTAAAAAAGCAATTAATTTTTGTTGTAATAAATACTTTATTTAGATTTTGGGTGCATAAAAAAAGCAGATTTTAGGGTAATTTGAGGCTATTTTTTAAACTTCAATAATGATGTGATTATTGACCCGTTTCAAAACCTCTGGGGGTGCGCATAAAAAAACGTGAGAAATGTGAGTTTGCAAATGGACTGCAATGCCATGAAAAAGTCTCACGCAAGAGCCTAATTGGATTGAGGGTGCCGGACGGGATCCTGACCTTCATTTACCTGATGTCGGGATCCTGACAAAACACAGACAGACGGGTTCCCGACGGCCACCGGCAATTGTCCTTCGTGGGGGTCCACGACCCCCATAGAGGGAGAATAGAATAGATGGCGAGCGTAGCGAGCCCGCAAGGGGATTTAATATGTAAAAAGGGATAGAGATAAATCCTCAACCAGCGCTAATATATAATTAATATGCAAACTTCCCTTGTATGGGGTTATTCCTTTGTACAATTTTTCCCTTGAACTTCACAGGGACGTTTTCACATCAGCAAGCCTCAGATGTAGATATATGTGAAAATATAAACATGGGAGATATCATCGCATAAAACTGTATTTAATTTTCACAAAGATATAAAACATGGGGGTACAATGTTAAAGAAAGTTTTCCTTGGCATCTGAATAAGCATACAAAGTGCACTGGGCTACCAGCTTAGGCCTGGAAAGGTAATTACCGGATGGATTGGAACCGTTAGCGAAAACAGTTCAGAAAGACATATGGTAAGTCACATACGGATCCCGGGTCACGCAGGTGCTCTCACAGTCGATGGGTAACTTCCTCTCCTGGGCGTCTGCCTGGCCCTGTGTCCACCAACGCGTTTCGGATCCCTCTGGATCCTTTATCAAGGTGTATGCTTTGAGGGTGTCTGAATCTCTATTTATTTAAAAAGCAGCCAATAGCGGGTGTTCGTTTTCCCGCTCTTTTGCGGGTGTGAAAAAGAGCGGGAAAACGAACACCCGCTATTGGCTGTTTTTTAAATAAATAGAGATTCAGACACCCTCAAAGCATACACCTTGATAAAGGATCCAGAGGGATCCGAAACGCGTTGGTGGACACAGGGCCAGGCAGACGCCCAGGAGAGGAAGTTACCCATCGACTGTGAGAGCACCTGCGTGACCCGGGATCCGTATGTGACTTACCATATGTCTTTCTGAACTGTTTTCGCTAACGGTTCCAATCCATCCGGTAATTACCTTTCCAGGCCTAAGCTGGTAGCCCAGTGCACTTTGTATGCTTATTCAGATGCCAAGGAAAACTTTCTTTAACATTGTACCCCCATGTTTTATATCTTTGTGAAAATTAAATACAGTTTTATGCGATGATATCTCCCATGTTTATATTTTCACATATATCTACATCTGAGGCTTGCTGATGTGAAAACGTCCCTGTGAAGTTCAAGGGAAAAATTGTACAAAGGAATAACCCCATACAAGGGAAGTTTGCATATTAATTATATATTAGCGCTGGTTGAGGATTTATCTCTATCCCTTTTTACATATTATGTTCCTTTCTGGGTAAAAGAAGAAATACCCGTGAGATAAAACCATTCCGGCAGCTTCTTTGCGCACTGTGGTGTTTACCGACCTCATATTTGTACCGCAAGGGGATTTGTTGCGCTCACCATGCTGTCTGAGTCCGGCCAGTCGAGATCCCAACATTGGGCTAATGACTGTCGGGATCCCGACTGTCGGAACCCTATACCACACCCATTATTTGAAACTTAATTTTTCGATCATGACTGTCTAAGGGGGAATTTTAACAGCAACATCCAAAAACTTACAGAAAATTCATTATCCGGATCTTTTTCTCCTTTCCTGATCGGCCTAGAGTACTGGAACCGAACAACTTCATTCACTCTGTAGAAGCTGTAGGAAACAACCCAACGTTATCTGACAATACCATAGAACACGGAATACTACAGTATGTATCAGGTACAGTGCTTTTCCCCATACAGTGATTCAAGGACACAGCACAAACAAAGCTTATAAGTCTACTAACATGGAAGCAAATTTATCGCAGCTTGGAGATAAAAAGGACAGTTGTAAAGTACCATCCAATCAGATTTTGTTATTTTTCAAACGCAGCCTGTAACATGGCAGCTAGGAGCTGATTGGTTGGCCCTTTTTTCACTCTCTACCCCACGGTGTCACGTGAAAGTTGCAGGTCAGGTTGAGAAATTGCTGTAATTGCCTATTTCGGAAGCTTAAACAATTCACATAGTGTTTTGCACAAACTATAGAAAACGACAGCATTGATTATACATTAGAATACTGAAATGCCTTGGCTTAATGAGCATAACAAAGAGGAATGTGGCCTGGTAGCAGACTGCACGTTGTTCCCAAAACACATTTTTATTTGAATAGCGCACAAACAATGTATTAGCTTTAATGCCGTCTGTTCCTCAGCCCTTCATGATGACTTGCGAGGAGAACATGCCGTTGGTAGGAGTCCCAGTTGATGCACATCTGAGGGGCTATCTCTGGCTATTACTTTGCCTCGGGCAGCCATGTGCATCGTTAGGCTGCTGCTGCAGATGCCTCCCCTCCCTTTACACACCTCACTAACTCCCTAATCTACATACTCAACAAATATTAATACGGAGAACCGAGCACAATGCGTCATGTGGGGCTCTCTCAGCACTGAGGGGGAAGCTATTGTTAAAATAAGATTTTTATTTTGTGTTCAGCGGAAAAATATACCACCGATACCAGTGATCGGAATGAACGCGGCTAAGCTTTTGCTAGGAACTAGAGACACTGCATCAACCTTGTCACTGTGGGCCTGATACATAGATTTACGCAAATGCATTCACAGCTGCGTATTTGTGTGCAGCGACTGTGTGGAAATATGGCAAAGTCGCAGCCGAGGTGGGCCCATATTCCTTGTCAAAGTTACATGTGTTGCATATGTTCTTTTTACCATTGGGTGGTGCATATGGGTCCTTACAAGATTTTGCCTTGGGGCCTACAATATGTAGTTATGCCCCATGCCTGCATGTTATAATGTGGTATAAAATGAAATGGAGGGCATAGAAGTGAAGACACTATAGCGTGGCATAGGATGAAGTGGAGGCCCTATAGTGTGGCATAATATGAAGTGGAGGCCCTATAGTGTGGCATAATATGAAGTGGAGGCCCTATAGTGTGGCATAATATGAAGTGGAGGCCCTATAGTGTGGCATATATGAAATGGAGGCCCTATAGTGCGGCATAATATGAAATGGAGGCACTATAGTGTGGGATATATGAATGGAGGCACTATAGCAGGGATGGCTAACCTTGACACTCCAGATGTTTTTCAACTACACATCCCAGCATGCCTTGCATCAGTTGAAGCATGGGCAAATAGCAAAACTGTAGCAGGGCATGCTGGGATGTGTAGTTCAATAACATCTTGAGTGTCAAGGTTAGCTATCACTGCACTATAGTGTGGCATAATATGAAGTGGAGGCATTATAGCATGGCATAAAATGAAGTGGAGGCACTATAGTGTGGGATAACATGAAGTGGAAGCACTATAATGTGGCACATATGAAGTGGAGGCACTGTAGTGTGGCATACTCTGAATTGGGGCACTATAGTGTGGCATAACGTGAACTGGGGGCGGGCTGTTATGTGACTAGATATGAACTGGGGGCAATGGAAAGTGGGGGTACTGGCAGACCTACAGTGTGACACAATGTTATCTAGGGCACTACTATGGTTCATAAAATAAACTAGGGCACTACTATAGGGCATAACATAAACCAAGGCAAATTTAGGGTTCAGACAATGAAGTATAGTAGAGTATTATTATCGGGCATAATAACTAGGGCACTACTATGGTTCAGAGAATGAAGTAGGGCACTATTAGGAGCATAACATTAACAACTGCTACAGAGATGTGTCTCTAAAGGCATTAGGACAAGGGCACCGTCAAAATGTTGCTATAGGGCTGACAAAGCTCTGTGTATTTCCCAGGCCTGCAAATCGCAGTCGCAGGGAGAACCATGCCCTAAGCTCTGTGTTTGAGTCATCGCGTCATGACTGTCCATCAATTTGTGAATGAACAATGCAGCAATTGCACCGCTGCGTACATCACTGTATCAGGCCCTATGTTTCCTCAAAGCAACATTGCAGCACATGCGGTTTGAGTACAAAAAAAGTACAAAAAGAAAAACATTCAATTGCAATGCATTCAGGGTATTAATTGGACCCATTACAGTATCTAGAGGTGAACATTTTAAGAAAATTAAATATAGTGAATTGATGAGAAGCAGGTCCGGACTGGCCACCTGGCACTTCTGGCAAATGCCAGAAGGGCCGATGGCCATGTGGGCCGATTTTGTACATCCATGTGTTCAGGCTTTACTACTGTACCTACAGCACCGGCTCGTGCCGAGTGCCGGGCGGCCACTTCATTAGCATATTGACATCATGACGCAGCAGCCGTGCATTCCATTCTGAGCAGCACGTGTGGGGGAGCTGAGGGACTGGGGGCTGGCCACGTGGCACAGGAGGAAGAAGGTGAATGGCGGGCAGTGGCGGGAGGCCCGATGGCGTCATCTACATGCGAAGGAGCAGGAGGCCCGGTGCCGCCTGTGCAGGGGAGAGTGGGAGGCCCGATGGCGCTGTCTATACGCAGTGGAGCCCCTGTGCATGGGAGAACAGGAGGCCCAGCAGCGTGAACAGGAAATCAGAAGACCCGGCAGCAGCTGCGGTGAGTGTAAGAAGGGAGGGATGTCATTTTGGTTTGAATTTTGATCTCTTTCTGGTGATCAGAACATTGAGGCACCAGACTGCTTCGTGACATCATTAGCACCTACAAGGTATTAAAATCTGTTCTTGTTGTTATAATGTCACTGCAGGTGCTTAGCTCTTACTGTACAGGAGTGGTGCAGATGCAGAGATGGTAAATTAGGATGGAAGTACAGCATACATGCCTACCCTCCCGCATTTAGCGGGAGGCTCCCGCTATTTGCATTACCCTCCCGCTGCCCCGCAAACATACCGGCACCTCCCGGTTTTTGGGTCTCTCAATAAAATCCGGACTGCGCATGTGCGCATCCGGAAACGTAAGGGGCGGGGCTTGTGCGGCAACATCACTGCCGGCCACCGCGGGGATATGGGTGGCCGAGCTGCTGCTGCCAGGAAGTCGGGAGGAGCACTGCAGGAGTGTCAGCATAAGCAGCAACCAGGGCTTCCGGAGTTGGCTCCGCCCACCACACTCCGTGCCTCAGCCCTACTCATGGTTGCTCTGCCTGCTTCTCCTGTCACCGGCTGGTGGCTGCCCAATGCTTCCCCCTCACCACACTGCCTGCTCCCACCACACACAGGGTCCCTGCACTCCCCTACAAGGATCAACACAGCTAGGTGAGTGCTGTGTGTACTGGGGAGTGTGGGCTGAAATATATATGGGAGAGAAACTGTGTGCACTGTGTGTGTGTGTTTATAATGTAATATAGGGGAGGCTGTTTATAATGTATTATGGGGTGAATGTATATAATGTACTATAGTATCAGGGAGTTGTATATAATGTCATATGGGGGAGTAACTGCAATGTGTGTGGGGGGCTGTGTATAATGTAATATGGCTGTGTGTAATATGGGGGGTGGTGTATAATGTAATATGGGGGCTGTGCATAATGTAATATGAGGGGGTGGTGTATAATGTAATATGGGGGGGTGGTGTATAATGTAATATGGGGGGCTGTGTATAGTGTAATATGGGGGACTTTGTATAGTGTAATATGGGGGACTGTGTATAGTGTAATATGGGGGCTGTGTATAATGTAATATGGGGGGTGGTGTATAATGTAATATGGGGGGTGGTGTATAATGTAATATGGGGGACTGTGTATAGTGTAATATGGGGGTGGTGTATAATGTAATATGGGGGGCTGTGTATAGTGTAATATGGGGGGCTGTGTATAGTGTAATATGGGGGGCGGTGTATAATGTAATATGGGGGGCTGTGTATAGTGTAATATGGGGGGTGTGTATAATGTAATATGGGGGACTGTGTATAGTGTAATATGGGGGGTGGTGTATAATGTAATATGGGGGGCTGTGTATAGTGTAATATGGGGGGCGGTGTATAATGTAATATGGGGGACTGTGTATAGTGTAATATGGGGGGTGTGTATAATGTAATATGGGGGACTGTGTATAGTGTAATATGGGGGGTGGTGTATAATGTAATATGGGGGGCTGTGTATAGTGTAATATGGGGGGCTGTGTATAGTGTAATATGGGGGGCGGTGTATAATGTAATATGGGGGACTGTGTATAGTGTAATATGGGGGGTGGTGTATAATGTAATATGGGGGCTGTGTATAATGTAATATGGGGGCTGTGTATAGTGTAATATGGGGGGTGGTGTATAATGTAATATGGGGGGCTGTGTATAGTGTAATATGGGGGGCTGTGTATAGTGTAATATGGGGGGCTGTGTATAGTGTAATATGGGGGGCGGTGTATAATGTAATATGGGGGACTGTGTATAGTGTAATATGGGGGGCGGTGTATAATGTAATATGGGGGACTGTGTATAGTGTAATATGGGGGGTGGTGTATAATGTAATATGGGGGCTGTGTATAATGTAATATGGGGGGTGGTGTATAATGTAATATGGGGGGCTGTGTATAGTGTAATATGGGGGGCGGTGTATAATGTAATATGGGGGCTGTGTATAATGTAATATGGGGGACTGTGTATAGTGTAATATGGGGGGTGGTGTATAATGTAATATGGGGGCTGTGTATAATGTAATATGGGGGCTGTGTATAATGTAATATGGGGGCTGTGTATAATGTAATATGGGGGGCTGTGTATAGTGTAATATGGGGGGCTGTGTATAGTGTAATATGGGGGGCGGTGTATAATGTAATATGGGGGACTGTGTATAGTGTAATATGGGGGGCGGTGTATAATGTAATATGGGGGACTGTGTATAGTGTAATATGGGGGGCGGTGTATAATGTAATATGGGGGACTGTGTATAGTGTAATATGGGGGGTGGTGTATAATGTAATATGGGGGACTGTGTATAGTGTAATATGGGGGGTGGTGTATAATGTAATATGGGGGCTGTGTATAATGTAATATGGGGGGTGGTGTATAATGTAATATGGGGGGCTGTGTATAGTGTAATATGGGGGGCGGTGTATAATGTAATATGGGGGGCTGTGTATAGTGTAATATGGGGGGCTGTGTATAGTGTAATATGGGGGGCGGTGTATAATGTAATATGGGGGACTGTGTATAGTGTAATATGGGGGGCGGTGTATAATGTAATATGGGGGACTGTGTATAGTGTAATATGGGGGGCGGTGTATAATGTAATATGGGGGACTGTGTATAGTGTAATATGGGGGGTGGTGTATAATGTAATATGGGGGCTGTGTATAATGTAATATGGGGGGTGGTGTATAATGTAATATGGGGGGCTGTGTATAGTGTAATATGGGGGGCGGTGTATAATGTAATATGGGGGCTGTGTATAATGTAATATGGGGGACTGTGTATAGTGTAATATGGGGGGTGGTGTATAATGTAATATGGGGGCTGTGTATAATGTAATATGGGGGACTGTGTATAGTGTAATATGGGGGGCGGTGTATAATGTAATATGGGGGACTGTGTATAGTGTAATATGGGGGGCGGTGTATAATGTAATATGGGGGACTGTGTATAGTGTAATATGGGGGGCGGTGTATAATGTAATATGGGGGACTGTGTATAGTGTAATATGGGGGGTGGTGTATAATGTAATATGGGGGCTGTGTATAATGTAATATGGGGGGTGGTGTATAATGTAATATGGGGGGCTGTGTATAGTGTAATATGGGGGGCGGTGTATAATGTAATATGGGGGCTGTGTATAATGTAATATGGGGGACTGTGTATAGTGTAATATGGGGGGTGGTGTATAATGTAATATGGGGGCTGTGTATAATGTAATATGGCTCTGTGTGTAATATGGGGTGGCAGTGTATAATGCACTTTGGGGCTGATTCACGTCCAGTATCACTCTCGCCGAGGTGTTCGCACTCTCAGGGGAGGGAAGGGGGCGGGCAGGGGGCTGGAACAGAGGAACGCCCAGTGTTTTATGCGAGCTATGTATGGATACAGTACAATACTTACACTATTTTTTTCTTTTTGCTGCTTTTAGTACTATAGCATACCTCCGAACTGTCCTGATTATAGAGGCCATGCCCACATGACCTGTAGCTCCGCTCTTTCCAGTGGGGGGGGGGGGGGGGGGAGGGGGGGGGGGGGGGGGGCGTGGGGAAAGTTGGGAGGTATGCTATAGGAATCTCCCTGAAACTGGTTTTCAAAAGTAGGCAAGTATGAAGTACAGACTGGCTCTCCCTCTCTTCTCCCAGCCACTCCCTCCCTTGCTATCTCTCTTTCTCCCTTCCACGTTCCCTCTTCCTCTCCTTTGTTCCTCTGCGCTCTTCTCTTTTCCACATGCTTACCTACCCCCTCCCTTTATTTAACCCCTCCCTCCCTTTATTTACTCCCTCCTTTCTCCCCTGCGCTCCCCAGTCTTTTACTCCCCCCTGTGCTCCCCTTCCCTCTTTCCCCCTGATCCCTCATTGTTCTCTTTTCCTCCATCCCATGCTCCCCCACCCCTCCCTCTCTCCCTTGGGCTTCCTCACTTTTTTTCTCCCTCACATGCTTCCCCACCCCCTCGCTTTATCCCCTGCTCAACATGCATATACATTTTGGGGTGGCGAGGGAGCTGTCGTGGGGGGGGGGGGGGGGGGGGGGATTTGTGTAAAACATTTCCCATATGCTTTACTGTTATTAGACTCTCTCTCTCTCTCACCTAGAGCTTTGGAGACTGTTGAACACTTCATACTTATATATTATTTTGTCCCATTGTTTCTCTACTTCTGATGTAGCAGAGATAATCCAGTGATTTCACAAGCAAGTGGGCCTGTGTGGCCACAGCAGGTGGGCCGGTGTGCTCGAAAGGCCAGGGACGATTATTAGTTCCAGTCCGGCTCTGATGGGAAGTACCACATCTGTGCAAAGTTCCTATGTTAGAATGCTCAGTCTCAATTCTCCATTTCATCTATAGATTCCAGACATTGCTGGGGGTTACTACATTGTAAATAAAGGTTATTGATTATAACAAATTCTCTGAGGTGTGAATTGAATCCCAGGGCAAAAGAAGAAAAGTCGGAGGCACCATAGCAACATGTTGAAGGGATTCTTCCCCAATGCTTCTAGGGAGACAACTTTCCTCAGCAGGTGCAATTTTTTTGCACCATAGTAGTCCCCAAGTTTAGGTAAAGTATCATGTTTGTAGGCTACCCCAAATCATATAATGCCACACCAAGGTGCCTCTATTTGATATCTGGCCACATTACAGTGCCCCAGTTCAGATAATGTAACATTACATTACCCCCAGTATGTATTATGTTACCCTGTTTATAATATACCACACTATAGTGCCTCTATTTCATATGGGGCCACATTACAGTGGTGCAGTTCATCTACTGTCACATAATAATGCCCTCCAGTTCATTTAACTCCAAATGACAATGAGCAGGTACAAGTGCATAACTAGATATAATGTTAGAGGCAAACATTTGTGAGGGGCCCTGTGTAACACAAAGGTGAATAATGAATATAACACATGCAGCTGTGACTTGGAGGCTGCTGTGGGCCTCACAGCAGCTGCACTCCCTGCACCAAAGGTATTTACACCCTTGTACAGTATATAAAGCATGTAACTGTGACAGGGAAGGTGGCCCCTCTCAGCTCTGGGCCACATAGCAGCTGCCCCCCCCCCTGCACCTATGGTAGCTACACCCCTGTATATAACACATGCAGCTGTGACTTGGAGGCTGCTGTGGGCCTCACAACAGCTGCACTCCCTGCACTAAGGTATTTACACCCTTGCACAGTATATAACACATGTAACTGACAGGGAAGGTGGCCCCTCTCAGCTCTGGGTCCCATAGCAGCTGCACTCCCCCCCCCCTGCACCTATGGTAGCTACACCCCTGTATATAACACATGTAACTAACAGGGAAGGTGGCCCCTCTCAGCTCTGGGTCCCATAGCAGCTGCACCCCCCCGCACCTATGGCAGCTACACCCCTGTATATAACACATGTAACTGTGACAGGGAAGGTGGCCCCTCTCATCTCTGGACCCCATAGCAGCTGCACTCCCTGCACCTATGGTAGCTACACCCATTTATATAACACATGTAACTGTAACAGGGAAGGTGGCCCTTTTCCTCTCTGGGCCCCATAGCAGCTGCATTCCCTGCACATATGGTAGTTACACTCTGTATATGGCACATGTAACTGTGACGGTGGCCCCTCTCACCTCTGGGCCCCATAGCAACTGCACTCCCTGCACCTATGGTAGCTACACCCCTGTATCTAACACATGTAACTGTGACAGGGAAGGTGGCCCCTTTCCTCTCTGGGCCCCATAGCAGCTGCATTCCCTGCACCTATGGCAGCTACACCTCTGTGTATAACACATGTAACTGACAGGGCAGGTGGCCCCTCTCAGCTCTGGGCCCCATAGCAGCTGTACCCCTATGGTAGCCATGTCATTGAACAGAGACCAGTGCAGGAGACTAAAAGAAGATGGAGAAACGGAATAAAATGTTGGAACCGTACATAAAACACTTTTAAAGATCTCGCTCGTCTCTAATTGGTATCCAGTATAGCACAGCTAGGTAATTAAAATGTACAGTCCTGTCTGATAAAATAAATACAAGGCTAAAAACACAGGAGGAAGCCACATACATAAAACAATACAAAGCTGCAGGAGGCCTCATACAAGCCAATAAATTACAGTCATCTCCGGAGGAAACCCTCCCGAATACAATGTAACATAACACAGCATCGAAAGCATTTAGCATCTCCGTGCGCAGCTACAGATGGCGCTTATACATCGCATACGACAGTTCTCAGGACGTCAGTTAACCCTTTGTTTCACTATCTGTTCCAGGGAAATATAAATTAGAACGTGACTGATCTCTGATAGCGTAACGCGTCTCGCTCAGCTGGGTCGCTCGGGTTCTATCCTCGCACATGTGCCGTCATCACAAGCAGGACAGCAATGGGTGCTCCGAGGCTGACTCAGTGTTATGTAATATCTCTCATGCATCTGCTGCACTATTTCCGACCCACTGGGGATTACTGTATGATCGCAAATCTGAGTCATTCAATCTCTCTAGATGAGCAAATGTGCGCTTCCGTAACGGAGCTGGGACATCTCATTCATAATGAAATGTTCCTGCAGGAATTGCAGTTATGTCCACATGGAGATACAATATCCTGCTTGGGGAGCGGTAACGCCAGGCCTGGGTAATGGGCGCCATTTCTCACCTTAAAATCTGCTCGGAGACCGGCTTATTCTTAAATTTGGGAGGCAACTCAAGCAATGGTTTCACTGTAAAACACTGAACATCTGATTGTTACAGTTAAAGGAAATAAATAATTGATATTTAAGCCAAGAAACACCAGAACTGTAACGGCAATAGATGTGATGGTACACTGTGACTGCACCTGTGTCTGTACTGCTAACCAGCTACTAGTGATGGTACAATGTGACTGCACCTGTGACTGTACTGCTAACCAGCTACTAGTGATGGTACACTGTGACTGCACCTGTGTCTGTACTGCTAACCAGCTACTAGTGATGTTACACTGTGACTGCACCTGTGTCTGTACTGCTAACCAGCTACTAGTGATGGTACAATGTGACTGCACCTGTGACTGTACTGCTAACCAGCTACTAGTGATGGTACACTGTGACTGCACCTGTGTCTGTACTGCTAACCAGCTACTAGTGATGTTACACTGTGACTGCACCTGTGTCTGTACTGCTAACCAGCTACTAGTGATGGTACAATGTGACTGCACCTGTGACTGTACTGCTAACCAGCTACTAGTGATGTTACACTGTGACTGCACCTGTGTCTGTACTGCTAACCAGCTACTAGTGATGTTACACTGTGACTGCACCTGTGTCTGTACTGCTAACCAGCTACTAGTGATGGTACACTGTGACTGCACCTGTGTCTGTACTGCTAACCAGCTACTAGTGATGTTACACTGTGACTGCACCTGTGTCTGTACTGCTAACCAGCTACTAGTGATGGTACAATGTGACTGCACCTGTGACTGTACTGCTAACCAGCTACTAGTGATGTTACACTGTGACTGCACCTGTGTCTGTACTGCTAACCAGCTACTAGTGATGTTACACTGTGACTGCACCTGTGACTGTACTGCTAACCAGCTACTAGTGATGGTACAATGTGACTGCACCTGTGACTGTACTGCTAACCAGCTACTAGTGATGGTACAATGTGACTGCACCTGTGACTGTACTGCTAACCAGCTACTAGTGATGGTACACTGTGACTGCACCTGTGTCTGTACTGCTAACCAGCTACTAGTGATGGTACACTGTGACTGTACCTGTGTCTGTACTGCTAACCAGCTACTAGTGATGGTACACTGTGACTGCACCTGTGTCTGTACTGCTAACCAGCTACTAGTGATGGTACAATGTGACTGCACCTGTGACTGTACTGCTAACCAGCTACTAGTGATGGTACACTGTGACTGCACCTGTGTCTGTACTGCTAACCAGCTACTAGTGATGTTACACTGTGACTGCACCTGTGTCTGTACTGCTAACCAGCTACTAGTGATGGTACAATGTGACTGCACCTGTGTCTGTACTGCTAACCAGCTACTAGTGATGTTACACTGTGACTGCACCTGTGTCTGTACTGCTAACCAGCTACTAGTGATGTTACACTGTGACTGCACCTGTGTCTGTACTGCTAACCAGCTACTAGTGATGTTACACTGTGACTGCACCTGTGTCTGTACTGCTAACCAGCTACTAGTGATGTTACACTGTGACTGTACCTGTGTCTGTACTGCTAACCAGCTACTAGTGATGGTACACTGTGACTGCACCTGTGTCTGTACTGCTAACCAGCTACTAGTGATGTACACTGTGACTGCACCTGTGACTGTACTGCTAACCAGCTACTAGTGATGTTACACTGTGACTGCACCTGTGTCTGTACTGCTAACCAGCTACTAGTGACTGTACACTGTGACTGTACCTGTGTCTGTACTGCTAACCAGCTACTAGTGATGGTACACTGTGACTGCACCTGTGACTGTACTGCTAACCAGCTACTAGTGATGGTACACTGTGACTGCACCTGTGTCTGTACTGCTAACCAGCTACTAGTGATGGTACACTGTGACTGCACCTGTGACTGTACTGCTAACCAGCTACTAGTGATGGTACACTGTGACTGCAACTGTGTCTGTACTGCTAACCAGCTACTAGTGATGGTACACTGTGAGTGCACCTGTGACTGTACTGCTAACCAGCTACTAGTGATGGTACACTGTGACTGCACCTGTGTCTGTACTGCTAACCAGCTACTAGTAATGGTACACTGTGACTGCACCTGTGACTGTACTGCTAACCAGCTACTAGTGATGGTACACTGTGATTGCACCTGTGTCTGTACTGCTAACCAGCTACTAGTGATGGTACACTGTGACTGCACCTGTGACTGTACTGCTAACCAGCTACTAGTGATGGTACACTATGACTGCACCTGTGTCTGTACTGCTAACCAGCTACTAGTGATGGTACACTGTGACGGCACCTGTGTCTGTACTGCTAACCAGCTACTAGTGATGGTACACTGACTGCTCCTGTGACTGTACTGCTAACCAGCTACTAGTGATTGTACACTGGGACGGCTGTGTCTGTACTGCTAACCAGCTACTAGTGATGGTACACTGTGACGCCACCTGTGTCTGTACTGCTAACCAGCTACTAGTGATGTTACACTGTGACTGTACCTGTGTCTGTACTGCTAACCAGCTACTAGTGATTGTACACTGTGACTGCACCTGTATATGTACTGCTAACCAGCTACTAGTGATGGTACACTGTGACTTCACCTGTGTCTGTACTGCTAACCAGCTACTAGTGATGTTACACTGTGACTGCACCTGTGTCTGTACTGCTAACCAGCTACTAGTGATTGTACACTGTGACGGCACCTGTGCCTGTACTGCTAACCAGCTACTAGTGATGGTACACTGTGACGGCACCTGTGTCTGTACTGCTAACCAGCTACTAGTGATGTTACACTGTGACTGTACCTGTGTCTGTACTGCTAACCAGCTACTAGTGATTGTACACTGTGACTGCACCTGTGTATGTACTGCTAACCAGCTACTAGTGATGGTACACTGTGACTGCACCTGTGTCTGTACTGCTAACCAGCTACTAGTGTACAGTGTACAATCACTAGTAGCTGGTTAGCAGTACAGACACAGATACAGTCAGTACCTGTGTCTGTACTGCTAACCAGCTACTAGTGATTGTACACTGTGACGGCACCTGTGCCTGTACTGCTAACCAGCTACTAGTAATGGTACACTGTGACAAAAGCTGTGTCTGTACTGCTAACCAGCTTCTAGTGATGGTACACTGTGACTGCACCTATGTCTGTACTGCTAACCAGCTACTAGAGATGGTACACTGTGACTGCACCTGTGCCTGTACTGCTAACCAGCTACTAGTGATGGTACACTGACTGCACCTGTGTCTATACTGCTAACCAGCTACTAGTGATGGTACACTGTGACTGCACCTGTGACAGTACTACTAACCAGCAACTAGTGATGAGTACTCTGCGACTGCACCTGTGGCTGTACTGCTAACCAGCTACTAGTGATGGTACACTGAGAATGCACCTGTGACAGTACTGCTAACCAGCTACTAGTGATGGGACACTGTGACTGCACCTGTGACAGTACTACTAACCAGCTACTAGTGATGGTAATCTGGGGCTGCACCTGTGACAGTACAACTAACCAGCTACTAGTGATGGTACACTGTGACTGCACTACCAACCAGCTAATATTGATGGTATAATATAACTGCACCTATGTCTGTACTACTAACCAGCTACTAGTGATAGAAAACTGTGAATACACCTGTGACAGTACTATTTACCAGCTACTAGTGTTGATACACTGTGATTGCACCTGAAACAGCACTGCTAACCAGCTACTAGTGATGGGACGCTGTGACTGCACCTGTGACAGTACTACTAACCAGCAACTAGTGATGAGTACTATGCAACTGCACCCGTGATAGTACTGCTAACCAGCTTCTAGTGATGGGACACTGCGACTGCACCTGTGTCTGTACTACTAACTAGCTACTAGTGATGGGAAACTGAATGCACCTGTGACTGTACTACTAACCAGTTACTAGTAATGGTACACTGTGATGGGTGTGGATCGTATTGTTGACCTGACTTAGGTTGCCAGTCATTAGGTCGACAGGCAACTAGGTCGACATGGGTGAAGGTAGTAAGAGGTCTAGGCCGACATGGGACAAGGTCGACACATGCGTTAGGTCGACATTGGTTAGGTTAAGAGGTCCACATGGGTTTTTTCCACTGTTTTTGACCTGAATGTCGACACAGTCGACATGAAGACAGTTGGAAGTCAACCACAGTAGCTCGCTATGCTTTGGGCACTCTATTTTATTCTCCCACCACGCCCTAGTGCATGGTAGGGCATGATATACCTCCTGTCGGCACATGTCGGCTCCAAAAATAGTGAAAAACCCATGTCGACCTCACGACCTAACCGTGCCGACCTAACGCATGTGTCGACCTAAAACCATGTCAACCTTGTCTCATGTCGACCTAGACACCTGCCAACCTTCATCCATGTCGACCCAGAAACCCGTAGACCCAACGGTGTCAACCTAAGTCGGGTCGACAATACGACCGTATACCACTGTGACTGCACCTGTGACTGTACTGCCAACCAGCTACTAGTGATGGTACACTGTAACTGCACATGTGACAGTACTTCTAACCAGCTACTAGCGATGGTACACTGTGACTGCACCTGTGTCTGTACTACTACCTAGATACTAGTGATGGTACATTGTGACTGCACCTGTGTCTGTACTGCTAACCAAATACTAGTAATGGTACACTGTGACTGCGCCTGTGTCTGTACTACTAACCAGCTACTTGTGATGGTACACTGTGACTGCACCTGTGACTGCACCATCACAAGTAGCTGGTTAGTAGTACACTGTGACTGCACCTGTGACTGTACTACTAACCAGCTACTAGTTGTGGAACTGCTAACCAGCTACGAGTGATTGTACACTGTGACTGCACCTGTGACTGTACTACTAACCAGCTACTAGTGATGTACACTGTGACTGCACCTGTGGCAGTACTGCTAACCAGCTACTAGTGACTGGACACTGTGACTGCACTGCTAACCAGCTACTAGTGATGGGACACTGTGACTGCACCGCTAACCAGCTACTAGTGATGTGACACTGTGACTGCACCTGTGACTGTACTGCTAACCAGCTACTAGTGGTGGGACACTGTGACTGCACCTGTGACGGTACTGCTAACCAGCTACTAGTGGTGGGACACTGTGACTGCACCTGTGACTGTACTACTAACCAGATACTAGTGATTGTACACTGTGACTGCACCTGTGGCAGTACTGCTAACCAGCTACTAGTGATGGGACACTGTGACTGCACTGCTAACCAGCTACTAGTGATGGGACACTGTGACTGCACCTGTGACTGTACTGCTAACCAGCTACTAGTGATGTACACTGTGACTGCACCTGTGACTGTACTACTAACCAGCTACTAGTGGTGGGACACTGTGACTGCACCTGTGACTGTACTGCTAACCAGCTACTAGTGATGGTACACTGTGACTGCACCTGTGTCTGTACTGCTAACCAGCTACTAGTGATGGTACACTGTGACTGCACCTGTGTCTGTACTGCTAACCAGCTACTAGTGATGGTACACTGTGACTGCAACTGTGTCTGTACTACTAACCAGCTACTAATGATGGTACACTGTGACTGCACCTGTGTCTGTACTGCTAACCAGCTACTAGTTATGGGACACTGTGACTGCACCTGTGACTGTACTGCTAACCAGCTACTAGTGATGGGACACTGTGACTGCACCTGTGACTGTACTGCTAACCAGCTACTAGTGATGGGACACTGTGACTGCACCTGTGTCTGTACTACTAACCAGCTACTAGTAATGGTACACTGTGACTGCACCTGTGACTGTACTGCTAACCAGCTACTAGTGATGGTACACTGTGACTGCACCTGTGTCTGTACTACTAACCAGCTACTTGTGATGGTACACTGTGACTGCACCTGTGACTGCACCATCACAAGTAGCTGGTTAGTAGTACACTGTGACTGCACCTGTGACTGTACTACTAACCAGCTACTAGTTGTGGAACTGCTAACCAGCTACTAGTGATTGTACACTGTGACTGCACCTGTGGCAGTACTGCTAACCAGCTACTAGTGATGGGACACTGTGACTGCACTGCTAACCAGCTACTAGTGATGGGACACTGTGACTGCACCTGTGACTGCACTGCTAACCAGCTACTAGTGATGTGACACTGTGACTGCACCTGTGACTGTACTGCTAACCAGCTACTAGTGGTGGGACACTGTGACTGCACCTGTGACGGTACTGCTAACCAGCTACTAGTGGTGGGACACTGTGACTGCACCTGTGACTGTACTACTAACCAGATACTAGTGATTGTACACTGTGACTGCACCTGTGGCAGTACTGCTAACCAGCTACTAGTGATGGGACACTGTGACTGCACTGCTAACCAGCTACTAGTGATGGGACACTGTGACTGCACCTGCGTCTGTACTGCTAACCAGCTACTAGTGATGTACACTGTGACTGCACCTGTGACTGTACTACTAACCAGCTACTAGTGGTGGGAAACTGTGACTGCACCTGTGACGGTACTGCTAACCAGCTACTAGTGGTGGGACACTGTGACTGCACCTGTGACTGTACTACTAACCAGCTACTAGTGGTGGGACACTGTGACTGCACCTGGGACTGTACTGCTAACCAGCTACTAGTGATGGTACACTGTGACTGCACCTGTGACTGTACTGCTAACCAGCTACTAGTGATGGTACACTGTGACTGCACCTGTGTCTGTACTGCTAACCAGCTACTAGTGATGGTACACTGTGACTGCACCTGTGTCTGTACTGCTAACCAGCTACTAGTGATGGGACACTGTGACTGCACCTGTGACTGTACTGCTAACCAGCTACTAGTGATGGTACACTGTGACTGCACCTGTGTCTGTACTGCTAACCAGCTACTAGTGATGTTACACTGTGACTGTACTGCTAACCAGCTACTAGTGATGGTACACTGTGACTGCACCTGTGACTGTACTACTAACCAGCTACTAGTGATGGTACACTGTGACTGTACTGATAACCAGCTACTAGTGATGGGACACTGACTGCACCTGTGACTGTACTGCTAACCAGCTACTAGTGATGGGACACTGTGACTGCACCTGTGACTGTACTACTAACCAGCTACTAGTGATGGGACACTGTGACTGCACCTGTGACTGTACTGCTAACCAGCTACTAGTGGTGGTACACTGTGACTGCACCTGTGACTGTACTACTAACCAGCTACTAGTGATGGGACACTGTGACTGCACCTGTGACTGTACTACTAACCAGCTACTAGTGATGGGACACTGTGACTGCACTGCTAACCAGCTACTAGTGATGGGACACTGTGACTGCACCTGTGACTGCACTGCTAACCAGCTACTAGTGATGTGACACTGTGACTGCACCTGTGACTGTACTGCTAACCAGCTACTAGTGGTGGGACACTGTGACTGCACCTGTGACGGTACTGCTAACCAGCTACTAGTGGTGGGACACTGTGACTGCACCTGTGACTGTACTACTAACCAGATACTAGTGATTGTACACTGTGACTGCACCTGTGGCAGTACTGCTAACCAGCTACTAGTGATGGGACACTGTGACTGCACTGCTAACCAGCTACTAGTGATGGGACACTGTGACTGCACCTGCGTCTGTACTGCTAACCAGCTACTAGTGATGTACACTGTGACTGCACCTGTGACTGTACTACTAACCAGCTACTAGTGGTGGGAAACTGTGACTGCACCTGTGACGGTACTGCTAACCAGCTACTAGTGGTGGGACACTGTGACTGCACCTGTGACTGTACTACTAACCAGCTACTAGTGGTGGGACACTGTGACTGCACCTGTGACTGTACTGCTAACCAGCTACTAGTGATGGTACACTGTGACTGCACCTGTGACTGTACTGCTAACCAGCTACTAGTGATGGTACACTGTGACTGCACCTGTGTCTGTACTGCTAACCAGCTACTAGTGATGGTACACTGTGACTGCACCTGTGTCTGTACTGCTAACCAGCTACTAGTGATGGGACACTGTGACTGCACCTGTGACTGTACTGCTAACCAGCTACTAGTGATGGTACACTGTGACTGCACCTGTGTCTGTACTGCTAACCAGCTACTAGTGATGTTACACTGTGACTGTACTGCTAACCAGCTACTAGTGATGGTACACTGTGACTGCACCTGTGACTGTACTACTAACCAGCTACTAGTGATGGTACACTGTGACTGTACTGCTAACCAGCTACTAGTGATGGGACACTGTGACTGCACCTGTGACTGTACTGCTAACCAGCTACTAGTGATGGGACACTGACTGCACCTGTGACTGTACTACTAACCAGCTACTAGTGATGGGACACTGTGACTGCACCTGTGACTGTACTGCTAACCAGCTACTAGTGGTGGTACACTGTGACTGCACCTGTGACTGTACTACTAACCAGCTACTAGTGATGGGACACTGTGACTGCACCTGTGACTGTACTACTAACCAGCTACTAGTGATGGGACACTGTGACTGCACCTGTGACTGTACTACTAACCAGCTACTAGTGATGTACACTGTGACTGCACCTGTGTCTGTACTGATAACCAGCTACTAGTGATGGTACACTGTGACGGCACCTGTGTCTGTACTGCTAACCAGCTACTAGTGATGTACACTGTGACTGCACCTGTGTCTGTACTGCTAACCAGCTACTAGTGATGTACACTGTGACTGCACCTGTGTCTGTACTGCTAACCAGCTACTAGTGATGGGACACTGTGACTGCACCTGTGACTGTACTGCTAACCAGCTACTAGTGATGGGACACTGTGACTGCACCTGTGACTGTACTGCTAACCAGCTACTAGTGATGGGACACTGTGACTGCACCTGTGTCTGTACTGCTAACCAGCTACTAGTGATGGGACACTGTGACTGCACCTGTGACTGTACTGCTAACCAGCTACTAGTGATGGTACACTGTGACGGCACCTGTGTCTGTACTGCTAACCAGCTACTAGTGATGTACACTGTGACTGCACCTGTGTCTGTACTGCTAACCAGCTACTAGTGATGTACACTGTGACTGCACCTGTGTCTGTACTGCTAACCAGCTACTAGTGATGTACACTGTGACTGCACCTGTGTCTGTACTGCTAACCAGCTACTAGTGATGGGACACTGTGACTGCACCTGTGTCTGTACTGCTAACCAGCTACTAGTGATGGGACACTGTGACTGCACCTGTGTCTGTACTGCTAACCAGCTACTAGTGGTGGGACACTGTGACTGCACCTGTGACTGTACTGCTAACCAGCTACTAGTGATGGTACACTGTGACTGCACCTGTGACTGTACTGCTAACCAGCTACTAGTGGTGGGACACTGTGACTGCACCTGTGACTGTACTGCTAACCAGCTACTAGTGGTGGTACACTGTGACGGCACCTGTGACTGTACTGCTAACCAGCTACTAGTGGTGGGACACTGTGACTGCACCTGTGACTGTACTGCTAACCAGCTACTAGTGATGGTACACTGTGACTGTACTGCTAACCAGCTACTAGTGGTGGTACACTGTGACTGCACCTGTGTCTGTACTGCTAACCAGCTACTAGTGATGGTACACTGTGACTGCACCTGTGACTGTACTGCTAACCAGCTACTAGTGGTGGTACACTGTGACTGCACCTGTGACTGTACTGCTAACCAGCTACTAGTGGTGGGACACTGTGACTGCACCTGTGACTGTACTGCTAACCAGCTACTAGTGGTGGGACACTGTGACTGCACCTGTGACTGTACTGCTAACCAGCTACTAGTGATGGTACACTGTGACTGTACTGCTAACCAGCTACTAGTGGTGGTACACTGTGACTGCACCTGTGACTGTACTGCTAACCAGCTACTAGTGATGGTACACTGTGACTGCACCTGTGACTGTACTGCTAACCAGCTACTAGTGGTGGTACACTGTGACTGCACCTGTGTCTGTACTGCTAACCAGCTACTAGTGGTGGTACACTGTGACTGCACCTGTGACTGTACTGCTAACCAGCTACTAGTGGTGGGACACTGTGACTGCACCTGTGACTGTACTGCTAACCAGCTACTAGTGGTGGGACACTGTGACTGCACCTGTGACTGTACTGCTAACCAGCTACTAGTGGTGGTACACTGTGACTGCACCTGTGACTGTACTGCTAACCAGCTACTAGTGGTGGGACACTGTGACTGCACCTGTGACTGTACTGCTAACCAGCTACTAGTGGTGGGACACTGTGACTGCACCTGTGACTGTACTACTAACCAGCTACTTGTGGTGGGACACTGTGACTGCACCTGTGACTGTACTACTAACCAGCTACTAGTGATGGGACACTGTGACTGCACCTGTGACTGTACTGCTAACCAGCTACTAGTGGTGGGACACTGTGACTGCACCTGTGACTGTACTACTAACCAGCTACTAGTGGTGGGACACTGTGACTGCACCTGTGACTGTACTACTAACCAGCTACTAGTGGTGGTACACTGTGACTGCACCTGTGACTGTACTGCTAACCAGCTACTAGTGATGGTACACTGTGACTGCACCTGTGTCTGTACTGCTAACCAGCTACTAGTGATGGTACACTGTGACTGCACCTGTGACTGTACTGCTAACCAGCTACTAGTGGTGGTACACTGTCACTGCACCTGTGACTGTACTGCTAACCAGCTACTAGTGGTGGGACACTGTGACTGCACCTGTGACTGTACTGCTAACCAGCTACTAGTGGTGGGACACTGTGACTGCACCTGTGACTGTACTGCTAACCAGCTACTAGTGATGGTACACTGTGACTGCACCTGTGACTGTACTGCTAACCAGCTACTAGTGGTGGTACACTGTGACTGCACCTGTGACTGTACTGCTAACCAGCTACTAGTGGTGGTACACTGTGACGGCACCTGTGACTGTACTGCTAACCAGCTACTAGTGGTGGGACACTGTGACTGCACCTGTGACTGTACTGCTAACCAGCTACTAGTGATGGTACACTGTGACTGCAACTGTGACTGTACTGCTAACCAGCTACTAGTGGTGGTACACTGTGACTGCACCTGTGTCTGTACTGCTAACCAGCTACTAGTGATGGTACACTGTGACTGCACCTGTGACTGTACTGCTAACCAGCTACTAGTGGTGGTACACTGTGACTGCACCTGTGACTGTACTGCTAACCAGCTACTAGTGGTGGGACACTGTGACTGCACCTGTGACTGTACTGCTAACCAGCTACTAGTGATGGTACACTGTGACTGCACCTGTGACTGTACTGCTAACCAGCTACTAGTGGTGGTACACTGTGACTGCACCTGTGACTGTACTGCTAACCAGCTACTAGTGGTGGGACACTGTGACTGCACCTGTGACTGTACTACTAACCAGCTACTAGTGGTGGTACACTGTGACTGCACCTGTGACTGTACTACTAACCAGCTACTAGTGGTGGGACACTGTGACTGCACCTGTGACTGTACTGCTAACCAGCTACTAGTGGTGGGACACTGTGACTGCACCTGTGACTGTACTGCTAACCAGCTACTAGTGGTGGGACACTGTGACTGAACCTGTGACTGTACTACTAACCAGCTACTAGTGGTGGGACACTGTGACTGCACCTGTGACTGTACGGCTAACCAGCTACTAGTGATGGGACACTGTGACTGCACCTGTGACTGTACTGCTAACCAGCTACTAGTGGTGGGACACTGTGACTGCACCTGTGACTGTACTACTAACCAGCTACTAGTGGTGGTACACTGTGACTGCACCTGTGACTGTACTACTAACCAGCTACTAGTGGTGGGACACTGTGACTGCACCTGTGACTGTACTGCTAACCAGCTACTAGTGGTGGGACACTGTGACTGCACCTGTGACTGTACTGCTAACCAGCTACTAGTGGTGGGACACTGTGACTGAACCTGTGACTGTACTACTAACCAGCTACTAGTGGTGGGACACTGTGACTGCACCTGTGACTGTACGGCTAACCAGCTACTAGTGATGGGACACTGTGACTGCACCTGTGACTGTACTGCTAACCAGCTACTAGTGGTGGGACACTGTGACTGAACCTGTGACTGTACTACTAACCAGCTACTAGTGGTGGGACACTGTGACTGCACCTGTGACTGTACTACTAACCAGCTACTAGTGGTGGTACACTGTGACTGCACCTGTGACTGTACTGCTAACCAGCTACTAGTGATGTTACACTGTGACTGCACCTGTGTCTGTACTGCTAACCAGCTACTAGTGATGGTACACTGTGACTGCACCTGTGACTGTACTGCTAACCAGCTACTAGTGGTGGTACACTGTGACTGCACCTGTGACTGTACTGCTAACCAGCTACTAGTGGTGGGACACTGTGACTGCACCTGTGACTGTACTGCTAACCAGCTACTAGTGATGGTACACTGTGACTGCACCTGTGACTGTACTGCTAACCAGCTACTAGTGATGGTACACTGTGACTGCACCTGTGACTGTACTGCTAACCAGCTACTAGTGGTGGTACACTGTGACTGCACCTGTGACTGTACTGCTAACCAGCTACTAGTGGTGGTACACTGTGACGGCACCTGTGACTGTACTGCTAACCAGCTACTAGTGGTGGGACACTGTGACTGCACCTGTGACTGTACTGCTAACCAGCTACTAGTGATGGTACACTGTGACTGCAACTGTGACTGTACTGCTAACCAGCTACTAGTGGTGGTACACTGTGACTGCACCTGTGTCTGTACTGCTAACCAGCTACTAGTGATGGTACACTGTGACTGCACCTGTGACTGTACTGCTAACCAGCTACTAGTGGTGGTACACTGTGACTGCACCTGTGACTGTACTGCTAACCAGCTACTAGTGGTGGGACACTGTGACTGCACCTGTGACTGTACTGCTAACCAGCTACTAGTGATGGTACACTGTGACTGCACCTGTGACTGTACTGCTAACCAGCTACTAGTGGTGGTACACTGTGACTGCACCTGTGACTGTACTGCTAACCAGCTACTAGTGGTGGGACACTGTGACTGCACCTGTGACTGTACTACTAACCAGCTACTAGTGGTGGTACACTGTGACTGCACCTGTGACTGTACTACTAACCAGCTACTAGTGGTGGGACACTGTGACTGCACCTGTGACTGTACTGCTAACCAGCTACTAGTGGTGGGACACTGTGACTGCACCTGTGACTGTACTGCTAACCAGCTACTAGTGGTGGGACACTGTGACTGAACCTGTGACTGTACTACTAACCAGCTACTAGTGGTGGGACACTGTGACTGCACCTGTGACTGTACGGCTAACCAGCTACTAGTGATGGGACACTGTGACTGCACCTGTGACTGTACTGCTAACCAGCTACTAGTGGTGGGACACTGTGACTGCACCTGTGACTGTACTACTAACCAGCTACTAGTGGTGGTACACTGTGACTGCACCTGTGACTGTACTACTAACCAGCTACTAGTGGTGGGACACTGTGACTGCACCTGTGACTGTACTGCTAACCAGCTACTAGTGGTGGGACACTGTGACTGCACCTGTGACTGTACTGCTAACCAGCTACTAGTGGTGGGACACTGTGACTGAACCTGTGACTGTACTACTAACCAGCTACTAGTGGTGGGACACTGTGACTGCACCTGTGACTGTACGGCTAACCAGCTACTAGTGATGGGACACTGTGACTGCACCTGTGACTGTACTGCTAACCAGCTACTAGTGGTGGGACACTGTGACTGAACCTGTGACTGTACTACTAACCAGCTACTAGTGGTGGGACACTGTGACTGCACCTGTGACTGTACTACTAACCAGCTACTAGTGGTGGTACACTGTGACTGCACCTGTGACTGTACTGCTAACCAGCTACTAGTGATGTTACACTGTGACTGCACCTGTGTCTGTACTGCTAACCAGCTACTAGTGATGGTACACTGTGACTGCACCTGTGACTGTACTGCTAACCAGCTACTAGTGGTGGTACACTGTGACTGCACCTGTGACTGTACTGCTAACCAGCTACTAGTGGTGGGACACTGTGACTGCACCTGTGACTGTACTGCTAACCAGCTACTAGTGATGGTACACTGTGACTGCACCTGTGACTGTACTGCTAACCAGCTACTAGTGATGGTACACTGTGACTGCACCTGTGACTGTACTGCTAACCAGCTACTAGTGATGTTACACTGTGACTGCACCTGTGACTGTACTACTAACCAGCTACTAGTGATGGGACACTGTGACTGCACCTGTGACTGTACTACTAACCAGCTACTAGTGGTGGGACACTGTGACTGCACCTGTGACTGTACTGCTAACCAGCTACTAGTGGTGGGACACTGTGACTGCACCTGTGACTGTACTGCTAACCAGCTACTAGTGGTGGGACACTGTGACTGCACCTGTGACTGTACTACTAAATGTACAGGGGTAAAGCATCTTCAGCAATGCTACACTTAGAACAAGGAATCCATGAATGTTCTTTTTCCCATCCCCCTGTTAGTTTGCCTCTCTCTGGCTGCGCTCTGACTGACAGCCACAAAAACTGAACAGGAAAGTGTAGGCTTTCCCATCCTCTCCCTGTCTCCCATTCAGAATGAGTGGCTGAGCCGGAGACACACAGACACCCACACTTCTCCTCCATGCAGTCATATTCTAGGTAACACAGCCTTGATTTTCAAGGATACACTGTCCGGAAGTATTCTTTATATCATCGCCTGGAGGAGATGTTGTCTTCATCTTTTCCGCATTGGGGAACTGGGTTAGCAGCCGAGCCTCAAAGTCTTCACGCCTTTCATACTCTTTCCCTCTATAAATGAACACTTTGTTCTGAAAGACACAGAGGAAAGCCATATTTAAACTGTATTAATCATAACGCCCACAAAAAAACTCACATTACCTTACTGCCACAATTACACATGACTCAGCTGGAAACAGGTTTCTCTTTGACGCAATGAATGTTTCCGATTTTCCACCTGTGCGGGTTTGTAACAGTCACATAGATTTTCCGAAGAGATGGATCATATCAGTGGGCTGCACTTCAGCCTCTAGTGTCAGTAACCTGGTGAAGCAGGACCATAGTTGAACTTGGCTGCTTTCTTTAGATTAAACCTCTTGCCAATCAAAGTGGGATGTACGGACTAACACCTGCCACCTCATTTGTAAATGAGTCTTGTTCTTTGCATGTCCTTTCTAATGCTTGGCCAAGTCCATCTATGGTGACTACCTACATCCCTTAAACTTGGGACCATACAACCGCATAGGTCACTGCGTAGACAAAGTCTAGGTCCGCAGTCACTACAGATGTGGCGCGTCTCACCCAGCCCAGGGAATAGCCAGATTCTCTGAGCCGGCGATCGCTGGCGGAGAGGCACTGCATCTGACAAGGACACACAAGCATCTCACACACACACGCGTCCCCTTCACTCGGCGGTGGAATCCTTGACCATCTCCACTTCAGGTAGACGGGCAGGGTTAGGGCGCGTGCGGGTGCGGTGGGAAAGCAGCGTCTGCCTCTGTTCTGACCCGCCTCGGCTCCATCTGCCCCGGTCCTGGGCGGGTGCCCTGGGCCCACCCTGGCACCATCAGTCACACCGCCCTAGTCCTATTTTGCTAGACACATCGCAAGTTCCAGCCTCCAATAATGCCAGACAGCGAGTCTTCAGGACTGGAGAAAGCGAAGTGAAGACCGGAACCCTTTCCATTACTTGCAAATAAATCCAGAACACGACCTTACCTAACAAAAAGAAAGCAGGAATTACCTTATCTGGGACTCCTAGTACTGCGCTAGTACCAGCACCCAGCAGACACTACGACCGCATCTGCCCGTGGAACCTTTATTTAATGTTTGCAGCTCAATATTAGTAACAACGCTTGCAGGAATAAAACAGGGTATTATAGTTTTTAATAAGATTGCCAGCAGGCAATGGATTCCTACTTCTCCTGACCTACTTTTGTAAAAAAAAAAAAAAAAAAGAAATGTTTTACTTATTGCTGCTTTTATACACACTGTAAAATTAGGTTTGATCTGGAGTATGTTATATAAGGTAAATTCACCCAACATAAAATGCATCAGAAGTAAATAATTGACAAGGGTACCAAAGACTAATTGGAATAAAGTAAGCTGGTTTTAAAACAAAATTCTTTGTCAGCAATTCATTAAACAAGCAAACACTGCGGTTCCCCGGCCTAATGCAAGGGGTGGTGACAGGACGACCCCGGCTGTCCAATGACTTGTGTAAATGCGTGTCTGCCCAAACTCATACCCACTGGCATGTGAAGGAAAATCAGCTCAGGATTAATAAAGATACTTAGAGAGCTGTTGGCAGTGTCTAAGCTGGAAAATTGCTTGTTGGGCTGAACCGGCTCTGAATGTCAATGTTCTGCCTTTACCGGCGGCAGCTCCTCGACTGGCGGAGCTGCGGAGACACCTGCACCGGCTCCCAAGAGGATTACACAGCACAATGGTATTTAGCTTCACAGTCCGGCGGCATATAATTGGGCGATTGAGGGGAGTCATACATTATGAATAAGCAAAACAGCATAATGCACACATCGCACAATTTACTGAGCTGTCCTGGATTGTCACAATTTAGCTAAATTACATGTAGGTGTCTCCTTTTTGTAGAATTATTGTTTTTAAATACACAAGTGTACACCACATCATCATTTAATAAGGGGGTATTGAATTCATCTCAGTGTTTTTCTGCGTATTCCATTTCGGGGCTTTTCGCAAGTTTTTAACCCTTGACAACGGTGCTGTGAGAGATCCTCAAAATATCTACACAAAATGCCAGCGTCGCTCACGGCGACTGTTCTTTTATCGTAACTTACCGTAAATACAAATACAGCCAAGTCAATTCATTGAAACTCCGTTAAATATTGCACCCAAAAAGCAGTCGCTGTGAGTGGCGCTGGCATTTTTAGCGGATATTTTGAGCATCTCTCAAAGCAACGTTGGCACTCAAAAATGTGATAAAATGGAGAGTGATAAACAACCCTCCAATCAGCTCCTAACTGCCATGTTACAGACCATGGGCCAGATGTATCAAGCTTCAAAAAATTATAAAATGGAGAGAGATAAACAGCCAGCCAATCAACTCCTGTCTGTGTTGCTACAGGCTGGGTTTGAAAAATTACAGGGAAGAGCTGATTGGCTGGTTGTTTATCACTCTCCATTTCATCATTTTTTTGAAGCTTGATACATCGGGCCCTGTGTTTGAAAAATGTCAGGCAGGAGCGAATTGGTTGGTAGTTTATCACTCTTTATTTATTAACTTTTTGAAACTTAGTGCATTTGGCCCGAAGTCCTTTTTCGCCGATGCAGTTTCACTTCTTTTTTTAGTTGAAAATTAATCGGCCAAAACTGAATAAAAACCGGTTAAAAACAACCACAATGTCACCGATAATACATTGATCGGTGTGTGATTCATGGTTTTTGACCGTGCCGCATTTATTGTCTAGGTGAAAAAAAATTGACACTTTAACTGAATAGGTATAATTTGAAATTGGACCTTAATCAAGTCAAATAGTGCAGCCATGCAAAAATTTGTGCAGCAATTGAATACCCCTATAGCTTCTAAAAATGAAAATAGGTGACGTTTGTTTCCCATAGAAACCAAATCAGATTCTGTCTATCATTTCTCTATTGCATCCTAGAAAATGATTGACAGAATTTGATTGGTTGCAGTAGCCCCTCTTTTCAATTTTAGAAGCTTTAGTACTGTAAATGTGCCACTAACTAGACAAACACAATCCGGGTATGGTCAATACACTTGTGAGATATTGCATGCAATCATTCGATTTTGACCACACCTGGCCGATAAATCGAATGATTGTATGCATTTTTAACAACAGACCATTCGACTCGATGTGTGGGCCGCCGTCGAGAGTCGCGTCGATAGATAGTATGTGCTGCACATAATATCTATCCAATCGCAGGAGCGATCACATGCGGTTTCTCACCACATGCAATCGCTCGAATGCAATGTGCGGGTGGGGGAGGAGGGAACATTTTCGACAGCATGGGGTTTGGGGGCAGGAGGGACTGTAGCAGCATGGAAGAGGGCAGTGGAGTAGCGTAGTGCTAGAAGTAACGCTAGCGGGGGGGTCAGTGGTGGTTGCAGAATTGTTTAAAACACTGGGCAGCCCTCTGATTGGCTAAGCTCTATCAGCCAATCAGAGGGCTGCCCAGTGTTTTAAACAATTCTGGCGCCACCGCCCACTAGTGCTACTTCTAGCACTCTGCTACTCCGCCGCCCTCTTCCAGCACCCGATGTGCCATCTCAAGATGGCATGCGACATCGGGTGCTGAAATGGGGCATGTTTTACACCATAAGATGCAATCGGATTCGGTGGACATAGGACTTCGATGGCTCATCGAATGTGATCGCATAAGTGTATGGGTAACATAACTCTTCAAGACTCTTGCACCAGAAAACAAAAACAACCAAAAGATTTTGGCTCAAGAAAGAGAATTGACATATTCTTTGACAGCATTTGCAGTCACGCCTGCCTATGTTTGCTTCACATCTGATCTCATCAGAGCAGCATGTATAGTACAAAGTCAATAAAGTTAGAATATCTTAAAAAAAAAAAAAAAAAAAAAGACGGTTTATCAGTTACTAACCACTAGAAGACACGCAATACACATGCAGCTACAGTACGGCTCTGTTCCACGGGAGTCAGTAACTTACTCTAACGAATGCGGGAAATCCTTGTCCGTAATATCCAACCGCAAAGTAGTCCGGTTTTGGCCTGATGACTTTTACAATGTTTTCAAAAAATTGTGCTTGTTTTCTCTGAAGCAGAAAGTAACAAAATAATTATTAAAAATAAGGGTTAAACAGCCCACTGCGTAGCACTGCCTAATGTAATACTGAAATCCTATATAAACTCAATTTTCTGTTTTATGCCGACTGGATTCACAGCCTGACCATTGTTATCTGTATTCTCTCATCTCCTGTCTTACTCTTCAGCTAAAGCTGGATACCCACTGGGCGATATATTGTGGGCATATTGTCCTGTGTGTACGTTCAAACTGCGGTATTCAATCTGTATCGATATTTCCCACAGGGGAAAATATCTGCACTCGCCTATTCAGTGCTGCCGTTTCTGACTGCATTGAAGGATGTTAGTTTAATCTATTTTAAAGACAAAACTGTTTTGTCGGAAATGAACGCGTCATTGTCGAATCCGTGGCCGTTTTCGGCCATCCACAGACTTTTTGACGCTCATCAGTCGGAACATTGAATTCCGACTGTCGAGTTAGTGTCGGAAGCAAGCAAAACCGTCCGGGATTCCGACTGTCGGGACGTTCCAACAGTAGGAATCCCGGATTGAATACCACACAATATCGTTGCAAGGGTTTGCTTTCGACCCCCGCAGGTCAGGCTGCTGATGCTGGAATACATCCTCATTGTTGAGTATGAAGGTTGGGGTCAGGCCCTAGTGCGGGGGACTTAGTGTTAAGACTGCAGGGTTGGGATCTTTAGGGCTAGGCTGCAGGAAGGGGGTGCTTAGTTTTAGGCACTTATCAAGGGGGGTTGACGATCAGGCTGTGAGGCGGGGAAGGTTAGGATTAATAATAAGCTGACCCTGTTTTTTGGAACAGAGACATCTTAAAGTAAATGTTACTTATAGAAGGTACCGGACCGTAAACCTTTCACATCTCCCCATCTAGAATGACTTGAAAACAATTTCTTACAAAATGGAAATATATCCTGACACGTTCGTAAATGACACTTTGTAACAGGCACAATGAAGACACAAATCACAACCCGCCAGCCTACAGTGCTGAGACACACACCTGCCAACATTTATTGTGCGATTCGTGTTACGGTGGCAAAGGAAACTTACCAGCAACTCGCTCAGCTGTTCGTAGTCAAACATCTCATTTTCATACTGTTCTGCCAGTTCCTTGCCCAGGGCAATGGCCTCCTCCCACATCTGCGGAAACATCAAGAACCAGGCATCAGTCTCTGATATAACCATTATCTACTATAGAGGGATACTCAGATTTCTAAACCATAGACAAGCCGTACTGTAGGCTTGTCACAGAACAACCACCCAAACACCAAAATGTTTGTGGTTAACCCCTGTGTGCCAAGTGAATTTGTTAAAATAGGTGTGTAAATTGCCAAGAAAACATTTTTATTCATCATAATGACCTGTAACGATTACTTATACAGGAAATACAATCTTTTTTACACAACTTTTTTTATTTTAATTTATATAACAAATGTGAGCGACGCCGGGATTTTTAGACATCTCTCACATATGTGGTCACTCAAATGGTTAAAACAGAAAGCATGTTGAACATATTTACACAGCTACAGTACAGTATATGCAGTTTAGCTACTGCAGGTGTAACTAGGGGTTGTGTTCATTTGGTCTACAGCATGATGGTCAACAGTCATTAGGTCGACACCATTAGGTCGACATGGGTCAAGTCAACATGGGAAAAGGTCGACATGGTTCTAGGTCGAAAGATCATTAGTTCGACAGGTCATTAGTTAGACAATGCTTAGGTCGACAGTCAAAAGGTCGACATGAGGTTTTTCACTGTTTTTTTACCTGAATGTCAACACAGTCGACATGGACACAGTTTAAAGTGCACCGCATCCCCACGCACCACGCCCTAGAACATGAAATACCGCCTGTCGGCACATGTCGGCTCAAAAAACAGTGAAAAACCCCAGTCAACCTTTTGACTGTCGACCTAGACAATGTCGTACTAATGACCTATCGAACTAATGACCTTTTGACCTAGAACCATGTCAACCTTTTCCTATGTCGACCTAGACCCATGTTGACCTTTTCCCATGTCAACCTAATGGTGTCAACCATCATGCTGTAGACCAAATGACCGCATCCCGTAACTAGTCAGCTCAGTAACACACAGCCTTTGATACAGACTGGGGCCAGTCAAAATGCCAATGAATGACTTCACATGCTTGTTGCTTTAACCCCATACTGGAAGTTTGTCATCCTCAAAACGGCACCAAATAAATCTTTTGATCTGTAACAAAGTCCAAGATAGTCGCCTGCTAAGCTTTCCTGACCAAACGGTGTAAAGCTGGGTACACACTATACGATATCATAAACAATATAGTCGCACCTCCCAGACAAACACTATGCTGCATACAAAGTGAATGATATCATTAACAATTTCATTCAGTGATGTCACCCGGCCACCGCCGAATATACGTCATTGACGATATAAGGGGGGATGCATTAACATCTGCCGCCCCCACATCGCCGGCTACCGCATTCATAATAACCGCATATGCACTAAGATATGCGATTATTATCAAAAAGGACAGCTCTTGCATTTAAAGTTGCCCTTGCGAAGCAACCTGTGTCTGGTCAGCGGATCCTCGGCAGCTCTGCCCCTACTCCTGTGCCTGGCTACTTGCTGCATGGACTCCTCCAGCTCCTCCTCCTCCTTCCCGCAACTGGAAGGGGACTTACAGAGCGAGGGAGGAGGTCACTGGTCCAGGCAGCACAGCCTGGACATCAGGAGCGGTGCGGGCAGTACGGGCCGGGTAAAGCAGCCCATAAGCTTCTATGGGGTATCGGCAGCTCTTGCTGGGAATACCCCCGGCAGCGGTGACCTGGCGTGTAGGTTTTAGTGCATACCAGCCGCTGGGAGTGCGCATCATTACTAATACAGTGCGTGCACACTAGACCAGGCATGTCAAAACTATGGCCCTCCAGCTGTTGGGAAACTACAAGTCCCATCATGCCTTGCCACAATTTTGCTATTAGGGAATTCTAAAACTATGGCAAGGCATGCTGGGATGTGTAGTTTCACAACAGCTGGAGTACCACCGTTTGAACAGACAATGCACAATAATATTGTCATAGATATCGTTACCATGCATATCATTTTAAAAACACACAGCTTGTAGGCACCATTAGAGAGCAGCTACACAGGTAATACAGTGAGTCACCCTTCCCTGAACTATTTGGAGAACACGCTGCTGGTTTTGATGTATGATCGGGTGCTTAATCTCCCTAAAAAAAAAAAAAAATGCTAAGGGATCCAGCTTTCCCTATTCCTGCCTTAATAAAAAAGGAGCGATATAGACACACGATACATGCGTGGGAGGACGAAAGGCTGCGGCGACGGCACATCATCTCACGGAAGCTTCAATAGATATATAAATCTGTACATTTACTTTTCAGGTGGATGTTATGTAATGAGAACAGTCAAAATGTCAAGTCGCCGGGGTAACCTGCGTGCTTCACAGAGAGTTGTAAATTCTGTTTTATTGCCTGAGGGGATTGTAGCAATCAATCACTCATTCCCTGTAATGTGCCTGCCACTACTGCTATCTGTGCCAGTATGATCACAGACCCTAAGGACTGCCACATCCTCCAAAGCAGGGAATATGCCAAATGTCAGGGCAAATACAGAGAGATTAAAACGGGTGGCACGAACGGCTACGCATCTTGTGGTTGTGTAAAATAAACAGATGTGAGGAAAACAAATTGTTCTGCTGTTCCAGGAAAAAAATAAAAAATAAAAGTGAATTACCAGCCCGGCACGTGATCTTCTCCCCGCCGACAAGCGGTTTGATAGATTGCGCTTGTACTATGTCATTACGGAGCATATCCGGGTATGATTTCCATCTCTATTACATAATGCTCAGTTCTTTATCAAGCGCAGGCCCTTTGTCACGAACCTTTCCATTAATGGAAGAACTGTCCCTGTGATAGATAGTCAGAGCGGGTCTGCTGGGTCAGCCTCCGAAATAGACATTTCACCACAGAATAAGATGATGAATTTTAAAGTGTGCGGGTTTTCTGCACACACCAGCAGAGAGAGAGAGGTGGCCATTTTGTAGGCCGTTCCGTAAGGCAGTGCTGCTAAATACCTGCTCACCATACGAATACATGAAAATAAAATCAATCTATACACATATATATTTATATATATATGCACTAATCTTTGAAAAGTGGTAAAATTGAGAGTGATAAAGCACCAACCAATCAGCTCCTGTTATTTTTCGAACGGCCTGTAACATGGCTGTTGTGAGCTGATTGGCTGGTGCGACATCACTGTTCTTTTCTTTTTATCACTTTTCAAGCTAAGTACATCTGGCCCCTATATACATACATGCCAGAAGGGCCGATGGCTGCATGGGCTGCGGGCCTGGATTGTCCACTCATTCAAAATTTATTTCCGGCGGCACTGTGCACAGAGGGCGGAGATGTGCGTGAGACGTGATTGCGTAATGACGTCACGTCGAGGCCATGCAACTTGACCCGCTATGCACAATGCTGCCCAGGAGGACGGATGGACATATCAACGCAGGCATCTAACCATACCAGAGCCGGGTCCATGTCACTCCTGTCCCCCGGCCACTAAATACAGCTGCAGTGCAAAGGAAGCGGAGTCGAAGCAGTGGGGGCGGAGCTACATGGCACTCAGGGGCAGATTTATTAAGCTCGGTGAAGTGATAAAGTGTCTGGTTTTTATCACCAGCCAATCAGCTCCCAACTGTGACAATAAAGGCTTGGTTTGAAAAATGACAGGTAGGAGCTGATTGGCCGGTGATAAAAAAACAGACACTTTATCACTTCACCGAGCTTAAAAATGTATGTATTTTGTTGGTACTCTTTACCTAGAAGGGCGCCCATCGCGGTCATCGCATGTACTAAAAAATCGCATGCGATGCGACCGACGCGATGACCGCGATTTCCCATAGGAAACAATGTTAAATGTCCCAATTGACCCGATTTTCCATAGGGAACAATGTTAAATGGCCCACAGAGGCCAAATAGGCACCCTGAAGTGTGAAATGGCCCCCCCAATTGTTAACGCCACCCCACGATCAACGTCAACCCGAAGCGTGGCGAGCCCGCGAGGGGCGGCGGTACGCGTCCTACGACCTTTTCATACCCCCACTATCCACGTCGGTGTGGAGTTGAGAATAGAAAGTGTGGCGAGCGTAGCGAGCCACCGAGCCCGAAGCGTGGCGAGTGCAGCAAGGCCCGCGAGGGGACACGGACACCTTCACAGGTATACGCGTCCCCTCGCGGGCTTCACAGCTGTCCGCGTCCGCTCGCCACGCTTCGGTGGCTCGCTGCGCTCGCCACACTTTCTATTCTCAACTCCACGCTGACGTGGATAGTGGGGGAATGAAAAGGTCGTAGGACGCGTACCGCCGCCCCTCGCGGGCTCGCCACGCTTCGGGTTGACGTTGATCGTGGGGTGGCGTTAACAATTGGGGGGGCCATTTCACACTTCAGGGTGCCTATTTGGCCTCTGTGGGCCATTTAACATTGTTCCCTATGGAAAATCGGGTCAATTGGGCCATTTAACATTGTTCCCTATGGCAAAACGGGTCAATTTTGACATTTAACATTGTTCCCTATGGGAAATCGCGGTCATCGCGTCGGTCGCATCGCATGCGATTTTTTGGTCGCATGCGATGCGACCGACACGATTTTTTTTCCTTACGATGCCCACGATCAAAATCGTGGGCGCCCTTCTAGGTAAAGAGTACCATTTTGTTAATAAAAAATATAAAGAATTATTTTGCACCATACAGTATAATGTATTTATTCACTCTTTAGACATGCTTGTCTTGATAAAAGGACTGAGATAGTCCTGAAACGTCAACTACCGTCTTTCCCCGATAATAAGACACTGTCTTATTTTTTTTTTTCCCTCAAAAAAGACCATAGGTCTTATTTTCGGGGGAGGGCTTATTTTAATAGACCTTGACCTAGACCTTATGAAATGCCCCACAATTTAATGTGCCCCCCTGCGCCTTTAAGAAATTCCCCACTGCCTTTATGAAATGCCCCACAATTTGTGCCGGTATTTTACATGCCCCCACCTGTTTTTTTGAAGTTCGTTGATGGCGTGGTGTGGTGAGCAGCAGCCAGCCAGCCAGCCAGCCAGTCAGTCAGTCAGCCGCGTGATGTGCGCGGCGCGATGTGCGCGGCGTGACGTCACGCCGCGCCTACCGCAATGCATCCCTGGGAACGGGAGCTGCGGTGCTGCTGGTAAGTGAGCGGGGGTCAGCGGGGGTCAGCGGGAGTCAGCGGGGGCCGAGCGGAGGCTACACATTAGGTGTACACACATTTACATGGGGAAAATGGTAGGTCTTATTTTCGGGGGAGGGCTTATTTTGGACCAGCGTCCAAAATCTGGGGTAGGGCTTATTATCGGGGTAGGGCTAATTATCGGGGAAAGACGGTATGCTATGCAGTACACTCAAGGACATGCCCCCTTTTGAGTGGCCACACCCCCTTTTTGGAGCCGAGGTGGGCCTGTGTACTTTAAATGCCAGGGCCTATATTCAGTTCCAGTCCGGCCCTGCATGCACACATCCCATTGGGGGGAGGGGTGTTTCCAAATGTCTGTCTCCTCTGCAGTGACAGGTCATAGGTGCTGCAGTGTGACTGGCTACTGCCACTGAGAAGAGGCCAGCAGCACAGCTGCCCAACATCTCCAGGTGATGTCCAAACCCCTTAGTGATACAAAAAAAGAACTTAAGCTATGCCACACGGCACCCCCTGTCCACTAAACCACACCCCTTGTGCATGCATGGGGAACTATTAGCTTCACCAGGTGTCATCGACCCCGGTGCTGCCACTGTGTAAACATAAACACACACACACACACACTAGTATTTTGGACCCTGACTTATTAGGGGGTCACCTCAGTTTGCCTCTGCAAATATTAATATTCACTATATCACTTTGGAATGTGACGGCAATTGGTCCGAACTCTGGCCCCTCCCACCTGAGTCAGAGATGCACAGTGGAGAGTAAGGGGAGGTGGGGAGAATGTGTTGGCGGATGGGAAGAGCAAAAGGAGGGTAGAGAGTGAGACAGGGGGAGTTGGAGAGAGTTGGATGAAGAAAGAGAGAAAAAAAATATTTAAAAAATGCCAGGCAATGACGGGTATTACAGCTAGTTTTTGTTATAGCTCAATTAATTTTTACTTGTGAAAAACTTAATGCAAACTAATAATATAATATTTCCCATTAATTCTTTCGAGACAGATGGTCCTTTAGAAAAATCAATATGCAGAGGGGAAGTTTCATTTCATATAAATACATTTGATCTTCTGGAAGGTTAAGGAGCAGCTGAGCGGGTAAGTGCATTGATCATACAACAAAGACATTGATTCCAGTGTCTGCTACTTGTGGTCTTGGACTGTACTCTTTGCCCGAGTTACAGGAACCAAACGATAGATTTAAGCGGTTTCTGCAGAAGTCCTTGTACAAAGGTGCATACAAGGCAATAGCGCTACTGTATACAATAAACTAAACACAATGAAATCAAATATTGTTTACAATATTATGAATACTGGTTCAGCTTACAAAATCGTCCTCGCCGTAGTGCCAAGGCTGTGAGTGCACCTTGGGCCTGAAATAAAGTGTGTTATCAAATTGTGCTTGCTCCACAATTGTGAGCACGCAATACAAGGGATGCAGAGCTGTGCGCCATCTTGGGGCTGCCGGCGCAGCGTTAGGTTTTTATTATATACAGTACTGTAGGATACTTTTTACAATAGTACTTTAGTTGCCAATTTAAGACACTCAGATACAAAGGGGCAAATGTTTTAAGCCTGGTGAAGTGATAAAGCAAAAAGTGATAAAGCACCAACCAATTAGCTGTGTTTGAAAAAAGGACAGTTAGAAGTCGATTGGCTGGTGTGTTATCAACTGTCAAGTTACAGGCTGGGTTTGAAAAACAACAGTACGGATCTGATTGGCGGCCAAGTTATCACCTTGCACTTTATCACTTCTCCAGGCTGATTACATCTGCCCCAAAATACTAAATTTTAACCAGCTCAGGATTGCAAGCCGTGCTGCAAGGAGTTAATAGTTCTAGCACAGAACTTTATACTAGCAAGTATTTCTGGTCCGCTGCTGCGACACAGGAGCTTAATAATATTCTACAAAGTCCTTGGATTAAAGGGCTTTATTAAAATTGCTTTGCTGCTGCAAAAAGACAATAAAATAAATGAATATAAAGCATATCCGGCAGTAAAGGTTAGGCTGCTGCAATGAACTAAATACAAGGCTATGAAAGCGAAACCCATAGAAGGGAAGATTAGGGCTTTATTCCAATGCTGGTAGGAATTACTCCCGGCATGCCACTCTAGGACATACTATCCGGGCTGATGTCTTGTGAGTGACATCCCTACAGCAATCATTTACTCAAACGCCATTATATTACTGGGAAAACAAAGGCAGATGGTAAAGACTAACAGGAGAAAGAGAAAAAATGGCAAAGCATAAATAAAAATGCTATGGAACCCATCGGGGCATACACCATTGTGGGCCCCATAGCAAGGAGCCAGGAGATAGGAGGAGCCATGCAGGAGGAGCACACTGTGTTTGGAGAGGTGGCAGTGAAGTTTGGAGCAAGAAACTAGTGGGCGGGGCATCTGTGGGGCCAGCTATACTTGCTGCAGTAGCGGGTGAGCATGTCGGGTTGTGGCACTGCCCTTCTTGCGGGTCTCAGCTGACAGGTGGCTTAGGCAGTGTGCTGGGCTGGACGTAGGGGGCCCTAGAGACAGCACGGGCCTCATAGCAGCTGCACCCTTGCACCCTCAGTAGTTATGACACTGGGGGCATATGTAATAGCGTCAGAGTTCGCCAGGGGTGTGGACTTTTTTTTTTAAAGTGGCAATCATTTTCAAGGTCTAAAAATGTTGCTGACATGTAAAATAATGACATGTAAAATAATGACATGTATCAGTGCCAACATTCAATCAAAATTAGTACTGCTCTAAAGAGAAAGCAATGTAAAAACTTGACTTGACCAGCTATACTCTGTGTTCCGCTGGCGGTAGTGTGGCGATCTATCTTCACTGTCCTGTGTCGCAGAGGGCACTTTGCATATCACAGAGCACTGGCACCAACAGAGACCATTGAATGCCCAGGAGAACTTCCTGTGTGTGTGCACATCACATATCTGCAACTTCAGTCATACGCAGGGCCGGCGCTACCCGCTCAGCGAAGGATGCAAAGCAGGGAGGCGCCAGGCTAAAGAGGCGCTCTTCCCCTGCCTGCATCCCCGCTGATTTCTGCCCTGCTTCAGTTCTTGCCGGCTGCCGCTGCCTGTCAAAGCATAGGACAGGCAGGGCAGCAGCGCCGGCAGCTAGGAAACCGGCTTCCACTAGTTCTTTTCAACTAAATAGAAAGTGAAAGTCAGCGCCGCGGCTCCCGAAAAAGGGGCGGAGCTACGTGGAAAATGGGCGGAGCTACACGGGAGAGTGTTTCCTGTGTATCACAGACTACAGTGGCAGCAAAGCTTCATTAAGTAAGTGGAGACAATCAGCGAGAGAATGAGTGTGTGTTGTGTGTGTATGTTGTGTGTGTGTGTATGTTGTGGTGTGGGACATTGTTTGTAGAAGTGGTGTAGCTACTAGGAACATTGGGCCTGATTCTGGTTGGACCCACAAAGCTGCGAAATATGCAGCTTTGCGGGCTCTCTAAACGCCGTCCGGCACCTGCACGAACATCTGCCCACCCTCGCACGCTGATTTCCACGCATGCATGCGAATGGATGTTTAGCATAAACATCTATTCACAGCCTTGTGTGCGGGGTCAAAATCATTCAATGGTCGACGACCATCGATTGATTTTGCAAGTGCTCAAAGCTGTAAGACACCTCTCTGGTGTCTTACATCTGCAAGCGCCGTGGGTGGGCAGCTGACATTGACTGACATCTGCTGCCTGCCCACTGCACCCGTGTCATGTTTGAATTTCCATGGGAACGCCCATGAAATGCTGGGCGTTCCCATGGGCACGACGATGGCCCACGGCCCCCGCCCACACTGCCGTGTGTGAGTGGCCGGCGAATAATCAGTTTGCCGTGCCCACTCGCACACTGGGGCTTTGCTCGCGCATAATTACTTATGCAGAGTCTTTAAAAATCGCTCCCCTGTGCGTATAGAATAGGCTACTATGGGCATAATGTTTGAAAAGAGAGCTGCTACTTAGCGCATTATGCGGGCAAATTGTGTTAATTGCCCTGCTTCTGAGGGCATTATGCTTGTAAACGGTGTTGCTACTGAGGGCATTATTTGTGTACGCGGCGCTGCTACTACAGACATTATGGTGCTGCTATTATGGCATTATGTGTGTAATTGGTGCTGCTACTATGGGCATTATGCGTTTAAACACTGCCGCTATAGCAGGCATTATGTGTTTAAATAGTGCTGCTACTGTGGGCATTATGTGTGTAAGTGGCACTGCTGCTACTGGGGGCATTATGTGTGTTAGTGGCACTGCTGCTACTGGGGGCATTATGTGTGTTAGTGGCACTGCTGCTACTGGGGGCATTGTGGGTAAGCAGTGCTTCTCCTGTGGATATTGGGTCTGATTCTGGTTCATTCGCAAAAGCAAATTCTCTTTTTAATGGACAAAACCATGCTGCACTGCAGGTGGGGCAGATGTTACATGTGCAGATAGAGTTAGATTTGGGTGAGTTATTTTGTTTCTGTGCAGGGTAGATACTGGCTGCAATATAGATATCAGTCTGAAGTACAAACCCCACCCAAATCTAACTCTCTGCACATGTTACATCTGCCCCACCTGCAGTGCACATGGCGGGGTTATTCACATTGATTTGAATCCCCCGTGGGTACATGAAGACCAATGGTGTGCATCTGCGCATGTGCAGACGCATTTCTGTACATGTGCACGCACCCAGGACAGCCAGCGGCGGGGGGGGGGGGGGGGGGGGGGGGGGGCGGGCGGGGCGGGCACCGGGCAGCCCCATTAGCATATGTTTCAGGAGCATTTCATGGGCATTCCCATGAAAACGCTGGGCGTTCTCATGCTAACGAGGCCGTGACACAGGTGCGAGGGCGCGGGCAGCTGACATCACTGAATGCCAGCTGCCTGCCCATTTCATCCCACGCATATGTAAGTGACTTCAAAGTCACTTTTATAAGCGTGCACCTTCCACATCTTTCAGAGGTTGGCGACCATCGAAAGATGTGGGTGTTCCCCGCTGCATGCAAATGGATGTTATGTTAAACACCCATTCGCAGCCTGTGCATGGGAACACACACTGTGAGGGGTTGCGGGCAGCCCTGCATTCGCCCAATTTGCAGTCTTGCGAATCAACCAGAATGACCCCCATGGTATTGTCCATTGTAGAGAGAGTTTTCTTTTGCTAATGAACCAGAATCAGGCCCATTATGTGTATAAGGGGTGCTACTACTGAGAGCATTATGTTTATAAGGGGCACAACTACTATGGGAATTATGTGTATAAGGGGTGCTACTGGTGTGGGCATTATGTGTAAGGGACTCAACTTATGCAGCCATTATGAGTGTAAGCTGCACTGCTACTGGGTGCAGTATATGTGTATGCATCACTGCTGCTACTGCTGGCATTCTGTGTATAAGTGGTGCTACTACTGTGGGCAATATATATATATATGTAAGTGGTGCTGGTGTTTCTAAGTGGCGCTGCAACTGTGGGCATTATGTGTAAGAGGAGCTACTGCTGCAAGCTTTATGTGCATAACGGGAGCTACTAGTAGGGGTATTAGGTGCTACTACTGCAGGCATCATTATGTTTATAAGGGGCGCTACTACTGTGGGCATTATGTGTGTAAGGGACGCTGCTATTGCAGGCATTATAATGTGTATAATTTGTGCTACTATTGAGGCATTATGTGTATAAGCGACACTACTACTGTGGGTATTATGTACATAAGCGACACTACGACTGGGATTTTTTTTTGTGTATAAGGGACACTACTACTGTAGGCATATGTGTAAAGGGCACTATTGTGTAGTGAAGGGGAACTGTGGTGTCTAATGTGAATAAGATTGTGCTACCGGTGTGGTGTAGTTTGGGAGGGCGCAAATTTATAGTTTGCAGGAGGGCGCCGAACACCCTAGCACCGGCCCTGGTCATACGTCAGGACTCAAACCACTGCCCAACACGAACCAAACGCCCAGGACGGCTGAAATATATACAGTTAGTATATTTCTACAGTTAAGCTAGAAATAATCATTATGCGAGTGGTCTCCACCCAACTGAAAGGGGTGGCCCAGGAAGCCATTTTGTGTTCTGCCCCATTAGGCTGCACTATGTACAACACGCCTAAGTGAAGTCACCGTACAAAGTCACTAGTGAATTAATAGACTATCTTTATGGAGAGAGATAAAAGGGGTCTATGTACTAACACTTGGTGAGAAATAAAGTAAATGGAGATATTACAAGCCCGGGTCCGAACTGCCATGTTGCAGGCTGTGTTTGAAAATTGATTGGAACTGATTGGTTGGTACCTAATCTCTGTCCACTCCTTCCAAGGATTAGTACATAGGCCCCAAAGTACCAGAAAATCAACTCGTGTCATTTTCAAACTCAGCCTGTAAACGCACAGAAGCTGACACGCTTTTGCTACATCTCCCCATGTTACCAAGTTATTGAATAATTGTGGAATGAAGTATAACCTGAGGAGAAAATAATGATATACCTCATTTTTATTTAATGCAACACCTCTCTATGTCCATTTAAGTATGGGGGGTGGGTGATCAATTATATCAACAGTATTCCTGTAAGGAAAAATTGCCTCAGTGCTATTACTGCTTGATAGGCAGCCTGCACAACCATGAATATTGCCTCAGACCAAGAGAATTACCGTCCTGGCTGGGTACAATATAAATCATCAATTCCATGTTGCATTAAATATACTTTAATGTTTGCTAATGGTTAAACTTTTACTGGCACATTTTAAAGATTTCATTAGCTTATGAATTTGCATTTCTCCTTTCGGTATGGACAATGATTCAATTTGCATTTTAAATCCGGCGCAATTGATTACTCCAGTCACATTTGTACAACTTCTAGCTATTTCGGTATTCATGATAATTGCTTTTAGTCAGAAGGGAGCCAGGGTGTTACCACACTCGCTGAGTCGATCCAGCCGTCGTTTCATGTAGAGTACACTGACAGCTTTACATGGATTACAGGAATATAGAAACCATTTCCAATGAAAAAAATAAATAACTGCATCACTTACCCTCGTTCACATGAAAATCTAGCATTGCATATTTTATTGGTTTAGGGACTTGGTAGAATTTTATGCAGGCAATCAAAAAGAAAAGAAAAGCATTACTTGTGTATTAGCATGGCGCTGGATTTTACTACGTACGCAAACGTAGTGAAATCGCATGCCGTTATGGTATGGCATGCGATGCGATTTTGACGCTTATAATGGCATTTAATGTGCTATAGCATTAAATTACATATGTCATTTTTTTAAGCCCCCCCCCCCCCAGTGTCGACGTGATCCTGAAGCGTGGCAAGCGCAGCGAGCCCCGCTAGTGTTGGCGGTACGCGTCCGACCAACCTTTTGATACCCCCATTATCCACGTTGGCGTGGAGTTGACTTTATAAAGTGTGGCGAGCTCAGCGAGCCACCAAGCCCAAAAAGTTGCGAGCGCAGCAAGCTCCGCGAGGGGACGCGTATTATGTTACATGTATTACGCGCTGCGCTCGCCACGCTTCGGGCTCGGTGGCTCGCCACACTATATATTATCAACTCCACGCCGACGTGGATAGTGGGGGTATGAAAAGGTCGGTTGGACGCGTACCGCCGCCCCTCGCCACGCTTCGGGATGACGTGGATAGTGGGGGGGGGGGGGCAAAAAAATTACATGATATGTCATTTAATGGTATAGGACATTAACTGGCATTATTATAGGTTCCATCAGAACCGATATCTCATCGCACGCCATACCAATGCGATGCCATTTTTTAATCGCACACCATCGCATTGCATGCCATACAATAAAGGCATGCGATGCGATTTTTTATCGCACCCTATCTTTTTAATGGATTCACTGACACAGAGCAGTGAATACATTAGATAGGAAAATCGCGTCGCATGCCATACAATATGGCATGCGATGCAATGCGATTTCACTACCGTGAATAGCCCTCTACGCAAACGGCGTAGTGGGCGCCGTGATAATACACAAGTACCAAAAAAGCGTTGTAAAACTACAACAACAAGTTTCCTAGTACGGATTTAAAATACTGGAAGGAAGACCAAGGAAGTTGATGAGGAGCGTATTCACTTATTACCTTGCCTTTGTCAAAGAAATGAATGATCTCTTGGTACAGCTGATCTTTTAATTGTCCTTGTGTGGAGGCCTGGTAACCGTCCCGTTGGGTAAGATGGGCCGCGCAGGCTTCCTCAGACCACTGGCAGGGGGAGACAATAGACGAGGAAATAAAAACAAAAGCGTTATCAGCGCATGTTTATGTTATTTACGGTTCCGTTTCGGTACCTGCTTGGCTAGGTGAGGAACTGGCAAGAACATTTGCTTGTTGCTATTGACTAACATAGAGAGTGCTAGAAAATGCTTAACAGGAACTGATCAGATTCTTGGGACATGCTGGTAAACCCATTTGGCTGATGGTTAGGTCTAAATTCAAGTGGGCTAAAGGACATGTCACATGACAAGGGAGGTGGAGGTGGAGATGGGAGGAGCAAGGTTGGAACAAGGGACCCAAACGGACCCTCGAGGGCTTGCTTTGCTCGCCACCTGGTTACTAAAGGCACCCAGTGGTGGCGTGGAAAGTGAAGGAGCAAGCCCTCCGGCCTTGCTCGTCTCCCTGGGTGTGAAAGGTCCTGTAGCCGACTAGGATTTAGCAACTACCTTTGGCTGATGGATACACCTCATACTGGGGCTAAAGCAGAGTTGGACGCGTCCACCATTTACTTTAGACTGCCCATGCATGAAAGACTGAAAATAAGTTCTGCACATACGTTCCGCGACGTGCCAGCACTAGCAAGCACCATACCAACGACATGGAGCCTAATGAGAAATGGGTTGGACTGGCCCACAAGGATACAGGGAAAACCTCCGGTGGGCCCAACTCGTGGGGCAATGGTGTATTTTCAACAGTGCATTGCCTTTATTAATCTGGTACATCATGCATGCACTAGCAGTATTTACTTTATATGAATTGGTATTGCACTCTCTAAGGGTAAGGTAAACTTCTGTGGCAATATTTGTTTGGAGAAGAGAAGAATGTCACTGGAGTGGTGCACTGAGAGAGAAAAAAACAATCACACTTAAAAAGTAACTTTTAATAGGAGTAGCTGATAAAATGTTGCGAAATATAGACTAAAAATGAAACATGTAGGACACGGACAGTGTAGTTAAAAGGATACTAGATCCTCACACAGTGATCCCCTCTGATCAACCGTCCTCTATGTTTATTAATGAAATGGGTGCGATTTGTCAAATAATACACAGGTGTGTTAATTAGTCCTGTTAGAGTCCCACAGATACAGTATATATCAGGGAATTAAATATTTTATCCCATATACAGTGGTGACAGGACAGGTACTAATCAGGCAAGTGCTTCACGTAAGTTAAGTCAGGGAATACAGCTCGGAGCCAGTAGTAGAAGGCAACGTGCATGTGTTCCTCTGACGTCGGCTGGGTTCAACTGCGGCAGCCCAATCCAAATGCCGGCTACCGAGTCAGCGCTGGAGTCCCCGGCTGTTTGAGATAGAACCCGCCGCCGCTGCTTGCCGTACAGGGGTGTCAGGAGCGAGCCGGAGTGTCAGGTAATGACGCTACCGGTCAGACACTGCCCTGTTAGGAGCTGCGGTGAGTGGCGCCACAACACCGCTTCTCATGCTCTACGGACTCACTGAAAAGTGACGCCCGTTCAAAGGTTCGCACCGATTAAGCTAAACATATACAATATACATTTGAAATGCATATTGTATATGTTTAGCTTAATCGGTGCGAACCTTTGAACGGGCGTCACTTTTCAGTGAGTCCGTAGAGCATGAGAAGCGGTGTTGTGGCGCCACTCACCGCAGCTCCTAACAGGGCAGTGTCTGACCGGTAGCGTCATTACCTGACACTCCGGCTCGCTCCTGACACCCCTGTACGGCAAGCAGCGGCGGCGGGTTCTATCTCAAACAGCCGGGGACTCCAGCGCTGACTCGGTAGCCGGCATTTGGATTGGGCTGCCGCAGTTGAACCCAGCCGACGTCAGAGGAACACATGCACGTTGCCTTCTACTACTGGCTCCGAGCTGTATTCCCTGACTTAACTTACGTGAAGCACTTGCCTGATTAGTACCTGTCCTGTCACCACTGTATATGGGATAAAATATTTAATTCCCTGATATATACTGTATCTGTGGGACTCTAACAGGACTAATTAACACACCTGTGTATTATTTGACAAATCGCACCCATTTCATTAATAAACATAGAGGACGGTTGATCAGAGGGGATCACTGTGTGAGGATCTAGTATCCTTTTAACTACACTGTCCGTGTCCTACATGTTTCATTTTTAGTCTATATTTCGCAACATTTTATCAGCTACTCCTATTAAAAGTTACTTTTTAAGTGTGATTGTTTTTTTCTCTCTCAGTGCACCACTCCAGTGACATTCTTCTCTTCTCCAAACAAATATTGTCCCTATCTATGTCCTGTGGTAGCACCCCCGCATATACTTATTACTATTTGGAAATGTTTCCCTAGTAAAAATCTCTCTTGTATAATAGGGGTCCATACCCAAATTCCTTAAAACATTTATCTTGTGCGACTGGCGCAAAACCCTTTTCTCTTTTTGTTCCAAACTTCTGTGGCAGCTGGACACACCCCCTCTGTAGATTAGCCACTCCCCTAAACAACATTTCCTGACACTGTGTTTTTGGGAGGGGATCTGATTTGCCTAATAGGAGCTTCATTGCAAAGTCATGGGCTTGTAGACCGACTTCCAAGCTTGTTGGCACTGTGCAAATGGAGATGCAATGGGTATTTCAAAGGGATACTAATATAGATAGTTGTGCCCGTGGCAGGAAAAACAGTGATCAGGTGCGGTCTTTGGCATGAAGCTGGATGGATTATTGGTATGCATGGGCAGGAACCCGCATCCCTTTAAGATAAAGAGCAGTTGTATGGAAAAGCGGAAGTAGGTGCATTGTTCTTAGAACCAGGTGAAGGCATGGCATGGGCTCTGCCTTGAGCTGATCCAACTTGTAACAGATTAATTTATTTTCTGCAATTAGATAGATCAGATCTGCCCGTCAGCACTAGCTAAAGAAGCCTACTTGTATTTCTTTTTTATTTGTTGAACTACACATCCCAGCAAACTTTTTATAAACTGAACATTGTATCACTTGAGTGACATTTTCAATTAATTGGAGCATTTTCTTGTTCCGCAATGCCCATATTGCTGGCTATTTGTTCTAGGCATTTTTGATTATTACAATAATTTAATTGAGGCTTGCCATCTGTCTCCGCTTTTCAGGCAAGCTCATTTCAATACCGGCAGCACTGCATTCAAAAGTGAATGGAGACAGGTTCAGCAGGCATTCTCAAATGATTCAAAAGAGCCTGTGGCTCTCCAAATAACAAAATATAAATACCAAGGTTCCGTTATGTTTTACCTATTATCAAATAGGCAAGTTTAGGTACTTGTTTCCTAGCACGGCCACACCGATTTACATCGGGGTGGTCGTGTCGGAAAAATCGGGTCGATCGCATCGCATGCGATTTGGTCGCATGCGATGCGATCGACGCGACCGACCGATTTTCGACCCGACCTTTTCAGATGGCGATTCTATCGCCGGGAGCTGCTCCACCTGTATGATAATCATATATTGACATCCTTTGCTCATCTTAGTGCAGAAACTGGACTGCCCTTGTCCTATCTGTTCCGATACTTTCAACTTTGACATAACTTATCTACCCAATTTTTAAACAACCTCACCCCTTAAGAGGACTCTACGCTAAAGTTGTTTATATCCTCTTTAGATCCTTGCAGGACCTTCTCTTGCCTTCATTTATTTGAGTTATATTCCAATGACTCCATGAATATACTACAGCTTAACCGAGAGGACACTTGTTCCATAGCACTCAATAGTCCATGTTTGGAGGGTGGGACACAGTTTGGCATCTATTGTGGGAACACCATATGGGAAATGCCTTTCGGTGTAAGGTTACTCGTTCTATAACCTCCGATAGAATTTCCATTTCTATCCTTACTCCCATGGTACGGTCTTGTGGGCCATGGCTAAGCTCGGCATACATTTTCCGACCGAGTCCCTGGGGTTGAATGAGCATCTACATAGCATAATTACTGTTCAACACGATGGCCGGCCGAGACTATTGGCCACAAGGGAGCCCACCCTTATGGAGATACAGTAAGCTTTGCATACTGTACACAGGTAAAGTGGAAGCAAAGGCAGACAGTAATTGGCAATGGCCCTTCACATATCCATCCGTGGCACTGTACTGTAGTTTTCCCTATTGGAACAGTCGCCACCCAGCTGTGAAGCAGTGTAATTACATGCTTTTGCCATAGCACTGTATGCCTTGGTGCCCCATAACAGGACATTTCACATGGCCCGACAGCGAAGACATTTTATGCTTTTCAGTGCAACCTATATTATATAATGTATCAAATGAGTTCTCTTTTATATGTTTTTATTGTTGTTCTTTCAAACTAAAACCAATAAAATAACTCATTTAAAAAAAAAAACAATAACAAAAAAAAAAAACCATCAACACAATCACCTACTCACATGTGTTACTAAGCTGGAGCCCAAATTAAAGAGGCAGCCGCCGGACGAGAAAGAGGTTTCTATTCTGTAGCGACTGATGCTACGGATATAAATGTTAACTCTAATTTGAGGATTTTCTGGCACTAAACGAAAGCAATGACCTTTGCTTGTACTTTACAATTTATAAGGGACTATTTTTTGAATAACAGTTATGGAAATAGCCCTAAAAATTTTATATCTCATGAGACGTTTTACTACCATGTTGAAGAATTTTATGAGCGATGCATTTTTTCGGAAGCAGCTGTGAACACAAAAAATGGACTTTATGGGAAGAGCAGCAACAATTATGAAAAACTAAAGTACAGAGAAGTTTAATGTTATGGTCTGTAGACAGACTGACCTATGCAAGGGCTGAGTGTATGGGCAAAAACTTATTCTTCAATGTTGCTTTTAACAGAGTGATCAAAATGTTTCATTCAGACCTGTTCGCTAGGCTGCGAATACTTGCAGCATAAAGAACAACTCAGTGCTGCCCGCCACCTCGCAGAACTCCTGCCCGCATACCCTTGTTTTTTTTCCAAATTAAACTATCTAACCTTAAATGGCAGTGGAGGGGGTGTGGGAACAGGAGAGCCAATCACAATCTGCAAGAGAAACTGGGTGAAGGAACCCCTAGAAACAATGCCTGCATAGAGAAGCAATGTAGGCTGTACCTCGGGGGCGGGACTAAGTAATACATTTTTTATTGTAGTAAAGTAAGTTCTCCTTTTAGATTTCCATTATATACTGTACTGAGAAGACATTAGCGCTACTAGCAATGATAACATTGATGTGATGCAGACAAAGCGAATGCTAAATTATTTTTAAACTGCTGCATCGTTTTCTTTCCATAAGGATAAATCTCCCTGGACTATTTATTAACCCTTGGATGGAGATAGAGTGAACAGAGATAAAGTACCAGCCAACCAGCCCCTAACTGCCATGTTACAGGCTCTGGGACAGATGTATTAAGCTGGTGAAGAGATAAAGTGGAGATAAATTGGAAGTAACGCTCCAGCCAAACAACTCCCAACTGTCCTTTTTCAAACACCGTTGATTGGCTGCAGCGTTATCTTCTTCCAATTTATCTCCACCTTTTCTCCACTTTATTTCTTCACCAGGCTTAATACATCTGCCCTAGTGTTTGAAAAATTGACAAACAAGATTTTCTTTCGTAAGAAGAACCGGGTTTAGGATTTATAAATTGTATATAAAAGATGCTACAGTACCTTTAGTAGCTTGGCGTGCAGGAGTAGTGTGTAAGCAGCCTCCGTGTAGTTATCGCATTCCTTGTGGAGGTCACATAGTTTGTACAAATATCTAAAACGTCAAAATGCAGAAACCACCACTTAGTCACACCTCTAAGTTCAGCTAATGGAATCATTATCATCATTATATCTGTAAGGCGACACGACTGCTGTAAGCGCTGGGTCGGTGGACAACGATATAAGCAATCATAATAATGAATATGTGAATATAATTAAGCATATTAAGAAACATGTGGCCCAAAAGCAAATATGAGATATGTCGGGACAATAACAAGTAGCACAAATAAAAGTAGGAAGTCTTACCGACAGCATAACGCACACAAAGATTCAGCATAAAGGCCCAGACACACCTGTGTGAAAGGGTCAATCTGGATCTTAAACTCCGGGTATCCGACCCTGAAAATGACCAGGAGTTTAAGATCCGGGTTGGATCTTTCACACAGGTGAAAAAAAAAGGGTAATAGAGCAAATGACTGGGTCTAAATTTTTGACACGGAGATTTGCTCTCCTGTGTGAAGGGGGTGTGCCAGCGAGCGGCCGAATAACCCGGTGCTTCAAATGCCGGGAAATTACCTGGTTATTCAAGTAAGTGCCGTTTTGTTGACGAGACGAAAAACTGCACTTTTTGACATTTTTAGGTCGGCTTTAGATATGACCTATTAAAACCAAGTAACCATTTTTGGACTAATCGAAAAAACTGCAGGGGAGAAAAACATGTGGATCTGCAAATTACTTGCTGATCTATGTGTTTTCAGCGAAATTTAGGGCTCTGGGGGGTTTTTTTTTGTGTCATTTTACATCAATGCCAATTCGACCCAAAAAAAGGTAGAGAAAACAGGCGAAAATACCAGCAATTGAATACCAAAGTCTGTAATTGAATACCTCCCTTAATATGTAAAGGGTATAAAAAAAGGTATTAAACAAATCTGATTCTGTCATTTTACAAGTGAAGTTTTAAAAATGTTAGGAAACATCGGATTTTACAGCTAGTTATCTGGAGACCAGATTTAATAAAAGTCCTCCAGATTTATTTTTCTTTTTTCCCCCAGTAATAATTATACTGTAATTTGACTACATGGTAAACTTTTTTTTTTTACTCCAGAAGCAAATGTATACGTATTACCGAGGTTACATAACTCTGATGTACAGATGTTTCACAGGAACGGTGGTTGACATATATATTTTTTAATTAATGGAGGTTTACAAACCTTATATACATTTCTTCTCTCTCAATTTCTTTGTAGAAGTTCTGCAGAGACAAAAACAACCGGCAGATTATTACGTATGGTGTTTTCTGTGTCCTGTGGTAGTAGTGCGGTATAAAAAGAAAATCGCACATGAATATTCATATGCAGTTTTAATGGAAGTACAAAAAAAAATGAGTCATAGCACTTGCCTGGAGCTCCTTCCACTTTACATTACAGTACTGTAAAGTCTGTGGAGAAAATATTCCTCATAGGATGTAGCTGCTAAATAAAGTTTTCTTGCCACTGACCTCTGAAAATGGAATATAATCACTTGGAGAACAGACCACTTTGTTTGCTAGCCAACGGATTTTAAAAAACGCGGTCCTCAAGGTACAGTACAGTACGTCAACAAAACTCCAGGTATTAGGGATTTCCCTGCTTGTATGTAGATGGTAGAACACTGGTTTACAAAAAAAAATAAACTTTTTTTTTCACAAGAATGAAATAAAATTAATCAAAATGTATTTTTCATGCTGAACTGTATTATTTCCATTGGGTGGGTTTGCTGGTGACATACATTTATAGCAGTGGTTCTCAACCCCCCCCCCCCAACAGTTCATGGTTTACAGGTCACCCTGCAGGTGCACAGTCGCACTCGTTATTCACTGACACATTTTTAAAAGATCCACAGGTGGGGCTAATTACTTCACTTGTGATTCTGTGTGGAGACCTGGAAAATGTGACCTGTTGGGGGGTTCTGAGGACCGAGGTTGAGGACCACTGGTTTAAAGTTTTACTAAATTAGTACTTGCGTAAATAATTATACACCTCATTCGGGTGGACTTAAAAAGTTGTAGATGATGATTTCTGGGCACGTTTTGCCTTTGGGATGTCTATCTTCATAGATCGTATCTCTTTTTCATTGTAGTAACCTGCTAATAATGCCCGCCATGCTCATCACTGACAGCCCCAAGATTTTTTGGGAAGAGGTGTAGGTGAAGCATGATACATCTGGCCCTAGATCACAGTAGTTTTATGCTTTAGAATTCCGAAGAAACCAAGAACAGATCATTTTGAATGAGAACCAGACTTCTTTTTACACTGGATGTAACCATTCCTGAAAATGTTCATCATCCATTACTGATCCTTTTTGTGGCCCTATAAAAAAAAAAAGTGTCCTCCTTACAGGGTCAGTTACTTTTGGAAACATCTATTTCAAATGCAGATTTTTTTTTTTTATTTTAGTGCTTTTACAAATAATGTAATCAAACCTAGTTTAAGGGAGTGGAGGGAAATACACTTTATCCAGATCCACTAAAGCAGGGGTGGCCAAACCTGTCCTCAAGATCTACCAACAGTTCATGTTTTTCAGGCAACCTGTGGATCTAGAGTATGAATGAATGCAGCAGGTTTGAAAATGTGACAGTTGGTAATGACTACAGCTGTGAATCAGCTAGGTGATTTGGAAAATGTGGACCGTTGGTAGATCACGAGGACCGGCTTGGCCACCCCTGCACTAAAGGGTTATGTAGCAGTGTTACAGATACTGATGGGAATTTATTGCTATTATGCAGGAGCACAGCCTTTAAACTAACTTCTGATATGTCTATGAGCATTCGCCACTGATCCATAAAAGAACCAACTTTCTTACACCCAATGACACCATTTTCTTCATAGTGGTCGTCTCTGGAATCATTATGGTGGATACAATGACTGCATATATGTACAGCTCTGAGGAGTCGTTTCCAACCTTTGGCGTCTGGGACTAAAGGTGGCCATACACACGCAGATTTATCTTCAGATCTGGCTGGTTGGAACAAAAACATGGTTATGGATGAGAGCAAATGACAGTTGACCATTTGCTTGGAAATGCTGGAAAACTGACAAACTGTCACTCATCCATAACTATGTTTTTGTTCCAACCAGCCAGATCTGAAGATAAATCTTACTAGTGTATGGGCACCTTTAGAATTTCAGATTTTGATTTAGTAAAGTTTAAAGGGTCTATTTACTAAGACTTGGAAGCAGATAAAGTGGGCAGAGATAAAGTACTAGAAAACCAGCTCCTGTTTTTTTTTAAAACACAGCCTAAAACATGGCAGTTATCACAGGATGGCCATATGCATGCGCAGCCTAATAATTGCCTGGCCTGCTAATCCGCAGCTGTGTGATCACATCTGAATCAGGCCCAATTTCCAGTTTTGTCCTGGAAAAAAAAAAAATCATGTTGACCAGTGCAATCACATCGACAGTGCCGAAGCATGGATATCCTTAAAACATGGACCTGTGTGGTGCCCTGAGAACCATGTTTGGGAACCACAGTGCTAGCCTGATGTGTTCGGAGTAATACCATTTTTCTAATCTTCGCTCATGGGCCTTATGGCATCTAGCTTAGACACTAACCAAGACATTGACGGTGCAGCTCATTCGGTTCTCTTTGTTTTCATCATGCATGATCGTTCTGTAGTCCAGCAACCTCTCCATCAGTCGGACGACGAGGGTGACAAAGGTCTCGCCGGTCTTGGCCAGGTATTTGTGCTTCCGACAATGCTCCAAGAGTCTGGAAAAACAAGACCTCCATCACAAACCTATTCTCGAACCTAAGCGTTATTTTAATCCCAAAGCTTCATTAACAGGTTTTAATTAAAACCAAACTGAGGAATTCACAGCTTGCTTGTTATTGTCTAGTGTGCATATACTTGGGTAAAAACCTTAACGCTTAATCAACACTTACATTTTCTCAAACAACACTTTGTACTGCTCGTCCCCTCTTCCTCCTTCCACTTCGTGATCCAACTTGGTAATTATCTCATTCTCAAACTGGAATAAAGGCACCAAAAAGGTAAATGCAATGTTTTCATATGAAAACATGGAAATCCACATTGCCTGTAGGGACAGTAAACATACAAAAGCAATCTAACATTTTACTAGATGTCTTGTCAGTAATCAAAGTACAATAATTAGCTCTGAGCTGCAAAATGGCGTCTTAAAGGTTTTTATTGCCCCCAATTTAGACAACAAAAAGTTACCCGTAGTGCCATTCAATAGGGTAAGTGACAGGAAATCGGAAGGGGCATCCTCCATGGCACACATCCCCACTTCATTTTCTATAATTCAACACTAACTTTTCCAAATACAGTGAATCCAGAAGAATGTTCCGTTTTCATGCCCCTTTAGCAATTGGGTAAGAACAAGTCTAGCAGCTCATAAGGTTTATTTTGGAATAGGATGAACCAGGGAAGCCAAGTATGGCTACGTGATACAAATAACCAGGGGAGGCTACAGAGGGGGAGCACAGTTCAAAATTCAAATAGGGAAAGCACAGCAACTTCCACCAACTGCCATTCCAAACGGACTCACTGGCAGTGGGTGTAACTAACCTATTTGAATGTTGGACTGTGCGCAGCCTCTCCTCTGGAGCCGCCACTGCAAATAACCACTACTCCATTGGCATATTAAAGATGGCACATAGGCAGGTAGGAAACCATCCCTGCCTAGTAACATAGGAGGTGAAAGGTGTGGATCATGGGGTCAAAAGTGTCTAGGTTGACTCCAAAAGTTCAACATGGGAAAAGAGTTGAGCCAGGGAAAAGGTCTAAATGTAAAAAGGTTGATATTCATTTCTCACTCTTTTTTTTGTGTCAATGTTGACACCTGAGCACGTGGACCCCCCAATTAGTGTCCTGCTTTGCTCGCTATTGCTTCTGGCCAGGTGCCTTGCTCAACACCTGCTGAGCTTGGCACAATTTACTGTTCCCAACCGAAGTCCATGTCAATGGTAAATTATGAAAAAAGTACAAATAAAAAGTAAAAAAAAAAGTGGAAAAAAGACTTTAGACATTTTCATGTGTTGACCATATGGAGTCCACCTACTGACTGTTCACAGGTCATCCGGATCCCGATGGAACAAGGAAGCCATCAGAGATGCTACCTTCTATGCCGATCACAGACAGGATCGCACAAAGGAGAGATGTGGGAGTTATTTTAATACAGACTGACATCATTGTTTTATTCTCTTGTGATTTTCTTCCCCCCGCATTTCAGTTTCCAGAAAATTAACATAATTGAAGAACAGAAAACAGGATCTAGCTTTAATTAAAATTACTATCATTATCTCTTCCCATAATTACATATTATCTATTATCGTTTACAACCTTTCAGCAGAATTATGTCGTTGATTAATTTAATGTGTTACATACTATCATAAATTTGACCTTTTTAGAACCGGAATGAACTGAAACTTATTTCCGTCAGTTCAGAAAAGAACTCGGGTGAGAGTGTGCAGTGGGGCTAGGCTGTCTCATCCTCCGCTGTTTTCAGGTTGTGACCTTACAGAGGAGCGAATTTCACTGGTGACCCTACTATAGGCTATTGGAATTATTCAGGCTTATTAGACAAAACAAAAACTGCAAACAGCCACTGATCTGTATTGCCAATTGTATCTAAGGAATCTAGTATGCGATGCCAATTGTAGATCGAGCCACTAGAATATATTGTTGATTGTAAATACACCAACTGATACATATTGATAAATGGAGATTGTAGACACGGGCATTAGTAGGTATTACCAATTGTAGATACGGGAATTGGTAGGTAAAGCCAAGTGTAGATACAGGTACTGGTAGGTATTGTTGAGTGTATATAGACACTGGTAGATATTGCATATTTTCCTAACCAGAATTACCCCTCCCTTTTAGCACCTGAGTGACATCCCAATCTGATTGAGCAGCTTGCCAATAAATGAGTTGTGTAGATATTGCAGGGTGTAGATACAGCTACTGGTAGGTATTGCTGAGAGTCAATACGGCTGAAAAATAGCCCTAACAAAATGTCCTTCTCCTTACAGCTCCTCTAGTATCTCATCTAGAGGCCTCCTCTAGTATCCTTAAAAATGGTCTGCTGTTGGGGGCAGCCATTTTGTTGGAGGCAGTTTTCATTAGCACTGCAGCAGGAAGAGTGACGGGACCGCAGGCAAGGAGATCTGCAGGTCCTGTAGACCCGGCGGGGGCAAGCGGATGGGTGAGTGAGGGTAAACTTTACTGGGGGGAGGTGGTGGTGAGGGGTTGGGTTTGTGAGGCGGTTGTGTGTGTGTGTGTGTGTGTGTGTGTGTGTGTGTGGGGGGGGGGGGGTTGTGAGGGGGTACTGACGAAATTTTCCAGCAATATATTGTAGTTACGCTACTGCCGGTACACATACAAATAGATTCAGTCATTTGTAAGTATTGTATTATGAATAGATTACAAACATCTGCTCTCTACAGACTTAAAGAACCGTTATGTATGTTCAGTGTATACTCTCACATTGGCCAGCCATGTACAGCACTGTCCCCTGCTCCGATGGCCATTTATGCTTTTGCTTCAATAAAATTGTAAATGCTCAGCTTCCATTTTGTCATGGATTACTCTACATCAGTGGTGTCAAACTCATGGCCCTCCAGCTGTTGTGGAACTACACGTCCCAGCATGCCCTGCCACAGGTTTAGCAATCCATTATATAAAATCTGTGGCAGGGCATGCTGGGACGTGTAGTTCCACAACAGCTGGAGGACCATGAGTTTGACACCACTGCTCTACATGCTACTTAACCCCACAGAGCAGTCAGATACTTACCAAGGACTTTATTCTAATATTGACTTTCAACCGCATCAGAAATAGTAGCGCTGTGTTCAGACCAAGTTCTGTTTTGCTGAGTCCCAAGTGTCTCTAGAACACAGAATATAGAGAAAGAGAACGTTCTCTTTCTCTATATTCTGATACATCAATTTGTGTCAGTGGTAGCACACCCCTAAGAAGTACTACAATATCAAGTAATTATCTCAATAAGAGGGGGCCTTCATTCATATCTAAATACATCACTACCAATCCTGTGCGGAAGACTACCCAACTCTGTCTTTTGTCTCTAGAACACCTTGGTGGTTCGCTCTCTCACACAAGACATTACATTTAAAGATACAACATGACACACTACATCTCCGTCACGCTGTAGTGACGCTAGGTGCAGGAGCACACGTGTGTATATAACTTACGGGAAGAATAACTGAATAAATAACTGCAACGTGTCTTCGCTCTGCATTTGTCATGCAAGAACCTGGAATTAAGTCATACTGCAAGCAGCAATCTTGTACAAATAACAAAGCACCAACCAGCAATTTGAGTAGTAACTTTGAGCAACTTCCCATTCACCGCAGGGCAGAGCAGCAGGAATCCTGCATCTCCCAGGGATCCCCTATATGTGGCATGCTGTGTCTTTTTAAAAAGCCATAACAGAGACAGTGAACGCTGGAGTTCACAGCCAGTCCGAGATTATTGTTGTTGCATATTGGAAGTTAGAGGTGGCTGGGGATTTACAGAACAACATCCTCCCTTACACATGGCTGTCTCAGCCCATTAAGGTCTCTGTTCAATTAAAACTTAATGAGTACAGTTCTAGTTACTGAAATGCTCTCTGCACCAATAATTATTAAGCTCCTGCTCTTTACTCACCTGCGAGGGGGATGCATTAACGGCTGACAACGTGCCCACAGAACACGTCTGCGTTTTGAATCAGGCTGTTAATTTCCATCACACTTATTAAAGCCTTCTGAGTGATTTTCGAAGACACGGTCTCTTGAGCAACACGCAAGCAAGAGAGCGACGACTCAAATTTACACAGAGAAAAAAAAATAATGTATAAAACATTCGGCATTTGCTGTGATGATTGCATTTGTTCTAGAATGCGCATTAAACAAACATTTATTTAAAATAGAAGGAGCAGTGAGCTTGCTGCCCATCTGCCCCTCTTCACAGCATTAGTCTAGGGAAGGTTTTAGGGTAGAGGGGGGCAATACTGCTTGTGTAGCATCTACCATGTATTAGGCTGTTATCAGTGGTGTATTTATAAAGGGTGCAATGGGCTTGGCGCACCCAAGCCCCAGGGTCCCCGGGGGGGCCCCCACAGCAAACACTGCACCCATTGTTTAATTTTTACCCCTCTGAAGTCCCGCGATGAAGGCAGCAGCGCTTCGGTAATCACCCTTGGCATCACAGAAGCTCAAAGTTGATCTCATTCAAACCCAAATCGCTGGGCCTTCAATCTCATATCAGGCTGATTTTATAAGGGTTAATTGGTTCCAGAGCTGTTGAGGGTAAACCGATTATTTTATTCCTGAAATGTAATTTCATGGCTGTTCATGTTCTTTGAGGGCAGATTTCTCTGGAACCAAATGGCTCAGTTTCAAAATCATTTGAAGCCCACTTAAAAGTTCTTCAATATGATACTGGTCTCATGTAAATGGGTCAGTTGGTTCCGAAGATATAGCTGGTTAAACTATATAGCCGGTTAAAGGGGGGGAGGGGGGTGGTTGTCTCTCCCCTTCACACCAGAAAATGCAGTGACTAGGCTGGTGTAGAAGGGGCCAGCCTGGGAATGTCCCTGCATGATCCTGGGACCATATTCCCGGGTACTGTAAGTTCCTGCATTTTCTGGTGTGAAAGGGGTATTATTTAAAATAGCCGGGACCTGCAGTGCTCCCCCACTCTCTGCCCGGCTGTCACTTCTGCCTGGCGGTGGCTGTCCCACAGTTACCGCGAGCATGTATTCCCCCTTGGCAATGAGCATGTAATCCCACACGGCAAGGAGCATGGAACCCCTGGCAATTAGCATAGAACCGCTGGCAATGAGCACGTAGGTAAGCAGCACTTATGTAGCATAATTTTAATTGGCATTATGGTGTGTGGCTTAACATGTAATGGGCATTATGGTGTTAATTTTTCAGCAAGCAATGCCACTTTTTGAGAGGCATATTGTGAAATTTGGCTCAATCCTTTTGGTATAGTGTGTATTTTGGCTCAATCCATGTGGCAAAATGTGAATTTTGCCTTAATCTGTGTGGCATAACGTGAATTTTGACTCATTCCATGTGGCATAATGTATAAGAGGCAAGTACCGTATAAGGGGGTTACTATTGTGTTTCCTGATTTGTATAAGGAGTATTTGGTGTGGTAAACTTAGGTGACCACATAAAAGGTGCTGAAATGTTGTCTACCAAGTTTTGGGTTTCAATATTTTTTTATGACTGGAGTGCCACCTCACCCCACAAGTATCTTAGGACTTCGGCGTCCTGCGGGTGCACCTTTGGAGGGCACCCAGCAATATATCTCCCTGCATCCTGTGAATGTTGGAATTTGTAATATATATTAGTATTATAAAATTATTTGAAAGTATTTACACAAATAGAGACACACCCATGAGCAGACCACCCAACCAGAACACTGGTCACGCCCCCACATTATTAGGTGCTGGCCACAACCACTATTATTGCGCATAATAGGCCCTTGATCATTTTCAGCTTCAGGCCCATTTAGACCGTAATCTGGCACCGCTTCCTCTGCAATGGGTATGGGTCATTAGGTCGACAGTCAAAAGGTTGACCACTATTGGTAAACAGTCAAAAGGCTGACACATGAGAAAGGTCGACAGGCATTAGGTTTCCATGGTAAAATAGTCAACATGGGTTATCACGTTTTTTTTGGTGTCTATGTCAGCATGGACACTGTATACAGTAAGTCAGGCATATCCAAACTATGGCCCTCCAGCTGTTGGTAAACTACACATCCCAGCATGCCTTGCCATAGTTTTAGCATTCCCTATTAGCAAAACATCTGCAAGGCATGGTGGGACTTGTAGTTTCACAACAGCTGGAGGGCCATAGTTTGGACATGCCAGGTATAAGTGTATTGAGTCTCGGCACATTATTATAGTCTCCCTCTATGCCCATTAGGACGGTTTAAGAAACAGATCATGAAAAATTCATGTCAAACTTTTTAACGTGTCGACCCTTTGTCCGTCGATCAGTAGTGGTTGACCTAATGACCGCATACCCTCTGCAATAAAGGACACAACGCTTGGCTGTATCGTGATCATGTCTTTAGCACATTTATATGAAATAAAATATCTGGCGGGTTCGGTGATAAAATCCCTGCTGGTCAAGTTGCAATGTAGAATAATAGATGGAATATAATGCATGCCGCAGCCTGCAATCTGTAGTTTCTGTAAATGCTTCCTTTTATAGAAGACTATTACTGTACTTAGTGTGGAGTGCAGGATAGAACACATGTAATTACAGTAAGTCCGAGCGTGGGATGTACGGTCCTAGTGCAGAGGCGTTCGTGACAGTTACGTCATTTGCACTGCGGGGTCCTGACCTCCACATACTGTAAATAGATCCTACTTTTTTCCTTTATTGCATATACAGTATATGTTATACACCTGTATTTCTGTGGGGCACATATGGATGACCGAAGGTGGAGATGCCGGCAGATAGAGTACGGACGCCGGCATCCTGATGGAGGGAATCCCGACAGGTGTTAAGTAAGTATACTTACCCTCCCACCCCCCTCCTAACTGTAACCCTCACTTCTAGCATAATTACCCTAACCCTCCCTATTAGTGCCTATCCCAAATCACCCCACCGCCTGAACATCACCACTCTTCTCAATGCCTAACCCCCCCCCCCCCCCCCCCTTTCCCCCTGACTGAAACCCACCCTGGAATACTTATGCTCGGAATCCCGGCTGTCTGATTCTGGCGCCAACATCCTACTTGATGTAGGAATAGTGAACACTGGCATCCTGTCTGCATACGTACAGCGACCCTTTGTCCATACACGAGCTGTCTTCCTTCACTATATGAAATTCCTATTCTTTCATTTGCACTTTCCTTCTACTTGTTTCCTGGTTTATTACAGAGAAGGCCACAGCCTGTACATGCTCAGTAAAACAATGTGGAATTTGGGGGCACATATGATCCCATTACGGCGGGAGGAGCAGCGCTGTTGTGCCTAAGCCGCAAACGAATTTACACCTTTGGGTAAATTAGGCCCGTGGTTCACACTGTAAGCATGGCATTGCTTGCTGGAGATGCCTTAGGCCAAGTCACCACATGTCAAATAGGAAGTGCATCTTCTGCGGCCGCTCCAGTCCTGGCATAAAAATATTCCATGACGAGCCCCCACAATGGAGCCGAATCCTCTATATTTATTTATTTATTTATTTACAGTTTCTATAGAACTCTATAGAACTTTGTCTCCCCCATCTTATAGAAACATAGAATTTGACGGCAGATAAGAACCACTGGGCCCATCTAGTCTGCCCCTTTTTTAAACATGTTACCTCAAACCATATTTGATCCTTATTTTTTTGTAAGGATATTAATATGCCTATCCCAAGCATGTTTACATTGTTCTACTGTATTTGCCTCTACCACCTCTGATGGGAGGCTATTCCACTTATCTACTACTCTTTCTGTGAAGTAATTCTTCCTCACATTTCCCCTGAATCTTCCTCCCTCTAGTTTTAGTGCATGTCCTCGTGTTCTGTTGCTCCTCTTCCTGTGAAGAATGTCTCCCACCTGTACCTTGTTATAACCCTTGATATATTTGAAAGTTTCTATCATTCCCCCCTTTCCCTTCTCTGCTCTAAACTATACATATTAAGATCTTTTAGTATTTCCTGGTAAGTTTTGTGATGTAGGCCATGCACTATTTTTGTTGCCCTTCTTTTTACAGTCTCTAATGTATTTATATCCTTCTGGAGATATGGCCTCCAGAACTGAACACAGTACTCTAGGTGAGGTCGTACCAATGACCTATACAGTGGCATTATTACTTCTTTCTTTCTACTGCTGATACCTCTCCCTATGCAACCAAGCATCTGACTTGCCTTCTTCATTGCTTTGTTACATTAAAATGTTTTTCTACCTTTATTGTATGTGCGCAAATGCAAGCCGCAGCCTGCCCTACCTTGAGTTAAGGCCCACACACACTGGGCGATTTTGAGATGAAAGCAGCTCAGTTTTGCCATTTGCGCTGCTTTTATCTCAAAACTCATCCAGTGTGTACAGGCCAACGATGAGCGTTGATGGTATTATCAGCAATTGAGTGACAGGTTGGATGGTTTTCCATAGCGTTCTGCTGTGGAAAGTGTCCAACCAAGTTAAAACTGCTTAGACGGGCTAAAAATGCCCACTGTGGATGCACCTTAACTGGTGTGTCCTTGCAGTTTTGCACAAGACACCGAATGGCTTATTTACTCAGATGGAAGTTCTATGGAAGATGGGATGTTGCTAAGGCAACCAATCAATTATATCTATTATCTTCTAGAAGGTGCTAAATAAATTACCAGATTCTGATGGGCTATGGGCAACATCCCATCTTTAAATAGAAAGCCCACCTTAGTAAATAAACCCCTGAAACTGTAAAAAAATAAAAAAATAATCCCGAAAAGGTTGCAATCTGATTGGCCTCTACTGATATAATGATGTATGAGGTGTATAATGGAGATGTTGGCTTCTTGGGAATGTAAGGACGACAAAAGACAATGATATGGCATTCTCCAGGATGACTAGATGAAGTGGTAGCATCCTGCCTTTTCAAAACCCGTGTCGCACTCTGCTGTGGGGCTTCTAACACAGGTTTGGTCTGCACATCAGTGCTGAAATACAGGCCACACTGTGCAGGAACTGCATGGGTGCTATAATAACCACTAGGTAGCACAGTGCACATAAAAGGTTTTAGCAGTAAGTTACTTGGTTCCATTGCCAAAGGCAAGAACCTCGCACCTCACCGCCTCTGAACGGCTGGATAACTAACAGACATTTGAGAGCTGTGTGGCTACCGTTACCATAGGATGAATTAAGTCTTAATTTTGTTCCCTGAACTGCCAACCGACGGGTTTCCCCCTCCCCCAAGTCCTAGTGCCCTAGCCTGCAGTCTTTTCAGCCCAATGGTTGACCAAGGCCAATGACCAAGATAGACTTTGTATGCAGAGGTGATTATTGAGTATTGGCACACTTTCATTCTACCCCAAAAGTTTTACATAAAGCAATAAACTACTATGAGCCTATGTTAAACCAACACACATTGTATGGTACATTCTCACAAGTTGTATCCCAGAAAATAGCAAAACACCACAGAAGAAAATTCCCCCTTGAATTCCGTCATGCCGCTGACATAAAGATAGATATTAGGTGACCTCTAGCAGAGCAGCGATTCTGAAGAGTCATTTAATTCAATCCTTGCTTTATTTTCCTTCTACAGAGGAATTAAAGAGTTGTGGCAGTAAATGCTGACAGGTCTGCGTACACACACACACACGCACACTCTGACCTGCTGAGACTGTGCGCGCAGCGGCGTGGGAGTAAGTGGGAGATCAGTAAGATGTCATTGTATTCAGGAGATAAAACGCTTCTATCACATTTGCAGTCTGGTGCTATTGTGTGTGTGCTGTCTATGATCTCTGGTGCAGGGTACAACCTTAATTAATACTCTAGATGCTTGTTCTTTTTTATTTTTATGTTAAAAGGAACAGATGAATATCACCCACGGCCTATAAGATTGGACCAAGTCTTATTTCCATAAATTAAATTAATCAATCCGCTTACCATCTGAAAAGTCCGCGTGGAGTGGAACTCGCACTGCATCATGTCGAAAAAAATCGGTATGGTGGCTTTACGCAACTCTGTTTCAGGGATCAAGGTCATCTCCAATATAGGGCCGACCATTTCAGGGATGAATTTGATTTTGTGTTGACCTTTGAAGAGAGGAAAAAAAACAGTGGGTTTAAAGGGAGTCACGTGACAGTTGCATATCGCGGCGGCACAGATCCTGTAAACGGACGGTGGTGGATTCCGCCTCCCTTCCTGTGACATGTCCTTATAGAAAGGGATGACCTTCAGCTAAAGAACTGCATTATTATATTTTAAATGGGCTATAAGTACAATTACCAGAAAACTATTCAAGGGGGAATCGAGAACCACTTGGAAATCTTTAAAAAACCAGGCACGTTTACTTGCTTGCACTTTATACATTCGTCAGGATTAAATCAGACAGAGGGTAGGGACAGGTCTGATTTATTCCAAGCTGTATGCAATGTTGAATCTTCTTTCAAGTTGCGTGGAGGGATATATTTGCATGCAATTTGTTTCAAAATATAAATTCCTTAAAAAAAAAAAAAAAAACATTGCTGTGGTATATTACAGTTGTTTATTACATAAAGGCCTATTTATCAATGAGTTTAAGTTTTAAAACTCGCTGTGTAGGATGAACGGTACTCCAGCCAATCAGCTCGCAACTGTCGAGAGGAATTTGAAAAACATCAGCTGGGAGCTGATTGGCTGAAATAATCTAAAAATACGCAATTAGGATTGATTGGGAAGTAATCTTTAATTGCAGACTAAACCAATTATATTTACTTAATATATTTAAATATACTCTGGCATTCATGATTGTTTTATTTTAATTCATATTAATAACAGTGAAATGTCAAGCTAAAATAAATTATGGGTATCATCTACAGTAGGGGTGGTCCTCGAGATCTACCAACGGTCCACGTTTTCTAAATCACTGAGCTGGTGCACAGCTGTAGTCATTACTAACGGTCACAATTTCAAACATGCTGGATTCATTCCTACTATAGTTCCACAGTTTCCCTGAAATGGATTGACGGCTAAGGTCAACAATACCACGGTCGACCCCTAGAGGTCAATGACATCTAGTAAGACGTCTATATTTGGTCAACTGGGTTTACATAGACAGTGATGCTGGATTGACAGGAGGCGAGCAGCAATGGGAACCTGCTCGATAATAGCAAGGTCAACACTGTTTTTCGTCTCTTTTTGGTGCCGGTCGACTTGGTTCCTACTCTGTGGACATGGAGTTGGAATATAATAGTGTGCTGAGTGTAGCAAGGCACCGTGCCCAAAGCATAGTGAGCACAGCAAGCCATGCGAGGAATACACAGTGTCCAAAGACAGCCCTCTGAAATTTTGCACCAAAAAAACTGTGTTGACTTTGCTACTGTCGACCAGGTTCCCGTAGATGCTTGGCTCCCATCGATCCAGAATCACGTCTATGTAAACCCGCACGACCAAGTATAGACTTCTAACTAGGCGTCATCGACCTCTAGTGTCTACCGTGGTATTGTCAACCTCAGCCCCGATCCGCTAGTCCATAACTGCCTGAAATCCATGAACTGTTGGCAGATCTTGAAGACAGGTTTGGCCACACTTGATCTAAAGTATATGGTGTGAGAAATGGATCGTAGGGCGACTAGTCACACCCAAAACTGATTAGCAGAGGCTGCATACGCACCAATGCATTCCTATGGAAGGAGGTGCGTGCGCATGCGCCTGTGTACACCTGCGGGCATGCTAGTCGCAGCAAACGGAAAGGCAATAAATATTGATAAAAGGGTTATTTGCAGCTTTTAAAGGAGAGAGTGACGAGCGGAATTTCCAGCTTTGAGCCGCACGAGAATATATTTCTTGCAAACCGACGATGTGGATATTTTATACTTGTATAGTTAAAAAAAATAAAACAACAGCTTCTACTGTGCTGGTGCCGGCAGCGTGACCCCGGAAATGTTTAATGGTTTGCGGTGCACACATGAAGGAGCTGTAAGGCAAACTCCTTTTTCAGGGCTGTTATTTTCAAACTTGTCGGTGACAGTTTTCATGTATTATGTCTGCGAAATGTCAGAGTCGGTGTTTCAGAAAACAAATGCTCCTGACACCGAGTTATTCATCAAACACAACATCAATGTCACAAAGTTTTCTCGAGGTTTTATTGCTCTTGATAGAAAAGATAACACAGGCTGTGTAAACTTTTCCCAGCTCTGTGGAAGGATGACATTTATTTATTTTTTTTATGTTTTTTTTTTAACATTCTCTTAGATTTTTTTTTGAAAAACACACTTGAAAAATCTTGATTGCTGCTAATTGGAAGAGTTCTAAAATCTTTAACGGAAATGTTAATTCTGTTTTGATGATACGGTGAGAAACTTTTTTTATTTATTTTGTGAAGGTATGTCACATTTGTTTGGCAGCGCGACAGTGTATTTCATTGTCAAGGGCGCTCAGGCGAGGAGGAATTGCTACTTAAGTGATTGCAAGGAAAATTATGGACAAGAACTCTTGTAGGAAAGCGCTTGACATTATACAACCAGGTGCTCATTATTTTATTTAACTCAAGATTTTAACATCAGGTGTCATGTTCACGTATATTCTTTGCCAAAGCAGATTTTGTGTTCGGTGTTCAGAACATAATAACATGCACTTTTAAACATAATCAAATTTGAATTTTATACTACATTATTCAACAAAAATAGTGACATTTCCATAAGGAGGTTTGTGTTACCAGTGCAAGGCAGAGGGAACAGCGCGACTGTTAATCCCCTGATACAATACAGCAATCCCATCCCCCGCTGCCTGGAGTGGGTCCAAGTCGGAGGTCGGACGTGCAAACAGGTCAGATCTCGGACTCCAATGTCCATCGAATGTCAAACACAGGCAATTTGGCCCCTATTCAGACAATTTCTCAGCCCGATCTGTCGGAATCAGGTGAAAAGTGGCCAAATCGGACAAAAGTATAGCCATCTGTACACCAACGTCATGCCCAGCTCATGTAGTGACTGCTGGAATGACGCTTGTCTACCTGGCATCTCCTCACCAGATCCCCCTCTACAAGATGTCACATTGCCCACCATGGATACTTTTATCAATTACTATTCGTCTACTTTATGTATGGAGAGGTTTTGTAACCGCAAAGAATAATCAAAAATCAATGAAGCATATGGTGGCGGATTGTCAGGGCTGTGGGCCTGTGAGACCTAGCGGGGGGGCTCCCCAGCTGCGAGACCTAGCGGCGGGGCTCCCCGGCTGCGAGACCTAGCGGCGGGGCTCCCCGGCTGCGAGACCTAGCGGCGGCGCTCCCCGGCTGCGAGACCTAGCGGCGGCGCTCCCCGGCTGCGAGACCTAGCGGCGGCGCTCCCCGGCTGTGAGACCTAGCGGCGGCTCCCCGGCTGTGAGAATTAGTGGCGGGGCTCCTCGGCTGTGAGACCTAGTGGCGGGGCTCCTCGGCTGTGATAACTAGCGGTTGGGCTATCTGGCTGCACAGTCTTGGAAATGCCTCTCACTGCTGACAATCCTTGCAGTATATCCTGATAAATATTGCAATGCAGTTGCAGGTTGCCATTGTATACAGAAAATGGGGCACTCTCACCAGAATAACATAAATTCTGCAAACATGGCGAGTTTTAGCATGCACCACTGTCATCTTATCGCCTGCAGAAAATGACCGATGGGTTTATCTACTCATGTGGCCTGCAATGGTTTTGTTGGTTCTAGATCAGATCACTATAGCAGCCAAGTTATGCAGTCACATCCAACAGAGGACTCCTGCGATATCACGTCACAATCTCGCTGGCACAACCTATAAGAGACGGCGGATTCCGAGATCTGAAGCTGCAGTTGGTGTTCTATACATCAGCAGGAACCTTTTGTTCCAATGTACTGCGCCTTCCATTCCTGATGAAATGTTCACAGTAAATTTATGAACAGTACTTTTTAATATCAAAGGAAATATGCCCATTTGAACCTGTATATATGAATTATATTCATCACAGGAAAAAAACATTTATTTCAGGTAAAACCGTGCGGCGGATGCGGAGTACTCACCCAAATTATACCACATGTCCCTGATTTCGAAGCCGATCTGTCTCCTCATATCACCGTACCTGAAGGATGAGGAATGTGTAATTTATGTATTTATGTCATTGCTTCCAATCGTGTGAATAAATATTAGCAATGCAGAATGACAGCGGAAGCGCTGATTGAGGATGACAAGAAATGACAAAGGCTTTTCACTATTGAGATTGGGAACCAGGGGAAAGATGTACAGTGCTCATCTTTCTAATCACCTAGCACTCGGCAAGTGGATACACATCACTGAGCAGGACATACAGTACGAGTCACTGGAACTGAACGGATACAGGACATAGTAATATGGAAGCCAGGTGAGGCAATAACTCTATCTGATCCATAGCACCGTTCTACTTACAGGCGATTTTCAGTCACTTCTGCTGTGCTTCATTTCAGAGGAGTCACTGGCCAGGTGTGGGGGGTACTTCTAACACACGGATGTCACCCTCAAAAGAGGTGACACAAAAGTGCTGGCTCTTGTGCAGTAACCAGAGCCAGGTGCTGCAGTGTGATACTCTCCTGCCGCACTTGGCTCCTATCACATATAAAAGAGCTGGGACTGCAGAGAGCCCTGCAGCCAGCATTTCCGCTACTGCCGGACACCCCCCCAGAGTGATGAGAACGGGGTCCCCGTGAGGTCACACCCCCTTTCCATTAGTCCATGCCACCTTTTTTTTGAATGGGTGGCTGGTGACGCCTCTGTTTCATCTGTTTTTATTATCATTACACAACAAATACTCAGAGGATTCCATAATCATGGGGATCATTAATGACCCAAAATGAAGAATATAAACTTCCTTGCACCAATAATTACATAGTCTTATGTCTGTAAACTAGAAACAGGAACAATTCTGCACAAATCGCATTCAGTGGAAGATTTCCTGGCCATTTAGCACATTACAGCGCTGCAATGTTATGGGGCATACACACGGCACAATATGAACTACTGATAAGGTCTTTGTACTGTAGTCCTGATCTGTAAAATACTGCACCAAGTTTATACAGTTTACGATGTGCACCACCTCGGGGGAAATCATTATCATTGTCCAGTGTGTACGCTCTATCATGATTATCAGTGTGTATGCCTTTTTTAATTGGTCCGGGAGTTCAAAGGAAACCATTGATGAAACTGCATCGTTCACAAAGTACTCTAATGTGTACCCAGCTTTAAAGTTACATTTCTATACATACATTTATTAGGCAGTATTCAAAATGGCATTCAGACTGTCGGAACGTTGCGACAGTCGGAATCCCGGGCCATTTTCCTTTAATCGGTCAGCAATTCAGAATTCAATGTTATGGCTGTCGAGTGGCGGAAAGTCCGCGGACCGTTGGAATCGGCTGCGGAATGTCGAAAAACGGCCACGTATTTGACTATCCGCGCCCCGTTTCCGACAAAACAGAACCAACTTTTAAAAAAGTCGGATCATACACCCTTCAATGCTGTCGTTAGCAGCAGCACTGAATAGGTAAGAGCTGATAATACCACCATAGTCTATGGCAATAACAGAGACATCCCCTAACCCCCACTGCATGGAACACTCTACAACCAAGGGAGCATGCTGATCAACCAATACCATCTGGTAAGCAATCACTATTTTTGTTCCTGCACGCACACAATTGTCCTGATCCATACCCTTACATCAGAGGTACCCACATCCAGCCCAGCAGCGGTAAACCCCCAACCTCAGGTCTGCCAGTGACACCCACATCCAGCCCAGACACAGATGCAAGGGAAAACATTGGTGAACCCCCAGCCTGAAGTCTGCCAATTGTGAGTAGCAGTCCGTCGTGGGACAGTTTCCCTATATATTCCTCATTTATCATAAATCATTTCACTAACTGCATTGGACATTTACCACAACACCCAGACTACAGTTATTGTTCCAGACAGCGACATCACCTAGCCCAGTTTCATTTGGAACCATTAAGACATTCACCCATTGACCACTCCAACCCCTGAGCGCCAGCACTACCCTCTTTTTGCTATTGCCCAATCGAGGGGGGAACAAGACTGCCCCCCACCAGTGCAGGCAGCTAAGGGTTGCCCTCTCAGAGCGCTGTGTAATCACCTCAATCCCAGTATTGCATCCGTAAGGAAAGACCGTGAACGTCGCAAACACATGCAGAATTGTAGTTCGCATACCAATCAAAGGAAAGTATTTGTGTCTAGTCATTACCCACAATGAATTCATATCTGGGGTCAGTATTACTATGTGTTTCCTGTACATAGAAACCCCGAATTTGACGGCAGATAAGAACCACTTGGCCCATCTAGTCTGCCCCTTTTTTAAACATGTGGTACTTGTGTAGTTTCACGGCGGCGCGCACACTCTGTCTCTGAAACTTGGCAGCCTGCCAGAGGCTCTGTTTACCTGTGCGCATGCCGCTCTAGCTCTGTCTGACTGTGCGCGTGCCGCTCTAGCTGTAAGCTACGTATTGTCAGCTACGTTGTCAGCGTAGTGCCGGGCAGCAGCAGCGCGCTGCCCAGGCGCTGACAGGTCACTGTGGTACTTGTAGTTCCAAAGTGAAATAGGCATCCCTGCGCACCGCTGACAACGGGGGCATGTAAAAGTTGACACCCCGGGAACACCGCTGACGTGCCGGGGCTTCTAAACTACACACCACGGCACACCACTATCAAAGGGGGTGTCCCCCATGTAGACGCTAAATTCAGACGCAAAACCGTCTGAATCCAGACTGCCCGCAAGCCGCTAAGAAGGGGGGGGGTGCCTGGATTTAGTCGCTAAAGCGTCTGAATCCAGGTGCCCCTGCAAGCTGCTAAGAAGCCGGGGTTTCTGGATTTAGACGCTTAAGCGTCTGAATCTAGGCTCCCTGCAAGCCGCTAAGGTGGTGGGGCATCTAAATTTAGACGCTAAAGCAGTGGTTCCCAACCTTTTTTCTCTCCCGTACCCCTTGATTAGGCTTTTCATTGATAAGTACCCCCTCCTCTCATTTTGAAATATGGACAGTACTTAGCAGTATGCGGATCCTTATACATGTCCTTATATTAAGGAGGAGTAGTATACAGCAAGGAATCATGCCATTCTGTGTCTAGACACTGGCTGTGTATTATTTTCAGGATTCCCGCTAACACCGGTAGGATTAATGCCGCTGCTTCCTCCACCTTTGTCAGTGCTGGGCAGATGACTGCTGATGTCTGAGGGCAGCTCCCAATGGATTGCTGGCCAGGCATATGACACAACATGGTTTGTCTCCATGGCTATGGGTCTTCAGCCATCAAAAGACCTTTTCATCATCCGCCATTACCAATATTATTTTCAAGTACCCCCAACTGGTCTGCAAAGTACCCCCAGGGGTACTAGTACCCCAAGTTGGGAACCACTGCGCTAAAGCATCTAAATTTAGTTGGGTCTAGGGGTACACTATTGAAACCTGTCCACAATGCCACTAGTCGACGCAACAGCTGTCGACCTTGTAAATTCCACTATCCACGCCAACCCGAAGCGTGGCGAGTGGCGGCGGTACTCGTCTTCCAACCTTTTCATACCCCCACTATCCACGTCAGTGCGGAGTTGACTTTATAAAGTGCCCGAAGCGTGGGGAGCCCCACGAAAGGACGTGGATACCTTCACAGCTATCCGCGTCTCCTCGCGGGCTTCACAGGTGTCCGCGTCCGCTCGCCGACGTGGATAGTGGGGGTATGAAAAGGTCGGTAGGACGCGTACCGCGTCCGCTTGCCACACTTCGGGGTGGCGTGGATAGTGGAATTAACAAGGTCGACAGCTGTTACGTCGACTAGTGTCATTGTGAACAGATTTAACAGTGTTTTGCACAGTGCACCCCTATGTAGATGCCCCCTTCTTAGCGGTTTCCAGGGAGTCTGGATTTAGACGCTTTAGCGTCTAAATTTTAGCGTGTGCCGGGGTGTCTAGTTTAGAAGCCCCGTACGTTATCGTTGTGCCGGGTGTCCAGTTTACATGCCCCCATTGTCAGCAGTGTGCAGGACTGTCTATTTCACTGTGGAACTACAAGTACCACAGTGAGAACAGCTAGAGCGGCACTCACACAGAGTCTGGCAAGCTGCCAAGTTTCAAACAGACTGTGCGCACGGTGGCGCCGTGAAACTACACAAGTACCAAACTTGTTACCTCAAACCATATTTGATCCTTATTTTTTTGTAAGGATATCAATATGCCTATCCCAAGCATGTTTAAATTAAGCACCTTAACCAAACTCCTGGAGGTTGATGAAGGGGTGTTTACGTTGAATTTGTATAAAGTTCTAAAGTTAAAAAAAAAAAAAAACAGGCAAAAGGGGCATTAAACACAAAGTATTATTCTATAACCGCAATGAATAGGTTACGCAGGATGTGCATTTTCCGAATATATAAGTACGACTGGTAGCATGCAGTCACACAACTCTCTAGACACAGGTAGGAGGGGAAAAGGAATTAGCATTTCATTCTAGCTGCAAGGAAACGCAGAGCTCCTGTCTTTTCATCTCCAATAAAGAATATGCAAAAAAGAAAAAAAAAAATCACATTGTGTTTCTCATCTCAAAGAAATTAAATCCACTGGGCATCTGTATCTATATTTCAAGGGTAGTGTAGAAAGGGATGAAGGTTTTCTATACTTCTTACATTGTCTCATGTATATTATATCGCTTTTGTATGGGACTTACTTGTTTAGGATTTTTGTTCTCTTTGCGCTTGAAAAATTCTCCAACTGTAATGATTCTTGGGTTTGGAAAGCGACAGCCAAGTGAAAGTAATTATTCCAAAGCTAGAAAACAAAACATGAAAGACGATTACTTCTCTATTGCGCGCAGTACATCTTCGCATTCTAATTCATAGCTTTACGAAATTGCCTGGAACGTTTGGGAAAACATTACATCAGGTTCAGTAACACTTTTGACCAGCAGATGGCGATAAAGAGATATACGTCCATCTATTCGTTATGATCCCATAACCCATGTGGTTGTCTGATGATCTCCACCAGACAACCACAAACTTTGATGGTCGCCTACCACAAAGTCATATTGCCCATCTTCAGTCAACGGTGGGTCCTTGTGACAATGTATTAATAAATCAGGGACAGATTCAACTTTGATGTTATTGTGCCGCTGGAGTTGTACAAGAACACTACATACAGTATAGACGTGCGATAAGGGCAAGCAGAGAATCCCTGCTGGTCACTCCGAATTTTGGGATGCTGTCAGTTGAAATACCGGAGTCAGAATCCTGACACTGGTGAGAAGACCGGCGCCGGAATTCCAACACCACTCGCTATGCCGATGCTGAAATACCAACTGCCGGCATTCTGTTAGGCACTAATGAGGTACTGTTAGCGTAAAGTAGACAGAATTAGGATTAGGGCTGTAGGGGTAGAGGGTTAGGATACTTACCTACAAAGTGTCAGGATTTTCAGTGTCGGGATATCGCTGATTGTGTTCTGACAGCCGTAACCCAAGCAACAGGACCCCATACCGAACTCATACAGTGTGTGGCTGCTCAGGTAACGGGTACGCCAGTTTCAACACTGTACTGTAGGTAGATGGACTAGCAATTCATAAATTAGTGGGTGTCCTGGTGCATGGCTGCAAACTATCCACCAATCTGCAGTGGGCATCTGGGGGGAGGGGGGTTCCCTTTACCCAGGGCTTTTGTCATTTTCTAGGAAGGGGTGTGGTCACACCTGCATTGGCCACACCCCCTCCCATTACTGTAGTGCAGAATGCCATCACAGCGAGCCAAGTTACAGTGAGGGGACTTTAGTTGGAGTGTTTTTAGTTGAAGTGTGCTCACAGATCTGGAAGGGGGGCAGCCAGGTAAGAGGTGAGGTGGGTCTGGTGCCATAATTGTGTCATCGTGACCAGCAACCGCTAAACAAAGCTGCAATCACTGTCAATGCCAAGTGGTGGTGGAGCCATGTTGATGTGATTGAACGCGTTCGTTCTACCAGCTGCCTGGATAGCTTGAAGTCTTGCTGTCAGTCACACTGTGAGCTATAGTCGGCTTTTATATTTGTTGCAGCGTCAGTAGATTGTTACCAGGCTCAGAGCTGAAATTCTCCAAATATACAATGAGAAAGCCAAGGGGGATACCGTAGGCCCCCGGAACGGGAGGAGGAATCTCAGGCGGGAAAGTCATGAGATAGACGATAAGCACTGGCAAAGTTCAGAGACACCCCAGAAATGCAGCATTCGCCGGCTAAATGGTAATGCTATGTACGACACAGTATACTGCACACAGATATAATTCAGCCTTAACTGGATTATTATATTCTTTCAGATCAGCACAACAGAAAATAACTTCTTTTAAAGTTTAACAGCTCCCTGATGTCCAATGTGTTTCTCTATTTACCAAATGTGTATGCAAAGAGCTGCAGTACGAGGGAGGGGGATCTATAGCTTGCCAGACGGAGAATCCCCCTCGTTCTCTGCAGTTCTGGGCAATGCAACACATTCACATATGTACGGCTTGATAAGACATTAATATGAGTGGCAGGGAAAAATCTAGGAGGCTGAAGAACCGGTGCGAAGAGATACCTCGGAGGAGGTTTGGCAGCGTAGAAAGAACAGTACCGTAAGTGGAAATTATACACGGCTGTAATTTGCACTGTTACAGGAGATTCCAACCGTTACAGGCCAGTTTTTAAAAGTGTGTGGCCAGAACAAAGTTTTGCACAAAAAGGTACTGGCAAGTCCAAAAAGTTTCCAAACTTGGTCCTCAAGGTACCGCAATGGTCTAGTATATCCATGGCTCAGCACAGACTGGAATAAATTCATTTTTTTCTGTCAAAATTCTGCACATAATACCCCAAAAATTACAACGTGAAAAAAGTTTTTGGGAGATTTTAGCAAATTTATTAAAAAATTAAAAAACTAAGAAATTACATGTACATGTGTATTCACGGCCTTTGCTCAATACTTTGTTGATGCACCTTTGACAGCAATTACAGCCTCTAGTCTTTTTGAATATTATGCCACAAGCTCGGCACACCTAATTTTGGCCAGTTTTTCCCATTTCCTCCATCAGGTTGGATGGGAAGAGACAGTGCGCAGCCAGAGATGTTCGATCGGATTCAAGTCTGGGCTCTGGCTGGGCCACTCAAGGACAATCACAGTTGTCCTGAAGCCACTCCTTTGATATGTTGGCTGTGTGCTTAGGTTCGTTGTCCTGCTGAGAGATGAACCCTCACCCCAGTCTGAGGTCAAGAATGCTCTGGAACAGGATTTCATCCATGATGTCTCCGTACATTGCTGCATTCATCTTTCCCTCTATCCTGACTGGTCTCCCAGTTCCTGCCACTGAAAAACATCCCCACAGCATGATGCTGCCACCACCATGCTTCACTGTAGGGATGGCATTGGCCTGGTGATGAGTGGTGCCTGCTTTCCTCCAAACATGACAGATGGCATGTACGCCATAGCGTTCAATCTTTGTCTCATTTGGATCATAGCATTTTGTTTCTCTTGGTCTGAGAGTCCTTCAGGTGCACTCTGGTAAACTCCAGGTGGGCTGACATGTGCTTTTTAAGAAGGCGTGGCTTCCATCTGTCCACTCTACCACACAGGCCTGATTGGTGGATTGCTGCAGAGATGATTGTCCTTCTGAAAGGTTCTCTCTCGACAGAGGAATGCTGTAGCGGGATACGATCATTAGGTCTACCCCAACTAGGTCGACAAGCATTGGGTCAACACCACTAGGTCGACAGGCAGCAAGGACAACATGGGTCTAGGTCAACAGGTCATTAGATCAACACGAGCATTAGGTCGACATGGGCTAGGTCAACAGTCAAAAGGTCAACATGGGCTTTTTCACTGTTTATTGAGCCGACATGTGCCGACAGGCAGTATTTCATGCCCTACCATCCACTAGGGCGTGGTGGCGGAATAAAATAGTGTGCCTGAAGCATTGCGAGTGAAGCGAGCGATGCAAGGGGATGTGGTGCACCTCAAACTGTGCCCATGTGTCGAAATTCAAGTAAAAAAACAGTGAAAAACCCCATGTCGACCTTTTGACTGTCGACCTTGCCCATGTCGACCTAATGCTTGTGTCCACCGAATGTCCTGTCGACCTAGCCCCATGTCAACACAGCTGTCTGTCGACCTAGTGGTGTCGACCCAATGCTTGTCAAACTAGTTGGGTGTAGACCTAGCATCCCACACCCGCTGTAGCACTGACAGAGTGACCATCAGGTTCTTGGTCACCTCCCTGAAGTTGTGTCTTATAGAGAGAAGAGCCCATCCCGGCCCCTGCTCTTGAATCACCATATGGTATTTTGAAAGAAGATGGCAGATGTCCGCTATTGGCCTGTGTGTGGGGTCCTCATCCCTCGGCCCCTGTGATTGCAGTAGAGGTATCAGGAACTTGATATGTGTGGACAAGGTGACAGTGACAGGACTATAAAACAGTCGGAGAAACAGAAACAATGTTTTCACATGACCGCTCTTTACTAGTTGTATAAATAAAGACACCGGGAAGAAAGCTATTTCGGTTCCAGTTTTCTCACCTGAATTTTGACTTTTAGTTTTTTGCCAGCCACAAGGTGTCAGATTGAGAAACTGCGAAACTGACACTGAGATGCGAGAATTCTGTGTATTGCTGTTCTTACAAAGTACTGACAGTTCCCGCATATTTATATGTGTCAAGGAGCTAAACATTGTGTATAACCCTTTCTCCAACCCTCAAAGGATTTCTGTCTGTGGAATAATTACTGACTGAGCAAATTAGATGAACAGACCTGCGCATAACGAAGGAAATCCAGAAAACATGAGCTGATGGTGGTACTTGAGAAACCCTTTTTCATACACTTTAGTTTTTGTAGAGTAATACAGAGCTACCGGCTATGTTTAAAGGCCCATACACTACAACGATTTTGCACAATTTCATTCGATTACGACCTTTCGGGCCAATATATTGTTTGTAAAATGTCAAATCCTATGTATTTTCCTTTCGATCCGATGCACAGCACAATTGAGTGTCAGAAAGGAGCACCTACAGATGGGCAAGCACCATCTTTGCAGGGGCTGGTGATTCTATCGCCAGCCCCCGCTAGCCGTCACTCGCGCACCCCGTGGCGACAAAGCTCCCCGCTGCCATCGCTGCCCCAAACCCCCTCCCCCCACTCACCCTGCCTGTCTCCCTGAAGCGGACACAGGCAGGGCCGCTGCCCAGCCGCTGAGAGACTGGTACAAATCCAAACTACAGCCCTCCAGCTGTTGTGAAACTACAAGTCCCATCATGCCTTGCCACACTTTTACAATTAGGGAATGCCAAAACTATTGCAAGGCATGCTGGAATGTATAGTTTCACAACAGCTGGAGGGCCACAGTTTGGAAATTCTTGTCATAAGATATACCTCATGCAATTTATCTTGGCTTGATTAATTGCATGAGATCTATCTTATGCAAAAATGATACCGAAGTACAAAATCGGATGGAATCACTCCCGGGAAAGTCCAGGGGGAGTTTAAGGAAAATTGCATCTGACTTCATGGTCAGACATATCATTGTAGTCAGTGCATGGGTCCCTTAAGAGATGGCTGTTTAAATATGAGTCAACCAAGCAGATCTTCCAAAAGTTATTTGGGACAATTCTGATATCATGATAACATTTCCTAAAGGCATGATTAACTAGCGGGAAAAAAAAAAGTATAAATGGTGTCTTACCTGTAGCTCGAAGTTGGCTTGATCCAGAAACTTTTTGTTCAGCATGTCTGCGTACTGATTAATTGCTCGCAAGAACACTCTGAAAGATCAAAGAAACAATTGCACAATTACCGTACTGACATTTGGCGCACAGGTTCAGCATTCTAAATGTGGGATGAAAAAGGAAGTAACAAAAACAGACGCGTCATTGGAACCGGCCAGTTGGTCATGCTAATGTTACTCACACACGTTCTAATGCTTGTTAGGAGGTAGGCACTTCTAGAAAGCAGGCAGTATTAATGACTGACAATTAAAAAACCCAGTGTGGATTGGTGGCTTTAAGCTGGAAACACACTAGATGATATGTTGCTCAATCCCGCGGATGCGGACACATTGTGTACATTTGGGGTGTACCCGTGATATGAGTGTTTACGAAGGTTGCTTGCGACATCCTCGGTCAGCCCTGCAGCAGGGCCGATGGGTGTTGTCACTAGCAAGGACACTTGGCTCAAGGGTTTAAAGTGGTCCAGGAAAGGTGGTGGAACTCATGTAAGTACCAAGAGGTGCAGGCCTCAGGTGGAAGCGAACCATGGAGCCACCAGGTACTTAGGAAGGGGAATTTTGGATGTGGCTGCCACATCTATTGACGTGGGTGGTGTTTTTTTGTTGGAATTACTGGTGGAGGTAAAACTAGTTCCACCAACCATTACGGGTGGTGGAACGGAACTCCGTTTCACCCCGTTCCCCCCACTTTAACCACTGCTTCTCCCGCTACTTTCGGACCTGGGTGTTTGCCCTTGCTGCTGCTGAGTCCTGTTCCGGGCTCAGTACATCATCTAATGTGTACCCAGCTTGATACACAAGGATATACAGCCTGTGATATACAAATGTAGATCATTCATCCCGCAACATTGGCTTAAATGTCATGTATGCAACAATATGCGTCGGACTGCAACTATTCGCACCATAGAAATCCATGTGCACATATAGAAGCATGCATCCCCACCAAAAAATGGTTGCGGGTGCTCCTAGTTGTGGAGAAGCTGAGCTTGGCGATCTCTGTAGCATTTAAGACCTTTGTAATCCGCTTCCTCAGGGCGCACCCATAAAATCCTATTTGGAAGCCCCCAGAAATGTCTGGAACACACACACACACATTTTGAAGGGTTCTTCAAGACTCTCATGAGAGTAGACAAAACCAACCTCTAGGATCTAATATTTGCATTCAACACGTAATGAGCCCCAGGGCACAACTAAAAATTATCTGGGTATGGGATCACAACAGTCAGGTCAAAAAACTGACAATTTTTGGAAGGACAGTTAATTTACCCCTTACCCATCTCTAACCCTCTCCTGTCACACTCACAACCAAACCCTATGCCTCCTTTCCCGCAGTGAAACCCTAACCCTCCCCTCCTGCAGCCAAACCCTAATCCCCCTCCCCCTTCACCAAAGCCTACCCCTAACTCTCCCCCTCCCCACAGTCTAACCCTAAGCCTCCCCAGCAAGCCTACATTCCGGATTCTGCTGTCTGGATTCCAGAGTGGGGATTCCGGTGTCTGTATTGTAAACGCAGGGATGCCAACTACATCCCTTTGAAAGCACATCTTGTGCCGTTGTGTATATAATGACACTACGTTGTGTCCATAATGGCATGTGTGATATTTAATGATCATGTCAACATCTCCAAGTGCCAAAAATGCATGCAAGCTGGAGGAGCATACCGAGAAACATTTTAACCCTTTGCAGTCCAAACATCTTTTGCAATTCAAAACAGTCTGGTTTAAATGTTTAAATTAATTGTCATTTTTTTAATTCAAAAATGGTCCACATTGAAAGTTGAACGATGTTAATGTTCTTATTTTAAAGTGGCTCCCCACTGGATCTGCTACTAGCGCTAGGGCTGTTGAGCCTGACTAGACGTTGGACCTGAAAAGGTTAAATACAGTAAAGAAAAGCAATTTGCCCCTTTTTTGCAAAATAGGCAGGCCACAGTGCAGAACCATCCTTGGGGGTTTTGTCTTAAACTATACTTGTTACAAGATACAGAACAGAAACACAATTTTAGATGTACTTTGCTCAATGTAAAAAACAAAGATACCATTTTTAAAATAATAAATGCATTGTGTGTAGGTGGAAAGTAATGAAATTATGTTCTAAATTGTCAGTCAGTGAAGAACATGAAAAGTTCAGTTTCAGTTTGTTTTTTTATTCTCGATTTAAGAAAACTGTTCTGTATTTATATATATATATTTTTGACAGTTTGCTAACACTATTTGCATTGAATAAATATTGTGTCAGTTTTGTTTTGTTAAACATGTTCTGTCTTTGTGTTCTTAAAGAATTTACAGCAAAGCTTGGCTTTTAATAAACCATACATTGGAGGAAGAAAATCTTTGGTTTACAGTTTCACTGATTAATTTAGGTTGTAATTTTGTTAGGCAAAAGGGGTGAACTAAAACCCGGAACGCAACCCTGATTTCATGCCAAAACGGGGCAGCGGCCCGGCAAGAACACACAGGTTTCAGTAAACGTGTGTTTTTGTGAGAATTTTTTTTTATGGGAAATCCTAATTGAACAGCCTGTAAAAACCAAATCGAAAAAAAAACAACAACAAAAAAAAACACATCATGTTTCTGCTTCCAATATTTTATCAGAGCCCCCTCCTCCCTAGGTCAGACAGACTCCAGGTTTAAGAGTGTAATCTCTTAATACAAAACTAAGCTGGATACACACTATAAGATTATCTTTCCAATCTGGATGGGTGGAACGAAAATCTGGTAAATGTCAACCATTTGCTCCCGAAAGCTGGAAAAAGGACACAAACAGTAATTTTCATAAATTGATTTAAACAATTTGTTTGAATTACCATGTTTGGGAGCAAACTGTCAATTATCATTTGCTTTCAGAAATTACCAGATTTTCATTCCACCCAGTCAGATTGGAAAGATAATCTAAAGTGGTGTACACACTGTGAGATTTTGGCAGGATAGTAAAAATCTCCTAGAAGGTTAGCCAAAACCTCTCAGTGTTTCTTCTGCTTACATACCAATATTAATACCCCTTTCACACTGCAAATGCTGAGTCGCACCCGGGATTTCGACAAGGGTCCGTCCTGGGAGTGACCCAACATTTGCAAAGTGAAGCTCCCATCAGCAACCAGGCCACAAGTCAGGTCGCTGACATCACATGGGGCAGAGCGTTGGCGCATCATCCGGGAGGGGGATGGGCGGGTAGGGAGGCAGCGCGTGGAGAGGACGCTGCCTCCTCCCTATAGTGCAGTGGTTTTCCAGGTCACCCGGCAGGTGCACTCATTATACAGACACATTTTAAAAGATCCACAGGTGGAGCTAATTATGTCACTTGTGATTTTGTGTGGAGACCTGGAAAACATGCACTGTTGGGGGTACTTGGGGACCAGGGCTGGGAACCACTGCTATAGTGTAAACTTGACCTAGGTCACGCGACCCAGGTTACCCATTTTGATAGACCATGCAGGCAAGGCAATTTTACTAGGTCAGGCTATCATTAGACAAAATCGCTTAGTGAAAATTTGCCATTAGCCAATATCTCACCGTGTTTATAGAGTGTGCCCAGCTTTTAGTGGTGGCAGAACAAAGACTTGATTCAATAATGAGCACAGACTATAATTTGGGGCACCTTGATCACTTTGCGTCATTGCTGCCCTTCACTGCAGTTGGAAGATAACAACACACATAGGGTTGTAATCCATTCTCAACTACATTTCCCACTATAACCAATAAAGAAACTCCATAAGACCATAATCGGCTAATGTAAAACGAGAGAACCTCCTCTTTGTTCTCTGCCTGCTTATTATCTTTAAGATATATTATTTTTAGCCTGCATGCAGGCAGGCATTCACCCAGCCATGCTTACACGTTGCAAAATGCCATGGGTGACATATCGGACCACCATAAAATATTACAAATGACATACAATATATATTGATCGTCATTTCTAACAAACTTGCTTATTCCATTTCAGTCACGGCAGCTGAGCCACATAGAACAGTATCAATACTGTATATACCAGCTTGTCTTTGGGCCTTGGTAATAACAGCTGAGTAGAATCGATAGTGATAATTATTTCAGTCCAAGCAATGAAATAATGGAAAAGATAACCACTATCGTAATATAGAACACTATTAGCTTGTTTAATTACCAAAAAATCACAGCTATTAGACTGCGAGTCGCTATATTTTCTGCAAAGTGCTTTATCTGTCTAAACTTTAAATAGCAACAGCTAATTAATTCATACTGAAAGCTTATTCTATCCAGTACATATATTGTATTATAGCGCTGTTCTCTAACACGACTATAAACACTGGCAGTGACTACGTCAGCCAGCAGCTGCCGTGTGTTGCGCTTCAGACCGGACACTTCATAACCACAGACAATCTCCATAAAAATGTCTACAAAAACAAAAAAAAATGGTACATTTGACAACTACATGCACGGGTTAATAAAGCTAAGAAAATAAGGTGCCGATTCAGACCTGTTCATTAAGGTCCGAAGTGGGCTGGAGCAGGGTCCCCATAAAAACACCAGGGCAGGTGGCTTATGTCACATGACGTCAGTGTCCCCGCCCCGAATTCCGCCCCGCCATCTCCCTGCAAAATAAAAGTCAGTCTTGACGGACTTTTATTAGCGAGCGGAAGAGAAATCATTGGATGAGGAGCGACCGTTGAAAGATTTCTCTTCCGTTCAGCCGCATGCTAGTGAGTGGACTCCGGGTGGCGGAAGGGGGGGGGGGGGGGCAGGTGTTTGGCGGGGTGGCGTTTACCTGTTCTCTAGGCTAGCAAACAGGCTGAATCAGGCACCAAATTCGAAGTAATTGTAGTTTTGTATTGTATTTATATTTTAATATACAGTTGACCAGCTATAGCGGAGATGGAATGGAGGCCGCCAAAGCATTTTTACAAAATCCATCCCGAAAGACAGAAGTGTCCACAGCGCTGATTCATCTGGGTTAATTGTATAAATAATCGTTCCACTTTTCCAAAAAAAAAGAATGTGATTTCTAAACATTACACTTATTAGTATGACATCAAACAAAAAAAATATGTAATCTAATAACAATGATACACAATTTTTTCATATTCTGTACTATTAATACATTAAAAAGCAATCAGTATCTGCTCACTTAGTTAATAAATGTCTATTAGCAGTGTAAATCGATGAATTAGTAGTCAAGTCTTCCAAATACCAGCCAGTTAGGATTATTATCAGTAAGGGAAGCTTTCGAATAGATGGTTACCTAAAAAGTATTATGGACACAGTGTACGTCAGTGAAACTTTTTAAATAAGGGAAATTGTCAATCGCCACAAATCAGCTTCTAGTTATTATTTCTACATTGTTTACAATGACAGCTAGAAGCTGATTTGCTTTGAATTACTTCATCGCCGTTCCTCTGTAGAAGGATTAAAAAAGCTCCGCCCCTGAGGAACTGATTCTGTATAACTGCATTATTAGGATCACATATGCTGCTACCCATCCTGCTTCACACATGAGTGATTTATTTTGTTTAGTTATGGGAAGCAAACCAGCCAAATATAACTCAAAGCTCACCTAGGTAAGATTCACAAGTGATACGTCTTATGGAATATGCCAGACAAAAAGAGCTCTACCGTTTCTTTTTTTTTTTTTTAAATAACCATGTTAAAAGGTCAGTAATTTGCTCAGTGGGTGGGGCATGTTTAAGAAGTGCAGTAAAAGAGACCAGATAGACCACACAAGAGCAAAACACATAAAATAAGATGGCAGTTGCAATAGTATCTATTATAAAAGTATCATTATTTAGTACACACAGCTGCCTATCCAAACTTCCAATGCCTGGCACTCCATGACATACATAACAAATGTCATCCTAGTGGGCATTACCAACGCCGTATCAATGGATTCCCTCCTAGAAATAAAACCAACTCAACCTATTCTTATTCCTTTTATGTTTCCATTACCTAAAGACCAGAGCTTTAACTAATGATTATTCCAAAGTGTAATTTCTGTAGCTCACGGGTTCTCACACATAGCATCTTATATAGTGAGTAAGTGACATGCAGCAAAATAGAATGTTTTACTTATTATTCAAATTGCTAAATATTGATCTGTGTTTATACAAAAATGCACAGGCCTACAGTAGTTAACTTTAATTAAGGCTATAAATCAGCAGTTTACACAGTTATCTTTGTATACTGAATGTTCACAGACTGTCATGTTGGTGACAATAACTGATTTTCAATAACAGTGCTTCATTACAGTATAACCATGCTCCTTTATAACCCCAGAACACGAAAAAAGAAAAAAGGAGTACTATAGTGAATAAATAACCCAAAAGTGGTTTAACAACTACAGGAGTCTGTGTATTTATTTTTGTCATATTTTTTAAATACGGTGCCATAATATGTACTTTAAGGGCAAAGGCATCACCAGGGTCTGTTACACCGGGCAGTTCACATTTACTGCAGTCCAGAGGCATGGCCCCATGGGGACGGGTTTTCAGCTGGGGGCTTGCCGAACATTTCCGGAGATGTTGGGGAGCCCCCCAGAGACCGTCTCTGCAGTGCTGGCTCTAGTAGCAGTTCTAGGGATGGGCAAGCAGGGATACTGCCCGATGCACTGTGGTGTCGGGAATGAGCCAGTAACCCCGCTGGCACTCATCTGCTCTTGTCTGCCACCACTGCTTTAATTGCAAACTGTGCCTGCTGACATTGGGGCAGATAAAATGGAGATAAAGTGGAGATAAAGTAGAAGGTGATAACGCATCAGCCAATCAGCTATGTTTGACAAATGACAGTTAGGAGTTGATTGACTGTTGCGTTATCACCTTCACTTTATTCAATAGGTACTGCAATGTGTCCTGGCATTTTTTTACATTAAAATGAGCATTTTTTGTTCCCTACTTTTAACATACTGTAGTCTGCAGATGCAAACTACCTGCTTTAAGTTGACAGATTTCTAACTAAATAGCAAAAAGTAGCATCCACCGTTATTACCAGCATTAAAAACTTGCACAACTTTGTTTTTGCTACAGTATATTGACACGGCATTATATACATCTTTAATTAAGGATTAATTCAACACATTTTTTTTTCAACTAATGTTTTACCGTCATAGAGTTATATTCAATTAAAGTTGGATCTATACCGACATTTTTTCGACAGAATGGATCCGACTTGGGCTATTCAATTAGCAGCCAAATCCGACTTTTCTGATTTGGCTGCTGCTCACCCAGCCGGCACCGGGTGAGCGTTGGAGGCGGTCAAGAGGTAGTGGGACAGCACTGGGTGAGCTGCTCTCACCCGGCCCGGCTGCAGCACAACAGGTGAGCGATGCTGGACCCGGTGGGAGGAGTGTGCCGGATGAGCTGCTGCTGCTCATTCGGTGTCGGTGTCCCTGCCTCAATCTGACTTTTTGGAAAGTTGGATTGAGATTGTCGGAAACGGGGCAAAAACCTGTTCGATTTGGCCCCGTTTCAGACAAAGTGGGTGGATTGGTGGCTATTCCGCCAACGTACTGGTTTTCAACAGGTTGGAGCATTCCAACCTGTCAGAAAAAAACAGATCTTATTGAAAAGGTTGGAACATCTTCCGACCTATTCAAGTTTGAATCTGCCGTCTTTGCAACAAGACGGCAGTTCCGACAGCAATTGCATATACTCCCAAAAGGGAATATTCAATTAGCTGTGCTAATTTTTCAGACAATTAAAACGGGTGCAGTTTTTGACCCATTTTTATTATCGGCTATCAAATCAAAGCCAATTATTAGTGGTAGAAAAATTCTAGTTTTTTTCCGATAACGCATGGTATCTGAGCTAAGTATTCGGAACCATGTGTTATCGTGGCTCTGGGTGCTGGTTATCAGAGATTATGTGGTCTTCTTGAGGCACGTAAAGTATAATCCCCCATAGGTGATGGCTATCGAAGCTAATCGGATAGCCCCCAGTCAATCCATTAGCCATGGTAAATTACCGAGGCTAACTGGATATCGGCTGTAGGGTCTATCAATCTGTACTGGTTTTCTTCGATTTATTGGTAATACAATGCAACCTTGAGTCATCTGATGCTTCAAAAATAAACATTGTTGTGGTGCACTATAGAACAAAAACAACTTCATAAGGAATGTTAAATATGGGTTTAAGTTGCTGAGCTATTAATAACCAGCAATCTTGCTGAACTTCCCACTTAAAGCAAATCATTTCTTAAACACATAATCATAATCAGTGGGAGTTCTGATGCTCAATCGCAATGAATGCAACCCAGGGAACCCAGTGATTGAGAGGTGTTAGATTAAAGGTCTTTGACTGTTGATGTGCACTTTGAAAGGTTCTCTCTGGGAGTACTAGACAATTAGAATGATGCACCAAATGTCGGAAACCACTGTGGCAGCCCGCGGACACGGCAGGGCATAAAGGTGAACGTGGCAAGGATTTAAGGATTACAGCTGTAGATATACTGAGTAAAGAGCACTTTCTTGACCTTATGCCGGATAAAAAAGTTGCTTAGAATCCATTTGCAATACTTTTATTTAGTTCCAATAAGCAAGAGAAAACTTTACTCACTTTTGTAGAATTTCAAGATGGAAATGTATTTAATTTTGGGGAAAAAGAAAAGAAATGTCTAAAATCAATATGTAATAATAAGTTCCGACAGGGACTTTTTAATGTAATTAGCAAAGTTTACTATCTTGAAATACACCCGCTATTTAACATAATCAAGGGCCAAATAAAATATAAAATATTTATTTTTACTGTTAACGCTTTATGACCCCTTGCCAATTTAAATGGACATTATCAAAATATGTATTGCGTAGACTGAATTGTGATGACCGCTACAAAATATATGAACATACTTTGAAAGTTTTCTGGCAGAGCAGCAAATGCTTAGAACGGTTGTTGCAAGGTTGAAAGTAGGCTTTCCCCAGAAAGATCGCCATGACGGGAGAATCTACGTTCTTTACCAATCAAATTTTGGCAAAATCATTATAAAGAATTGCTAGCTAACTGTTGTCCATTAGATGGACATTTGGTCTAAATACCCAAACCATGCTTTTTTTGATGGGTTACTTATGTTCTCATTTGTCTACGTTACCAGTGTAGTCACTGGGATACACTGGGAACATAGGTTATAGAGGATTAAAGTCATTATTCGGATTTCGCAATGGCGGTCCTTTACACACAAATTTTATTTTATATCATTTTAATTTTTAAGGACAACAATGTGATTGCACAGTAAAAATTTTATTATTGCCCTGTAAGTTATAATTATGAAGTTGTAAAAGAAAGCAAACAGGTGAAAGCAATGAGCTCGGCACCTACTGTATCCGCATTTCCCAGAGAAGACTGGATCTTAAGCCTTGATTCCAATTTGTATGTAAACCATACCTTCCCAACATGACCCATTCCAGGAAGGAAAAAATGTCCTGTTCCTGGACTTCCTTGCCAGTGGCAGTTGCAGAGATGGGGCTGCGCAGTCCAAAATTCAAATAGGGGAGCCACGCCACCTGCCAGTAAATCCCGGCAGGAGATGCTTAGCAGCATTTGGGGTGGAAGTTGGTGAGGCTCCACTATTTGAATTTTGGACTGCGCAGCCCCATCTCTGCAACTGCCACTGACAAGGAAGTCCAGGAACAGATCATTTCCTCTCTTCTAGAATGGGTCATGTTGGGAGGTATGAGTAAACCAATGATTTGGGTGGCAAGGACTGGAACAATTTTACATAATGGGGGCATGTTGAGCCTATGGTCTGCATCGTCGGAATGCAGACTTTCTGGACCCAGCTGACCAGTTCCAATGGGCAGTCTGAGTTAGCTTTGGTTCATGCGTATGAGTGGGGGCTGCACTATTGCGACCAGTGATCCGATGCAGATTTGGAAGCAGTACTGGGATCGCAGATCTTTTCTACACATGCCTACTCTTGCCTTAGCATTTTATTTGTATGGCATTGCACAGCCACTACCCTTCTATAAACAGCTCCCAGTATAACCACTAATTTGATAGGTAGAAATGAAAGCACCAATGATTAGCAGATTAGAAATACTGAAAAAAAACTAGTGTTTTTTTTTTTGTGTTGTATTTTTTTCAGATTACAAAATCAGACGAAATTGCCCTGCAATTTAAAAGCGTAAGAGATAATAAAATCCTTAGCCATCCAATTCAGAAGACACCGCAATGAACGCGGGCTTAGCTAATTTGAGGAGGTTTAAGAATGCCATGATTGATAAGGAATTTTAAATGAGGTTACAAAAGGCATTACTAAAATGTCACACCAATTAAGTGAGATGGAAAGATAATGAAGGTTTTTATTTCAGCCGATCAATCCAATCGAGATTACGCACAACGATTTCCATTGCCTTGATAACAGAATGTTTGATATCAAAATAATGAACATTTACTTTGCAGAAAAATAAATCAATTAAAAGTTATTTGACCATCAAAGTCTACAGGGGTGGCACAGAAATGTGTTCAGTGAAGGTTACAAAAGGTAGACATACAGTAGACTAGTTTTAATACACCACACATGAAACTAAACAAGTAAGATTATTTCATAATATTTAATCAGAGGAGCTGATTGGTTGGCACAATTTTAGCAGGTTTGAGTACATGCACTAAATTTTTTGGCTGAATTTTGACCAATGGACAGTATCAGGCCATCCAACTATAGCCCCTGGACCCATGTGGTGTAGTGGAAAATTAGGACTGGCTGAAAGTATGATCCAACATTGACGTGAATGTCATCTATCGGCTCCCTTTACGCTACATTCCTCCGTAAAGTCACTAGTGTTAATTTTGTCTCCACTTTAATAATGGCCACCTGGAGTATGTCTGGCAAGTTCATTTTCACCGGTCTGTCAACAGGCAGATACTGCGATGAACTCTAGGCTACAGTGGTTGTACTGGGGCAATTTATCAGATTTTCTAAAGAAAGCAAATGGTTAACCAGTCCATATCAGCCAATCAGATTTTGGGCAGTATTCAATCCCGGGTCACGACTGTCGGGCCGGCCCGACAGTTGTGACTCGGTCCCGTTCTCCGCCTGCTTGACTGCATCTCGGCAGGACGGGTTTTAATGTCCCACCTCCCGAGTGCCGAAAAGGGGGTGTGGATGCATGAAACGGCAGTGGATCGTCGAGATCCGGCGGTGAGCTCGACAATTCACGTCCGTTATCGGCAAAACGAGCCCAACTGCTTTTAATGTCAGTCCGTTCTGCTGAGAAGCCTCTTTAATGCTGTTGGAAAAGACAGCATCGACTAGGTGCCCGACGCTTTTCCCCCCGTCGGAAATAGCGTCGGGGGATTGAATACCCCCCTTTATCTACTATATATTTAGTATATTCTAGAATATGATAACTGGAATCTGAAAGGGTCCTATGGGTAACTTTCCACATCTGCTCTTTAAAAAAGTTTGATAAATCCCCCTTTAGCGAAAACTTGCCTATATATATCGGTGCTGCCTTCAGAGTTACAAGAACCTGGTGTGGTGGAGTGCGATAACAGGATTGTCATCATAATGGTCCAGCCCACATATAAACAATGACATGATTTGCTTAATTGTGCAGCAAGGGGGTTGAGGTGAGGACGACGCAATTCAAGTCAGCAGAAGAGAGCAGAAGTATTTGGGAGAGTGGTCGATACTCCTGGGAGTCCTCGAGGATTACCCAAAACTCTGAAGAAGATGACTTTGTCGCCAAGAGAGGTCAGCCTTAATATCCATTTGTCCCCCAGTTATTTATAGAATTTGTTGTATTACGGCAACCAATATATGGTAGATTCATGTGATTCACACAATTTGCAACATTTACACATTGATGCTCATGTTTTATTTACACGTTCTGCCCTTTTCACAGTCGGGAAGAGTGCTGAAAATAGACAAGAATGCTACCATAACCTAAAGACATTTAGGAGACTTATGTCATAAGCACATTCATCAACCAACTAAATTAAACATCTTGCAATTTTTCTAGTCAACCTACTGGCTTCCAGTGGCTCTGTGCTGCGTACAGACTGACAACACTGGCATTAATGCGTGCATTCAACTCAAAAACACCTGCAGTATGGATTTTTTTTTTGTGGGGTGGGGAAGGGAGAGGTATGGATTGTTTTTATTGCAGAAAACAAAGACCTTAAAAAGGGGGGGGGGGGGGTCCTACAGTATAGATGCAATTGCATTTAAGCTTCTGTTATATATTATAAAAAGTGTTCATAACCTACATATAGAAAACAAAGCTATTTAGTCAGCCACATAGCTATTCAGATAGTCAATTCATTGGAAATCTTAGCCGTGACTAAAGGTGTCCATAAACAGGTTCCATTTCACCCGATATTGGGTGGAATCAACCCAAATCAGAGGTGTATGACGTGATAAGATCTGATGTGTGTTCCCGTGCGCATCAGATCGGATTCTGTAGATTATACTTGTAGCACGCATGATCTATCGGAATTGGATCCTCAATGGCACATCACGGGTGTTTTTAAGTACCTGCGATGTATCGTATCAGATTCCCCCTGAGCTCTCACGACAGCTTCACGGGAGTTCAAGTATATGCGATAAATCGTATGCCATTTATTGCATGTGAAAAGCGGAACATCAAGTGGCAAGTTGGGAATGAGCCCTCCCTGGGAGCTGCTGGGGGAGATCAAGGGAAAACAGATCTGACTTGTCCTTCACACAAGTCGGACCTGTGTATGGGGGCCATAGAGGTGCCGTGCGATTATAGTGTGCAATTTGAACTTTTTTGTTCAAATTACATCGCGTCCAGTTCAAATTGCATCTTTATTTTGCCTTGCAATGCATGCTCCCACATAGTCTGTATCACAAGGCAAATAAGTATGTGCATGCAGGTATTTTTTTAACGAGAGCCCACACACTCTATAATTGATTACCCTGTACTAAAAAATCCGGTGTAGTGCCATGTGCCTCAGTCACACGTTCTTAGTGAACGTGCAGATTGGATTCTGAGGAATGATAGTTCAGTTCACTATATGGCAGATTTGTACGGAGTTATCGCACTCACCGAGGTGCATATCAGTGAAGGATGGAACGGTGATCTTCCTTGTGCATACAGGCAAATCGGACATGGCCCGCGGTGGATTCTGTGTGGCCCAACCATATGCCTAAAGTGTGTACCCATTCTAAGTGATAAGTAGACTTTAGGCGACTGCTTTATTTTTTGTATATTGAGATAAAGCTTATAGAGCTACTCCCTATCAAAACATCCGGGCCAATCGATAGCCAATCGATAGGTATAGCCAGTGACCACTTTCAGTGGATCTCTCTGGCCAACCCTTCCTCACTGAAGTATGGGTGGGTGTGGTATATTTGCCCGACAGTCGGGATTCCGACAGTCATTAGTCAGACGTCGGAATCCCGACTGCACAGCGTGGGGAGCGCAATAAAGCCCCTTGCGGGCTCGCTGCGTTCGCCACTCTGCGGGCACAGTGGCGATCTGCGCTCGCCACCTATTTTATTCTCCCTCTATGGGGGTCATGGACCCCCACGAGGGAGCAGTCGGGATTCCGACGTCAGAGGAATGACTGTCGGAATCCCGACTGTCGGGGAGCCGTCCGGCACCCGTATGGGTAAGCCTACAAAACAATGAAAATTGTGTCCATATATGGCTATCACCATCATAGGTCGGAGACCAAAGCGCCATGCTTAATAATTTTATTGAATCTTTTATTGTTTTAATTGAAGGTGGAACTGGTAGCCGGTTTCCAAATCCAACATGCACAAGTAAGCCAGCAAGATAGGCAACTACTGTAGGTTGTACATGCACATCTGCCTCATCGACGGAAGCGTTAAGGTCAAGCCTTACCATTAACGGGCAGTATTGCTGATGAGGTATTAAATCGGCTGCTCCGGCAAAAGTTTTTTTTTTTTGTAAATTGAAGGAAATCTTTGTTTTCTCAACACAATGTCAACCTCCTGCCACCTACAGGCCACTGGGGTACGATACCCACCCAAATCTCTCTATCCCTATATTTAGTTTTGGGTTTAAAAAAAAAAAAAGTTATTAATTTTTAAAAGATCAAAACACATAGTTCGCTTGAACCCATTGCTAAAACCATTTCAGTTTGCTACAATCATTTATGCAACAAAGATCAGTAAAATAGGGTACATTAATCAATCTAACGTGATTAATATACCCTATGGGACAGATCATTACTGACCAATTTACAAGAAAATCACAGCATAAATGCATATATTGAATAGCACTAACCTTGTATTTGTGACTTACAGTCGGCCACTAGAATTTGTTCAGATAAAGGACAGTATAAGATTTAACCCTATATTCCTCTACCGCCACCACTGTGAATCAATACAAACAACCGTTCCAGCTTGTACAGTACTCTGTAGATATGAGAATACTGGAGATCGAAGCGTTTGATTTTTCAGAAGAATGAAAGCTAATTGGTGCCATCCAAAAAAAGAGAGAGGTTATTTTATGTATAGAGAAGAGGGTTTTAATTGATCTGGAGTATGAAGGTCTGCACCTGAAATATGATTTGTTTATTATTCGCTGACGGTCTCTAAAGAACGATCTTAATTAAAGCCCCAAGGATTTCATTAGCTAAATTAATCTTTTTTTCTTTTTCTTTTTTAGAATGCACAACGTTCAGATTTGGGCCTTTATTATACAGTTAATTTGGTGTACTTAAGTCAGTATTTTATTAACCTAGATAGAGGATGTTATGCTTGCACTCTGAAGAGACTTTACAGATTATTATTTTTTAAATCAAAATAAAGGAGTATAAATAATCAATTTATTTTGCTTACTACTAATATAAGTAAAAGGATACATCACTTATATGCAAATTAGCGAATATTAAATGCAGCTAGACTCTAGGGGGGGGGGGTATTCAATCCCGGGTCCCGACTGTTGGAACCCTGGCCTGTTTTCCATTTGCTTGCCTATTTATCGGCAGGCAGGATTCAGTTTTTCCGTCGAAAAGGGGGTGTGTCTGCAGAAATGGGTGTGGATTGATGAGATCTGGCCGTGACCTCTACAATCCACGGCTATTTTTGGCAAAACGAGCTTGACTGCTTTTAAAGTCGGTCCGTTCTGATGATCTGCCACTTCAATGCTGTGAGGAAAAACCGCATTGAATAATTGCCCACCGCGAATCCCCCCACTATTTACCCCATCGTAAATAGTGGCAGGGATTCAATACCCCCCCAAAAGCAGTGATTTTTAACCTTTTTCAATGCGTAGCACACCAAACAAGATTTTACCATTTAAAAATGCACACCATCAGACCCCCACAGGGAAAAACCCATTGTAGTGTTCATTCTAGCACCCGCCATCTTTGAAAACCCATGCAGTTGCTCTTCTCTGCCTGGGGTGTCGCTGTCTGCTGTAGTGCTTCTAGCACAGTATGTTCTGTATAGCAGCACTGATATGCAAACCAGACCTGTGGTAAAAACACCACAGCAGACAGCATCACCCCAGGCAGAGAAGAGGAACTGCATGGGTTTTCAAAGATAGCGGGTGCTAGAAGGAACACTTCATTGGCCCCCCACAGGTAAAAAAAAAAAAAAAAAAAAAATCCTTCAAGTGTTCCCTGAAAAACCACCTTTTCAGGCAAGCCTATCAAATTCTAGAACCAGCCACATAACCTTTATAAACCTCTCCTATCCAATCACATCCGCACTCTATATTTCACACACATCCTCTCCCACTTTCCATCCTCCTGACCCCTTGGCAATATAGCTGGGTCACTGTGTCATACAGCCCATCAAGAGTCTTTGCATTCTGGTGGACTTTATGCTATAGAAAACACATATCCGAGTGTATCAATGCCTATTTCCCCATAGATTGTAAGCTTACGGGTAGGGCCCCTTTACCTTTAACGGTCTGTAAATACCCAGTTTGTTGTATCACTGTTTTCAATTGTAAAGTGCAACAGAATTTGCTGCGCTATATAAGAAACGGTCTATAAATAAATAAAGAAATAAATAAACAAACCTATTGGCCCCATATGAAGAAAAAAAAACAATCACACTGGGTCCCACAGGTAACAAAAAAACAAACATATTCTCCCTCACATAAAAACAAGAGACCAGTGATTAACAAGTTGAATAGGAGGTGGCTGTAAACTGGTGTGGACGTATGTAGTATAGATCTGGTGGCACACTTGAAAACAGCTTGAGGAGCACTAGAGTGCCATGGCACAGTGGTTGAAAAACGTTGCTCTAAAATGGAAAATTTACTAAAGCTGAAAAAAAAAGATGATGTTGCCCATGGCAACAATAAAATTCTGCCTATCCTTTTTCTACGATGCAACAGAGAAATGATAGACACATAGAATGATAGACTTAGTAAAAGAGTACAACATGAATTGCAATGCAACAATATAAACAGAAACTAAACTGCCGATAAAGGTACAAGACAACCATCGCATGAAAACATCGGAGGTACTCGCAGATGGCTTTGAGGTGATGCTCCTATGACGCCCTCTAAAACACCCTTCTGCTCACTTGAATAGGATACTAAAAAAATATATGCTTGAAAATAACAGCTGCAAGCATAGAAAATATACATAGGCACAAGGACTGGGGTGACCTCTTAAGGGGCCCACAGACGCATCGATCCAGGCGTGCGTTCTGTGCTTAACTAGCACACATAGCATCGCATCGTATGCCTTGTGCATGCGATGCGATGCTATGCGATAAAAAGCTAGTACAAAAAGTATGTGCAGCACATACTTTTTGTACTGTGCGATGAGGTGCCGCGGGAGTGCGCACCCAATCGCATAGCATCGCCGGGATCGGTGCGTGTGTGAGCACCATTACACAATTTGTATTTGTTTTTACTTGTGGGAGGGTATTCTTGTATTATTTACATCTTGTAAACATTTAACGATAAGCTGAATTACAACTGAATGATTACAGTGCATTTATTATACACAGATGGCATACAGTGGGGTTTTGGGACCACTTAAAAGATGGGGGGGGGTCTTAAAATGTGGGCAGAGAGCCATGAAACAGTGCCACCTACGGGGATACAGACTAGGTATTCTCATCCGGCATTAGCAATATAAAACTAGGCAGCTTACCGAGAGTGACAAGTCATAGAGCAATTATCTCGTGTAAAGAGAGTGAACACACCGCCGTACATCTTCAAATAACCATTCACTTTTGGTTGGAACACTTAAATTATATATTTATTGAACAGCTTCAAAGATTGGGAAAGTTGGTGTGCATCGATTCAGCACCACAGCAATAACATTTTACAAATTACTACATCTCAGGAAACGATCAGTGGCAACGATCAGATTTAAGTTAACACCAGAAAGTCGCCACGCAGGTAGACATTGACAAAGGTTGACATGCGCTAAGTCAGTGGTCTCCAACCTTTTTTTTGGGGGTGTGAGCTACTAGAGACATAATAAACTACCAGAAGAGCTACAAAAAAAAAAATCTGCATAATAACCGGAAAATGCCCTTTACACATTATGCCACACACTGTAATGCCCCTTTACACATTATGCCAGATACCGCAATGCCCCAGACATAATATGCCACACACTACAATGTCCAATATGCCGCATACATACCTCCCAACACTGAAGACGGTAGCTCAAGAGCGATAAATTGGCGACCACTTTGTGGACACAAGCAAAAGCTTGACATGGAAAAAGTTGACATGAGTTGTTTACATTTTTTGGGTGTCAATGTCAACACCTGGACCCACAAACGGTGTAGCGTGTAGTCTCGCATGGCTTGCCTTGCTCACCATGCTTTATTCCAGGTTCCCAATAAACAGTCCACTTGCATGGTAAAGTATAATATAGTGTGGTGATTGGCTAAGATATTGCAGTGTCATAGTCCCACCGCATTCCACCCCCCATTTATGGCGAGAATTATAGCCTTGGGCTATGACTGGGGCACCACTCTCGATGGTGGGGGTGGGGGTGCTATCATGATCCTCATCAAGGGATTTAGCGGTTCACAAGTGCAGACATTTTATGGCAATTCTAAAGGTAGCGCTCATCTGTTTATGAAATGCCAAGGTACGGTCTGCACACATACAGGAAGTGCCCTCATTGTGATTTCGCTTACGGTTTTTGGATCACATACAAAGCGTCACTAAGGTAATTGGCATACAACTATTAGCCAGCGCTTTGTATATTAAATCAATGGCATCGTATAATAAAGAATGGCGTATCAATTAAATATGCAGAACGAAGAACATATTAATACTATTTTTAAGAATTACATTTGACTTTTTTCCCCTCTAATTCAAAAAAAAAAAAAAAAATTGCGTGTCGAGATAACCAGTGCGTATCGACCATATAACCTCTGGTCGGCGTAATAATAGTCGATGGGGAGGCTGGTCGCATTACAGGGTTGTGACGTACTGCAAGTAGTGTGAACCATGGTGAAGCTCGCTTTATCTAGTCAATTATCTACTGCATTATAATTGCTGCTGTCAGCTGCTCCTGTTATATCCAATTTTTCTGCAGGGCTCCGCTTTCATTTTTATCTGTCAGCAAAGTTTAGTGTAATGTAGTCGGATCCCTTAATTTGGGTTACGTTACCAGCACTAACTTCTGTCTCTCCCTCCCTCCCTCTGCACGGAGCGCGTCTACAACATTTATGAGAAGCATCATTATTTTTACTTTATTCGGAATTGCATGAAACGTATCGGTGGTGTCAGGACCAGGCTGACGGTATAACAGGCCCCCCTCCAGGCATGACAATGCAGAGCCATTTACGAGACTGATCGCGAGGTGTCTTCCTTCCAAGCAGGGTTAATGGACCTAGAACATAAATTATGCATTTGTTAATGTTCGGAAACATTTGCCTTTGTTAGGGTGTAAATAGGCATTAGAACCGCAGAATGAAGCAAGATTCCAAAGTGTCTTTCCTTGCTTCCTCTCAGTCCTGTCTTATATTCCCGGTCTCCCCTGGATATGCAGACATACAGATAGCATGAGTTGGCAGCTGCTAGTAGGGTGACTTGTTCCTTCACTCCTTGTAGAACGCTCCAGGCACACAACTCCAGTTCTCCCAGCACACAGCTCCTATCTCTTTCCGATTCGCTCTCACCAATTCCTCTTGCTTGTATGAAGGAGGCTGGCGAAAAAAAGACAAGTACAGTACATGCTTAAAGAGACAGGAGCTGCCTGAGGGCAGCATTCCGGAGGAGGCAGCTGACAAAAGAGACTATGCGCAGGGAGCAAGAGGGGAAAAAGGTTGCAAAATGTAATAAAACAGAAAAATCATACCGGCAAAAGATTTTATCTATTTTTTATTGTATCTTCAAAACATATCCAACACAGTCAGAAGTTTAGCATCTCTTTATAATACCCGCTATTAGCATAAATCATCACGCCCATACTTGGGTTCTAAGCTGTGCAGTTTGTAGTGCTTGAAGAAAGGTGATTTCTGATCAGTCTCATAAATCACCGGTGTCATCAAGGCTCAGGAAATACGCTTTTCTTCAAAAAATATTGTTGTTAATGATGTATGACAACAAACAGGCATCAATATTCATTATTGCGACGCCGCAAAGCTGAGGAAGCCAACGTCTGAGTAAAGCGATTTGTTTTTGTTTTTTTGCAGGTGAGCGGGATTCTGGGAGCGTAGGGTCGGTGGAGAGCAAGGGCGAGCCTCACGGAATTGAAACTTAAATGTGCATGCAAAATAATGGGGCGGATGTATTAGGTTTGGTGAAGTGATCATGTGGAAGGTGATAACGCAGCGGCCAATCAGATCCTAAAGTTCACATTACAGGCTGAGTTTGAAAAATGACAGTTAGGGGCCAAGTGGCAGCTGCATTGGCACCTTCCACTTTATCACTTCTCCAGGCTTAATAAATCTGCCCCAATGTTTCAGATCCCATTATGACAGGGAAGAATAATATGGGAGGAGCTTCAGCTGTCTGACGTTGAGTGGGCAGCCTGTAGCCAGACAGAAAATGGTTGTCAGTATGCTGATTGGCTGGATCTAGTCACCAATTAGAGTGCAGCATTTTCTACCTGCCTTCCAGCCAAACAGTGAATGGTATTCAGCATGCTGATGGTGGATGAGTACCGACGGCCATTCACTGTATGGATGCGTGCGGAGAGGTGAAACGGCATGTGACCACAGGAGGGGTGGTACGTTATGATATATTCTTTTACTTATTCCCATGTGTGTGTAGGGACCCCAGAGCATTGCTTTGGACAGGGTGCGAGCATCTCGTGCGACCCATTCTGGCGGACTGTACAATGGGAGCCGCTGTGGCGAGAGTGGCTCCATCTGTATGTGAAGCTCGTATATCTGTGTACGACTAAGTCTGTATACAGAGCACATTAGAGCTTGGGGTGGGAAAAATCACTTTATAGACAGGTGATTCAAAAATTAATAACACCTGAGTTTGGCGGCCGTCCGGGATGCCGGCTGAACTTAGACTTTTTATTAAAGAGGCAATCATTTACAAGGCATGGTTTTGCCGTGTAAGTAATTGCCCCTTCTGCTTTAGGGAGATGGCCAGGGTTAGGGGGGGAGCGGAGGGCGGTGTCGGGAACCGGCGGGGAGCTCCAGTTGAAGGGGAAGCACGTGCGCGCATCCCCGTCCATCGGCTGGCGTATCTACCTCCAGCCCCTGCAAGAATGCCAGGCGCTACATCTGTACAAGTATCAAATTATTCAGCAGAGTCTCCTGGTGCGTCCCAACCACATCACGTTGTGTCTTAGACACAAATCAGATGATGGGATCTGGAGCACCAAGAAGGGTTGTTTGGCGTCACTAAAGAAATAACGAATGAGGACATATCTCTATCTGCAACTAAAGAAGCAATAACCGTACAGATCAGGCATTCCCAACCACGGTCCTCAAGGCACACCAACAGTGCAGGTTTTAGTGATATCCAGGCTTGAGCACAGGTGACTTAATTAGTACCTGAGTGATTATGATTAATCCATCTGTGCTGAAGCCTGGATATCACTAAAACCTGCACTGTTGGTGTGCCTTGAGGACCGTGGTTGGGAATGCCTGGTATAGATATACTGTACTGGGGGAGTTTTAAAATTCATATACAAGTTTGTTTTCTGCCCCAAGAATATACCTATTCTCCCTAGCACCAATACCATCTAGGAAATATAATTACTAAATACCGGGATGGCGCACAAGACATGTTATGCTTCTTCTGGTCCACTTGCAAAGTTCTAATGTTACGATCTAGAGAACAGTGCAATTAAGGTCTTGGCAACGTCGAACAATTTTAATTGGGAAGTAAAACAAATAAAACCTGAAATGAAAAATATAAATGCAAGAATAAATTGTAAAAAAAAAAAACTGCATAAAAAAAAATTGACAATAATTTATTATACGTTGTTTGTAAAACTGCTCCTCAATAAATTCTTCTTTCAATGCATTCCTAATCTAAAATTATTTGATACCGAGCCAATAGATACCACTTACAAATGCTTGGTGCATATAAAAAAGTCCTATTAAAAAATAGTGTGCACTGGTGCGGAAAAGCAACCATAAATCTGATGGTGTGTAATATATAACGTTTTATACACTGATGCACTCTGCAAGAAGAGCCATTACATGCTGCTTAATGCACTTCTCCGTCAATCATTGTCCTGCGTACTTTGCTGCAGAGCAGGTGAATATAAACACTTCTGGCTAGGTATCATTGCAAACCAGAGTATAAGAAGGTGCGCAATTAGGGGTGGGGTTCCAGGTTTGGCAGGTGAACTATCAACGGATAGGCCGGTTTGTCTACAGGGAGCAAACATCTTATTGTCTGCAGCCGTAGACTGCACAAATCCATTCGCTTCTCTGCCAGTCTCCTCTCCTGACCTAGCACACATAGACGGCACACAATACATGACCTGGGTACTATCAAACGTGAGCAGCAAGCAAATGAGGCAGACAGAAAGTCTACTTCTGAGACATCAGATGGCAGAATTTAAGTTTGTGTGGGCCCAGGAGAGGTGACCGTAATGTAATGTTGACGGGTGTATCCGTTAACAATTTAACAGTAGAGTGGTTGGTAATACGATACAGGTTGAGCATCCCTTATCCCTCGGGGCCATGAGCATTTTGGATAAGGGATTTTGACACATTTTGGAATATTTTTTTATACTTACCTATTCCCCTAGCAGTGGCCCGATGTCCATGGTGTCCCCTGGCATCCATGGTGGCCTTCGGAATCCTCTCCAGTGGCATCTCCGGTCCCAGGTGTGCAATACACGCCTGGGACCGGAGATGCCTCTGAAGAGTTTTCCGAAGACCGCTGTGGACACCGGGGGTTGAGGTTAGTATGAAAAAATGGGGAACTATTTAATACTATTGTGTAGTCAAAGCATTTGCTTATTAATGTAGGTGGAATTATCGGACTGGTTTATTGACAGTTGAGGTAAGGAAGACAGAGGGCTATTTATTAATAAGGGGATAAAAATTATTTATCTAATCATTAAACATGGATGCTACTGATGTATGGGGGAGAGTGATCCCTTATATCTAGACATATAGGAACAAATGCAATTTTTTTTAGGGGGGCAATCATTTACTAGGCAAAACCAAACCTTGTCAATGAGTGCCCCTTAAAAAAAAAAAAAAATCCAAGTTCAGCCGGCATCTCGCACAGGCGCTGACCTCATATCCAGACAATACTTGAGCAGCAAGAAATGAAGGCTGCAAGAGTGAGAACCAAATAACAGGACAGCCATCTAAACCACATTGTAGGACCTGGGCAGAGGCACAAGGGACTCTTAATCACCCATTCAAGGGAACCATTAAAATTTTATTAAATCATAACATGCAGCTCCTTTTTTGTCAGGGATAGAGGTATGGAATCATCGCCCCTGCTCAAAGGCCCCTAGAATTGTGGGGTCTTGGGCAACCGTATGTGCCTATACTGTACATTAAGATGGCCTTGATTTCTCTGTAGGCACGCCTCAAGAAATCCTTCGTTTGACCTTGATCATGAGCTAATTACCGGGTAATATAATGTCTGGAATGAAAGAAGTGGTTTGTCAAGCCTGGTAATATAATATCTGGATTTAAAGAGGTGTTTTGTTTATATCGTGCATTGGAGACACATAAAAGATAACATAAATAATTAATAACGGTTCTGTCACAATCCAAGTTTGCTTAAGTGCCCAGAGCAAAAGGCAATTCTGTCCGCCCCATGTAATAAACACTGCTCCCAGAATGGGAACGGGAAAGAGAATAGAGGAAGCGGTATCATAGGACATTATATATTTTTTTTTAAACGGAAAGAAAAAAGAATCCTATCCTTGAGCTATCAAAGATTTCATGAAATTCGAAGAACAGAATTTACTGTACGATGCTTCTTAATTATTATTTGCAGGTGCACCAATGCCATGGTTCTAAAGACCCCCATCCACTAGACCAGTGGTTCTCAACCTCGGTCCTAAAGTACCCCCAACAGTGCAAATTATCCAGGTCACCAGGCAGGTGCACTCATTATTCACTGACACATTTTAAAAGCTCCACAGTTGGAGCTAATTATTTCACCTGTGATTCTGTGTGGAGACCTGAAAAACGTGCACTGTTGGGGGTACTTGAGGACCGAGGTTTAGAACCACTGCACTAGACCGAGGTATCGCTTGCAGCCTCACATCCCTTGGAAACTCTCCGCCGGGAAGTCAGGAGCTCCCCGATGGCTAGAACACATGCAATACATTGAATGCGGTCATTCTGCATACAATGTATCATGTGATCACATTCACCATTCCGGGATATGATGTATCCTTGCTACAGGTCAGACAGTCTCCGGATCCGATACAATGTGCAATGGATGGAGCATAAGTGAATTACATACAAGTTTACACACAATTTATTAGCCCGATGCGTCAACGCCGTGTAGAAAAGTGTCATATAATATAAGTGTATGGGCATCTTAAGAAAAATACCTACTGGGGCTGCAGATGAAATCTGAAGTTTTGTTCAAACAATATGCCTCAAAATCCTTATCAGGACAGATTAGTTGATGGGAGACATCAGTCCCTGCCCCAGTGGAGCTTACAATCTATATTCCCTACCACACACACACACATTCATTCTAGGGTTAATTTTGTTGAGCGACACTTAACCTATAGTACCAGTATATTTTTGAATTGTGGGAGGAAACCCACACAAGCACAGGGAGAATATACAAACTCCGCACAGTTAGAGCCATGGTGGGAATCGAACCCATGACCTCAGTGCTGTGAGGACGTAGTGCTAACCATTACACCGTCCGTGCTGCAATGTGTATACGCACAACGGAGGCTGATCACAGAAGACAAATGTCAGAGCAAGAATGGGTAAAATATGTAAATATATTTTTATATATTTTATGTCGTTATATATAGATGTTGTTTTTATCGTTTTATATATATATGTCCTTCTTAAATGTGGCATTTAATAAAATAAACCAAATGCAGAGAATTGATGCATTTCAGGCATGGGAATTGCAGTATGCACCCATTAATTTCCCATTAAGAAAATGGCAATTTTTGACTCACCCTATTCAATCCCAGTGCTGATCTTTTGCCTGACCAGGAAATTTGTCGGGATTGAATAGCCCACATACAGAATAACAAAATTAGGCAGAGGGGCTTAGGAGCGGTGCATGACTTTGGTGCCTAGGGGCCATTCCCACCACTAAAGTTGCCACTGCCCTTTGATGGGAGTAGTCATCAGTATGAGAATATAAAGTAAACAAAAAGATAAAAGAAAATAAACAACATTTGCATGTATTAAACAATTTACATTCAAACATAGAAAAACACAACCAACGCACATGCACAGGCAGCTCACCAGAGAGAGCACCATCCTGGCCAATACACCTGGACGGTACTGAAAGCACAAGTAGAGTATGGTAAGCATAAGCTCGCCAGGGTCTGCCGCCTTATAGGCATCACTGTCATTATATCATCGGCATTAGTTTATTGTGTTTTCTGACCATTAAATCACGCAGAGTGCAATTCATTTATATCCACATACAAGGAAAAGTAGTGTCCCCGCTAGGCTGTTTTAGCGGGGCGCTGCGCCCTGCCCGATTTCTAAAGGGCAAAATGCGCCCTGCCCCTCCAGCAGCGCCCCGCTAAAAGAGCCTGCTGCCTGACTTAATGGTGTGCCCGGGGAAGCTCCAGGCACCGCAATCTCGGCGGCGCTAGGCTTCCTCGGCAGCTCACGGACTTCGGCGGGGCCAGGTCCGCCCCCTTGCACGACGGAGGAAGCCCGGGCACGCCTGCTTTAGTGACGCGGTGGCCCGGAACCGCCTACAACGATGATGTCGGCTGGCCCGGTCCACCCCCATTGCGTTGCCCCCGTGCAGCGGCGCCCTACCCCCAAAAATTCCTAGATGGAACACTAAAAAGGTTACCTCCGATGTGGGGTAGTGCGCTAACTCCCTAATCACAAACTACCCAGCTATAAGCGCCTTCAAAACACATCTACAAATACCAATGCAAAGTAGGCAAAATAAATAAAGTGCGTGGACGTCCGTCCGTCCGGCATTTCAGGGCTCGCTAAGCAACGACTGACTGCTGCTTAGCTAGCCTTGGTGAATCAGGCTCAAAATGTACTCTAGAAAAAAAACAACTCACATCAGAAAGACAAAAATGTAGCTAAAAAGTAATGCTAAAGGATTAACATAAAGGCAATGATAACACTAAACACCATACAAACAGCAAGTCAGATCAATTGAACACGGAGGGCTATTGAAAGCGGTATTATTGTTTGTGTGGCTATGATGGAAGGTAATGGTTCCGTGCACATTGCCGCGACTATAGGGTGCAGGGAACAATGAACATTACCTAAATGTTCTGCAGAAACATAACAGGTGATACTACTACCAGAGCCCCCTGGCTAATTAGATCAGCCCATAATGCTGATTGCACGCCGATGTCTCCAGCTGGTTATCCCCAAGGGAGCTCAGCATTAGACGGAGAAGCGATGCCGGCTAAGCAGACGAACTTGTACCATAATGCACAGCTTAAGCTGTCCTCTAAACCACAAAAAGTTCCACACATTTACAAAGGAGCGCTCTACACTTACTTGTTTTGCATCATGTTCATTATAATCCAATCTGAAGGGTAAACATTCTTCCCAATGAGGTTCTTGAACATGATAAAAGTCTCCATAAGGAAGTCCTGCAATCAGAATAAAACAAAAACAAAAATAGACATTAAAGAGGACATACAGTATACAAGAAATAAAGGTACTTGTGTATTATCAGGGCGCCCATTACGTAGTTTATGTAGTGGTGTATTTAGAATACAATACAGCACTATGCTGGCTAAGTAAACTACGTAAGGGGCTCTGGAGTCCTAAAAATACACAATGCTTAATATCCCCACTATCCACGTCGGCGTGGAGTTGATTTTATAAAGTGTGGAGAGCGTAGTGAGCCACTGATCTCTCAGCGTGGCGAGCCCCGCTTCGGGCTCGGTGGCTCGCTGCGCTCACCACACTTTATAAATTCAACTCCACGCCGACGTGGATACTGGGGGTATGAAGTGGATAGTGGGGGTAAAATGGCTGGTCTATACTTACCCTCCTCCAGCCCGGTTCCGTGCCAAACCCCGCTGACTCACGCTGGGATCCCCGGCAGTCGCATTCAGTCCCCCTGCTCCGGCACTCGCCACGGACACTGTATGCAATTAGCGTAGTGCCACTGGGGGAGCAGGGAAACCATGTGATGTGCCGCCAGTGGCACTATGCTGAATTACATACAGCGTCCGCTGCGAGTGCAAGAAGAGGGGTCTGAACGCTGCCGCTGGGGAGTGACAGTCGCTGCCTCCGGGGAGTCATCGGAGATCGCCGCCCAGAGGAGGGTAAGTATAAACCACACCACCCTGCTCCCAGTGCTGCCTCCTGTATTATCACGGCGCCGGCTATGCTGACAATGTAGCTTAGCCTACGTTGAAAACGTAGCATAGCCGGGTGCCCTGATAGTACACAAGTACAGAAATAAATTATACATATATTATTCAAATATTGAATAAACATTGCGCATTAACAAGTTTTTTCTTTTCTTTAATAAAGTAGATTTTTATAAGGAAGCTAGTTTTGATGCAGATTACAGTTGCATACAGTGGAGGCTCCAGGGGTGGGGCTGCTGGACAGTTCAAAATTAAATTAAGGGAGAAATACCAACTGCCAGTGAGCCAGTTTGGAATGGCAGTGAGTGCGGCTCCTCTATTTCAATTTTGAACTGTGCTGCAGCCCCGCCTTTGGAGCCGCCACACAGTATTACAAGCAGTGCAAGAAAGAAAAGATCCATCAGTATATAGCATTAAACCTATATCTGTCCAGAGCTGGGGTGGCCAAAGAGGTATGGGTCACAGGGTCGACCTAATTAGGGTCAACACTTAATAGATCGACCACTATTGGTTGACAGGCTATGGGTCAACACCCTAAAAAGGTTGACATAGCTTAGGTCAACGGGGACAAAAGGTTGTCACGGGAAATTTGTAGACATAGAATAGGTTGTATTTTTTTTGTATGTGTGGGCGTTCTAACAGGAAAAATCTGCCGATCACTGAAACAAATCTGTAGTGTGTGGGCAAGTCAAATAGATTGAAGAAACCATTCATCTGGGGGGGGGGGGATCTGAGAGGCAATTAATTGTGATTGCTGATGTATGGGGGCCATAAGATTATTATAACCTACAAAGAATTATAAAGGTCAAAAAGCAAATACTCACCACTACATCAGTCCTCATCTTTCCAAAGGTCTTTATAAGATGACCATAGTGGTAGTCTTCCATTTGTCTTAAAATTGCCGTCATAGAGGCAACAAAATTTCCCTGTTCGGAGAAGGACAAAAAAAAAACAGACGAGTCAAAGGATGGTCATCCACAACTACACCAAGTGTAGCATGCAACATATCTATATCAGTAATATCAGCAACAAGAGAGCGCCATCCTGAATATGTTACATAGTTACATAGTAGGTAAGGCTGAAAAAAGACTTGCGTCCATCTAGTTCAACCAGGTATAGATATCCATTGCTGATTTGGTAGGTTCTGGTATTTTACAGACAAATTATATTTCTTATTTGTACCCATGGATGTTTTTCTCCAGTAAATGTTTGTCCAACTTTGCCTTGAAAGCATTTAATGAGCCAGCCGTTACCACCTCTCTGGGAAGAGAGTTCCAGAGTTTGACTGTTCTGACCGTAAAGAAATTCTTTCTACTAGCTGAATGAAATCTTTTTTCTTCTAATCTATACTCATGCCCCCGCGTCCTAGATTCCTTTCTAGTAGAAAAGAGGGTGTGTGACAGTTCCTTATATTGGCCCTTGATATACTTGTACATGTTGAGCATGTCCCCCCTTAAACGTCTCTTTTCTAATGTAAATAGTCCCAAATTGCTTAATCTCTCCCCGTAGCTTAAATTCTCCATTCCCCTAATAAGCTTTGTTGCTCGCCTTTGGACTTTTTCTAATTCTATGATGTCCTTTTTATAGTGTGGGGCCCAGAACTGTACTCCGTACTCTAGGTGAGGTCTCACCAATGCTTTATATAGTGGCATAATTACCCTCGAGTCCCTAGTTTCCATTCTCCTCTTAATACATGCCAGAATTTTGTTGGCCTTTTTTGTAGCTACATTACAATGGGCACTACATCCTAGTTTGCTGTCTATTTGGACTCGTAGATCCTTTTCAAGTATGGAATTACCCAGTTCCTCTCCGCTAAGGTTGTAACTTGCACACTGGTTGTGTCTTCCAAGGTGCATAACCTTACATTTATCTACATTGAACCTCATCTTCCATTTTTTTGCCCACTCATCTAGAATTGCAAGATCATTTTGAAGCATGGTGACATCTTCTGATGATTTGATGACTTTGCTAAGTTTTGTATCGTCCGCAAAGATGGATACATTGCTGAGTAACCCTATTCCAATATCGTTAATAAAAATGTTAAACAAAATGGGCCCCAAAACCGAACCCTGGGGCACTCCACTTAGTACCGGTATCATATCTGATACGGCACCATTCACAACCACTCTTTGTTCTCTATTACATAGCCAATTCCCTACCCATCTGCAGATATTTTCACCCAATCCTAGGTTCTCCATTTTATTAATCAATTTCTTGTGTGGGACAGTATCAAATGCTTTAGCGAAATCTAGGAAAATCACATCTACAGCATTTCCATTATCAAGGTTTTTGCTAACCTCTTCTTAGAACCCTAGTAGATTAGTTTGGCATGAACGATTTTTCACGAACCCATGTTGGTTAGTACTGAGTAGACGGTGATGGTCTAAATATTCCTGGAAACCATCCCTTAAAAATCCTTCAAATAGTTTACCCACAATTGATGTTAAACTAACGGGTCTGTAATTAGCGGGATTCTCCCTTTTTTGAATATTGGCACTACCTCTGCTATTCTCCAGTCTTTTGGTACTATACCTGACGATAGTGACTTGCTAAAGATATAATGTAGGGGGGTAGCTAGTTCATCCCTTAATTCCATTAATACCCTCGGATGAATCCCTTCTGGCCCTGGTGATTTATTTGTTTTGAGTTTGCTTAGCCTCAGTATTATTTCCTTCGGCGTGAAATCCACAATGAGATCTGGCTTATTTGTCCCGTTTGTGGTAAATGTTCGTTCCACAGTCTGCTCTCCCTTAGTAAATACTGATGAGAAGAACTCATTTAACAGTTTTGCTTTTCCCTTGTCCTCAGTAACACTTTTTCCACTAGTATCAGTTAGTGGGCCTATGTTTTCCTTAATTAAACGTTTACTATTTATGTCTAGTAGTAGCTACTGTAACTATAAGTGCCTTTGTTCCATTGCTGAGATACCAGCGGTGCCCAGCAGCTCCTTCACATGAGGAGCAGTTTTATATGGTGCAGTGACGTTGGCGGGAGGGCAAGAGAGCGCCTCCCAGTACCTTCCACTGGAAGGGCAGCAGAGGGGGATGGCCGCTGACAGTGACACATTGTGAAGAGCCCACAGAATGCAGCTAACTGGTTAGGGGGCGGCCTGGACAGTGGATGCTTCTCCTATTTCATACACACCCCACCCTGGCTCTCTTGTGTGCACCTGCGACCCCCCCCCCACCCAACTGCAAATGATAGCTTCCCCCCACCCCCCCAGCTTTCTTGTGTGTGCCTGCGACCCCCACCCCCTGCAAGTGACAACCCACTTGGCATTCTTGAGACCCCCCTGTAAATGACAGTCACCCGGCTCTCAATTGTGTGCCTGCGACCTCCCCTGCAAGTGACACCCCTCACCCGGCTCTCGTATGTGTGCCCATTACCCCCACCATGCAAGAGACAGCCCCCCCTCCCCCAGCTGTTTTGCGTGTATGTGGTGTGCCTGCGCCCCCCCCCCCCCCCCCTGCAAGTGACAGCTTGCCCTCCCCAGCAGCTTTCTTGTGTGTGCGCCTGAGATCCCCCCTGCAAGTGACAGCTTTCATGGCTCTCGTGTGTGTGTGTGCCTCTGACCCTCTCCCCCCATCTCTAACAGCATGGGGGGCCCCTATCAAAGTTTTGCTATGGAGCCCACAAACTTATAGTTACGCCCCGGTAACAAGGTAAGTCTGTTCGATCATAATAACCTAGGGGTTATTTTGTTCACTCTTTCTGACAAATTCCTTCTTAGATGGACAAAACCATGTGCACTGCAGTGGGGCAGATGTTATTTTGCAGAGAGCATTAGATTTGGGTGGGGTTTTTCTTCAAAGTGAGATCTATATTGCAGTGTAAAAATAAAGCAGTCAGTATTTTCCCTGCACAGAAACAAAATGACTCACCCAAAACAAATTCTCTCTGCACATTTTACATCTGCCCCCCTGCAGTGCACATGGTTTTGTCCATCTAAGAAGGAATTTGTCAGAAAGAGTGAACCAAAATAACCCCCATAGTGCTGATTATTTGAAGCGTTGCTATGAATGTCCTTAGTCCATTTTTTCCTTAAAAGTTCCAAAGGTGCACCTTGTACCTTAGCAAGACCCTAAGCAGCCAATCCATGCAACTGTTTTTGCTGGGGATCTACTGATTCCGTAATATAAAACCTACAGAAACCACCTTCTGGTGAAGAGGAGTATGAGCAGGACGATCAGTCCTAAGACATTAAGCAGTCTGATTGGTCTATCAGCTCACGCCTCATGCCAAAATGTCCTGCGACAAATGACCAAGCCCTGGACCTCTGCCACAGGGCAAATTGGGGGAAAAAAAAGAACCTCATCGATACTTCAAACTAGTGCATTGTTATTTACACAAAAGCATAATAATGCCATACTGGAGAATTATCAGGAACAATTCCCAAAAACCTTTTATACGAGGGGGTACCTTCCAGTTTACGATCTAATATGGGTAAAGGAAAAAAGCAAATCAATAGATTCTTCATGTAGCAATCTCGCAAATAGATTACGGAGAAAGGAACTTTAATGTTTCCTGTGCCTTCACTGCAGAGTGTATTTCAAGTGGACACAAAGATATTGGTTTACTTATTAAAAGCATTATGAACAGTGACATGGCCAATTTATAGCAAATCCACGCGTTATGGGGGAGATACGGAGGAACATTCATCTTCATCGTGAAGCAAACAAAAGCTGTATTTTGCACATTTACGGTGCAACATCCAACTGATCCTAATAAATACATTTACTGTATTTTTTGGTTCCCAGTCACTCCTGGTAAAATGCATTAGTCTGCGTTTCAAGTCATGTCTGATTGCTATAATCATCAATCGAAATACGTTACAAAGGTGAAGACAAAACTGCAAAATACATCAGGAACAGGCGCAGAAATCAGTCCGTGTGCATGTAATTTGGGGCCCTAGAAGCATCAAAACTCATTTCTGCGAACAGGGACATTATGCTGAAGTGCTCTCCCCTGGTCAGTGCACAGTAGATTGAAACCAAGGCTATTATTTTGCCATATCAGAGGCCCGGACGATATTTAAAGTGAGTTTGACATAACTTCCAACTCTTTCCAACAGCAAAACATCAATCTGAATTACCAGGTGACAGAGCGGTTGTTTAAAACTTACACGCAGGTTAATATACAAGGGTCTGTCATCTGGCTAAACCAATGTGTGGAAAATTATGTGACACGCTCCCAGTGACCCCACTGAGTCTACTAGATTTCCCCCATATTTCTGTGCATTACCTCCACACCAATTTTTGGGGCGTGGCCTATCCCGAGGCCACGACCCCGGTTTTGCCACGGTGGGCAGTGTTCATTCTAGCACCCGCTATCTTTGAAAATCCATGCAGTTCCTCTTCCCTGCCTGGGGTGTCGCTGTCTGCTGTGGTGTTTCTAGCACAGGTCTGGTTTGCATATCAGTGCTGATATAGACCACACTGTGCTAGAAGCACTACAGCAGACAGCGACACCCCAGGCAAAGAAGAGGAACTACATGCATTTTCAAAGATAGCGGGTGCTAGAATGAACACTAGTGGGGGCATGGCTAGCTAGCAGCTGGCGGGGGTGGCATTTATCTGCTTGCCAATATACGCTGCCCAGCGAAATTGTCTGAATTAGGACCTGTGGGGTACATTTATTAAGCTCGGTGAAGTGATAAAGTGTCTGGTTTTTATCACCGGCCAAACAGTTCCTACCTGTCATTTTTCAAACCAAGCCTGTAACTTCACAGGTAGGAGCTGATTGGCCGGTGATAAAAACCAGACACTTTATCACTTCACCGAGCTTAATAAATCTGACCCTAAGTCACTAATGTGAAAAACTCATGTCGACCTTTTTACTATCGACTTCCCATGTCAACCGTCAGTCGACCTAAAGACTGTTTCTTGAGTTAACATTAAGAATTTAATGGATGGCGCATTTGCAAACTGGGACTGCATCAAAACGTTTAGCAAAAGCTCACCTGAAAATAACAAAGTTAGAAATCCCCCCCCCTCCACCACCCCCCTTCGTAAAACAAAACAAACCACAAACAGCGACTGAATCGTGGTACAAGAAATAGCTCATTAGCGCCAAGACAAAAGAGCCATTTCAAATGTTAATTAAAATAGGACATGAGCTGCAATCAAATTATTAATCAGCATGGTTTATTTATATAATTCTAATGACCAGACCCTGCGCGCAGCTGAGTCTCTGCTGAGACTATTCACTGACAGACAAACATGCAGCCAACATCAGACAGATGTCGGAGCCTGGAAGCGGTATTTTTAACTACTGTGTTTTATTTGGAAAATATGTTTTAGGCCAAAGCACAGTATGGTAGATAATTGACTAATGCAAATAAATTTGTTTTGCTTGATGTAGAATCGTGACCTATTTAGCTGGACGGCGTTCCACAGAAACCTTTCACCTGGCCCTGTATTCGGGACAAGTCGTGCTTAGGAATATAAATAGTACACTAATAGACAACATGTTTTGATGAAACATATGTGGTCTGGTCATATATATATATATATATATATATATATATATATATATATATATATATATATATATATATATATAGCTTGCAGAGGGCAGGCACTCAATCGTATCACGCTGGTAGATGCGCCGGGGTGCCGGAGGAGAAATGGATAGTGTACAGAGTCTGGCACTCTCACGGACTTAACAGCAAAGAAGACACAACACAACGATGGTGGGTCAACGTTTCGGAAGTCGGTTTACTTCCTTTTTCAAGACAAAGTGCAATAGTATTGCACTTTGTCTTGAAAAAGGAAGTAAACCGACTTCCGAAACGTTGACCCACCATCGTTGTGTTGTGTCTTCTTTGCTGTTAAGTCCGTGAGAGTGCCAGACTCTGTACACTATATATATATATATATAAATAAACATATGTGTGCATACATATGACCAGTGACCATCATACAGTTCATACATCATAAAAGCCAGGCTGCCCGGCTGTCCTGTCCTAGCGCACAGCGTGACGTGATGCTAAAGGTCACGCTGCACCCACCCCACTCACTGGCTGCTCCATCTGGTCCGCACCCCCGCTGCACCAAGTATGGGGGGGGGGGGATTTGGGCGTGGGAGTTTTTTTTTATTTTATTTTTATTGTGGTCACCGATCCCAGGACTGAGCATTTTTCAATGCCAAATCCCGGGATTGAAAAAGATGCCCCGGGATTGGCACTCCTAGTATTTCCCTTTGTATTCTATTGAGCCTGCATAGAATTTATTCCCCTTGAACTACAACCATAACATGTCGTGAACCTGGTTTTAAAGCTTATTAAACCCGTGACTATATTCTACAATGCTATCAAATTCTGTTGAAGCAAGATGGACTGAGAGTCCACGAATGCATCCATCATACATGCATATTGAACAAGGAATTATCATTATATATATATATATATATATATATATATATATATATATATATATATATATATACATACATGTATATACACACACACACACACACACACACACACACACAGTATACAAATGCTTACTGCAGCTACAGTACTCAGATGCGCTGTGGATAAGCAGCATTGTCCAAACATCGGTTGTGCCATCAGAATGCGGAGCGACCCTATGGTTACTTGGAATGTTCTCCAGCACTAAGCAGCCTGGGCCAATGGAACTGCATTTGAAGATGCAGCCACTGGCTACGACACTCCCCTATGACACATCTGCATTTTAACCGCCACTTCCCGTCACCTCTCTGAAGTGGCACCGTCTGTCAATCATACGGGATCTAAATCTGCAGGAGGACCGTAAGAACATAGCAGCTCATGCACAGTGAAAAACAATGCCCAGTTGTAAATGAACTGAAACTGTGTACACCTCTGAATCAGGCGCACTATTCCAAGACATACAAAAAATGAGGGTTGTCCATCAACGATTGGCTTATTAATGGTAAAATAGTTTGCAACCATTATTTAAAAAAACATAGATTGTTGAACCATTAATAGATTATGGACACTAAAATGCCATTGGACCTCTATCAATGACGTATAGAAACAGTGGTCCTCTATAACATCTTACATAGCCAATCCATGGATTTCTACTAACCATCAGTAACGGATTTAGGGGCAGATTTATAAGCTCGGAGAAGAGATAAACTGGAGATAAAGCGGAAAAAAGGAAATAAAGCACCAGCCAATCAGCTCCCAACTGTCTTTTTCAAACACAGCTGATTGGCTGGTGCTTTATCTCCTTTTACCTTCTCTCAGCTTTATCTCCAGTTTATCTCTTCTCCAAGCTTAATAAATCTGCCCCCTTAGAACCTTAACCCTTTGAGTGCCAAGTGAATTTGTTAAGATACAGTAAGGTGTGGAAATCGGCAAGCAAACGTTTGTATTCATCATAATGACCTGTAATATTTACCTTATAGAGGAAAAATAATATATATATATTTTTTTACAACTTTTTTTTTTCGAATTTATATAACAAATGTGAGCGACGCTGGCATATTTAGTGGACGCTTTGATGTTGGCACCCGAACGGTTAATCACAATAGAAAACTTTTATCATTGGGAAATAAAACAACACCTGCTTAATTTATCGGTGTGCATCACTAGAGCGATGTTAATTAGTTATCAGTTAATGGAAACATCACAATATCGGTATTGTTTTTTTTTTCCCAGTTTCTAAAATACATCATTGACCACCTCTATGGGTACAGAGGGCTCTGTAATAAAATACAGGTCTACATACTGTATGTCTATGTGGATGAGCCCTATGGTCTATTCCATGGACTGCACACATACAGTACACGAGCAGAACCTGTATTTTGCAGCAGTGTCGTAACTGCAGACTGAATGCGGAGCTTAATTGGAGGTCACTGCAGGTTAATTAACGGTTAGAGACCAGGAATAAGTGCCCAGATATGCTTCAGTTTAATGCTGGGGGGGGGGGGGGGGGGGTGTTTGGAAATGTGTACACATCCTCCAGAACAGGGAATTACGTTGTAAACCAGAAGGGACGGCTAAACCGACCTTGGAACATTAACATAGAAAGGAGATGGGTTCTGTGCCAGACTGTATAGTGTAATCTGCAGGGTGGGTTATTCTGGACCTTAACGCAGATGTATAATGAGTTCCCGCATCTCTTAGATTGCATGCTCAATTGGGCAGAGCCACATTTGGCCGTTTCATGTCACGGTGTGTTGTTTGTATCACGATGCCCCCAAGGATCCGCACTGCACAATATGTTAGAACATTAAGTAAAAGGACAATAAGAAGTACAATGGCCTCTTACGCTGACATCTGGCTGCGGAACACATGTATTACTGTAAACATCCAGAAGACACCAACCAATACATGGTCACTAGGTCGACAGTCAAAAGGTCAACATACATTAGGTAGACCACGGAAGGTCGACACATGAATAAGATCGACACGGTCATTAGCTCAACATAAGCATTAAGTCAAAAAGGTCGACGTGGGTCTTTCATTTCTTGGGGGAAACCGACATGTGCCGACAGGCGGTATTTCATGACCTACCATCCACTAGGGCGTGGAGGGAGAATATAATAGTGTGAAGAGCCTGAAGCATGCGGGGGGGGGCGAGGTGCACTTCTTCAGTGTCCATGTCGACATTCGGGACAAAAACCGCATGTTGTCCTTTTGACTGACGACCTTCCCATTGTCCATCTAATGCCTGTGTCAACCTATAGCCATATCAACCATTGTCATGTGTCAACTAAGGCCTGTCGACCTTCAGTGGTCAACCTAATGCATGTCAGCCTTACTTTGGTCGACCTAATGACCCATACCCCTAATGTATTTCTAACAATAGAAATATACAATATATTATATATTGTACATTCATACAAACACAAATTCTGGAGGGGTTTCCAGTTGCCCGGAAACGCCCCATAGGCAAATTCTGGAGGGGTTTCCAGTCGACCAGAAACTCCCCTCCTCTTAAACTGGAAAAACACTGTAAAATATTTAAAACAAAAAATATATATTTTTTCTCTCATACATATATACATATAAGGCCGGCACTCCACTCTGTAGAGGGGTTTACTTCAGTGTTGCCTACCCTCCCAGAATGGCCAGGAGCGTCCCGAAAATCGGGTCCCGCTGCCGGCCCCAATGAAAGATGGAAAACCCCCCTCGCGCCCCCCCGTTTGTGGCTTCCTCCCCCCCTGACCGCGGCGTTTAGTTAACCTGATTTGCTGATCTCCGGGAGGGGGTGGGGCTAAAGTGTCATAATCGCATCCCCTCCGTGGAGATAGGCAAACAGGTTCATTTTCCAGCATGGGGGCGGAGCTTAATGACGTCACGCTCAAACCCCACCCCGGGACTCTTGCTGAAAGGCTTCTACCGAAAAGAGATAACAAAAGTCGGCAACCCTGGTTTACTTGCCCAGGTACCATCCAAGAAAAGTGTTTTTTTTCCTAAAATCCTGTGAGTGCCGCTGCATCCTCATATATATATATATATATATATATATATATATATATATATATATATATATATATATATATATATATATATATATATATATATATATATATATATATATATATATATATATATATATATAGACGAAAGAATGACCCCACGTGCGCCCTTAGTGTATAAGCAGCTACTCTAGGACCTCCCCTGTTAGTGGGAGGTGACGATAGAAATAGGAAAAAAGGGGGTATAGAGAGCGCTTTTACCACCACGTGGAATTTCCACCAATCACAGTTAAACACAATACAATACAATGTATAATCGTAAAACCAGTGTGTTTTATTGTAGTATTCGAGAGTTCACATCTGGAAATAATATCCTTTTCGGAATATCAATAACCCGACGCGTTTCGTCTTAACAAAGACTTCATCAGGGGTTTAAACAGAATTAGATATAGAATGTACTGGTGTATTAGTCCTTCAGTGATGATAGACAGGCTGTAGCAACCTTCCCCTCAATGGGGTGAACTCCAAAACAGTCTCCAAAATATCATAATCTGGTGTCCTAATGCATATACTGGCGTTTATTTTCCCATTCAATGGTAATACTAAGATTGTCTCTCCTTTAGTAGGGCAAATTCCTTAATATCAAATATTACCCACACGGGGTCACGAGGTGCGTGGCAAATCAGCAACCTTTTTGGGCAGCTTCTTGGGGTACAGGAGTGTTGAATATTTCAGTTAAAAGGGTCAATAGGCCCATTAAAACGAAGGGGGGATTTGTAGATAAGTCTGCGCAGTCTGATTCTGCCGTTCAGGTCTTCTGTAACTAATGCTCCACTGTGGGATGGATACAATGCGTACAGATGACGGCGATAAATGGTTCGATTTCACAGTTCTGTTGTCTGCATGTCTCTTTAATGATCACTTAATGGTAGCATTAATGACTCTCACATTGAAATATATAACATGGTAGACCAGGGCTATTTTTCTGCAGGCTCCAGCAGGAACGGTGGCCCTTATTCTAGTTCACTCTTTCTGACAAAATATTTCTTAGATGGACAAAACCATCTAAGAAATATTTTGTCAGAAAGAGTGAACTAGAATAAGGGCCACAGTTCCTGCTGGAGCCTGCAGAAAAATAGCCCTGGTCTACCATGTTATATATTTCAATGTGAGAGTCATTAATGCTACCATTAAGTGATCATTAAAGAGACATGCAGACAACAGAACTGTGAAATCGAACCATTTATCGCCGTCATCTGTACGCATTGTATCCATCCCACAGTGGAGCATTAGTTACAGAAGACCTGAACGGCAGAATCAGACTGCGCAGACTTATCTACAAATCCCCCCTTCGTTTTAATGGGCCTATTGACCCTTTTAACTGAAATATTCAACACTCCTGTACCCCAAGAAGCTGCCCAAAAAGGTTGCTGATTTGCCACGCACCTCGTGACCCCGTGTGGGTAATATTTGATATTAAGGAATTTGCCCTACTAAAGGAGAGACAATCTTAGTATTACCATTGAATGGGAAAATAAACGCCAGTATATGCATTAGGACACCAGATTATGATATTTTGGAGACTGTTTTGGAGTTCACCCCATTGAGGGGAAGGTTGCTACAGCCTGTCTATCATCACTGAAGGACTAATACACCAGTACATTCTATATCTAATTCTGTTTAAACCCCTGATGAAGTCTTTGTTAAGACGAAACGCGTCGGGTTATTGATATTCCGAAAAGGATATTATTTCCAGATGTGAACTCTCGAATACTACAATAAAACACACTGGTTTTACGATTATACATTGTATTGTATTGTGTTTAACTGTGATTGGTGGAAATTCCACGTGGTGGTAAAAGCGCTCTCTATACCCCCTTTTTTCATATATATATATATATATATATATATATATATATATATATATATACACACACATACATATACATACATACATACACACGCACACACAAAAAAAAGAACTGCTCTTGAAAATAAAGTTTTGTTAGGCGCAGCCGGTAAAACCATCGCTGTACCAAATGCTGCAAAAGGGTTAAATGTGAATAAGTCCTGAAGCCATATGTGACAGGCAAGTAAACACACTTGAAGTCATTTGCAAGATCTCACCAAATTCAGTGTGATTATGATGGATGTATAATTTGCTCCGTTATTAGGAGACCAGATATAACAACAAAGCTCTTCTAATCATTTCTTTAGAAGGCTATGAGACTCATTTATACTTTGCAAAACAAATAAAATGGTTTCTCGCTGCAATTATTGGACAATTTATCAGAGCGCAAGAAGCAATTACACCAGGCGATATCCCATAGTTTGTGAGATTTCACACTTGATCTATCACACGCCGTATCTTTATAGTTTTCGAAAATGTTTCAAAATGTGGACATTACTTCCCCCCGTATCCTGCCACATTATATTTTAAAACTAATGTCGATTATGTAACATAAGAAATGTGACTACTTTATGTACAACTGGCAAAACTCATTCCATCTAGCAATTTGTTGAACATCGGGATGTTATTTGTTGCAGCCGTTTAATCAGCTTCCATCGGTTTCAATTTGCAATTTTAAGGAAATATGATTTTGCCAGAAACTCCAAGAAGAAGAGAAGCGGCATTGTTCCGCCTGGCTCCTCTCCAACAGTCACTTAGGTTCTTCCACTTTTACGGGAAGAAATAAAAAGAAAAAAAAAAGAAAAAAGTTGGGTTGATTAAAAATATTTGCATTGAAATCTAAATTGCACTGCGGCGGAGGAGAAAGGCTGAATCACCTTGTTCAGATTGCAGACTATCGCTTTTCTTTGCATATCAAAGGGCAACGCTTGGTGCGGATGCAGAAGTGAGATGTAATTGTGAGTATGACAGCTACATTACCGAGATAACTTTATGCATTTCCGCAGGTTGAGTCTGAAAACTGTGATAGAAGACACAATGAATCGCACGAGGAAATGTGGTTTATATACTGGATTCTTTGTATATTGTGATCACTGTACAAACTGCAACATACGCCTGAAGAGCCAACAATATTATGAAACCGCTTATGTACAAACCACCTGCATATATATATAGACGTAAGAATTTTCAATCACTTTGAAATCTTCAGCTCTAGGTCCAGGACTTGTGGTCTTTTCCACACGCCTCCTTTACAACCAGGAGCGGGGCAGACACGCCTCCTTTACAACCAGGAGCGGGGCGGACATGCCTCCTTTACATCCAGGAGCGGGGCGGACACGCCTCCTTTACAACCAGGAGCGGGGCAGACACGCCTCCTTTACAACCAGGAGCGGGGCAGACACGCCTTCTTTACAACCAGGAGCGGGGCAGACACGCCTCCTTTACAACCAGGAGCGGGGCAGACACGCCTTCTTTACAACCAGGAGCGAGGCGGACACGCCTCCTTTACAACCAGGAGCGGGGCAGACACGCCTCCTTTACAACCAGGAGCGGGGCGGACATGCCTCCTTTACATCCAGGAGCGGGGCGGACATGCCTCCTTTACATCCAGGAGTGGGGCAGACACGCCTCCTTTACAACCAGGAGCGGGGCAGACACGCCTTCTTTACAACCAGGAGCGGGGCACACATGCCTCCTTTACATCCAAGAGTGGGGCGTACATGCCTCCTTTGCATCCATGAGAGGGGCGGACATGCCTCCTCTACATCCAGGAGCACCCCGAGCCTACAACCAGGAGCGGGGCAGACACGCCTCCTTTACATCCAGGAGTGGGGCGGACATGCCTCCTTTACAACCAGGAGCGGGGCGGACACGCCTCCTTTACAACCAGGAGCGGGGCGGACACGCCTCCTTTACCACCAGGAGCGGGGCAGACACGCCTCCTTTACATCCAGGAGCGGGGCAGACATGCCTCCTTTACATCCAGGAGCGGGGCGGACACGCCTCCTTTACATCCAGGAGCGGGGCAGACACGCCTCCTTTACAACCAGGAGTGGGGCAGACACGCCTCCTTTACAACCAGGAGCGGGGCAGACATGCCTCCTTTACATCCAGGAGTGGGGCGTACACGCCTCCTTTGCATCCATAAGAGGGGCGGACATGCCTCCTCTACATCCAGGAGCACCCCGAGCCTACAACCAGGAGCGGGGCAGACACGCCTCCTTTACATTCAGGAGCGGGGCGGACATGCCTCCTTTACAACCAGGAGCGGGGCAGACACGCCTCCTTTACAACCAGGAGCGGGGCGGACATGCCTCCTCTACATCCAGGAGCACCCCGAGCCTACATCCAGGAGCGGGGCAGACACACCTCCTTTACAACCAGGAGCGGGGCAGACACGCCTCCTTTACAACCAGGAGCGGGGCAGACACGCCTCCTTTACAACCAGGAGCGGGGCAGACATGCCTCCTTTACATCCAGGAGTGGGGTGTACATGCCTCCTTTGCATCCATGTGAGGGGCGGACATGCCTCCTCTACATCCAGGAGCACCCCGAGCCTACAACCAGGAGCGGGGCAGACACGCCTCCTTTACATTCAGGAGCGGGGCAGACATGCCTCCTTTACATCCAGGAGCGGGGCGGACATGCCTCCTTTACATCCAGGAGCGGGGCGGACACGCCTCCTTTACATCCAGGAGCAGGGTGGACATGCCTCCTTTACATCCAGTAGCGGGGCGGACACGCCTCTTTTACATCCAGGAGCCGGGCGGACGTGCTTCCTTTACATCCAGGAGCGGGGCAGACACGCCTCCTTTACATCCAGGAGCGGGGCTGACGTGTCTCCTTTACATCTAGGAGCAGGGCGGACATGCCTCTTTTACAACCAGGAGAGGGGCGGACATGCCTAATTATTTGCACGCGGATCATTTACGCATCCAAAAGACATTGTCAAGTAAGATAAATGCTTTATTCAAAGCCCCAAACTGAAATGACCACCACAGAACAATTACTGCAATGTTTATTAAATAGATGGCCCCATTCTCTGCTTCATTGTCGGTACCTAATGTAGGGAGCATTTTGGTCTTTGATAAATATAATGGTTTCCAATATAACAATATCTGGGATAATACAAAATCATTGATGGTAAACTCAGTCATACTCTTCCTATACAGAGCAGCATAGAGATCTGTAGTTGCCTAGCTCAGGGTAGAAGAGGCATGGCCAAGTGTTGGAGAGGTGATGCCATCTTGGGAGCTAAGCTGTGCCCCCTGGGACCATGAACAGGTGTAAAGCACCATAGTAAGTCCTGGCTTCATACACAGGTAACCATGTACTGTAGCTCTGAGCATAGCCGATTCTGCGGTGGAAGTAAAGCAAGTATCTGTGCACCTTGGAAAATGCATGCTGCACCGCAGGTGGGCCAGATCTGAGAGCTGAGTAACCCCATATAAATCTAAACTGCAGTGTAAAAATAGTGCACTGCATACACAAGCACCCATTTCATTGCTGCATGGCTTGTCCAGGTGCACAGTTACTTGCTCCACCGTGCTTTACTCCTACCTCAGAATGAGGCTCATTGACCCAAGAATTGTACGATGTGATGTCAGTTCCTGCAGCCAGTGTACAGTAGGGTCGGTTGGCAGGTCACCCAGGCACACAGACAAAAATTCCAATCGGGGTTATTCAGACCTGATCGCAAGCCGGGCGATGATCGAACTGCATGCGTGATTGTAGAGCGTATGCACGAGGCCAAACAGTGACAAAATCCAGTGAAGTTTATGATCGTTATGTGTACGCATGTTGATAGACAGGATTTGTGGGCATCACCCGGCCGTTTTCTGGGAGTGTACGGAAGAATACAGGCGTGCCCAGGCGTTTTCAGGGAGGGTCCGTGACGCAGCTACGGGATGGATCAGATTGATTCTACCGCACATGAGTTGGTTTTTGGTTACGCACAGACTGCACACACTGGGCGAGTAGGTCTGCGCACACTGGGAAAATCATTCATTGTAAGTTGTGTATGGATTTGCAGCTAGACTCCAATGGGCGATATTTTCGCAGGCTTACACTGGGCAGGATTTAATTCTGGCGGGTGGTGGCTATCTGATCGCAGGGCTCTGCAACTCAGCAGAGCAGCGATAAGGACTGAATTAGGCCCAATATATCTTGCAAGAAATACAGCATCAGCTGAAGCGATACTGTATTTGTTATTGGCTTTGTAGCCAGACATAGCACGTGTGCACAACAGCCAACCCTCTACAGATATATCAGTATCAGCTGTGCTGCAGGGCCGACGCAATGTTTGTTACTGAAATTGTTCACAAACATAACGTGTGTACACACCCGCTACAGATACATCATTTGTTGCTCAAAGAAACAATATATGTGTGTAGTGTTTACCCAGCAGAACAGTCAATGTTTTGAGTATATCCATGCTTGAGCAAAGGTGATTTAATTAGAGATGTGACCATGCAAATCTAGGCCCTTATTCAGATCTGATTGCAGAACAAATTTGTTCTCAAAATGGGCAAAACCATGTGCACTGCAGGTGGGGCAGATGTAACATGTGCAGAGAGAGTTCGATTTGTGTGAGTTATTTTGTTTCTGTGCAGGGTAAATACTGGCTGCATTATTTTTACACTGCAATTTAGATTTCAGTTTCAACACACCCCACCCAAATTAAACTCTCTGCACATGTTACATCTGCCCCACCTGCAGTGCACATGGTTTTGCCCATTTTGAGAACAAATTTGTACTGCGATCAGATCGGAATAAGGGCCATAGTCTCCTTGTGCGTTAAAAAGCCATTCTAGTTAAGCCATGCTTTTATCTCAGTAGCGCTAGCGTTTTTTGTGCACCTTTTTCTGTTAAAATTAATTGATTCATGTACGATGCACAAGCATGCTCTGCTGATTAAAATGATATGCAGCATGCATATATTCTGTTTGTTATAGCAGCTTTATCTGCAAGCCAATTTAATGTTACAGTGTTTTCCTGGAAAACACAAACACAACTTTCATATGCAGATACAGTCGCAGTCACACACAGAATATGGTCATGCAAAAAATGACCGTTGCGGTGATAATTCTCCATAGGTTTACAGCAAATTTCTTTTCACCTCCACCTGAGCAAGTTAAAAGTTAAGAAAAATCGCTATTTTAAGGTCGGGTTTTGGTTCAGATCCCGTTTTCACCTATAGTTTTCCATGGTTTTCCCAGAAATAATTACCACTTGAATCCTTTTTTTGCCTATCTGCAATTGCACGTAAAAAAAAAAAGGAAAGCGCATAGTGATATTTGCAAAACAAAACACGAATTACCATGTATTTACAGACAACGGTATTTCCCCCGTAATGTAATAATGGTTTTATTCTATTATTATAATATATTCTTTTTTAGAATTTTTTTATCTATATGTTAAATAAAAAATATTTGAGTAACATGGCCGTTCCCACACGCACATATACACACACACACCAATACACGCAGACACAGGCTTTTTATTGTATATGAGCACTCTAAACCATGCTCTTTCTGGACTCCATTGCTTTACCTGTTGCTTAGCAACCAAAAGCGGCAATAGCCAGGCTTGTGGACACTTCCATCATCTCCAGCGCAGCAGTTTTTTTTTAAAGAGTTCAACTGGGGTAAATGAAAGAATAACAGAGGTTGCTAATTAGCAGAGCACGATGTCTAATGAACGTCGTTCATTAAATCGGAGAAAAGAGCCAGACGCGGGATAACGCCAGATTTCGAAAAAGCTACAACTTTTGCAGTTATAATGATGAAGAAGCAGCACAGAAGTGGATCGTCGACACAGACAACTGGCATTGCATCTCAAAGGTGTTAAAGACCTGCATGTAGAAACAGGGGCATCCGGGGCTAATGTACTTTAAAACTGCACACCAGTGTATCTTGTTATCACCAGATCTTCAATTCACTATTTCTAATAAACAAATGTCAACAAACCCATCAGTTGTAAAATCTATCAAGCAGACGAACCCAACAGAAAACGGCCATACATGCGAAATCCACAAATAAATATAATAGCCGGTTATAGAAAAACAAGAAGAACAAAAAAGATACCCCACGTGCCTATTACAGGATGCCTTAGTGAATTGATAATAAAAAATCACACATATGGAGTAGATCTTTGCATCGAAGGACACAAGGTGGCACTCTCTGCCTTGCAAATGCTATAGGAAAATCTCTATGGTTTTCATGCAGTTTGAGTGGTGACTCCGAGATGGAAGCAGCTTGTGCGTGTGTGCTCTAATTCCTTCAGGTTTTTTATTTTTATTTTTTATTTTCACCCCCGTTTGCCGAAAAGAAAAAAAAATATCCTAAAAAAACACAAACAAAACAAGTTTTAATAACCCCAAGACAACAGCTATCAACTCTCAGGAAGCAAAGGAGATTGCTAGGAATATCTTGCAGCAGATGCTAGACCACAGAGCATCCTTCACCAGTAGGATTGCAGGACTGCAAGAGCACAGAGGATGCATCAAAGGAGAACTTCACAGTCATTTACTTATTTTTAAGGATACATAAAGGTAAGCCCTTTCGTCGTAACTTGCCCGCGAAGCTGCCTGTTTAAGATCTGGTTTGTCTGCAAGGCTTCCTCTGCCACCCTTGCAGAGGGATTGTGTTTTTGATTAATTTTGACATCTATATTCACAGAATCACAGTAAGTAGTGGCTAGCTGTGCTGGTGTATTGGCTCGGATTACACAGTGAATATTTGCTCGTTACATCTTTGGGAGAATCAAGGTTACATAATTCTGAAAATCCACACTTATCTCCTTTTTTTTTCCTCTTGGAGGATACATATCGCATTAGTATAATCTAGAATGCTTTGGGATATCACAGGACTGTAGTCCCCTGCATGCAATTGCTGTAGCTAACTAATATTAATAGGATTCAGTGTGGTATTCGCTCGTAGACAGAATTATTATGTTCTATTTATCAAATCACAGGAGATGAAACTGGCAGAAAACCTGGTTTTTGTTTTGTTCGCTGGAAAGCAGAACATGCAAAAATAATTATCGAGCCCAGTAATAATCCCCGGATAGGTCTCTGATAAAGACGCTCGACTTGATCTACAAATAGTGGCATTTAAAGTACAGATGATATATCTATGCTCCTGGGACCTGTTTAGTTATTGTAGACAGCCTACTTGCTTATGCTGCTGACAGCACAGCACTGTACCACAAACCATCCGGTCGCCTTCCAGGTAAATTAAAGAGGATATCACCTTAATGAACGCCGAGGGTTGGTAAAGCAATTTTTTCAGCGAATTTAAAAATATTTATAAAAAAAAAAATGCAAAAATTAGCTCATCTGTGCTTTATCCTGGAATAATTCCCTGCAGGCGTAGTGGTTGCATCCTTCACTTTAACCAGAATACTGGATGAGCCCATTTAATCTGACCATTTTTTCTGAGGACCGAACACGAATGCAAATAAAAACTGTGTCAAGTACGTGTCTTGCAGTTCCCTGCAAAAATCTATGGGTAGAAGATTTCTTGGTCGTTGGTGTTGTATTCGGATGGCTTATTTGCAATGTCTGTATTGAGGAATTGCATGCAGGGTCTAAGATGGGATTCCATACTGCAGATCTGTTGGAAGCAGCACTTACAGAGCTTACGATGGTCATGACTTATTTATAAGTGATTGGGAACAAAATAAAGGTCCCCGGTCCCTGACTGATGCACTGGACACCAGCAGCTATCATGGAAATGTGTGATGTGTGTCTATGCAATACACACTGTATGTATATATATATATATATATATATATATATATATATATATATATATATATATATATATATATATATATATATATATATATATATATATATATATATATATATATATATATATATATATACACATACATACATACCCGTGACCAGCTATTTCTAGTTAAGGTTCGATTGCAGTGCACTGCACACTAATTATGTATGACCTACGTATGTGCATCACCTTACTTAAGAGGGAGAATTCCCTATGCAGAGGTCCCCCTACCCCAACCACGATGTTTCACTGGAGTTGTATCTGGATTAGAAAGCACTTTCGTCTCTGAAATATTCATTAGATCTTTTGAGGTTACGCCGAGATATACAGAGGCTTCTGAATTTATAACCATGCAGCAAGCTCCCGGAGCAAGACATTACAGGATATGTGGATTTATGTGGGTCACTGGCAAGCCTGCTGTAATATATATATATATATATATATATATATATATATATATATATATATATATAATGGTTTTATGTATATATACATACACACAAACATACATACAATCATTTATTTTTAAATATCAAACATAACCCCCAACCCCCCCCCCACTGCCCCCATAAACAGCGTTTGGACGGTTAATAGCTTTTGGAGGCAATGTTCCACAACATTATTTTCAGGGATAAAGCACTCATTACTGTATTGCCAGAATGCATGTTAAAACAACGTACTGGAGGAAAAAAATAAAAGTTTATTTATTTTGTTAAAAAGACGCTTTGGGACAGAACAATATTGGATGACTGCAATATTATGTAGCAACACAAATAAATAAAACCGGGGCGATCTGGCCTGGAAAGCCTTTTCGGCACGTTTTGCGACGTAATCGTTTTATGGGCAAACATAAGTTATAGCGATATTTGCATTTTTGCGACAGGTCGTTTCACCGAACAAGATCTGGAATATATTGTGACGCATAAAAAGTGTGGATCGTTATAAGTAAGACTTAGCAAGGTCACGGTGGAGGAAAGTCTCTCTCTTTTGCTACACATAAAAAAAAAAGAAAAAAGGAATTACCAATCACATCTCAGGCGTATTCCCTGAGTATTCTCAGCAATGCAGATATCGCAGTTCCGGGTGTTTAGAGAATTGGCACTTTGGTAAGAGAGAGCATTGAGTGTGGACTGTTTTATACGGGGAATGTTTCGGTCTTGGTTTTGTTATTGATTTTCTTTGTTAATTACAAGATAACTTAACGGACTTAAAAGTTAACCTAATATTCGAAAGCAGGAGCATTTTGTCATGTTTTATATCAAATGGACCGCACGTCCCATCGTCGCCAAGCAACCACTAGCACACTGCTTTCGGACATTTGATATATCCTTGATGGAATTACAGGTGTCCTACGAAAGTGCTAGAGTGCTGTGACAGCACAGGTGATATGGTGGTTAGCATTACAGCCTCACAGCACTGTGGTCTTGAATTCAATTCCCGTCAAGGCCGTATCTGTGTTGTATTTGTATGTGCTCCCCATGTTTGAGTGGGTTTCCTCACACGCTCCACAAAATGGTAGGTGAATGGATAACAAAATAACCCAAATGTATTTGTGTGTGTACATGATGTAGGGAATACCGATTGTAAGCTCCACTGGGGAAGGGGCCGATGTAAATGAGTAAGGGGTACTTTAAGAGTGATAAAGTACCAGCCTATCAGCTCCATGTAACAAGATGTGTTTGAAAAATGACAGTTAGAGCTGATTGGTTGGTGTTTTAGCGCTCTCCCTTTTAATCACTCTCCAAGGCTTAACAAATATGTCCCTAAATATTCTGCCCTCAGTAATAACGGTTAATAAATATGTTTACAATTACACTACTGACATAGGTTACAAAAATACTATGAATATCTAAGAATTAATCGCCATGGTGAGGTTGCTCAGCACCAAAGGATCCCTGGAAAGCATATGCCAAATTTGGCAAGAATACATCCGAAAAGACTAGGGAGGAGATATGGGGAGGCTTATCAAAGCTTTCAGAGATAAAGTATCAACCAATCAGCTCAGTCATTTTTCAAACACAGCCTGAAACAGAATCTGATTGGTTGGTACTTTGTTTTGTATTCAGGTTGACTTCTATCAATGGTCCAGATGTATTAAGCCTGGAGAAGAGATAAAGCACCGGCCAATGAACTGTGTTTGAACATTACAGCTGGGAGTTGACTGGCTGGTGCATTATCTCCTTTCACTTTGGGCGGGATGTATTAAAATACGTCGCCGCCCGCCCGCCGCAATGCCAGCGCATATGTACTAACTGTACTGGTACCGTCATCTCCCTGCCGCCTGGTTCTCCCCTCATGCCGGGGACAGCTAAGCAGGCTGTCCCCGGCGCCTCCTCCTCCCCCCCTGCAGCCGGAAGGATGTCCGGCTGCTTCACTAGGGGGAGTAGGGGTTTACCTTCCGGGGTCCAGCAGGACCTTTCAGGAAGGTAAGCCAGAGGGGGGTCAGCGAGGTGGCGGGTTTGCGTCGGAGGCGGCGGGCGGCAAGAAGAAGCCCATAGGCTTCTATAGGGTATCGCCACCCAAAGGTGGCGATACCCTTCAATGCGGTATCGGTGCGGCCGGGTTTTGATACATAGGAAAATGCATTTTCAGTTTAATACATCTCGCCCTTTATCTCTTCTCCAGGCATAATGCATATGGTCCATGGTTTGCAGTAAAGCTGGCCTTACATCTACAACTTTAGGCCCTATTTTACATGGGCTGTTGCTATGGGCAACCAATCAAATGCTATCATCTTCTAGAAGGTGCTAAATAAAGATTCTGTTTGCTTGCTCATAGCACCGTCCCATGTGGAATAGAACTCCGATCATAGTATATTCCCCCCTTAAGGTGCCCATACACTTGTAAGATTTATCTTCAGATCTGGCTGGTTGGAACAAAAACATGGTTATGGATGAGTGACCGTTTGGCAGTTTTCCAGCATTTCCAAGCAAATGGTCAACTGTCATTTGCTCTCATCCATAACCAGGTTTTTGTTCCAACCAGACAGATCTGCAGATAAATCTGCATGTGTATGGCCACCTGATATCCATCAGGACAGGTGAATCCCACACAGGTCAGAAAGGAAGTATAACCGGACCAAAATCTCCTATCTGAATGAGCATTATAGGAACATAAACCTTAAGTTGACTTACATAAGAGAGCCAATACAAACCAGATATGTATGTATGTATGTATGTATGTATGTATGTATGTGTAAAATTACCCATATTTTATCAGAATAATATACAGTAGTTGGAATTAAATACATTTGTGTTATTGTTCTCTGCTATCAGTTATCCCAGGCTGAGGGGAGGCTGACAGTACACAGCATAGTAGATTTTCCAGCCTGTTGTCGCAACTTTATCTAAAACAGTGTCAAATCTTATCCTTTCCTGTAACTGTTGCATATACAGCATGTATTCTGTGTCTAAAGTCTCATTAAGGTCAAGCTGTTGGTATTTTGTATGCAATTGTGGGTATTTCCCAAAAATGTCTGCCTAAAATCAAACCAAAGAATTTGTACTGAAAAGTAACGAGAGATATTAGGGACACACTTGCGTTGTGTAGTGTGTAAGGATGTACTGTGTGCGTTACACAGACACCAGCTCCCGTGGGTATCACCAGCACAGGTACTGCTGTATGTAAATCTCTGACTCAGCGTTCAAGCCAGTTACCAATCTCCGACTCACTAATATAAAGCACTTGGATAAGGTCCTGCTGGACTAATATTTAGCATCATTACACCTGAATAATCAGCAGTGATCCGATGCAAGGTGTACATTTCCTATAAAACCCATTAAAGACGGGTACCCATTAGGCTGAAACTCCTGAGCAAACAATATAGTGCGTACACCTTAACCGATATCCTTTAGTGGCCACATGCATTAGTATAACTGTCGTTGACGATTTAACTGCATGCACAGACAAAGGGGGTCGTTAATGGTCTGCAGGACTGCGCATTGTTAACAATACATTGTGCAGATATTGGCCGATATGCACAAAAATATCGTTATCGTGCATATCATTAACTATAAATCGCCAAATGGGTACCCAGCTTTAGTTTCAGGGGAAATTTGAGGAAAAATTACCTCACAGAAAGGGTAGTGGATAAGTGGAATAGCCTCCCATCAGAGGTGGTAGAGGCAAATACAGCAGACCAATTTAAACATGCTTGGGGTAGGCATAGTGATATCCTTACAAATAAATAAGGATCAAATATGGTTTGAGGTAACATGTTTCAAAAAAAGGGGTAGACTAGATGGGCCAAGTAGTTCTTATCGGATGTCAACTTCGAAGTTTTATAGGATGAGAGATTCAGAAAGTGAGAGATTTGGTGAGAAATCTCCAGCTTTTTTTTAAAGCGGCAATCATTTACACTGCAAAATCACACAGGTTTTGCAGTGTAAATGATTGCCGCTTTAAAAAACCTGGAGATTTCTTACCAAATCTCTCACTTTCTGAATCTCTCATCCTATAAAATGTCACCCTGTTTCTATGTATTAGTAGATATGTCTTGCAACACTGGTCTCGGCGATTACTACAGCAAACAGGTGGCTGCCCACAGTGGCGCCATACAACAGAGCGGTGACGAGCATACTGCAACGTGAAAATATCTTCACAAAGAAAATAGACCTATAACGAAGATTCATCTTCTCTTTATTACCCTCTAATTGCGGAGTAAAAGTAATTCAGTGCAGAGACTCTTAATTCTCTGTAAATCGATTACACAAGTGGGAGCTGCAGTTTTATTGTCTTGCCTGAACCGCGGTGAAACTGTATTTGTATAACCTCCAATCAAGCGCTGATCTGAGGTGACAGGTGGAACGTGCTGCACCGGACTAGCACATGACATTGGTAGCTTTTCCTTGCACTTGATAGAGATGCTAGTACAGATGGAGCGCCTCTAAGCCAGCTCCAGATTCCAGGCTGACGGAGAGGCGAACCATCTGAAGGGGACGCACAAGCGTCTCAGGTGCTTGTGCGTCCCGTCAGCACGGCGGCAGGGAGCAGATTCCTTGCCCGGCTCCACTTCAGGGAGAAGTGCAGGGCGAGGGGGGGCTACGGGTAAAGGGATACCATAACTCATAAATAGTATCAATGTTTCCGTATAATATTTAAAGAGGAACTCCAACCTCATTGGTGTCCTGTAGGCCAGTGGTTGCTTCCACTTCCATGAATCACGGCGCCCTAAAGTGTCAGCATTTTTTGTAAGGCACCCCTAGTCCAAAAGTTTCGTATTGATGACTTAAAAATTTTTAAAAAATGAAATCAAGTAAGGTTCAGTCAAAATATGTGGTGGACATATATGTGGTTGGTTCTAATTGTCCATATATTTTAGGATTAGCAACCACCAGTACTAGTTGGGTATGGGTCATTGGGTTGACCCATATTAAAATTGACATGCATGACATAGGTAGACAATGGCTAGGTCGACAGTCAAAAGGACGACATGAGTTTTTCATGTTTTATGTCCCGAATGTTGATAGTTGACATGGACACTGTCAAAGTGTACCACCCACCATGCTTTGGGCACACTATTATATTCTCCCTCCACGCCCTAGTGAATGGTAGGCCATGAAATACCGCCTGTCGGCTCAAAAAAAAAAAAAAAAAAACTGTACTTGTTTCCTAGCACGGCGCCAACGATTTTAATTGTATGCAATCGGGTCGCAAAAATCGGGTCAATCGCATCGCATGCAACCAAATTGCATGTGATGCGATCGACCCGACTTTTTACATTGGAACCAATGTTAAATGCCCCCCAGACCCCACTTTTCATTGTATGCCCCCCCATTGTTAACGCCACGATCAACGTGAACCCGAAGTGTGGCGAGTGCAGCAAGCCTGCGAGGTGGCGGTACACGTCCTCCGACCTTTTCATACCCCCACTATCCACGTCGGCGTGGTGTTGATTCTATATAGTGTGAGAGCGCAGCGAGCCACCGAGCCCGAAGCGTGGCGAGGGGATGCGCATTACTTCACAGGTATTACGCGTCCCCTCGCCACGCTTCGGGCTCGGTGGCTCGTTGCGCTATATAAAATCAACTCCACGCAGACGTGGATAGTGGGGGTATGAAAAGGTAGGAGGACGCGATGGACCCGATTTTACATTTGCCGGGAAACCTCGAAAAAAAAAACCGAAATCGCGTCGGTCGGGTCCCATCGCATACCTTAAGTTAAGGTATGCGATGGGACCCGATGGGCGCCGTGCTAGGAAACAAGTACCAAAAAACCACGTAAAAGTCATGTCGACCTGTTGACTGTCAACCTAATGAATGTGTCGACCTCCCAGCCGTATCACTGTAAGCATAATTTGTTTTAGTCCTGTACCACCAACCTGAGGAACCCTTGAAAGTGTCCCAAGGCACCCCAGGGTACCTAGACACTCAGGGGTAGATGTATGAAGCAGTTATTAGGGAGAAGTGATAAAGTGCCTGGTACTTTTATCACCGGCCAATCAGCTCCTGACTGTTAAGTTACAGGCTGGGTTTAAAATGGGACTGTTAAAACTGATTGGCTGGAGATAAAGTACCAGGCACTTTATCACTTCTCCCTCATCACTGCTTAATACATTTTCCCTCTGTTTGGGAACCATTGCACTAAGCATATTACCAATATTTCAGTATAATATTTAAAGTAAAGTTATATTTCAACGCCAACCTCAGTGCAGTGTCCTAGTATGTACACATTATCAATGTTTCAGTATAATAGTTAAAGGGGAACTCCAACCCCAGCGCAGTGTCCTCTAAGCATACATTCCTCATGTCCTTGGATTCAGCAGAGTAATTCTTTATGTCTCCAAACTGTATCCGCAGAACAGGCCTGTTGTATCGTATGTCAACAGAAAGAAACAAATCCGCCTTGAGGAAAAATGTAGTCTGAAGGTGAATTTTCCCTTTAACAATATAATAAAATGTATTTCATTCTAGAGAACACTGATCCTACATTATTAAACTTGTGTACGTGGTTGAAACAACCAGACTAAGGACAGAACAGCCTCTTAAGAACAAACATGTTTCTCATAAATAATGAAAGCAGCAGTGGCAATCTAGGCTCGCAGCTAGCACGGCTGGGGAACTCTGCTTCGCCTAGGCACATTTTAAATATTGGGAATTTTAATATGTGCTGAAACAAAATTATACGTGCTTAACAATCTCCAGTACTATCCCTGGAAAGTCAATGCTTACTGTATATCTATTGGATGTTCGCTTAGCGAAATCTTAGCTACAGTAGGTGAGAGATGCGGGTTCAGAAAGTGTCTGTTCAAAGTCACCTGCTAGCATTGAGCAGGCAAGTTGTATTGACTAGAACAGCTTCAGTAGATGCTTTATTTCCACAACAAGGAAGATACTGTACGTAACATCGGTTTCAAATTTTAATTGTGGTAACTGAAATTAGCAACTGGGTGGAACAACCGGTCACATTTTGACATAAATGTAAAAGTGTATGGGTCGACAAATATTATGTCCACACGCATTGGAAGGTTGACGCAAGCATTAGGTCAACAATGGCTAGGTCGACAGTCAAAAGGGCGAAAAGAGTTTTTCATTTTTTTTTGTCCCGAATGTCGATATGGTTGACATTGACACCGCCAAAGTTTACCACGTCCCCTCGAATGACTTGATGCGCTCGCCATGCGTTGGGTGAAAAATGCATGTCGACCTAATGCTTGTGTTAACCATGTAAACACAGAGCTATAAACCTGTTCATTAAATATATATCTTTTCGATCCATAATTTGGGGTTGACTCAAATTTTGGGGTCAAACTTCTGGTGTCGCACTAGGTATTAAATGAATGGGAAAGTACATTGTTGACTATATAATGATAGAATGTAGTGTGATATGCTACCATATGAAAACCATGTTTGGTACTAAAAACATACAGTGCAAACCGTATACTGAGAAATACAGTTACGGAGATGGTTTAAAAAGAGAAGTTAATATTAAGAAGGTCACAGAGTTAAAAACAACTTTCAAATTAGAATGTCCAGTTCCGTGACTTTTAATGCACCGGGGAAGATGTTCAAAAATGCCGCCATCCAATGTATATGGGGCTCTATGGGGTATTTTATTCCGTGTTAAAAGGCAGAGGGGAGCCGATGTCACTGTATATGCCCCCACCCCCGGAAACAAGGCCGCTAGGATATTGATACAAGACATTAACGTTTTCAGGAACCGGTCACTCCTCGGCAACCGGTGACGTACAGATAACGTGGTCACGTCTTCCAGAAACCAGTCTGAAGGTTTACAAATACTTTTTATAATAATGAAGATTGAATAGAGAGTAACATTATCAAATCACGAACCCTTGAATGAACCCTTGAAAATAAGATATTGATCTAAACTTGTTTAGATAATTTTATGATGTGGCCGCCATTTATATAGCCATAAAAAAATGTAACACCAAGAAATTATTAACACCACATCCGACCCGATGCGCGGTCCCTTTCACATTGCATCAGACCCTACAGATTGAACCTGCTGTAGGTTCAGTTTGTCGGATCGGACCCATCAGCGGCACATCGCGGGGGCTTTTTCGGACTCATTATGTATCCAGTCCGATGGTGTCTGCCAGTGGTACCGGCACACACCTTTCTGCGTGTTCTACCCTCCAGGCAGCGGGTGGTGAGGAGCAGTGGGGTGGGTGGTGATCAGCAGGACAGACACGCCGATCAGTGGCAGGTATTAGAATTTTTTTTAAAACGTCTCAAATGACTAGCCGGCCTCTGATTGGCTGAGATCTCTCTCAGTCAATCAGCGGCAACCTGGAAGGGAGGCTAATCATTTCACATGTTTATTTTTTTAAATTGTAATACATGCGAGAATTGCAAGTTTGACTAATGTATGGGGGCCTTATAGGAAGGAGAAGACCTCTTGGCCAAACAATAGTTGGGTCTAATAGTAAATTCAGCTAGTGAGATAATGCATTTCGGAATCTGGATGACGGGTCATCGTGTCTAGGTCAACAGTCAACAGGTCGTCACCAAAAGGTCGATATGAGCTAGGTCAACATTGATAAAAGGTCAACACAAGCAAAAGACCGTCATGGCAATGGTCGACCTTCAGTTTTCACAATTTAAGACAAAAATGATTACATTTTTTATACTTCGCAACCATGTGGACTCCGATTGGGAACGGTAAAGTCTGCTGAGCGATGTGGTAGCACTAATTGGGGGTCCATGTCGATAAAAACGTGCAAAACGCATTTCAACCTTTTCATGTGTCTACCTTTCGGGATGTGGACCTAGACCTTTGGTCCGCAACCAGGAGTAACAAAATATAAAACAAGTAAGCATCGCAGGTTTAACCCAGGCTTGTGTTCTCCATAAAACTAGAGATGTGCGGGTTCCGTTTTACTCAAATTTACTTGGTTTTCAGATCTGGATCTTATTGGATATCCAAAACATGTGACAGCCGATAGCCAATAAGATCCGGATTTGAGAACCAAGTAAATCCGATTTAAAACTGAACCCGCACATCTTTACTTAATACTATTACGAGTTATCTAAAAACAATAATAGACTAATTTTGCATACAATATCAGCACCTATATATGTCTAGTGTCCATTTGTGTTTCTCCGAAACACTGCCATCTGTTGGCTGCGAGTGAATCTACATCTCTTTCTCGCTCACACATGCACAAACACAGAGGCAATCCCAAGGTAGCAGACTAGCTTTCGAAGCATTTGTTTCAAGCTGCCTTACTAGTATGCATACAAACACCGCTATTCCTGAGTGAGCCAGGACACACTCCCAGAAATTAAAACTCTTGTAAAAAACTGCAGAGGTTGACAATTTACTTATTATTAACGGTTAAGTATATAGCGATGGCATATTCCGGAGCACTTCACAATTGGGAGTAATGACTTGAATTGACTAAAAACAGGTATTATGAACAACAAAAGAACAAAAAAACCAAATCTCTAGGCTGAACAGATGAATATCTACCTCACAGTTCTCTGTTCCTTTATAATAGCTATTACCATTTTATTTTATTAAGTACCATTTAAAACCTCATATCCACAACAAGAAAAGAAAAGGAATATTCTGATAAACTAAGCAGGAGATCGTGACTCGCGTTTATGCCTAATTGTACGAGCAGCTGAAGACACTATAATAAAAAAAAAAAAATACACAGCGCTAATAATAAACTATATAATCATTTCATGAATGCTCCGGAAAATAATCATTTGCTGCACAATTTAAAACTGGGAGAGGGAAAGTAAGAAAGATTTAGCATTAGCCCTGCGGAGACGTGATGAAAGGCCGGCTCCCCTTATCGGAAGCCTGCTCACATGATTTAACGATTATCTTGCTTTTAGTGTCACCTGTAAACTGTATACAGCCTTCCATTAATCTGGCTGTTTGATAAGAGATTTTCTTCTGTACTGTCACTCAGCGCCGTTTATGCCTCTTGAAGCCCTCCAAATACCTCGCCAAACATTTCTGGAGCTGATAAAACACGTAGAAAAGCAATGCGAGCCCTATTTTCCATTCAGAGCTCAATACTCCATCATTGCAGTGATATCATTTAATATGTTGTACTTGAGAGACATGAATTTTAAAAAGAAAAACATGGAACAAGACTGGGATGACTGCGGTGTAACAAGCACGAAATTGCCCAGCGGGTAAAATGTCTTTACATGACTGGACGGCTTCCTGAATTCCCAGGCTTTATGGGGGTTGTTCTATTTTATATCCAGTAGGTTTAGTAATTTATTTATTATTTATTAACAGTTTCTTATATAGTGCAGGCTTGCCTACCCTCCCGCAATGGCCGGGAGCCTCCAGAAAATCGGGTCCTTCTCCCAGCCCCCCTGGAGGGTGGGCAAGTCTCCCGCTTTCTGGTGATAGCCCCCGCTCCCCCCTTGTCCGCCGGTATAATTACCGTAAATTGCGGGTCCGTGGTGAGGGGGCGGGGCTTAAATGATGGGATTGCTGCATTTAAGCCAAGCCCCTCTCCGCAGCCCGCGAATCACAGCGTTTTCCAGCATGGGGGGGGCGGGGCCAAGTGATGTCAGCCTTAGCCTTGCCCTTGCCCCCCTGACGTGTTGCCTCTTAAGCAAGTTTTATAGCATATTCCGTTGCGCTTTACAATAGGAGACCGTGAGACAACAAACAGGGCATTTACAGACATTCAAAATGTAGGAGGGCCCTGCTCGCAAGCTTACAATCTATAGGGAAATAGGCATTGATAAATAAGGATAGATACTGTAATCTTTATTGCATTAATTACACTAGAAGGCAAAGGTTCCTGGTGTGCTGTGTGAAACGGTGACCCAATAGTTTGGCCAGAGGTCAGGAGGATGGAAAATGTGAAAAAGAAAGAGAGTGGATATGTGTCTACTGTACAGTGGGGATGTGATTAGATAGGAACGGTATATGAAGGTTAAGTGGCTGGTTCTGGAATTTGATAAGCTTGCCTGAAAAGGTGAGTTTTCAGGGAACGCTTGTAGGTTTGGAGACAGAAGGAGAGTCTTGTTGTGGTTGGGATGGTATTCCACAGATTCGGTGCAGCTCGTTGAAAGTCCTGCATGCATGCGATGAATGGCCATGTTGGTTTATTTTGAGCAAATAATTGTATATTATCCACTTGCCCGGCGTGGTGGCATTGTCACCATACCATACTGTGTGTTATTTGACCTGGTCACAAACAATGCCACCAGTCAGAAACACATACAGCAGGGGTAAATTTACTAAGATGGGAGTTCTATTGAAGATGGATTTCATCTATTATCTTGTAGAAGTTGCTAAATAAAATAAGAAGTACAATGTGATTTGTTGCATCCCATCTTTAGGAGAACTCCCAATCTTAGTAAATTGCCCCTATAGTAGCTGGCTACGGAAAGATCATCTTACGCTGCCGCCAATCACAGAGGGGTCCCATGTCCCCTCTGACTCCCCCAGTGCCTGCCATGCTGCCAATCACTGCTGATCAGTCAGCACAGCAGGAACAGTCAAAGGTATGAGGGCCCTGCTCGCAAGCTTACAATCTACAGCTATGTGGTGATGGTTGCAGCCGCTGGGGAAATCAGTATCAATATGTTGATATTTCTGATGTCTGAAATAATATATAATAATAAAACTTTTTAAAGAAGTTTAAAATATACGTTCTTGACTTAATTTAATAATAAAAAAATTCCGAGCGGCTTTGGAAAAGAAATTGCCAGTTAAGTGGCTAAAAGCGAGTTCGAGATCGAGATCTAGGAATGATGCACCCTTAAAAAGAATCTGGGCTTGGGTAAAAAGAAGGTTCAAAATGCAAGAATAACATCCCAAAATGTGGGAAGTCCATACCCTACAATCTTCCCAGTAAATTGTAGATGTACAAAGGATGGGATGTGTTTAGCATACTGGCAGATGGGATGCCATAAGTCAGACTGACGCTGGCATCCCGATCTTAAGTACGTTGGGGTGGACTAGTGGAAGTTTTTTTTTTGGGGGGGGGGGGGGACGACTAGATGGAGCTTATGGTTAGGCTGCAGGAAAAGAAAAGGCACTTAGAAGAGGGGGGTTAAGCTTCGGATGCAGGATAGGAAGTTATCCGCTAGCAGGGAGGGTTAGGGCGGTGTGTGTGAGGGGTTATGGTTAGGCTGCGGGGAGGGAGCATTAGAGTAACGGGAGGGCAAGTATACTTGACAGACCTCTATTGGGATTTCCTGCATTGGGATGCCAGTGTCTCTCAAACACAATAGTGAAAAAATGCTTGGTCTTTCATTGTGCGCCAAACGTCTCACATTCTGTTTATGGCAAGTGCCCCTGGAATGCCAGCATGGTGTTCCTGTGTCAGGAGTGTTGTAGCAAATCCAAAAGATGTAAAGTATGAAACATCACTTGCTTCATTTGATTCAACGTTTTGTGTTTTTGTCCTATAAAAATGATTCTATATATGGCGCCACAAGAGGCCCTGCAGCACACAGCAGAGAAACAGCAGTAGTGCACACAGAACAAGACGATGGAGGACTATACTTACTAAAGGTCTATTTCAATAAATCTTTATTGATTTCAAAATCAGGAAAAACTAATTTCAATTTAAATCAATGTTGTGTTGCTGAGGCCTTAACATACATTTACTAATATTTAAAAATCATCGTAAAAAAAATGTTTGTAAATGTGCATTACAGCTCCTGAAACACAACATTGTATTACATCAAATTTTAAACCATTTGCAATAAAAATCTGACCTTTAGTAATTATTCCCCTTACAGGACAAAATGAACAGTGTATAACCATTGCGGCACAGGTTTAGAAATAACCACATGAGCAGCGCAGGGTTAGCACAGAGGTCAGGTGCCGCTGCTGGCAATGAAGAGCAGAAGATGGTATAATGGAAGGGAAAGCACGTGAAGGAAAAGGGCCCTGCTCATGGGAAATGTAGGCCCTTATTCTGGTTCACTCGCAAAGGCAAATTCCTTCTCTAAATTTGGGTGGGGTTTTACTTCAAAGTGAGATCTATATTGCAGTGTAAAAATAAAGCAGTCAGTATTTTCCCTGCACAGAAACAAAATAACTCACCCAAATCTCAATCTCTCTGCACAAGTTACATCTGCCCCACCAGCACAGCAGTGCACATGGTTTTGTCCATTTGAGAAGGAATATGCCTTTGCGAGTGAACCAGAATAAGGGCCATAATGGGGATACATTACAGTTACCGCTCTCAGGGGCAAATTTATTAAACCAGGTGAAGTGGAAGGTGATAAAGCAGCAGTTAATCAGCTCCTAACTATATATTTTAAACCCAGCCTGTAACTTGACCATTATGAGACGATTGGCTGCTGCATTATGACATCACCAGGCTTAATCCATCTGCCCCTTGTTTATAAACCACTGAATTATGCTATTACATATTTGTTAAAAACACCATATATATTAAGAAAGTATGGGGCACAAGTATTAAGCGTGTTGAAGTGATAAAGTGGAAGGTGATAAAGCAGGAGCCAAACAGCTCATAACTGCCAATTTTCAAACTCAGACTGTAACTTGACATTTAGGAGAGGAATAGCTGATGGATTATCACCTGCCACTTTATCACTTCACCAAGCATTAATAAATCTGTCATTCAGTGCCCTGATCCACCCAGCGCTTCCCTGTGTAAGACACATTGTGCCAACACATATGCAAAACAGGCATGCCCAAACTACGGCCCTCCAGCTGCTGTGAAACTACACATCCCACAGCATGCCTTGCCATCGTTTTAGCAACCCTAATAGCAAAACTGTGCCAAGGCATGATGGGACTTGTAGTTTCATAACAGCTGGAGGGCCATAGTTTGGACATGCCTGACCGGATGTGGATCGTATTGTTGACCCGACTTAGGTTGACAGTCATTAGGTCGACAGGCAACTAGGTGAACAGGGTTCTAGGTCGACATAGGTTTAGGTCGACAAATGCGTTAGGTCGACATGTGTTCGGTCGACAGGTCGACATGGGTCTTTTCACTGTTTTTTTTACCCGAATGGACACAGTTGGAAGTCAACTGCAGCCCCTCACATCGCTCGCGATGCTTCGGCACTTGTCCCATGTCGACCTTCATCCATGTCGACCGAGAACCCTGTTGACCTTGTTGCCTGTCGACCCAACGGCGTCGACCTAAGTTGGGTCGACAATACGACCGTATCCCGCCTGGGGAAGCTGTATCAAGCCTCTTAAAGACAAGAGAAGTGTACAAGTTGCCCATAGCGATCAATCTGCTTCTACTGTACCAGCATTTATCAAGTATCTTCTACAAAATGAGAGGTACAAAGCAGGTGGATGCTATTAGCAACATCTCCCATCCTTAGATGGCTTGATACATCTGCCCCCTACTTTAATATTGGCTACTAGGACTCATTTACAGACTACATTGGAAGGTTGCACTAGATTTCAGCAACTAGACAGGAACTTGCAGCAGACCATTACAAGATCTTACAGTAAATGGATCTGATTCAGCACAAACTCCTACATGCAATGCTGAAATAAATCCCTGTTATTAGTTCATGCTCCAGACAAAAAGATAACTTCTGCTTTTATCCATCTACTCTACCTGTGCAAGAGCCTTACATGGCATCTAGGCTCCATTCAGTGATATTTGTGAGCAGGCCCCTATATTTTTGTCTGTAAAGTAATCCATTACATAAGGGGCAAGTTTAATCAATTCTCGGGTCAGTTTGTTAAAGGGCATACACACGGGGTGATTTTGGTCATATTTCTAAGCAATCTGTCTAGATCCCATACCAGATAGAGCCATCCTCATCTAGCCCTATAATAGGATTAAGTGAGTAATAGAATTACTCTGCTAATCCCCTACTGTATTGTTCTATGTATTGTATTGCAGCTGAGAACAATAGGCCTTGGCTCACCGTGGCTCACCATGGCTATCCAGAGAAGGCTTGCTGGGGAGGGCTCCCTCTGTATGTCACCTTTGTCTGACTAGGGGCCAGATGCACGAAGTGATAAAATGGAGAGTGATAAACCACCAATCAATCAAATCCTGCCTGACATTTTTCAAACACAGCATGTGACACGGCAGGTAGGAGCTGATTGGCTGGCTGTTTATTACTCTCCATTTTATCGCTTTTGAAGCTTAGTGCATCTGGTCCTAGATCTTGAATACATGTAGTCAAGATCTAGTCAGATCACTAGTGTTCTAACCAGAGAATGTGTGTATGGACGATTTCCCTAACCAGCATCGCTCAGCATGCAGGCGAGCAGAAATCACCCAGTGTGTAAGGGGCTTAAGCCTAGCACAACTAACTGTACTTAGGACTATGCAATCAGCTAATTAGAGATAGTACAGTTGCTATGAACCATAGTGAAAAGTAACAGGGCAACCACAGGCCACAAGCATGTTGAGTAACAAGGGTAGGATGTCCACACCTCTTTGTGCGCATGTGAAGTCTTGCATCTGGGTAGCAGAATGTCATCAGTGGGTTACCCATGAAACCATTGATGGGTGGGGGTGGATGTGTGCCTGGGTACCATCAATGGTTTCACCCAGAGACTGACATCTACAGCTATAGCTACGCCCATTGGAGCACTGCTATGTCGCACCTGTGACTCATTGGAAATACATTTGCCGGTGCAGCGCAGCAGAGTTGTCGGTGTGACTCAATATGCCACTAGTTCCTATAGATTGTCAGCTTGCGAGCAGGGCCCTACTGCCTCCATGTCGGTTTGTTCCTAACCAGTTTGTTTAATCACTGTTGTTACCAATTGTAAAGCGCAACGGAATAATGCTGCGCTATATAAGAAACTGTGAATAAATAAATTAAATAAATAGTGTCCATATAGCAGCCCCAATGAGCGCGGCTATATCTCTAATGCTGTATTACTCACCAAACCGTAACCTACCTAGGATGGGTTCTGGATGACAGCCCAACAGGGGGGGGGGGATCCCGACAGTCAGTATCCCGACTGCCAGTGCTTCGACAGGGGAGATCCTGATTCACACGGGCTTTTCTCCCTTGTTGGGGTCCACGACCCCAATAGTAGGAAAATAGAATCACCAAGCCCGCAGTGTGGCAAGTGCAGCGAGCCTGCAAGGGGCTTCTTTGCGCTCGCCCCCCTGTCGGAGCACCGGCAGTTAGGATTCCAATGTCAGGATACTGACCGTTGGAGCCCCATACCACATCTACCTATATGAGGTTGCTGGGACTGCTTGTGCTGACACCAGAAGACAGACCGGTGAGTGCAGCCTGGATTGCGTTACATAAATTTCTGCTAGGTCAATACAGAGCCATCCATAGGGACTTGTTTGTCATTAAGGCTATGCAGACTCCGCAAGGTCACCCAAGTACAAACTGCTCGAGCTAATAATAAAAATAAAATCTCTTTATTTTTAAACAGAAATATGGAATGCTCCTACGTGGAGACGCAGGGTATATTGTATAAACATGCACACAGCAATAAATAATTACTATAATCTTGTAATTTTTTTCTCTCCTCTGCGATCATTAATTCAGTTTCTCTATTTCTAAGAGCACACAGCTGCAGTTTGTTACGGTCTCCGCATACAAGGCTGGGATTTGTTTGCAAAAAGCTGCAGAGTTCAGCGGAGAGGAGACTATCACAATGAATTTGCTTTAACATGTGTAAATGCCACTCAGACTACTGACTGACAGCCCAGACTCTCTGATTCCATGTACTGCGTGGCGTGCTCGCTGGCAGCATGTTGGAATGATTAAGGTATTCTGCCCAGTGCAGTACAGCGGGCTCCGGCTACCTGTGGTTCTGCAGCTTGGGTAAAGCAAGTCTCAGCGGAGGCTGGATGAGCATGCTGAGACATGTAGTTCTGCGATAGATGTAAAGCTGAAGGAGGCTTGCTTCTGCTGCACAGTGGGTCATATTGGTTAAAACAAATGATATATATATATATATATCTATATATATATATAGTAATTTACACACACACGCAGCACATATACTGGGTATGGATCATTAGGTCTACAAGATGATGGTCGACAAGCAATGGGTCAACACCATTAGGTCGACATGCTGAAAGGTCAACATGGGTGTAGGTTAGTGATGGCTAACCTTGACACTCCAGCTGTTGTTGAACTACACAACCCAGCATGCCCTGTTACAGGTTTACTATTTGGCCATGCTAAAACTGATGCATCTCATGCTGGGATATGTAGTTCAACAACAGCTGGAGTGTCAAGGTTAGCCATCACTGGTCTAGGTCGACAGGTCATACGTCGACATGGGCAAGGTAGACAGTCAAACGGTTGACATGGGGTTTTTCACTGTGGTTTTTTTTTACCTGAATGTCGACCGAGTCGACATGGACACTGAAACCTAGCACCGCATCCATTCGCCATGCTTCGGGCACACTGTTTTTTTTCATCCACCACACCCTAGTGGATGGCAGGGCACAAAATACCGCCTGTCGGCACATGTTGGCTCAAGAAAACTGTGAAAATCCCCATGTCGACCTAATGGTGTAGACACAATGCTTGACGACCCAATCCCCATATACTGTAGGTGACGTTATCAAAGAGAAATATAACTGTAACAGGACAGAGATGAGGGTTCCAGGAGAGAAAAAGGACAGAGAAGGAAAAAACTACAACAAGCACAATAGCTAGTGACCTGGTAAATGATGTAGCCAAACTACTACTACATATTATTATAATACATTTTTCAAGGATCCCACAAAACTCTGGAAGTAGTAATGAAAGATACACAAAGCACACCGCACCCATTGCTGTATCTATTACTTCTGCCAATGCATCGTTAAGTCATTCAGCTGTAAAAAGTGAATGCAGTAGCGTGTCATTGCCTTTGTGCCACACACAAGCCTCCAAACAAGGGTATGGCCTATCAGTGGAATAACAGGACACAATGCTGGATTGGGGAAGTCACAATTATATGAACAGGCAGAGGGATTAGAACAGAATCCTAACACAGAAAACATGACACGAATAATAGCATATAGTTATATAGTTAACAAAACGGCTTCTCCAGGAAATGTAAGTGATGGGACCACTTTAAATACAGAATTCATCAGGTTGTTTTAAAAACAATTCAAATTCCAACACTGACTGTAACATACATACAGAAGATGTGCGAGACTTACTTAAAATGTATTTGGAATCTGTATTTTGAGGTCATTGAGGTAAAAGTACAGACAAGAGCACAGTTTAGGAATTAGTGTCGAAAGGAGAGTAGAGGTAAAATAAATGTGATCCTTGGTCATACTTTCTCTCCTGGAATAGTGTTGCACTACTGACCACCCAAGGAGAGCGGGCAAGTCTCTTGCAGCCAGTCACCACCCTCCCACTTACTTGAACAAAAGTGGGTGGCCAATGACGCAATTCCCTGATTCACCTCATTGTGGTCTCACCACCCGCTGCGCTACACCTGAGCTTCCCTGCTTGCTACTTCCCGGAAGAAGCAAGAATTTGCGCGTAAAATGGGCCACTCTTGATGATATGAGCAAGTATAGAACCTAAATTCAGGTGGCATGGACAAAATATTTACTAGTCATACATATGTCTTCACATACATCTAGCCACCCAGCACATTAAACAGCCATGCCATGGTGTGACTTGGTAAACTCAGAGCGTCTAAACTTGAGACTTTGTTCATTAAAATGCATATTATTCACAACATTACACACAAGCAGCCAATGATATGCAGCATGCCTATATTCTGTGTGCAACCATAGCATTTTGTATGCACCCATGGTCGCACACAGAATATAGGTATGCCACATATCATCAATTAATCAGCTGCTTTTGTGTCTTATTCACATAGCATTCACATTTTTGGCATGAAAAATAAAAAAAGGCCACCAGACACTTAAGGCCCATACACACTGGGCGACTGAGCTGAAAGCCACTCAAAAAAGCAAGTTTGAGCGGCTTTCAGCTCAAAGCTGTCCAGTGTGTATGCCCCAGCGATGAGCGGTGAGCGCTGCTGCGCGCTCCCACATCAGCGACAGGAAAGCTGCTCATCTGCTGGTAATGCCAAGAGATGAGCGGCTTTGAGGACAGCTTTGAATAGCTCTGCGTTATGCAAAGCCGTCCTCCCTCCGGCTGACGGCGCTGGGCAGGGGAAAAGACGCACAGTGTGTATGCGATCATCGCTGTCCATATACGCTGCGTATAATCGACCCGTGTGTATGGACCTTAACAGATTTGCTCAGGACCTTTCAGCTCCCTCCCGCAGAGTCACCTATTGCGGCAACATGTATTAGGACACATCCGAATGCCCATGTAATATATGAGATTAAAAACAATACTTAACTCAGGATATGAACAAAATGCTAAACTACAACTGGAATCAGGATACGTACATTGTATCGACAACCAGTATGTGGAACCTGGAACGCAGACCTCATTAAGCGCACAAGTACATAAAGCATTTTATGTGTGCCGGCAGTACAATTGTACACACGAAGGTAAGTGATGTGTACAGTTGTACGGTCAGCGTGCATAAAATGGTTTAACCCTTTGAGCGCCAGGGCATGTTGTCAAAAATAGGTGTAAACTTTGCCAAGCAAACCTTTTCATTAAACCCTTTGAGTGCCAACGTTGCTGTGAGACCATTCTCAAAATATCCGTTAAAAATGTCAGTGCCACTCACAGCGACTCTTCTTTTTTTGGGTGCAATATTTAACTAACTTTAAAATTAAATGACTCGGCCGTATTTGTATTTATTTAAACTAAAAAGAACAGTTGCTGTGAGCGACGCTGGAATTTTTAGCGGATATTTTGAGGATCGCTCACAGCAAACATTGGCACTCAAAGGGTTAAGAAGCATTTCACACTTGTTGACCTTATGGTTCCTGGGTTCCGGAGTCCACACACTGCATGTGGACAAGAGAACCACATACCACGGAATCAAGTTTGTGGGATTTAACTACAGCCTGAACGACCGGTGAATTATGTATTGTATGATTCTCACATTACTCTGTGTTTGCATGCAGGAACCATGGTGAGCAAGGAGGGGGAGAAATGCGTGCTGACATCCTCAGAAAGTGAAGCCGAGCCAGCTGTTTCCTTAGCCTTAGAGATGAAATATGCATTGGACCCCAACCGGCAGATCAAGAAACGGAATAAAGCCCTCCAAGTTAGATTTAAAGATATTTGCGAAGCCCAAAACGAGCAGAGGGATAAACAGCTTTGTACTGTGCCGCAAGGTGAGAAAAAAGATCCAAAGTCTCTTTCTTACAAAGCTTATCGGAAGTACATGACCGTGCCTGCTCGCAGGTCTATACCCAACGTTACCAAGAGCACAGGGGTTCAGACTTCGCCAGACCTGAAAAAGCGATACCAGACTTTTCCGCTGGATCGCAAAAAAGGGAACTTATTAAAAAACGCTTCTGGAGCCGACACGTTGAAGGGTCAAAACAATGGATTTCTAATAGACGTGAAGGAATCGAAAGATCACAAAAGCTCAGGGGAGTCTCATCAATGCAGCAGGGTCAACGACCAAGTGGTTGCTGAATTAATGGTGCATTCAAGTGAAAACATGGACGTCATTACTTCTAGCAATTGCTCAGATGCATGTGGAAGCACTGATTTGCACAGCTGTACTAAAGAGTCCCCTTCTCTTCAAAACCCAGCAATATCCACCTCGGAACAGACCATCTGCCATCTGCATGACACAGCGAAACACGACAAACGGCCATTCGGGAATATGCAGTCCCACCACCTGGCACACGTTAAAGTGCTTTTGAAAGAGGAAGCCACCATACACTCACCTGCACTTAACCCAAACTTGAAAGACCCCGAAGACTTGAGTGACACGGAAAGGACAGTTTGCCCACTGACAGATGAAGATGACAAAAGAACTTCTCATCTTAATGGCCTTCAAGGCCAAGATGTAAATCCAAAAGGCTGTACATCGCGGCCACAGAGTCAAACGATGGAATGTAACGAGCAGGCCCTGCAGATTAATGTTTTACCCGTGGAAAAAAATCTGCCTTGTCAGACTGCCGTTGGCTTGAGTGATGATTGCCAACAAATTGTGCCTCATACGGAAGTGATAGACTTAAAAGCACAGCTTCAAACCATGGAGACCCTGATCAGTTCTAGTCAGGAAACAATTAAAGTGCTTTTGGGTGTTATTCAGGAGCTGGAGAAGGGAGAAGCTCATCGAGAGGGGTAAGAGTTCTAAAATTTCAGTATAGCAGCATCATGATTGTGGGGTTAAATAAAGAACATCACATTTTATTAAAAAAAAAATGTCAACTCATTCTACAACATCTCCAAAAAAATGTGCACACTTATGGGTGGGCAATATTTACTGTCAAATCATATAGAAAGTATATATATTTTTTTCTTGGTACAATAACAAAATAACATTATGTCTAGTGTCCGTGTGGCTCCAAAACACTGCCATCTGGTGGCAGCAAGTGAAACTACATGTACTTGCTTTCGAAACATTTGCTTTGAGCGGGCTTACTAGTGAATAACAATTATTTTATTTTTTTAATTGGGAAAAAAACAAATTTCATAAAAATTGAAAGTCAACCTTTTCATGAGTCTACCATTGCCATTTTGACCTATTGCTTTTGTTGACCTTTTTAACCATGATGACCATATATTGTTAAGCTATATGGTCAGGATGCTCTAAACCAGATATGCGGTACAACCCCTGTTATCTGGGATTTTACCGCATATTTGTATTCTCTAACCCCCCTCCGCAGGTCAGTGCTGCGGAGGGAATCGCCAGCAAAAGCTGTTGATTACCTGCAGAAGCCTATGGGCTTCTTACCAAGGCGCTGTGTGAGGGATCCGTCACGGATCCCTCCCAGCATGCCCCGCGGCCGTCCCCGTTGCTCTGCGCTCGTGCAGACGTACTCCGGGGTCTAAGACCCGGAAGTCCAGTGCAGGAGTCGCATCGCAAGGGACAGCTTTATCGCAAGAGCTGTCCCTTGTATTAATAATCACATATGTTAGAGCATATGCGATTATTAAGAATGTGAAGCCCAGCGGAGGGGGCGATAACTGTTAGAGCATCATGCCCATTATAAGCCATCCAGATACCGTTTTAAACATATACAAGTCACAGCTGAAACATAGCAGACCTTGGGATGAGAAAATGCTGCAGCCGCTACGTCATGGTACTTTGTACCCCGAGTCAGACCCGGATTGACCAGTGTAATCTAGCACTGTACTTTGTTGTTACCAGTTGGTGTGGCCAAGTTGCTCAAGACCGGTTTTCCCGAGAGGGGCTATTTGCTATGGGTATGGTATAAGGGACAGAGAAGTCACTAGGTCGACATACCATAGTTCGACATTAAGACTAGGTCGACATTGACATAGGTACTAGGTGTAGGAGGAGCTGTGATTTTTTTACACTGTAAGATAATTAGTATTAGTTTATTATAATCTGACATTTACTAGCATTATTAGCACACAGTATAAAGTCCTCAGTGTTATGTTTTCAACTTTAAAAAAGAAAATGCCAATCAAAACAATGTCATCGGGATTGGTACAAAATCCCGGTGGTCGGAATCCTGGCAGTCAAAATCCTGACGCCGGAATCTTATTAGCAGAATTCAAAGGTTTGTGCACGTGGCCAGATGAGATTCGGGTGCCCCAAGCACAAGATAAGGGGAACGTAAGTCTTAATCCCAGAATGCTTCCATGAGGTCTTCTCAGTAAAGTTCACTTTAAAAGATATGATCAAGGCCAGCACCGGTCCCAACAAAGGCGAAGGGTGTACGTACCCATTGCCTAAATATTACTGTATAGGGTTTTGTGTTTCATTGTACTTTTACTTTAAAGGAACCATGTTCCCAAATATATATCCCTATCCTGCGTCCCTATTTAGATTAGATATGTTGAATCACAATGACAGTATTGCAGTATGTATTCATCATCATTTACGGGCCTGATACACATGTGGAAATGTCTTGTGTTTCAAGTAATGGCCCATTAATTATTAGAGGCCTGATGCAGCCCCCTAGTATCCTGCAAACTCTGAAAACTTGGTTTTATGAAGTTTGCCTGCAAGAACCAATGGCATCTCCAGATGGCATTGATTCCCAGAACCCCGTTCATGCCTATAGGGTCACTTGAGTGCATGCATAAACTCAGGTGACCCAACGCAGTTGGCCAGCAATGGTGTTCCTTCAGTAACAATTTTAGGGATTGGGGTTACAACTACTTTTTCATTGCAGCCATCATGGCACTGAAGCAATACTGCTGCAGTATTTAAGTAGCCAGCACTGCAACATGTGGCCAGTTAGACACTTAATCATCTGGCTCTTGCCTTCTTTAGCACAGAAACCGTGAAATCAAGTGAATTGGGCAGCATGGACGGTGTATTGGTTAGCATTACTGCCTCGCAGCACTGAGTTTTGAATCCCGACATGGCCCAAACTGTGGGGAGTTTGTATATTCTCCCCGTACTTGGATGGGTTTGCTCTGGGTACTCCAGTTTCCTCCCACAATCCAAAAAATATACTGGTAGGTTAATTGGCTCCATATAAAAACTAATACTAGAATGAAAGTGTGTGCATGTATATGTGTTAAGGAATTTTGGGGCAGATGTATTAAGCCTTAACAAGAGATAAATGCAAGGGTGATAAAGAGAGATAAATGCCCAGCCAATCACCTGCTAACTGCCATTTAACAGGCTGTGTTTGAAAAAAGTCAGTAATGAGGTGATTGGCTGGACGTTTATCTCTCTTTATCACCCTTGCATTTATCTCTTGTTAAGGCTTAATACCCCATATTAAGGGCCCATATCTCTTGTTAAGGCCCCATAGATTGAAAGCTGTACTGCAGCAGGGACTGCAAAATGTGTGTGAACTATAAATAACTGGTAATAAGAATAATATTGTAACTATTGGATTGTTAGTCCTATGCGAATGGGTGCTCTCCTATAATTGCTTTCAGTACCATTTCCAGAGGACATACCGTGGAGCTCATTGTCTACATGGATAGTCAGCTGACTGAACCAAGTGCTGAACTTTGTTGCTACTGCAGCTGCACTGTCAGTGATGTCACTTTGACATCACTGACGGATGGATGTGCTTTGCTGATTTACTGCTTTGAAGTATATGTCCACCATTATTATTGTTTTTATTATAATTTGTATACTGCACTTTAAGTCAATTTTCTTATACTTTCCAAGGAGGTTGGAAGTGAGACATTATAAAAAAAAAAAAAAAAAAAAAGGAGAGATAGAAACAAAGCATTTGACGGCAGATAAGAACCATTTGGCCCATCTAGTCTGCCCTTTTTTGATCCTTATTTCTTTGTAAGGATATTCATATGCCTATCCCAAGGATGTTTAAATTGTTCTACTGTCTTAGCCTCTACCACCTCTGATGGGAGGCTATTCCACTTATCCACTACCCTTTCTGTGAAGTAATTTTTTCTAACATGTCCCCTGAACCTACCTCTCTCCAGTGTCAGTGCATGTCCTCGTGTTCTATTACTTGTTTTCCTTTGAAGAAAAATTCCCTCCTGTACTATGTTAAAACCCTTGATATATTAGAAGATTTCTATCATGTCCCCCCTTTCCCTTCTCTGCTCCAAACTATACATGTTAAGATCTTTTAGTCTATACAGGTAAGTTTTGTGATGTAGGCCATGCACCATTTTAATTGCCCTTCTTTGTACACTCTCCAATGTATTTATATCCTTCTGAAGATATGGCCTCCAGAACTGGACAAAGTATTTCAGATGAGGCCGTACCAATGACCTATAAAGTGGCATTATTACGTCTTTTTTTCTGCTACAGATTCCTCTCCCTATGCAACCAAGCATCTGACTAGCCTTCTTCATTGCTTTGCTACATTGCCTCCTTGCCTTTAAGTCCCCTGAAATAGTGACACCTAGATCCCTCTCTTCCTCAGCAGTTTCCATTATAGTACCCTTGATACTATATTGAGCTTTTGGGTTTTTGAGTCCCAAGTGCATAATTTGGTATTTTTTAGCATTAAACTGTAGTTGCCATGCTCTTGACCAATTCTCAAGTTTACTTAGATCATCAGTCATTTGATTTACCCCTCCTGGTGTGTCTACTCCATTGCATATCTTTGTGTCATCTGCAAAAAGGCATACTTTCCCTTCAATACCATTTGCAATGTCACTAAGATATTAAAGAGCACCGGTCCAAGTACAGATCCCTGGGGTACTCCACTGGTAACATGTCCCTCCATAGAATGCACTCCATTTACTACAACTGTCTGTTTCCTATCCTGCAACCAGGTTCTTATCCATTTAATTTGCCTTCTCTGACCGTGGATGTAAGGAACATTCTCTGTTTTTTTTTTTTTTTTATTGAATGCTGGGCCATGCCCAGTTTTTCCCAAGCTGCTGGCCTGCTGGAAAGGATTCACTTTCTGCAGCCACGACTGGAAGAGGAGACCAGGTCAAGGCTTTGGGGGGTGGAGCCATGGGGCAAGCCTGGCACTGTGAGCACCAACAGCTGCCGTAAAATTACTTTCCATCAGCCACCAATGGTCATTTCTGACAGGGAGAGCCTAGCTTGGTGGAGTCACAACTGATGCCGCCATGCCAAGCATGTTTATTAATGCCTGGACTGCTAGAGTGCCTTGAGGACAGATGCAATAAGCCTGCAGAAGTGATAAAGTGAAAGGTGATAATGCAGCAGCCAATCAGCTTATAACGATCACGTTACAGGCTGGGGGGTAGATGTATTAAGCCTGGAGAAGATATAAATTGGAGATAAAGTGAAAGGAGATAAAGCACCAGCCAATGAACGGTGTTTGAAAATAACAGTTGGTTGTTGATTGGCTGGTGCTTTATCTCCTTTCACTTTATCACTTCACCAGGCTTAATACATCTTCCCCCTTGTTTATAAACCACTGATGTATGCTATTACATATGTTCAAAACACCATAAATTAAGGAAGTATGGTGCACATGTATTAAGTCGTGCAAAGTGATAAAGTGGAAGGTAATAATGCACTAGCCATTTAGCCCCTAACTGTCAAATTACAGGCTGGGTTTGAGAAATTACAATTTGGAGCTGACTGGCTGCTGTTTTATCACACTCCTATTTATCACTTCACGAGGTTTAATACATTTGCTCCTGTGTTCCCTAATTTACAGTTTCCATGTTTCCTATCTCTCCCCTTTAGTTTGAAAGCAGGGCCCTCCTTACTCATGTTCCATCCATCCCACTATCGTTAACAAAATGTTGTATTTATTTAATTTAAATACAGGTATACTGATTATCCTGTACTTTTGTTACTATGCCTGATCTGTCTAAAACTGAATGACATGACAATTGGCAATTTATATAATTATATATTCAGTGTTCTTCAGACAAATTAGCAACAGCTCATATTCAAGATATATATGTATCATCTTCTAATTCAGTTCAGCTGATCACCATTAAGTTTGGTTCATTTAATTTACTCTTATCTTATAATTACTACCTTTGTATTTTGCAAGGCACGTTGGCATTATCTGCCTGAACAGCTCAAAGTAAAGTATTCAAAAGAGGTAATCAATATACTTATTCAACAGCTACCTTTTTCAAATTCACATTAAAATGTGGTAGCATTAAAGAACAACGCGTTTTGCCCTGAAAGTTACATTTGCTTTACACTTGGGATTAAGTAGGGGGGGGGGGGGGAATATCTCTTCGAATAATTTACATAAAAGTCACTTTAGCCCTTTTTTTGGGGGGGGGGGGGGGGGGGGATAGTCATATAGAATTGCATTTATTTTCAGCAAATGCATTACTATGGACGGAATTCAGTTGCTCATGGTCGTTTTCTAGACTGTAAAAAAAAAAAATGGGATTTTACTGCATTTTGTTTTCCAGGCAATCCAATTAGAGTCCATTTTTTCAACCTGGAAAATTACCTGTTTCTGGGCGAAAACACATTGTATCCATGGTAATTTTACAGACCTATGTGTTTTCACTGCTGCGAAGACCTGGCACTTATCAAGGACTTTTTTTTGTGACCTTAGCAGGTCCCAGAAAAAAAAACCCTGGTAAGGGCCGGCATTGAGCTGCATTCTGTGATAATTGGATAGTCCCACTGGATTAAGCAGCCCAGGGTAGATTACAATGGTAAATTGAACATTCAAAACATTAGCTTTATTTTGGGTAGGTATTATTAGGATCTGTTTATTTTCCACCAGAACCCTTTATTTTGGGTCTGTATTATTACAATCTGTTTATTTTCCACCAGAACCCACCTTCTTTAAAACCTGTTAAACCTTTAAAACCATAAGTGATTATACTGTTCTAAAATAATATGTTGAGGACTTGGGCCTGTTGGCAAACCATGGGTAGGACAGCACATTGCCATGTCATTAAAGTGGGGGCGACAATGGTCTGCTTTACAGAAAACAAGGGAGTGTAGGTAAACAGCAGATAGGAAGACATTACGTTTGCCCATAGAGAGCAGAAATAACAAAATTATGGAGGAGAAGGATTGTAAAAAAAAAAAAAAAAAATAGCAGATCTGTCTTAGCTAAATCAGTACCTGACGGTGGCCTTGGTCTCCTGATGCTTCGTTCTTACTATCACGCAGCTCAGCTAAATCAGATTATCTCTTGGCATCCGGACCCAGGGTGTAGAAGGTGGGTAGATCTGGAAAATGCTTCGTGAGGGACGTGTGGATGGAATAGTATGGCTTCCCAAGTCACTTAGACCAGCCTTGGCCTGTGCCATCCTGATTTACTCTTAAAGTATGGGGCAAACTCGGAGTATCCCAATATCTGGCACAGCACCCCTCCCCATTATCCCCTATATGGAACCATCCTCTATCTCCCCCAGACAATAGCAGATGTATGGCTAGTTTTTGGCAAAAGATGCAAATTGATATGTTCAAACACGTGAAGGGTCAATTTAAGCCGTTATCATTTACTGACCTTTAAACTCATTGCTCAATCCCTGCTTCATGTCTATACCAAAATCTTCAGATTGTGAGTATTGGTCATCTCAGTTCCCTACACGTAAGCTAAAGCTGGTCATACACTTCAGATCTGGCTGGTTGGAACAAAAACATGGTTACAGCAAATGACAGTTGACCATTTGCTTGGAAATGCTGGAAAACTGACAAACTGTCATTCAGAGATTACCAGATTTTTGTTCCAACCAGCCAGACCTGAAGATAAATCTGTAGGTGTATGGTCACCTTTAGAATGCTCTCTTAATTTGAACGCCTTGGTACATACACTGTTGGTCAAAAAACATTTTTTTATATGGTATACCACTCGGGTGTGGTATAGGGTTCCGACAGTCGGGATACCGACTGCCCGGACTCAGACAGCATGGTGAGCGCAACAAAGCCCCTTGCGGGCTCACTGCGCTCACCACCTATTATATTCTCCCTCTATGGGGGTCGTGGAAAATAGCGGGTGGCCGTTGGGCACCCATCTGTCGGCGTTTTGACAGTCGGGATCCCGACGTTGGGTAGAAGACGGTACATTCCTCCACACTTGCTGGTCTTGCCAAATTATAAAAGCACGCGCATCCTCATCAACAAGGCAGCGGGGAGCATTTTCCCTGCCGCCTCTGCTTCAGGGAGATGGGCAGGGTTAGGTGGGGGTGAGGGGAAAGGGGGGAGGCAATCGAGGAATCAGACTGAATGGGGCGCACGGGCATCTCTTGCGCGCGTGCCACTTCCGTCTGACAAAAGAATCGTTAGGACCCGTAACAGTGCTAGGGGCCCCATCTGTATGTAGCTAGCTATTTAATAAATTTTAGCTAGTTATATAATATACATCCTTACAGCGTAATTTTAGCAGCAGAGAAGTACTGTACTACCATTACTACTACCACTTACTTGTATCAGGCAAATTGTATTTTTCTAGCGATTTATTGTATACTTTAATTATTTAAATTAACATTTATAATTAAAAAAATTAATGTATTCTTGAATTGATATTTGCAGAAATTAAATGACTGGCTGTGAAGGCATTACTTTACTATTTTTGTTGAACTTCTTTGATACCTAGACTACTAAACAAATCGTGAAAGATATACAAAGTATTCAAGGGAATGATGGAGAAATGTTCAGTATCATTAAACTGCAAAGCTATGACTAAATCATTGACTAAAATCAGACTAAAATGTTAGTCAAGATTCCCAGTTGTTGGGCACTGAATCAAAATATTGGAATGCAATTTGTTTGGTTTCTAATACCACTTTCACACTGCCTAAACGTTTTAAAAACCGGTATTTAAAACGGGTCTAAACCTTCACATTGCAGTAGATTACAATTTTAAATGCCTTTTAAATACCATTCACATCAGTCAACCCGTTTAATCCCCTGAAAACATTTCAAGGCAGCTAGCCTATCACAGGTCTGTAGTCTGTTGTTTTTGCTAAATACCGTTTCAGAGCCATTCTCACTGCATAAAAAACGGCTCTGAAACATGTAGGACTCTGCTTTTTAAACATTTTGAAATACCGGTTATCTTTAACCGGTAAATGAACTCTGGTGCTTTCCCACTGCAGTCTTAAACGTTTTAAAATGGAAAAAAAAGGCAATATACCGTTTAACAAGTGCGGTGTGAAAGGGGTATAAGTAAGTATTACAGACCAGGTTCCACGGATGAAGATATTTCAGACACACTGATCTAGCCTTTGCAAGCAGCAGAGTATTTTACAGGAAATTACCATACTCGTTAATGAAATGAATTCACTGCTGAAATATCACTGGATAGTCTCAAACAAAAGGTATGAAGAGGGGGCTCGCATATCTCGTGTGACCTTGACCCAGTTATACTATTAGTAGATGTCACAGCAGACAAATGTGGAGAGGAGCAGGACAACAACGTGTAGCTGCATCTCCGGGAGATGAATCCATCACTGTGAAATAAAAAGCAGACTGTTTGCACTCTCTCTTTACCCAGAGTGCCCTTATCCAAACCTGCTGCTGTTCTCCTGTCAGCTGCTGAGAACGGATGGCTGGTGTGTGGAGCCATTGTGCATTGCAGTCACATAGGGCGTTTATAGATTATTGGCAGCAGGGTAGTAAAAGACTTCAAAATAAAAGTACAGAGTATATTACAAAGATGCAAGTAACGGAGTGAACAGAATTCTTAAAGGTACATAATATTCAATTACGTGTCCTTATACTAAGAAAGGAAATAATGTAATTGAAATAGTCGAAAATGCTACTAAAGGAGCTAGAGCATCCCCTGAAAAGACAAAAGCTGATTGATGCCTTCTATTCATTTTATTCTGCCTGGGAAACACTGTATTATCTTAAACTGTGGATCATTATCAGATTCTGAGTTAGGATGTCTTTGGACCACACATTGAGAGGCCGGCCATTTTGGATTATGATATTGGTGCCCTGCTGCTGCAGGTTCCTGATGGGGAGGACATGGTACATCATTAGGTCCCTGTCACCTCATTGATCATGCCAAAATCTTCATTGATATGTCATATTGGCTCCACCCCCCGCACTAAAGTGGGAAACACTCTGTAAGGGAGGTTTTCTAGGTACTCAGAATCCCCCCCCCCCCCCCCTGCATGCGCCAATGCTGCTTAAAATAGGTTTTAGGGAATGGGAATTGGAATAATTTATAATCATTTAGAAATATCTGCAGTAGAAATTAATATTAAGCGATGGGGCAGAGAACCAAATGGAATGACAACTATAACTCCATGAGGAATAATTGTGAAGTGCTATCAAGACTGTATTTGACAACCATACACAGTATGTCATATTAAAGGCTGGTATTTGATGAATAATATATACACAATAACGAAAAAGATTGCAATTACTGAAGTATGTCCATCATTCTATTTTAATGTTTTACTGTAGGTTAGCATTTTAATAGAGAGGCGCTATGCCAGCCAGTGATGTCACAGCAGCTCAAATGACTGGAGCCTACTGTATGTCTCAAATGTCAGGTTCCTTCTTATAAATTAATTTTATACAGTATTCATGTTTCAGATGTAAAAATGGTTACTTTAGTATTTACTGTAGATGTCCTTTTAAACAAAATAAATGAAATGTTCAATCTGGGCAAAGAAAACAGAACTTTGCTAAGAAATAAGATACTGAAGCTACTTTCTAGGTCAAGTGACCCCATGCACATTACAGTACCTTTCCTGTCTTTTCTTTTTATTCTCTGTACTAAATAATCGTTTCAAATGTAAATGCAAATGTTGCTTCATATGTAGTTTTTCATTTATAGAAAAATCAGGAAATCAGGTTTGAACACTCAGAAATTGGAAAATCATTGGGCGGGATGTACTGCCGCCTGAGTTCGGCGGCAGTACAGGATGCTGGCCGAACCCTTGCTTTTTTTTTTTTTTTTTAAATGGGCAATCACTGGCCTTGTAAGCTATTGCCCCTTAAAAAAATAAAAAAAGTCTGGGTTCGGCCGGCATCCTGCACTACCACCGAACTTGGACGGCAGTACATCCAACCCATGGTCTTAAATATTTGAGAATGGATTGAAAAAAAGGTTCAAATTTCCCCTAAACGCTGAGTTTATTCTATGAAGTTTTAAGATTGTCCAATTGATGTTACATTTGAAGTTGGGATCCTATTTATAAATTTTTGGAGAAATGGTCATATCTATAATGTACATACTGTAGCACACACTGTGTTGTCACCACTTATAAGAATGTTAATTGGATAACACAAGAAACCAGGGTACTTCTGTAGTTTCACGGCGCCGGAAGTGCAGAGGCTCGCGTGCCGCTCTAGCTATGAAACTTGGCAGCCTGCCAGAGGCTCTGATTAACCGTGCGCTTGCCGCTCTAGCTGAGACAGAGTGTGCTCGCGCCGCTCTAGCTCTGTCTGACTGAGCTTGTGCCGCTGTAGCTGTACGTAAACCGCTGCCCAGGCGCTGACAGGTCAATGTCACTGTGGCCCTTGTAGTTCCACAGTGAAATAGGCAGCGCCTGGGCACCGCTGACCGGCACAGCGATGCCGGGGCTTCTAAACTGTACAAGAGATTCAGACGCAACTGCGTCTGAATCTCGGGTTACATAGATAGCCGCTAAGAAGCGGGAAAGCCTGGTGGCCCTAGGGGAACACTATTGAAACCCACCCTCCGTGCCACTAGTGGAAGCCACAGCTGTGGACCGTGTAAATCCCACTATCCACGCCCACCCGAAGCGTGGCGAGCGCAGCGAGCCCCGCGAGGGGCGGCGGTACGCGTCCTACGACCTTTTCATACCCCCACTATCCACGTCGGCGTAGAGTTGAGAATAGATTAGTGTGGCGAGCGCAGCGAGCCACCGAGCCCAAAGCGTGGCGAGCCCCGCGAGGGGACGCGGATACCTTCACAGCTATCCGCGTCCCCTCGCGGGCTTCACAGGTGTCAGCGTGCGCTCGCCACACTAATCTATTCTCAACTCCACGCCGACGTGGATAGTGGGGGTATGAAAAGGTCGTAGGACGCGTACCGCCGCCGCTCGCCACGCTTCGGGTGGGCGTGGATAGTGGGATTTACATGGTCCACAGCTGTGGCGTCCACTAGTGGCACTGAGGGTGGGTTTCAATAGTGTTTCCCTAGGGCCACCAGGCTTTCCGGCTTCTTAGCGGCTATCTATGTGACTCGAGATTCAGACGCAGTTGCGTCTGAATCTCGCGTACAGTTTAGAAGCCCCGGCATCGCTGTGCCGGGGTGTCCACTTTAACATACCCCCGTTGTCAGCGGTGCCCAGGCGCTGCCTATTTCACTGTGGAACTACAAGTGCCACAGTGACATTGACCTGTCAGCGCCTGGGCAGCGGTTTACATAAAGCTACAGCGGCACAAGCTCAGTCAGACAGAGCTAGAGCGGAGCGAGCACACTCTGTCTCAGCTAGAGCGGCACGCGCACGGTTAATCAGAGCCTCTGGCAGGCTGCCAAGTTTCATAGCTAGAGCGGCACGCGAGCCTCTGCACTTCCGGCGCCGTGAAACTACAGAAGTACCAAACCAGTGATTAGAAACCGTCTCCAGCAAGATTACTGAGTGTGAATGCCTTCTTAACTAATCTTTTGAATTGCAAGACAAATTTGGTCCCTTTCATTGGAACAATGATTAAGCACACAGTACAGTAGATCCATTTGCAGTCTATTAAGAGGATCCTGGTGAAATATTTGATCTTTGTTCCAACAATATTCATTGTACTGTATATTGAGGCATATAAGTTGGATTTTCAAAAAAAAAAAAAGACACCCAGCGTACTGAAGCAAGATGAGCTTTTTAAATTCTAAATTCATTTTTTTTTTTAGATTACTGAAATACAGTATACCAATTCTGATCTCAGTCAAAAAAATATTACATTTTCAAACCCTTATACAGTATATCAAATACTGTGAAAATAAGCAAAATATTCAAAATTCAAGCGGACCCGTTCCCCTTAAGCATATTGAATGAACTCAAAAAAATGAGAAACCGAAGTAAGATAAAAAAAATAATAATAAAAAGCTGGATCAGTTGGAATAACAGAACCACAATGCATCTATTGCGCCTTGAGTCCTGTTGGAGAAAGTGCGCTATATAAATTAAACTTACTATTGGGCTACATTTGCTTTCCTACTTAAAACTGCACCACAGAAGCCAACTTATTTCCACAATAGGATCAAGTTTCAATAAAGAAATATATATAAGCTAACCGCTGAGTAAGAATGTATCAAGACCACATTTATTACATGTGGCACTTTTAAACCATACAATAGTTTTATTGCGCTTGTTCAGTCTCAATAGGGAAATTAACAAAATAAAGTTATTTTACATGATTTAAAAAAAAAAAAAGTTTGATGCTGTTCCAGAAAAACACAAGGGTCCTCCTATTGGCTCATTCTCTACCTCCTTATCTCACTTAAATGGTCACATGTAAATAAATATATTTTCAGCAGATGGGGTCCAGATTGGCCCAGGCACCTTGGCTACACTCTGTAAGCAAGGTCTTAGATTCACCAAAAAGGCGGAAAACTTTGTCAACCCCAGCTCTGTTCATAAATCCATGTTCTTAACCAGTCACGGTTTTACCTATGGGCTGCAGGACTGTAGCTCCCCCAGGTAAAATCCGCCACCTCCTCAGCATTAGTGAAGCCAGTGGCTTCACTGTGACTTCCTATTTGAAGTACTATCTGCCAGTCAACTGCTAGGAAGGCAGTCCCATTGGAGGTGTTCTCTCTCCGGGACTGCCAGTCCAAATTGAGATAGACAGAGCTGGCTTCCTATAGGAAACCACTCCCTGACTTACCATGCAGCTCTAGCCAGCTTCAATGGGCTGCAGAAGACGTAACCCAAAGAAAGCCAGGCTTTTGCATATGGAGTACCGCCGATGGTACTTTGTATTTGCCGAGCCCAGGGCCTGACAACTGTATAGTACAGGTACCGGGACGTTGGCAGAGATCCGGTGACAGCCCTCCTTCTACTCACAAGTAGGAGCCGCCGCTGTTCTTAAGCATAAAAAGACTTGCCAGCTTTCAACTTTTGGGAACTATTGTTGTGTACTGTAAGTTCCAACCTGCTGAAGAATATACCATTAATGGTCTGCATAATAATCTAACATTGATGAGGATGAAGAGATCACATTTTACTGTAGACCAGGGCTGGCCAATACCGGCCCTCCAGATATTGATGAACTACACATCCCAGCATGCCTTGCACCAGTTTTAGCATGGCCACATAGCAAAACTAATGCAAAGCATCCTGGGATGTGTAGTTCATTAACATCTGGAGGGCCGGTGTTGCCCAGCCCTGCTGTAGACAATACACAAGAAAACAGCCACAAAACATTTGTTCACACACTTCTCAAATATTTCTTCTTTTTATCAGTATTTCAGACAACACCAAAAATAATCATCTCCGTGTCATGTGGAGTTTGATCAGCTTTCGACTACTGGATTTTATTTACAGGAATAGACCTGAAAACAGAGGTAGCGGCATAACTTTCTTCCAGTTATTCCCTACAAAAACTGTGGGGAAGGGCTGTATCTTCAGAGGTGTAATTTGCAGGCTGCACAGCATGGGGTGCTGCCAATACGGAGAACTCAACTCATCTCAGACATGGCAAGCTAAAAATAAATATTCAGTATTGAAATCGGGAAGATACAAGGAGGTCAACCCGGTAACGTGCAAGGTCACGGGATAGCATTGCGGGATATTAGCTGTACTGGGAAGTGCTTATTCTTGCAAAGCAATGTTTTCCGTAACGTAATATCCAGAAATGCGGGCAGTACCACATTGTGCGAGAATACAGAGGCAAATATGTACAGTACATTGGGGAGAAAATTCAGCGTAATAGAAGTGTGGGGGAAGAGATTAGCATCTATCATTAAACAAAGTTAAGTTAATGATTTGACTGAACAAGGCTAGGAGGCATCAAAACGCTGAATGACTGAAATATCATTAATCCAATGTTTGTTAATTATACTTGCCTACCCTCCCCAATTTGTAGGAAGACTCTAGAACAGGCATGTCCAAACTATGGCCCTCCAGCTGTTATGAAACCACAAGTCCCATCATGCCTTGCCACAGTTTAGCGAATAGTGAATGCTAAAACGATGGCAAGGCATGCTGGGATGTCTAGTTTAACAACAGCTGGAGGGCCATAGTTTGGACATGCCTGCTATAGAAAATTAAGCATGCTGAGGACACGTGGGGCTACGATGCCATAATCGTGTGTCCACGTCCCAGCACCACCATACTGAGGCCAAGCCCCATGCTATGGAGCTGCACCCTCCCACATGCGACAACCAGGAAGTCTGTTAGAATGTTTTTAATGCCCCCACTGTGCCACCATGTGGTATACTGGACAAGGAGAAGCAACCAGCAACTTCTACTATTAGAAGGTCCTGGTTGATGTTCCTCCACATCAATGTTACCATGCTTGTTTATGTCACTGCTAAGAGACGCACACTCTAGGTAGGGGAGGCTGCAGCATGCCAAGGTGAGAAGCAGAGGGAGGCAAGTGTCACACCAAAGATGATGGGCTATGTCTCAGTAGAGCGTTCCTACAACACTTCTAGGTCAAGCATACATCAAGAATTAGTTAAGTAAATAGGTGACTACAAATGGGGGACCAGGAAAATACAGTCAAGTGGTGCAATAATTGGACAATGTCAGAGAATTAAACAGGTGAAAAAAGGAAAATAGAAAAGTAAATGAGAAGTGTGTATGGGACAAAGATATATACAGAAGATGTAGATACCAAACCTTAAGGACCAACAACATGGATGGACATGAAATACCAATCAGTTAATGCAGTGAAGGAGATAGAACAGAATAGTGGCGCATGGTTGAAAAGTAGGTGAGAACAATAAAGTAAAAAAAAGTTCCATTACAAGATATAGGCTCAATGCATCCTAGTTTCTGCCAAAATACAGTACGTGCATCTATAAAACAAAGAGCCAATCTCTCTCCTTATCCTACACATCTAACAAATGCGTTATCATCCAGCAGCATACACTGTAGAATAAGCACAACTCAAAAGGCATTTGGTACTATCAGAATTAAAACAGCCTTTTAAGATCATAAGATTAAGTGCAACGCTATGTATTGGGGAATTTCGCAAGTACGTTTTGGGTCATTCAGCACCGACCCTTTCTCAAGAGTCCCTCCAAGCAATTACACTACTCTCTGATGCTAGTAGGCTAAAAGCAAAGATCTACATCATTACTATATGGTACAAAGAAGGAGTAAAAAAAGTAAATAAAATCAGGTGAAATCAGGAATATTCTAACCCCAGAGGAGGAACGGAACATTCCTTGCAAAAGCAAAATGTCAGTTGAGATTATTGAGTTGTACTGGTTCACAGCAATAAATGTGCTGTAAGCACCGTAATCATTATATAAGCCATGTGTGCGATGAGACTAAACACTATTGGTTTGATTTTTATTAATGTTTATCTATGGAGGTCCCATGAGGGATCTATAGCACTGAACAGGAGGAACAGAAATGGACAGTATGTTACACCAGAACAAACTAGTAAAATTCTGGGTAAATATAAAATAGATTAACCGGTAAACATAGCGCAAACAGAAATCATCCAGCCATTCAATGGTTATTGTTCTGAGAGGGTACAAAGAAAAGGATGTCCCTCCTAAGGTGTGATGTTAACAATCTAAATATAAGCTACAGAAACAAATACTGTTTCTGGCAAAGGGATTTAGATAATTAGCTATTTTAATAGACTTTGGGCGGTATTCAATATGGGATTCCGACTGTTGGAATGTCCAATCAGAATCCTGGGCCGTTTTTGCTCTGTTCGACAGGTGGAATTCAGTGTTCCATCTGTCGGGTGTTGAAAAGTGGGCGTGTCGGGAAACAATCCGTGGATTGACGAAAAACGGACGTGAATACGCGGCCTTTTCCGACAAAACAGATACGACTTGTATTAAAGTCGGATCTGTTTGGTCGGAATCCGCCTTCAATGCTGGGGGAAACGGCAGCATTGTATAGGCGGGGGCCGCTATTTCCCCCCTGGAGGAAATAGCGGCCAAGATTGAATACCCCCTAAGATTACTACCTTTACATGTGATAGAAGAGCTTGAGAAGGAGCACTGATGGGCTTCATACTATATATTTAGCATAAGAAATATGGGGCTCGATTTAATGCCGCCCGAATTCAGCGGCAGTGCGAGCTGTCCGCCGAACCCGGACATTTTTTTAAAGGGGAATTAACTTACAAGGCAAAACCATGCCTTGGAAGTTAATTCCCCTTTAATAAAAAAACGTCCGAGTTCGGCGGATAGCTCGCACTGCCACTGAACTCGGGCGGCATTAAATCTTGCCCACTGTGTCTATTTACTATGCCTTGAAGAGCGATAAAGTACCAACCGTCTCCTAGCTATCATTTTTTTTCAAACACATGGCAGTTAGGAGAAGATTGGCTGGTACTTCATCTCTCTAAAGGTGGCCATACTAGTATGATTTGGGCCCTTTTCACACAGTTTTGACACATCAGGCCAATAAATCACGTGAAAAATGTCCAATTGTATGTGTATTACTTCCGATGCGATGCAAAGTCCCGGTTCTGGAGATGGTCATGGCTGCCACAAGGATTTGTTGTATACCACAGCAGTGAACAGAATCGCATGCAATACATCATATGCAAAAGGACCGCATAGAATATATCGCATGCAATGCAGCCACCAGGGAGTGGGTAAGTTGCCGGGGGATATTGCATGTCAGCTTTGCCTATGATACCTTGCACTAGTGTACGGCGTGTGCTTGTTACATATGCCCCATTGGGCATATTTAGTATGTAAGCTCTCACGAGCAGGGCCCTCTTCCTTCATGTGCCGCCCTTCGTTCTTTTACTTAAATCACCTCTATACTTCCTCCGATGGCTTCTAACATCTCAGTTTTCTGCCACCCTAATACTTATTTCAGTATTATCTGCTGACGCATGGGTTTATATACCCTGTACTTGTCCTATAATGTATTTTATTGTAAGTCATTGGTGTCTTGTTTTGCTTACTTGTTAATGAACTCTGTAACTCTGAGCTGCAAATCTTTGGCTGCGCTGTATAAATTAGTGAAAATAATAAGAGAACAGTTGACAGGATAGGACAGAAGACAAATGTTACTTATGTATCAATGGAATAGACGCAGGCTGCGCTAAACATTATTGTGTCCTTGTAAGCAGACTAGAACGTTTCAGTAGGTGGAGGTGAAAGAGAATGAGAGAATGAGAGAATGAGAGAATGGAGGAGTTGAATTCTGGTTGCACCATGGTTACCAAAAGGCCATATACTGTAATGTAGCATTATTTGTAAGGTGGAAATAATAGGCCTGCCACAGATTTATGCTCATGGGTAACGCAAATTGCTGAGTCCAGGAACAACCGAGGAGGTATGCACACATCAATGCAGAAATTATGCTATATATGTATTAACCCCTTCACGACATTGCCTTTTAAGGTAATTTTTTTTTTTTTTCCTCCTTGCGTTCAAATAAGCGTAACTTTTTTAATTTTCCGGCTATATAGACACATGAGGGCTTTTTTTTTGCGGGACAAGTTGTACTTTTTAATGGTACCATTTACTATACCGTATAATATTCTGGGGAATCAGGAAATAATTCAATGTGGGGTAAAAAGAAAAAAAAACGCAATTCCACAATTTTGCGCTGGTTACGGTTTTTTTGGAGTTCATAGTTCGTTTAAAATGATGGGTTATCTTTATTCTATGGGTCGTTACGATTCCGGTGATACCAAACTTATATAGTTTTTGTTACGTTTTACGACTAAAAAAAAAAATAGAATATGTTACGGTTTTTCGAATTTGCGTCGCGTCGCCATGTTCTGCGGCTTATAACTTTTTTATTTTTCCACCTACGGACCTGGGTGAGGGCTCATTTTTTGCGGGCTGAAGTGTACTTTTTAATTAATACCATTATGGGATATGGGCGACTTTCTGATCTCTTTTAGCTATTTTTTTTGGGGTAGGCGATGCGACCAAAAAACGTAGTTTTGGCGTTGGGGATTATTTTCTGTTTTCGCCTTTAACCTTGCGGGATAACTAATGTTATATTTTAATAGATCGGACTTTTAGGAACGCGGCGATACCAAATATGTTAATTTTTTTTATTTTTTATTTATTTTTATTTGGGAAATGGGGAAAGGGGGGTGATTTGAACTTTTAATATTTTTTTATTTTTAAACTTGATTTTTTTTTTTTTTTTTACTTTTACTACAAGGCCCCCTAGTGTACTTGACCACTAGGGGGCGCGATCGCCTGTACTAGGTTCAGCCATAGAGCTCTATGGCTGAACGTAGTGATTTTATGCACTTCCTATTACATCCTGCCTGAGGCAGGATGTAATAGGTATGCATACACGGCCAGCACAGGGGTCTACATTAGACCCCTGGCTACCATGGCAACCGATCGGCACCCTCCGATCTCGCTGCGGGGGGCCCCGATCGGCGCCGGAGGGGGGCGCCCCCCCTCCGATCAGCTATTTAAGCACTGCGGGCGCTTTGCCCGCGGTGCTTAAAGGGTTAAACGGCCACGATCGGCGAACTCGCCGCTCGTGGCCGTGAGAGCAGGGACCTGGCTGTAATATACAGCCATTACCTGCTCTCTTTCAAGCCAGCTCACTCCGTGAGCTGGCTTGATTCCCCCGCAACCGACATATGACGTATATATACGTCATATGTCGTGAAGGGGTTAAAAGGGACAAAAACTTGGAGAAGCAGAGAATCAGCACTCAAGGGTAGATTTATTAAGGTTGGTGAAGTGATAAAGTGTCTGGTTTTTATCACCGGCCAATCAGCTCCTACCTGTCATTTTTCAAACCAAGCCTGTAACTTCACAGTTAGGAGCTGATTGGCCGGTGCTAAAAACTAGACACTTTATCACTTCACTGAGCTTAATAAATCTGCCCCTCAGTACCAGACGGCAACTGCAAAAAAACAAATAAAAATTAGGGATTCATAAAAGAGGGAGATACTGTAACTGCACAAACGGTGTCAAGATAATGCGGTCATTGTACTGTATAAGCCACTAGGGAGACCACATCGTGGAACCAGGGTATATAGTTCTACCTCCTTACAAGAGAAACATAGGAAGAACTGGAGAGGGTTTAGAGCAGACGTGTCCAAACTATGGCCCTCCAGTTGTTGTGAAACTAAAAGTCCCATCATGCCTTGCCACAGTTTTGCTATTAGGGAATGCTAAAACGATGGCAAGGCATGCTGGGATGTGTAGTTTCACAACAGCAGTTTGGACATGCCTGGTTTAGAGTGTGATGTCATTAATAAAGTGAATGGAAAAGGTTAACTAATATTTAATTTGGGAATAAGTGCCTCTGAGATACCTGATTCACGTGTGCAAATATTTAACTAACCTGGATTGAAAAGGGTTATGCTTGGAGTATAAAAATAAAGGGCATTATGGAGGCGATTGATCCAGAGCATTTATAGGATTGTTATTTTGGGGGACCAGGAAGGTTATTGGGATATTTTATTATCTAGGATACAGGTTCTCAAACTCGGTACCTCAGAACCCCACGCAGTGCATGTTTTGCAGGTCTCCTCACAGAATCACAAGTGAAGTAATTATCTCCACCTGTGGATCTTTTAAAATGTGTCAGTGAGTAATGAATGCACCAGTGCACCTGTCGAGTGACCTGGAAAACATGAACTGTGCGGGGTACTGAGGACAGAGTTTGAGAACCGCTGCTCTATGACCGCTGCTCTGGTAACCGTTAAAGCCTTGGAGCAGACGCAGAGTTTAAAGCAAGTCGGCCGTAAGGGATTGTTGATCATTGTGTGCACGGAACAACATGCTTGCATTCCGAAAGTACAGTATGCAGACTTGCTCGGCAGGACAGCTCCAAAACATTGGTTTCACAGCCATCGCCGATGGGCACTGGCGCCAGACCTATCCCTAAATTACACAGGCACACAATGTTCCATAGCCTGCAATCCCATCGATGTGCCCTACGTGCTGTGTATATTTTCACCCTTCTTAAGTATGTACAGTAACTGCTGTCATTACACCGTGCTGTTGTCGTACATTCCATGTGATGTACCGATGCCCTGCTCGACCTTCACACATATCGTTTCTTTTTAGACTATCGTATCGGACTGGCCAAGATACAGCGAACTGCGACACATGCAGGAACAGTGCATGTATAATCTACAGGTAAGATAGCAAACTTTGCATTAACAATCCAATCATTTTGTTAACACATACATAGCATAAGGGGCCTATACACGTAGAAATTTGATGAGCATTTAAGCAATGATCACAGCGATGTGGTAGCGCTGTGTGTGGAGTGATCTATCAGGGCCAGTGTTCTCCGGTGGGAGCACTGACCCTGCCCGGTGATATTACTAGCATTTTGCATATTAAATCACCCAGGGATCGCGACGTGCATGGCCACACATCGCTATGACCAGGGCTATTTTTCAGTAGGCTCCAGCAGGAACTGAGGCCCTTATTCTAGTTCACTCTTTCTGACAAAAAAGCAATGCACATGGTTTTGTCCATCTAAGAAATATTTTGTCAGAAAGAGTGAACTAGAATAAGGGCCTCAGTTCCTGCTGGAGCCTGCTGAAAAATAGCCCTGGCTATGACCAATACACATGGAGCTATGTAGGGACATTTTCTAAGAAATCTAGTGAGATCGCTTACAAAATTACCCTAAATCGCTAAGTGTGTAGGTTCTATTATACATTTGCTACATACAGAGGAAAATATCAATTACAGTAATTTACATATAAAGATCTTTAAGTGTAAATAAAGCTTGCAGATAATGGTGTCAGGAATATTTTATTTAATCTATAAATGTACAAGCACCAGGGTGTTCTGCACCGCTGTACAGGTTTTAATAAGTAACGCTACTTGCAGTACAGTAGTAGTACATTTGTACTGAGGTTTAGTTAAAAAAAAGCATATCCCCAATCCTCACAGGATTCCCAGCATAGAGAGAGAGAACCGTGACTGATGTTTGCTGGCTCGTGGCGGGTATCCGGGTCTACTCTGCTCGCTGCCAGCAGCGGTGGTACTCCGATACCAACTGCTGTATTGCACATTTTTGCTTTTTTACATATCTAGATGTATTTTGTCCCTGGGGAATCAGAGACAACATTTAAAAAAGGGACGATGGGGATCTTAATGCAGGCTGGTGGTTTTTTTTTATTTTTTATATCTATATCCTGACAAAAGAGGTTGTTCTCAGAAACACCACGCAGCATAGCAGAGAATGGAAGCCGTCGAGGGCATGCGCTGTAATGGGACACATTTCTATTGATAGATTTTAATATGTAATTGCTTATGAAGGACCACAACATTTTGCATTAACTACTAGCACATAACATTATTTTGTTATACTGTATGTATATAAGTACTCTGTCCTGACTATATACATTCATTTCAATATGTTCAGTTTATACTACAAATAAGTCTAACCCCTATTTAAAAGGCCAGTAACAGGCAACCTGCGGAACTTCTGAGACAGTGGAACTCACCCGTCTTACAGTCGCAGTTTAAGCATACCTTAACAGCAAAACTGTGGCAAGCTGGGATGTGTAGTTCCTCAGCAGCTAGAGACACACAGGTTATCTAGCCCAGCTTTCCAACTGTGCTGTATTTGATTTTACAATGATTATTGTTTTATTTACAATTTGGTATATACCGTATCACACCATTCAAGCCCCTTGCGGGTTTGCTGCGCTCGCCATGCTGCAGGCTCGGGGATGAGTTACGCCACCTATCCTATAGTGGTCTTGGACTCCACAAGGGTAAATAGCCCATGTAAGTTGGGATTCTGACTGCCGGCTACTGACAGTTGGGATTCCATTGTCAGAGAAACGGCCGTCTGAATCCCGACTGTCTGTAACTCATCCGGCACCCCTGCTGTCCAGGGTTCTATTGGACAGTGTCTGTAGTTCCTGGTTGGAAACCATTCCCTTCCAACTTCACCACTTCTTCCCTCCCAACAACCCTTCCCCGTCTGCCTCCTGTGTCCTCCTAAGCCCCTGCCCCGAGCTCCAGTCTCAAATTTAGCCACATGGACACATGATATCTAGCACTGAAAATAAAGGGTTTCAGTTTTACTGCATTCAAAAAAATTAGGTCATTCCTATCATTTCTTTTTCAAAAGCTAAGAAACTGAGATTTATGTCTTACCTGTTAAATCTCTTTCTTCGAGGACGTCAGGGGCCACAGGGATTACATTGGGTAGAGAGTGAGGTCACGACCTTTCCAGCACCAGAAAGGATAAAACTTCTGGACTGCCCAGAGACAGCCCTGGCTCCTCCCTCCTCTACCCCGCCTCCTAGGCTAGCTTACTTTCAGTTTTTTCCAAAGCCAGGCAGGAGACAAGATAGAAGGAAGAGAAACCCATACAGTAACACATTCAACAAATATATGTGTGTGTGGTTGCTCAACAGAGGAACCATAACTGTGACATGTATAAGTACCTCAACAAAGGAACTTTTAACTAAGTTCACTCAACGGAGGAACTATGAACTTCAATACCATGAAGCAGGCGCGGCAGGGAGGGATCCCTGTGGCCCCTGACGTCCTCGAAGAAAGAGATTTAACAGGTAAGACATAAATCTCAGTTTCTTCTGCGGCAGACGTCAGGGGCCAGAGGGATTACATTGGGATGTCCTAAAGCAGCCACCTAAGGGTGGGGACGCGCCTGTGCCGCGGCCAGTATATTCTGGACTAATGCCGAGTTCTGAGAGGCAAACATAACAAACGCAAAAAAGCGTAAGAAATCGTTGGCAGACGACCAAGTTGCCGCCTTGCCAAGTTGCTCTGCCGTTGCACCACCTGTAAAAGCCCGAAACACACCCACAGATGTAGTGGAATGAGCCCGTACCCCTGCAAGAACGGAGAGTGAGGTGAACAAGGAATCCTGCTTGATAAACGGCCGCAGATATCGGCTGGCAATAGTCTGCATGGTAGCAGACCAGCCCCTCTTATGAATTCTCTAGTGGATAAAGAGAGAGTCAGATGGCCAAAGTATTACAGCGTGATGTACATAGTCGTGCAAAGCACAGACCATCTCCAGTTGATTGCTGCCCAGGAGAGACCGCCGGCCTACAAAGGGCAGGGATCACTATCTCCTGGATGACTTGAAATTCAGGAACCACCTTGTGAGGTGTAAAGTAACGTTTCAAAGAATCCGTTCTATGAGAATGAAAGACTATGAAAGGCGATTGACCTAACAGAGCCTACCGGGCAGACACCCAGCAGCAACGGTCAACAGGAAAACCGTTGTCCCAGTTAGCCTGTAAAGAGCCCTAAAGGGCCCAAAGAATCAGAGAAAGATTTTATCAAACCACCATGTTTGTAACAACCAGAGGTTGGATCTGCAGGACCCCCTGCAAGAATGAGCGGAGATCATACCACAGAGCTCATAGGCTGTGGAATACAAAGGAGAGAGCTGAGCCCTGTTGCTTTAAAGAAACAGGCGGAGGCCAGCCCCCACTACTTCTACCGAAAGGACAAAACCCTAGACAAACGGTAAATTCTGGGATTGAATTCAATCCCGTGGCTTTTAATTAGGTTGTCTTAACAGCCCTGTGAGCAGTTCTGGCCCCAGAGGCAGACAGATAAGAGAGACCCCTAACAGGGTTCACAGATCCGAGAACCAGATTCTCCTGGATTAAGGTGCCCCCACCTCCACTTTTAATGTACAAATTACTTTGAGGAGGAGCAAAAATGGTGAAAAGCCTACCTCCGCACGAATAGCCACTGGACTGACATAACAGAGCGTGGACTCTGTAACCTGCAGGGTCTCGAGACCTGGACACATACAGGGTGACCTGGTAAATGTGACGCAAAGCCATCAAACCACCATTGGTCCACCCCAATGGCCTACCAACCACAGGAACACCTCCGAAGGGAGGGTCCATCTGTTGGTATAGTTTTGCCAACAAGGCCGGGATCTTGCGCTCCCATTGGAAGAAGCGGGAGGCCTAAGCCTACAGCACCTGGTATTCCCAGATGGTCTCCCATCCAAGTACTAACCAGGCCTGACCCTGCTTGGCTTCCAAGATCAGACGAGATCAGGCGTGTTCAGGGTGGTGTGGCCGTAGGCTCATAGCCGGCCCACTCAGAGTGTCATAACAAACCACCCTTTTTTGCATCACCCGACTGGACCTGCACAGGGTGACCTAGAAACCAAGGTTCTACCTTGCAGAAATCCCACAGGACTGTCTTTTTCACTTAGGTTTCAAGACAGAAGCATCTTTTCCATAATAGCATTATCCAGTCTATGTCTTAAGATGTACTGTTGCGTGTATAAAACACGGATTTACCAAAAGGATCAGTTTTGGTTATAATGTATGTGTATGTAGATACATTAGAAAACAAACAAACAGGAAACTATATCGAACCGCTGTTTGAATGTAAGAAGCGAGAATGCTGACCTAGCACCGCTATATATATCCACTAATATACATATATATATATATATATATATATATATATATATATATATATATATATACATACATACACATATATATATATTGTGTATGTACATATATATACACATACGTACATACACAAATGCCTACAAACATAAACATATGCATTCATGTACCCCTATACAATAGGTCGTACAGATTAAGAGGCAACATATTGGTATATAGCATATGGTGGCGCTGAAATGAACAAGGCCGTCAACATTGGCAACCAGTAAAACTTCTACCAAAGTGAGATTGCGTCCCTGAAGGGATGCATAGTCAAGGCCATATTAGCTTTTAATTATAAAAGCTACAGCCAGTGTTACTCCGCTAACATAACTTAAAGGAGAACCATAAGAAATGACAAACCGAATTGTTTGTGGGAGAAAACGGGAGCACCCGGAGTAATCCCACGCAATTCAGCTGGTGTTCCCATGTGATCTCAAATGAGATTGGGCATATCCAGTGTGGTATGAATATAGATTGACATCAGTGCCGTGAGGTAGTAATGTTAACCATTACACAGTTCGTACTGCACCTCCACAGCTGCATCTCCCAAAAATGCTACCCCGCTGGGGTGCAAGGCTACTAGAGGCCTGGAGGAATACTAAGTCAAATTATCTCAAATGTGCGATCTGCATGTTAGATGCATGTGATCCTAATGTAAATCCGACTACATAGTCAGATCCCACACTGGATTGTATTGTGCGTACACACCACAACCAGCTCTGTATGTGACAGTGCAATGTTCCAACTTCCAATGACCAGGAATACCAAAGGTTATCCTGTGGAGAAATTACATCTCAGAGTCCACCGTTGGTGACGTTTGCCATAGTGCCCTGTCAGAACATGAAATAACCCCTGTATTGTGGGGACTGAATCCTTATAGCCGTGCGCCTTGTCTACTTAAGAGACGGGAGCGTTGCTGATTGAGCTATTGCTCTATTAGGGTAAAACAGGCCTGGACTATGTTCCGACAGGGTTTAAAAGTTAGCAGAGGTGTCTTACACCAAGTGTCTGGACCAGAACTGTAATGGCTGCACACACTGTGATTTCTAATTGACTTGCTATGGATAACTTTGCTAACTCATGAGTTAGTAACATACAAGTCATGCTACCTGCATTAGACATTGCTGCCCTTGCCTTTGATTAATGGAGTGACCTCTGTGTCACTCTGATAGCAGGGTATAAGACTTCCTGCTGTCCTCTGTATGTGACAGTGCAATGTTACCCTCAGTATCTGTGCATTAGAGTAAGGCAGTGACCTCTGTGTCACCCTGATAGCAGGGTATAAGACTTCCTGCTGTCCTCTGTATGACCTAGCTGGCAGCAAACTGTCCCCCCATAAACTGTAATCTGAGAACACAGTATCTTTCTGGAAGAAAGCAAGAAGGGGTTTTTATTTTGTCAGCCAGCAGATACACATTGCACAATTAGAGGCTTATTGCAGAAATCTAACGATCTCTATGTCACGGAGGAAAAATACATCAGGCAAGGCAACAGGGTATATGGCCTCAGGCCTCAGATGACAATGTAAACTGAGTTATACACTTTCCACCTGACAATATATACACTACACACACACACACAGGGAGAGAGAGTAGGTATAGGTAACCAGAGATAGAATCACTGGATAAGAGAGACAGTATAAGGAGATGAGCTGCCACAGGCCAATCAACAACACCATGGTATATAACACAGGAGTGATATGACCTAATTTACATACAGCCCAATACTGTCCCACTATGCTCTAAACCCCACTGTCTGAACACAGAACATGGGGGAGCAGCTGCATTCAATATGCAGTTAACCAGGACAAGCTTGAGCACAGCCCTGGCATTAGCAGTGAGGAGCCTCCAGCAGCGTGCAATGGCGGCAAGTATGTTAAAATGACCGCCAGAACCGCCTGATAGCTGGGAAAGTACCATGGACTCCGTCCTTACAATGGCGTCCCTTTTTGAAAGGGTAACCGCGCCATCAGGCTATACTCATATGCCCAGGCTGGCCGGTGGTACTTGGGCCAGCCTTGCAATGTGTGCAGGACACCAATATAGGAGTCCCTATGTCACTATCGCTGTCCTCTGACATTGTACAAGAGGCAGCTAAACTGGTACAGCTAACACCTATACTTCTGACATGCAGTGATGGTGTTAACACAGTTATGAGACACAGCACAATGCATATAATAATAAAAGTGGCACTGAGCTCCGCAAAGCACATAGGCCGGCAGGAGCATAAAGTACTGTACCCTGTGCTCCAGTAGGAGAGGTACAGGTGGGATTTGCCCATATGGCCCGGCAGTGAAGAGATGGAACTCCAGACTGGCAGAGAGCTCTCTGTGTCCTTCTTACACGTGCAGCAGGCAGGCAGGAAGAGATCAGGGCTGGAAACCACGTGGGTACATCCTAGCTCCTGTCTCCGAGAGAGGGGCTGTGTGAGGAGAGGCTCCCTCCCCCTACTAGCAAATGGCCACCGGGATTTCATGACTCATGCGGCGTCGGTAAAATGGCGGGGATCCGGCGCTTGCCGGGAGGCCCCGCATACCGACGCCGCTGCCCACACTCAAAGTCTCCCTGGTGGTCCAGCGGGTCAGGGTGCACACCTAGTGAAAGGAGGCGTTCTGGCCGCTTGCTAGTGCAGCCCGGCGATCCCCCCCACCGGGCTGCTCAGCCGCTATAACTGCGTGCGCATTCGCACTCCCAGCGGGGAGCGCGTTACCTGAAAGCGGTTGTCACCGCTGATGTCCCGGTCCCCGTCGCGGCTGTGCTCTCCAGTGCTTCAGAGCCAGCCGAACACCTCCGCTTGTGGGAGCCACGTGGGTGGTGTTGGGCTGCCGGGTCCCGGGTGATGGAGCGCAGTGCAGGGATCTAACAGACCCCCAGCGCTGCTGCTCTGTCACTGACTCCAGTCAGTGTAAAAATAAGAATAAAAAAAAAAATTAAAAACGAAGTTTAAGCTGCTTTAACAGCAGCCCTTTCAAAATGCGTGTTGGCTCCTGCCAGCACAATCAAAACTGAAAGTAAGCTAGCCTAGGAGGCGGGGTAGAGGAGGGAGGAGCCAGGGCTGTCTCTGGGCAGTCCAGAAGTTTTATCCTTTCTGGTGCTGGAAAGGTCGTGACCTCACTCTCTACCCAATGTAATCCCTGTGGCCCCTGACGTCTGCCGCAGAAGAAAGCCGGATCATTCGGAGATAAAACATATCTAACAAGTAAGGATTCCAGATTACTGTACACTGAGAATATGTGACACCGGCTGACTGCCAACCAGAAGCAGACCCATCTGTTATGGAACAGATGAATAGAGAAAGAAAGGCAAATATTTTAACATGTTTATGCGATTGTCTCGTTTAAAATATTGAAGCCTTTTATCGGGTCTGTTATTTGTTACAAAAGTGGAACAAACAAACAAACAATAGATTAGGAATGTAGCGAAATAATGACATAACTGCGCGACACATCCAGAGAGCCCGTCGGACGCTCGTAGACCTTCCTCTAGAATCAACACATTTATACAACAAACACAGTAAATGAATTTAATGCTTCTCTACAGGTATAAATGCATATCATGCTGCGATAATAATGATCATAGGGAGTCAAATAAAACGGCTAAATGATCTGTGATAATGCAATACTAACAAATATAAAGCGCACATTCTCCTGGGCTGTTCATTAACTGATAGCATCTAGTTCTGCAAAAGTACAAATGGAGGAATGCTTGGTTCTATCTGTATATATGTCACATATGTAATCTACCTGGCGGTCAGCTATGTGACAAGGCAATAATATAATCATTTGGAGGTAACCACTCGCTAAGTAGTGGTCCTTCGCTGTTTTACACCTCCCGTCCGAACGCCCGCCCTGTGGGAGAAATCATTGTATGGTCGCTGACCATCTCCTGCCTTTGCAAATAAAAGTCAGTCTCAACTAAATTTTATTTATGAGCACCGGAACGAAGATGGGGCACATCGCGGGTGCTTTTTAGATGGCACACACCTATCTGCAGAGGTGGAAGCGTCGGGCAGGAGAGACGCTAACCCGCTCTGCATCCCTAGAGGGCAGCGAATAAAAAAAAAAACAACACATACAAAAGAATGGGCGGCCACCAATTGGTTGAGAGCGCTCTCTCAGCAAATCAGAAGCCACCCATTCATTTGAATGTTTTTTTTTTTTTTTATTCTCCTGCCCCCCCCCCCCCCCCTTCCCATGAGTTACATGCGATAAATTGCATGTGATTTATTACATGTAAAAAGTGGCACATCAAGTGCCAAATCGTAAGTGAACCCTCTTGAGGGGCTGTAGGGAGAGCTCAGGAAAATTGGGTGGGCTTAGTGTAAAGGGTCTTGTGAGCTGGAGAGAGAGATATACAGAGGCTTTACATACCCTCCGTGTAGTATGACAAGATGACAGTCATTTATATATATCAACAACAACTGCATTACATATTTATTGTTTGTTCCCTGGGTACTATCTGCAATGTTCTGCCAGATGCAGAAAAATATGTCAGACTAAAACATTTGAATATAGATTGTGTCTACTTTTCAAGTTTTCTCTTTTATCGGGAAGTGTAGCAATGGCAGGCAGGGAGCTGCATGTTTGATCTTACATTTAAGGGAAAGATCAGTACCATGCACAGCAATTATTGAGTATTAAAAGGAAAACAGAAAATAAAAAAAGTCTGTTTTCAATGTCGTTTCCTATGCTTTCCAACACCGCATTCAGAGTTGCGGATCAGATTTGGTACACTTGTATTTAAGGTCAGAAAGCAAGGCCCTGTCTGTGTGTATAGCGTTGGGTTGATATCAAGATATCAAGGGGAGGGTGCTTTGCTGTGAGCAGCAGTTAGGAGAAAAGGGGGGATAGTCACTCCCCAATATAAACAAGCAAGTACAGGATAACTGCGCTAGATGTATGACAATGGGTTAGGGATTTAAAAAACGAATTTAATATTACATGAATGATAACATATTGACAAAGACAATACACATAAAAATCAATAAGTAAAAAATTACTTAAAATGTCAATAATGTGATAAATAGGTACAATTACCTTTGTTTGGATAGTCACTCACTTAGCCACCAGTACTGGGGAAGTCCGTCTAAATGTAAGGTATGGAATGGAATTGCCAAAATCCTAGCGGAATAAAATTCCTCTCACTGCTTTGAAATTGAAGTCGGGTCCTTAGGAGGTGGCGTTCCACCAGAAGATCTGAGCCACGGCGAGTGAATAAAGACAGATGCCTCTGGTGCGATGTTGCCGAGGGTAATAGCCGCTGGATAGGAATCGGCAGTAATTCGATGTGGTGGGTGCTGTATCCAAGTCTTAAAATACGCGTTTCACCGCTAAATGCGGCTTTTTCACCAGTACTGGTGGCTAAGTGGGTGACTATCCAAACAAAGTAAGTGGGTGACTATCCAAACAAAGATAATTGTACCTATTTATCACATTGACATTTTTTATTATTTTTTACTTATTGATTTTTATGTGTATTGTCTTTGTCAATATGTTATCATTCATGTAATATTAAATTAGTTTTTAAGGTACTTATGTATTATCTGGGCTCCCATGTTAAATGCACCCCATTTTTTCATACCCCTACTATCCAACTACGCATGGAGTTGATTTTATATAGTGTCGCGAGCGCAGCGAGCCACCGTGCCCGAAGCGTTGTCGAGCGCAGCGAGCCCCGCGAGGGGACGCGGTCTCTTAAGAAAAATGGGAGTCCAGATATTACATAAGTACCGTTTTTTAAATACCTAACCCATTGTCACACATCTAGCGCAGTTATCCATCTTCCTGTACTTGCCTGTCTGTGTGTAGTCTGTATAATCTTCTGCTAATTTGGGTTGCTACTGGTGGGTTAGCTATACGTTGGTGGTCTCGTCAATGGCGCAGCATGGGGGTGAGTTTTATTTGAAAATACATTTTCCATGCCTGTGCGAATTGGGACAATCATTCTGATGTGACTTTTCTCCAAAACTGGGACAGATACTGTAGGACGGGGGCTGGCCAAATTGCTCCTTGAGATCCACCAATAGACCCAATTTACCAGACCACCTAGCTGGTGCACAGGTGCAGTCATTACCAACTGTCACATTTTCAAACATGTGCTGCATTCATTCCTGCTATAGAGCCACAGGTGGCCTAATACACACGCTGCATTCATTCCTGCTATAGACCACAGGTGGCCTGATACACATGCTGCAGTCATTCCTACTATAGACCACAGGTGGCCTGATCTACATGCTGCAGTCATTCCTACTATAGACCACAGGTGGCCTGATACACATGCTGCAGTCATTCCTACTATAGACCACAGGTGGCCTGATATACATGCTGCAGTCATTCCTACTATAGATCCACAGGTGGCCTAATACACACGCTGCATTCATTCCTACTATAGACCACAGGTGGCCTGATACACACGCTGCAGTCATTCCTACTATAGATCCACAGGTGGCCTGATATACATGCTGCAGTCATTCCTACTATAGACCACAGGTGGCCTGATCTACATGCTGCAGTCATTCCTACTATAGACCACAGGTGGCCTGATACACATGCTGCAGTCATTCCTACTATAGACCACAGGTGGCCTGATATACATGCTGCAGTCATTCCTACTATAGACCACAGGTGGCCTGATATACATGCTGCAGTCATTCCTACTATAGACCACAGGTGGCCTGATACACATGCTGCAGTCATTCCTACTATAGACCACAGGTGGCCTGATATACATGCTGCATTCATTCCTATTATAGACCACAGGTGGCCTGATATACATGCTGCAGTCATTCCTACTATAGACCACAGGTGGCCTGATATACATGCTGCAGTCATTCCTACTATAGACCACAGGTGGCCTGATATACATGCTGCAGTCATTCCTACTATAGACCACAGGTGGCCTGATATACATGCTGCAGTCATTCCTACTATAGACCACAGGTGGCCTGATATACATGCTGCAGTCATTCCTACTATAGACCACAGGTGGCCTGATATACATGCTGCAGTCATTCCTACTATAGACCACAGGTGGCCTGATATACATGCTGCAGTCATTCCTACTATAGACCACAGGTGGCCTGATACACATGCTGCAGTCATTCCTACTATAGACCACAGGTGGCCTGATATACATGCTGCATTCATTCCTATTATAGACCACAGGTGGCCTGATATACATGCTGCAGTCATTCCTACTATAGACCACAGGTGGCCTGATATACATGCTGCAGTCATTCCTACTATAGACCACAGGTGGCCTGATATACATGCTGCAGTCATTCCTACTATAGACCACAGGTGGCCTGATATACATGCTGCATTCATTCCTATTATAGACCACAGGTGGCCTGATATACATGCTGCAGTCATTCCTACTATAGACCACAGGTGGCCTGATATACATGCTGCATTCATTCCTGCTATAGACCACAACTGTATTCATTCCTGACACCGACACACTCTACAGATCTAAAAAGTTGGCCTGGAGAAAAAGGTAGATACTGAGGGGTAGATTTATTAATTGTCGGTGTGGGGCATATGCGCTATCCCCGTGCACTAAAGCAGGGGATAGCTCTTCCCCTCATCTATTAAACCCTCTGTAACGCCGGCGGTGGGGGGCTGTGACATAGCGCATGTACTATTTTAAGTACAGCGCTCACCAGTGAAACCTAATTTATGAACGGTCAGCATCGCTGACCGTTCCACCGCCTGCAGCTATCGACTTCGACAGCTGCAGGCGGCGATGCCCTATGCCCACAGCAGGGACAGCGCTGTCCCTGCTGCTGGCTCTGAGCTGTGCTGGGGATCTCGCGTGAGTAGCGAGATCCCGCGCATGCGCAGTCCAGCCGGCCGGGAAGAAGCAGACAGTGCATCGCCGGAGGGGGGAGTTAGCGCTCCCCCGCTTCGGCGGCAAGATCTTAGTAGATCTTGTCAGTGCCCCCTTTTGCTTCGCCTCGCTACTGAGGCAAAACAGGGAGTGTTATAGCCGCACTCTTAGCGCTGCTATAATAAATCTACCCCTGAGGACCGGTTTAGCCATCCCTGCTGTAGGAGGTAGTATGGGTTATGGCTCCAATGTGTGAGAGTTTGGGTCAGTCTGCCTGTAGTGGGGGAATTATACTGTAAGCTACCCTGGGTACAGAGACTGATGGGAAAGACCATTTGCTGACTGTTGGTTGCCATTTAATGCAATGGCGCTACAGACATAAAGGTTACTAACTGGAGTACGCAGCATTGCCAGGGATCTTAAGAATGTTAGTTTATAAGAATCCATTTAAATATTAAACACAGTATAAATAACATTAGCTGTTTCCTTAATTTACGTTAAAGCGCAGCAGATTATGCATCTCCTGATATACTCTGTGCTGCTGGGGGACCCTGCTACTGCCACTATATAACTCTGTGTGTGGGTTCGTGCTCCCTCCATTCCCCTCCTCACATCATGTCACTTTCCCTGTCACATGCAGCCCTGTTATCACTGACATACAGTATCATGCATGTCCTGATATAGTCTGTGCTGCTGCCCCCAGGGGTGTTAGTCACGCAGTATTTGTTCACAGATTGTAATTAATAGGTGTACCAAGTTTGTGTAACATGCTCCAGTCATTCCAGAGTTATGCTTTGTGATGAAATACTCTGTGCTGCTGCCTCAGCCTTAGGGGTGCTAGGAGTGTGTTACCCCCACAGTATTTATTCACAGATAAAAAGTCTTGTGTGTAAATTGCTCCAGCCATTCAGAGTTATGCTGTATGCTGAAATACTGCGTGCTGGTGCCTCACCCTAGGGGTGTTAGGGGCGTCTTACCCCACAGTGTTTGTTTCCAGATTGTAAGTAATATGTGTACCAAGTTTGGTGTAAATTGCTGCAGTCATTCCAGAGTTATGCTGGAACATACATACAGTATGAGCATACAGCAATTGTGGCTTTAAAAAAATAAAATTTAACCGTAACTAATTTTATTTGAAAGTTTTTTAGTTGTCTCTGCCATGTTTGAGTACGCTCGTAATACGATATTCCCTTGTAAACTCAAGATTTGTATAGAAAGACAGAAGGACAGACACATTTTTACTTTTATATATTAGAATATAGAGATAGATAGATAGATAGAACTCTGAATTTTGCTCAGTTCAGAGATTATCGTCAATCAGTTCATCGGTGTGAGTCGCACTGAGCATTTTTTTGTGTTTGGCTTGTATCAGTGGGTGTGATTGGTGATCTTGGAAACCAGAATGAGCATAAAACAAATACTGTGGTGGAACTTGTTTAGTTTCACGGCGGCGGCGGCCGTGCGTCTGAGTCCCCTTGCGGGGCTCGCTTTGCTCACCCACGCTGCGGGCTCGATGGCTCGCTGCGCTCGCCATGCTATCTAAAATCAACTCTATGCCAACTTGGATAGTAGGGGTATGAACTATCTATGTTGGCATAGAGTTAATTTCTTTATTTTAGATAGTTTGGTGAGCGCTGTACCCGGAAGTTCATGGCGGCCGTGCTGCCACTGTGAAACTAAACAAGTACCATTGTGGTTTTTCATTCATTCAAAATTAACCATAATTAATTTCGATTTCAAAATTTTTTGTTGCCTCGGCCGTGTTTTAATACACCAATATGTAAAATTTCACGATCTTGGCTTGTAAATTGTGGATTTGCACAGAAAGACAGATCGAAGGACAAATTTTCATTTTTATACAGTAGATAATGAAGGCTATTGCACAGCAATGGTTCGCCTCATGAGCTAAGAAATATTTAGAATTCCAATTTCATAAATAGGCTGTGTTACCAAGTCTATGCAGTACTGTAGGCGCACTTTAACAGACGGAACTAACAAAAATATCATATATTTGTAAAGCTGCAGTTGTTATCACAATAAAGAGCCTTTTTCTCAAGAAAACACATTGGACTGGTAATAGAAGGCTCACCGAATTTGAGAAGATCTGCCTCTATCGCAATATATCCCACATATAACCACTGATATTTATAGTCACTAGCAATAATCAATAGCAATTTAATCGTTTTTCCTTTACTATTCATTTCATTAACCTTTTGCAACCCAAATTTTTTTTGCAAATCAAACAGTCTGGTTTAAATGCTTAAATGAATTGTCATTTTTTTTAATTCAGAAATGGTCTACATTGAATGTTGAAAGATGTTAATGTTCTTATTTTAAAGTGGATCACCACTGGATCTGCTACTAGCGCTAGATCACTAATACCCCTTTCACCCTGCAGCTCTTAGATGGTAAATTGCTGTTTTTTAAGCCTTTTAAAACGGGTAGAGCTGCAGTGTGAAAGCTCCAGGGTGCTTTAACCGTTTAACAAATACCGGTATTTGTTAAACGGTTAAAAAGCAGTGTCCTACCCGTTTCAGAGTTGTTTTTTTGGCAGTGTGAACGGCTCTATTTCTATGTCTTGAAATGTGTTCCTTGGGGGTTAAACGGGTTGAATGTGAATGGTACTTAAATGCTATTCAAAACAGTTTTCACCTGCAATGTGAAAGGGGTTTGAAGGGTCTTTATGGCTCAGACCCGTTTTGAAGTGCCGTTTAAAAATACCCGGTCTTCACCCATTTCTGCAGTGTGAAAGCAGCATGATTGCTATAAATGTTTTATTACGGAGACCAAGTTACAATGACATGGTATCGGGCTACTTCTTGTACAGTTGCCTTTGCCCGAGAACAACCAGCGCGTTGCTTTATAATTAGCAAGCACAGGGATATTATGATGAGTGACTTGTTTATCTTCCCTTTTGATCACTCTTACCATTCTAATTGCTAATCAGTTCCATTGTGGCAAGCTTAATATTATTTTACATTTTTTTTAAGTTTCTGAAAGCGTTGCTTTGTATCTCTCTAGACTATGGAATAAGCGGTCTCTTGGAGAGAGATACAATAACAAGAGAGATAAAGTGCACACCAATCAGCTCTTAACTGATATGTTACAGGATGTTTGAAAAAATTACAGGCGCTGATTGGCTGGTACATTATCTTCATCAACTTTATCTCTCTCCAAGTCATCCAGATGTGTCCACATACATATATATCCTCCTTGCGATACAAAAAGCATTAACGCTTTGAGCTACTATAAATGTAAGCTGCATTCCTATATTCAGTGTGTGAATGCGGCTGTATCTGCATATGAAATGCCTTATTCGTATGCAGATTCAGCTCTAGTCGCACAGAATACATTCATGCTTCATATTATTTTAATCAGCAGAAGCTGCTTATGCATTTGCTCCGTTTTGCACATAAGATGCTATTTAAAGGAAAATGTTGCAAAAAGATGCATTGGCACGGCTATAAGGGCTATTTAATGCAAACGGAGGCTAGACGTACGTGGGCACATCAGTATTATACATACATCCAATCCTAAAACAAATACTTTGAGCACATGCAGCCTACTGATATCCAATTCCTCCAATAATCACAATAAATGTTCTTTTAGTTTGGTTTTTCTGATTATTAGAATTTGACAAAATGACAAACAAATGGTTAAAATGTATTACTTAACAATCTTTTATTAAACGTTTTATACAGAAGAGTGCTCAGTCTTTAAACATGGAGCCCTACAGATCTACGGTCTTGAAACAGAATTAGGGGCCTTTGGTTCGGTTTGTGCAAAGTTTGGTCAATACATTCTATACGGGGACCTGTGGCAAACAAGTATATGGCCTTGGCTTATTATCTATGATTCATAAAGCATTTGTTTTTGATTGAAAAGAGAAGTCCGTGATTTAATTGGCATCTTCTACATTTCAGTGTCGAGTTGGATTTCAAGCAGCAAGAAGACAAACTACAACCAGTATTGAAAAAACTCCATCCCATTGAGGAAACTCAGGTTGCACCTTTGCCTTACCCTGCTGAGAGTTACACATCAACTCCTAAGCAAAAAGCTAAAACAGAATCAAAAAAACACGGAAGATGGAAACTCTGGTTTCTTTAGCTAAAACACACAGGAAAAAAATATATTTATACAGAATAAAAATCAAGCCTGTGGCCTTCTGAGGCACATACCTGAAATACGACAGATCATCGACAAATGGATCTTGTTAACATGACGTTATGAAGAAGGATATGGCTGGGCAGTATGCAGATACCTACTGTGCGTACCAAAAAGGCCTTTATACTTGCAATTCAATGGCAGAAGCAAGGTATAAAAAAAATCACAACATGCCAACTTTTCCTAGAAGTCCTCTTTGTGGGATGTAAATCTGGATATCAAATTTTTGTTACCAAAAGTGAAGATAAAAAAAAAAAAAAAAAGACAGAAAAATTATGGTATGAATTTTTTTGCTTCTTTCTTTCCACTGGTACCGCATAAAAACCTACGGCTATAATTTGGTTCCCAGTTCACTTTACGTTTGAAACATGAATATAAAGAGGAAAAATTATAGCCTTATATTTTAAAAAAAGGGGTCTTTCATTTAATACTTTGTTTCAAAACACAAGCAGGGGATGAGTGCAGTTCTCAGCACATCAAAGTTTGGAGAAAGCACAAATTTTCAAATGGTCGAAGACCGGCGAAAATCTCAAAAGATGTGACTAAACAGGTTTGCCTTCCCATGCTACTGAATTATATTTTTCAGTCATTGGCACGCTTATTTTAATAGAATAAAAATGACATTTAAATTGCTCAAGTGCGAGCAGCCAGGCATATCCCAAAGTCAGAACATGCCTTTAATCTCATTGTTCGTTGACAGGGTCAAGGCTATAGGACACTATGTTTTCTTAGATCTAATTTCTAATGTTTTCGTACCCAAAAAAAAATCCAAAAACAATGACGGTCTGGCTACATTTCATAACTAATGTTGGATTACTGTTGGTCTTAACATTATACTGTTTTGTATTCTAAAGTCTCAAATGCCATACCAATGTAAAAGAAGCCAAGATTTATTACTTTATTTTTCGCTTTAATTTGGCATTATACTTTGTTACAATACAGTAGGTCATTGAGATCTACGACTTTAAAAAAAAAAGGTTTAATTTAGAGAAGTGCAATTTACATTTATTAGTCAGCGTCTGTTTAAGCGAAATATGTATATTGGGTATTTTCTAGCTAATTTTAAAGGAAGCAATTAAATGTAAATTGAATCTTTAATTCATGCAATGTTAACAAATAATGGTGGGTTGTTTCACTACTTAGTATAACCTTACAATCTTTAATACTTGATTGTAATTGTTAGGACGTACTTAAAAATCTCTTAAATCATAGCATAATAATACATTACACTTGTTCTATGCCCCTAACCCCCTCCTCCAAAAAAAAGAAGAAAAAAAAATAATATAAATTTACATTATACCCTATATAGTTCATAAGTTGCTTGGATGCAGAGAAAGTTTACGTTTTTTTCTATTATATTTTCACAGCAGTAGCCTCCCAGAAAGAGTAACAGAATACGGGTTGTATTCATGATTAATTTTTAATATTGTTAAGAAATTTATACAGAATTTTTCACTACATTAAGGGACAAATTCACAAAATTTGCTTAGTGTCATGGATAAAATAATGGGGCTATTCAATTAGAGACCCACGATCAACGCACCACGCTAATTGGGGTTTACTCTACAGAGTAATTAACATAAGCATGAACTGCTGCCTCGGTGTTATTTACCTACAGTAATAGCTCTGTGCACTTTTACCTATGAAAAATGTGCGACTCTACCCACATCTAATTGATCTGGCCCGTAAAAAGTCTACTGCGTATTCAACTAACACTCTTTTCTCAAGATGTTCAAAAATACCTGGTTACAAATCCATTAACATTGAAAAGGAAAGCCAATGAATAAAAACAGCACATTGTTAATTAGCTGTCGCATATTGGGAATGAAGTGAAACATATATTACACAAACACATCAGTGTAACTTCCTTCATTAGAAAATGTTTAATAGGGTTAGGGATTATTGAACGGGTCATAAAGTTTTAATTTTAATTTACACTTTAGATTTAGGATATGAAATGGCAATTCATATCTAAATTGCATTTTTGGAATGTAACAAGCAGTTTAAGTTACAACAGTGGGAGTGTAAGGAATTAAAACTTAAATTAATTATTTAGAAGATAAGAAAAAAACAATGCATGTTTGATCTTTGAGTGGTTTTTCAATGCTGGGATATATAAATTGGAACAAGGTGCTTTATTTGCTATCACTGTGTGATAATTTGAAGCAAGTGTATGGATTGTACATTTTTTAATTAATATTGTACAAGTTGTTATCATGCCCAGGAAAAAAAAAGAGATGTTTTATGAGAAATAATGTCAGAATAACTTAATAGGGCTACTAAAAATGTACATAAAAAATATTAATTATTTTTGTGTATAAACTAGTATGTGTGAAGGGAATATAGTTATAATGTGCCAAGAAGGAAGTGCAATTGTTTTATTTGCAGGGTGGGGGTGAAATATTACTGTATTTTTTAATGTTTTTTTTATTAAAGATACATATGTTTATATTGCACAATTAAAATGATGCCCCCAAATAAAGTATTGCCCATATATTATACTTAATTCAGTAGAATAATACATTCAATTAAATTCTGGTTTCAATTTGAAAATAAAGGTTGATTTTTTCCAATTTTTCACTTAATTAGCTGTGCTTCAAATAAATATTTATGAATCAGGTGCATTGGAAGATAACTTAATACTCTTGTTTAGGATGATTATTTTTGTTATTAATTTGTATTTTATAGCATGTATATATCTTAGGAAAGATTTATAACGTATTCATATTTGCAATGGTAAGTAAAATGAATATTTTTCTACACAATGCTAAAATGATATTTACACACACACACACACACACACACACACACACACACACACACACACACACACAGAGACAAAAAAAATGCTAGAAAATTCAAGTTGTATGGCACCTTAAGGTGCCCATACGCTTGTGCGATTTGGGCCCTTTTCATCCGATTCAGAAAATTATTCTGTGCAAAAAAAATGTTCTTCCCCTATGCAAAATAAATGTTATCGGTTATAATCTTAAAAAAATTGAGTGAAATTACATTTTATTTTTTACATTTTTAATGAAATAATTATCAATTTTATTCAGATATCCATTTATAAGAAATGGAGAAATTGAAAACTATTGGCACCAATAAATAAAACTTAAAGTGGTCATCAGCTACAGTACTGTATAAAGCCATGATCATTTAAATACTCTACATGCAACATTTCTTGAGCATATATTTATTTTCTTTAAGTCACTATTAAATCATTATGAACTAATAAGCAACAATACAAAGGGTCAACATTCTGAGGGATGACAACTGTTAAAGACCTATTAATATGGATTACATGACATATATGTAAGAGGGCTCAGTACACAGAAACATTAAAGCAGAGCAGGAATTAGAAATTAAGAATTGATTTACAGTATGGCAGGTCAACATTCACCATAGTAACTATTTATGTAGCTGTCATTTCTCATTAATTTCTTGCAGACTGGTAATAAAATCTGAGCAGTGCTAGGTATGCGTAGAGATAAGCGTGTTCAGGGCCTGTAATATTGTCTCAAATGGGTAAAGACAAGGATGTACTATAAGCACTATATATCTGGTGTTCATTATATGCAGGAAAGAACACACCACTAAGCATGTCAGTTTGGTATTTTAACAAGCCACCTGTTACCCTCACAGTCATTTGTCAAGGTTCATGATGTTCGATCAAATGCTACCCCCACTATGTAAATCTCTTCTAGATAAGTTGTCCCAACCCCGTTCCTCAAGTACTCCTAACAGTTCATGTTTTTCAAGCCATCCAACTGGTGTGCTGTGTATCACCAACTGTCACATTTTAAAAATCCACGGGTGACCTGGAAAACAGGAACTGTTGGGAGTACTTGAGGACAGAGGTTGGGAACCACTTTTCTAGATCATTCTTTGCAGGGGGACTTCAGTACTGGAGATTCAAGTGTTGTTTAAAACTTAGCACTAACCTGTATGCAGCAAATGAAACAACAAAAGAAAACAAAAATAGGAAAATCATTTTACTAAATATACACTTACAATGAGATCGGAGTCACGTCCCATAGATATAACTGTTCTGTTTACGGTTCTCAAAAGTTTTTCCATAATTATCTGGACATGGCGCTGCGTTGGTCCCTGTAGGTGAAATAATTCAACGTCAATAAAACATATCTACAAATGCACGGAATCAAATTTTCAGAGGCAGAATAATAATTTATGGGCATTTGTTTCACCAAATGACATATAAAAAGTGTATATTTTCCATTTCACATTAGAGTTTGTGAATTTATTTCATGCATTTTTCTAAGTGTTGAAAATGGCACTGTTGAATTATATGTAGCTGTAAACATGCAGCACTTTCATCTGTACCAAAATGAAAGAAAATTACACTGTTCCCCTATATTTTAGTTCAGTTCCCTTCCATTACCAGACTGCTTTCAATCATTTTCATCACATTACTGATCTTTTTTTTATCGTCTTGCTTGGTAACTGCTTCCAGACTGTAACCCCTTGAGTTTGTGCCTAGGAGGCAAAATTATAGTCACTGTAAGTCTCAAAGGGGTTTATTTACAAAGCCTTGGAATAAAAAAAAAAAGCGCACAGAGATAAACTACCAGCCAATGAGCTACTAACTGCTATGTTAATGGATGTTTTTGAAAAATGACCGTTAGGAATTAGTTGGCTGATTCTTTGGACAATGTCACTCCAGGGCTTAGTAAATGGACACTGTAGGCAGCTTTCTTCTTCCTCAAGGCTTACAAAGGCTCCATTCGAAACCATCTCTGCTGCACCATTAACCCAGTGTCATTGGGGTTCTGACCTCAAGTACTAACAGCAGACATTAATCGCATCAGTGGATTTAAGTAGGAGGATAAGTCCATAACAATACATTTTAAACTAAAGGGAGATTTATAAAGCCTTAAAGAGAGACAAAGTGAAGATGTTACCCAAAAAAACAAAAATGTGCTTTGATCATTTCATAGACATGACTAGTTACATGACAGAAGCGGATTGGTTGCTTTGGGAAACTTCTTCACTTTAGCTCTTTCTATAAGACTCATTGCATCGAACCATGAGCCTTTGAAAATATAAAGGGGACCCCAACAGCACAGAGAAAAGATCTTATGGCAGTGGTTCTCAACCATGGTCCTCAAGTACCCCCAACAGTTCACATTTTCCAGGTCTCCACACAGAAATTAAGTGAAATAATTGTCTCAACCTGTGAATGAATAAGTACACCTGTGCACCTGGCGGGTGACCTAAAAAACTTGAGGACCGAGGACTACTGTCTTGGGGAACAAGGTACCACACTGAAGGGAGTTATACATTCCAGGTGCACTTAATTCTCGCATGGAATATGGCACATTTCGTGGATGCTCATGACCCAATATTCTCATACAGTGCAGTATGTAGAAGTGGGCACCGCTCAGTACTTACCACGTCTTTCCTGTACAGCATCTCTAGGATGTTGCTGAGAAGTTGGCAGCAAGCTTCAAGCTCCTCCTGATTTTCCAAGTGATACTTCAACTGATCAGTCATCATTGGAAGCAAAATTTCTCTGCAGTCTGAACACAAAACAGGTTGTTAACATGGATCTTCAATGCTTTAACGTCCATGAAAAGGGTTAAATAAAATAAACTTTAATTGCACTGCAAAAGAAACTGCGAGGGTGCCTTGTTTTCAGCGATCCTAGCCGTTTAAACCACTCGCTGGCCGCATTGAATACGGTCCTCTGCACAGCTCTCTCTCTACATATCCAGCAAGTTTGAAACAGATTATGTTGGTTTCACTTTCTGTTAAATTGGTCCATCAAGTGGCCTCTAAGGGTCACTGGCGGCACTACCTCAAAAAGGTGAGGAGGATTTAACCTTAATATCTATATGTACATTTTATAGAATGTACTTAATAAATGCTACCGCAAAGCCGATTAGTTGCTATGGGCATCTTCTCCAATGGTCATCATCTTTACTTTTTTACTCTTTTCATTGCTTGTTACCTTTCCATTATGTATAGTCCTAGTATTAGGGAAAAACATCCTTATCTAGGCTTCTACATTGCAATAGGAGGTTTAATAAAAAGTGATTTCAGTGTTGCCTTAACAGACCTTCCAGTCCCAGCATATGACTACATAGGTTGCCTTCCTACATACTTCAGCTACCTTGTGTAGATGGGGAAGGGCATATTTTTAGAGTGCGCCAATGGACTTTGGGGACATGCCCAGGAATCCCTCACAGCTCATTATCAACATGTAGGAGCAGCGGGGTTGCGGTTACTCCAGGTCAGTGAATGGCTCCCAATAGCTGGAAAACGCTTATTTGGACAAATTGGTTAAAATTGGTTTGTGTTAACCAATTTATCCGAATGGCTGTTTTTGTCCCATTTCCGTTTTGGGGCAAATGGTCAATTGTAATTTGTTCCCATAAATTACCAGATTTTCATTCCAACCATAGAGATTGTACAGATAGTATTATAGAGTGTGTGTATCCATCTGAAATCCTGGTGGTTTGTCCAGTGGTAACACCGACCGGGCTTCCTTAATGTGTTCCCCGCTAATTGTTGTGCCATTAGCTTGGCTTTTAAACAAAATAAGCTAGTCTCTGGCATTGTCTTTTTCATCCTCATTGGATTAAGTGTCAAGTATTCTGCAAATATGACTGTGTAAGATACTGTGCAAAATGAAATGCCAATAGACCTTTAAAATCACAAATGCTTTTGGCCAACAGCAGTGGGACCAGCGCCACCTACTGCCGACCAAAGAGGGCAAAGAGTCCTACAGTTTATGCAGTTTTTCTGGATCTCTTTTAACTCTTACAAACCATATATGTGGAACAACAAAACTCAGGGTGATGCTTTAGACTGAGTAAGGCCAAGCAACTGGCAGGGTACGCTGCGGTTTGAAATTCCACAAACTAATTTAACACCTTTGTACAGGGACGGTAACATTATCACTTACTTCTACAAATGTTCTGTGCAGTATATTAAATGAAAAAAAAGAAACCTGTAAAGGTGGCGGCAAATGACATTTGCTGCAGTCATGAATAGTTGTACATCTGTTCTAATACTGTTTCGGCCAATTCAGAGCCATTTACACAGTGAACAATAATAATCTCTATGAAAATAATGCCTTTCACACATTTTGAACCAGTGGGCGATATCAGACCCAACATCTGAACAATGAATTTAGATATAACTAGCTGAACTGGCTTTGCCATGGGAGCGGTCCTGACATTTTCACCATCGCTGCTCAATATTGGTATTGTTGGGTTATAAAAAATAGTTTACATAGCAATTAAATGTGCATTAAGATTGTTTGAAAAGGATTTACAGAATAAATAAAAATAAGCACTGTATTTATAGCCCGATAATGCGTAAATTACAATGGAGCTGCCATTGCTTAATGTAGAGATGGGGAACCTTTGGCCCTCCTGCTGTTGTTAAACTGCACATCCCACAGCATGCCCTGCTAAAGTTTTGCTACTTGGCTATACTAAAACTTTTGCAGGGCATCCCGGGATGTGTAGTTCAAATACAGCTGTCATCAGGGAATTTAAATAAGGGTAAAGCTCCCTTTGAATAGATACACCTGCTATAAGGTTTCACCACTTGTGGAAACCGCTCCTCAAAACAAATCTTTTTAGGAAATTAGTAGGCCAGCCCACAGAGAGAAGCCTCTCGGTTATATGAAGCTGGGTAACAAAACTATAGTCAGCGTATAGATCTTTTATAGACCACACTGAAACTGTACTAAAGGACTATAGAATGAACAATTATTGCATCGATAACCACTGGTGCCAGCAAACTCATGGCTTCACGCGTGTTGGGAAAATGGTTTAGTACACACCTACCAATAACAGGTGTATTACATCAACAGAATACATTTTTCTTTAATACTGATATTTTCTAGGATTTTTATGTGATATAGTTTATGACAGCCTACACATGACAAGTGTCGGCTTCAGAGACGGGGCAGCTAAACAATTCAAACAGAGGAGTAACACCCACTGCCACCAACTGCCATTCCAAACTATTTGAATTTTGAACTGTGCTGCAGCCGCACCTCTGGAGCCCCCACTGCTCATGACCATATTTTCACTTTACAACTTTGGGGTATGATATACAGATACAGGTATGTCCTCATACATCATTGCTGCCCTCGCGCCAAGTAGCCACTCTTGGCGCACCAGGTAACAAAATAATCTTCTGACATTGGTCGTATCTTTTGCTATAGATCGAACTTAAAAAAGGCACCAGATGTTCACAGAGTTTTACGGCACCAGGCGATTTACTCACGCTGCTTGGCGTATTGAGGCTAGATGTATGACGACACATATGTACAACAATTACAATGCAATGTCAGGGTTTAGCTTGTAGCTGTATTAGGTCAGTCAGTCGGGAGAAATTGCTGGTAACAGTAAAGAAGACACACCTGCACCGCGAGAAACTGAAACAGAACGCTAAACAAAATCAATGTGTACGTTTTCTTTATTAGAAAAAGGATACAGTGTAAACTAGCATGCCCAGAAGGAACATATACTGTATTGAAAATGATTGATGGCATGTTAATGCATTACTGTCTGCAACAGACTAGGATACGATCCAGAGTAAACAAAGGCCATAATTTATCTGGAGATTAAGGTCCTAATTCAATTAGCCGTGGTAATTAACTGCAGATTATTTGGTCGGCCAGGTCTATTCAATTATAGCCAAAAGGCTGCACTTAAAGTGGATTTCTGTTCAAGCCTAAGGGAAGCTTGAACAGTAACACGCAGTATATGACCTTATCATTGGTGCCGCAAACGTGTTAAATCAAAGGTACAGGTACTTATTATGGAACATACTGTATGGGCTAATGCGTGTTAGTCACAATTTTACCAATCGAGAAAAAGGGGTTGTAACGGAATAGTCTTGGGCGTAAAAGCCTCATGCTGCCAGCCTTTTTCTTATGCGGTAAATTAACGAGGCAAACTAAATCTGGCCCTGAGTTGAGTCATTAGTAATAATAAATGGAATTATTTAGTTTTCTATGATATCATTATTATGAATTATTTGTACTTAAAAGAAATGACAAAGGTAAAAGTAACAAAAAAAGTGACAGTGTCCTACTATTACTCATTTCCCACCAGAAAATGCAGGGACCTAACCGGAAATATGGCCCAGGAATCATGCCGGGCCATTCCCGGGTTAGCCCCTTTCACACCAGAAAAGTCCCTGCATTTTCTGGTGTGTGAAGGTGGCATGAAGGAGGCCTGCAGGAGGTGGGGAGGAGGCGGCCAGTCGGCGGGATGGCGTCGGGCAGTCGGCGGGAGTGGTGAGAATACTCACCCTGGTTGCTTGTCCTCTGGGCAGGCCGGGGATCCACACAAGAGGTGGCGCAAATGACGGGACAGGCGGCGGATGAAGATGACGCAGCTCTCCGGCGCCCTCACTGCCGCCGAAGAGCTGCGTCCTCATCATCCACCGCCTGTCCCATCATTTGCGCCCGCCGCCTGCGTGGATTCCCGGCCGGACAGGACACCGAGGTCCGTCAACCTGGGTAAGTATACCCTACCCCATTCACACCAGCCAGGTCCCCGGGTTGAACCAATGAACAACCCTGCTACCTAGCCCGGTAATTTGTCCCAGGAACCTTTCACACCAGCTCTAGTACCGGGTTGTTCCCGGACTCAACCCGGGAATTTAGGCTGGTGTGTCTGGGCACTGGCTTGTCATATATTCAAATTGTGAGAAAATTTATCGCAAAATAGGATTTCAATTTTTTTCTATTACTACATAGGGTTCTCAAATTGTGGGTTGCGACCCCAAAGTGGGTTCCGATCATCATGTTGTAGATCATCAGGCTAATGACTCCTCTGATCTCTCGACCAGTGATCCAAGGAGTCTGAAGTAACAGACAATTCAACTGATTTTTCAGACTCCTCACATCCTGTAACACTCTTCCATCCGCCATTACCCACTGCCTCCCCTTCGCATTAGCAGTCACTTCACTTGTTTTTTGGCTCTGCAATGCTACATGTATGTGCGGACTGCTGACCACACGTGTGGCGACCATTTTGCTGTAACTTGCTGGGGTCCTGTAATAAATTTTTATTGTCTGATGGGGTCCCAGAGCAAAATAGTTTGAGAACCCCTGGTTTAGACAATCGTTTTGTTCATGCAAGCAAAACGTGCGCACAAACACACGAAAAAAGGGTTAATAAGTATATTACTACATAAGTTGTTTTGTACAGGCAAAACTATTTTTTTGCAAGTTAAACTGCGACCTTGAAGCTACAGTATGGACAATAAAAAAAAGTAGAAAGCAAATATAAAAAGAGTCTATATTGTGTATTTAAAATGTCTATTATACTGATGCAAAAACTTTGCTTCTTACCAAGCTGGCTGAAAAGGTCGCTGTGTACGATCTCAATGAGGCAATAAAGTTTCTGCCTCACCAGCCGATCTCTTGGAACATTCAGAATAAAATCGGTAAACAACTTGCTGTGAAAATAAAAGTTAAGGAATAATGTTTTAAAGGATAAAAAAAGCTAAATAAAATATATTACGTCATACTTTAAAGCACAGCAAACTTTTATATATAATATTTAATCTTACCTCATACTGTAACCATAACTATGAAGATTACTGCAGTTTTTTGTGTTTAGCCACTTACTACGTTCCACTGACCAGCAGCTGGATGGCCAAAGGTTCCACATCCATGCATGGATGTGGAACCTTTGGCCATCCAGCTGTTGTTGCACTACACATCCCAGCATGCCCTGCAACAGTTTTACCTTGGCCAAATAGCAAAACTGTAGTAGGGCATGCTGGGATGTGTAGTTCAACAACAGCCAGAGGGCTAAAGGTTCCCTGTGCCTGATCTATAGGATATTGTTACATAAACCGCGTTTATTGGAGGAATACAGTGCACTCCATCAGCGAAGGAGAACCTTGGCACTCCAGCTGTTGTTGAACTACATATCGCAGCATGCCCTGCAACAGTTTTAGTAGTAACACCGTTGCAGGGCATGCTGGGATGTGTAGGTCAACAACAGCTGTCGTGCCAAGGTTCTCCATCACTGGCCTAGATCGTTAAAAATAGGAGGCATTAACAAATATAGGGGCCAATTTATCAACAAGTTTTAGCTATTTAAAACTCGTTGCATATGATACATTTTTCAAACACATCGCACAGATAGGAGCAGATTGGCTGGAGCACCATTTATTATATACAGTGAGTTTTAAACCGCTGAAAGTCGCTAATACATTTATCCCATAGAGCTTGCATACATCAAACATTTTTTGCTTGCAGCACAGTAAAAGCCGGATAATCAGAGTCTGTGTTTTCTACATTGCTCCACAAAAATATAAAAAAACATTCACTTTGAAAGACGGAGATGATTAAAAACACGGTCACTGTTGTATTCAGCTTCATACAACAAACAGATAACCCTGAATAAGTGTAAGTTCATTCTGAGAGGAGTCTATGCCTAGTTTATAAATTCTCTTGGTTCTAATGTAACAGACAAAAAAAAAAATCCACAGGAGCTCGGAGGATTCCCGGCGAGACGGTCACTAGATTTACAGCGGTAATTAGTTTACGGATAATTCTGACTACAGTAATTGCCGCTTTAATCCGGATGACTACGGTGCAGATTTAGTTAATGTGCCCGTTTACTATGACCATAGGAAATACACTGGGCTCCAGCTAGGCGCAGCCGGCGTATTAAGTCTGCCCTGTCATGTGTGTCTGTGGGATGGTCACGTTTGAGTAAACGGTGTGGTTCCACTGCAAGTCTCAAACATTAATATACTGTAGGTATAGGTAGGGTTTTTCACTGTTTTGAGCCGACATGTGCCGACAAGCGGTATTTCATGCCCTAACATCCACTAGGGCGTGGTGGGAGATTAAAATAGTGTGCCTGAAGCATGGCGAGCCATGGGAGGGGACGCGGTGCACTTTATTCTGTGTCCATGTCGACTTTCGGGTAAAAAAATGTGAAAAACTCCACGACGACCTTTTGACTGTCGATCTTGCCCATGTCGACCTAATGACCTGTCGACCTAGACCCATGTCAACCTAATGGTGTTGACCATCTTGTAGACCCAATGATCCATACCCACTGTAGGAATACTCAGTTGTTATTGAGCAACAGGAACCAGGAGAACAGTTACAGTCTATCCAGGAGGGGAACTATAATCAGTAACATGTAGTAGTCTGGTCGGAGAGAATCCCAGACCAGCAAACCAGTATCTTAATTAAACAGACAGTAACTTTCTATAATCCATGTTTCCATATTCCCAGGGTTGTGTTATCAGTTGCTGAGTGGTGTAGACTGTCCCCAATCAGTGGATTTGTGGTTATAACAGGCTACTAACAGTGCAGAGAACATACCATCATTGTAACTCAAATATTTGGAGTTCTGGTAAACTAGAGCTGGTGGCATGCTGAGAATTTGGGTGCCGCTATAGACTAGGCCTGTCCAACCTGTGGCCCTCCAACTGTTGTGAAACTACACATCCCAGCATAATTTTCGCATTTTCTAACAGCAATAGTGAGGAAGGGCATGCTGGGATGTGTAGTTTCACAACAGCTAGAGGACCGCAGGTTAGACAGGCATGCTATAGACACTACCACACATAAAAACGCAATAAAAAAATAACATGCCTGCCAGCAGATATAAAAATAATTCCCGCGGGCCATCCAAAATGATGAGCCATAGAAACAGCAGCATTATTTTAGGGAACATATAATTACATTAACAGGGTAACGATGTCACTCTACTTACCTTAATTCTTTCGGATCAAAGACAAGTTTCACGTCATTCACAATGGTGGGCAGATATTTCAGTGCAGCGCCCTAAATCAAAGACAAATTGTACCCTTGAAACTATACACTATAGCACTTGTGGTCAGATACTGACAAGATTGTATTCTTTTCTAAGTCTGCCATAATGATGTTCTATTCCACTCTCTAAACGTCCATTTTTAAAGAGAACAAATGGAGCAGTTACATGAATTGAACAATGGTCACATCAAAGACACAGACAAAGAAGAGCGATGACATCACGTAAACAGTGCAACATACAGGAAAAGGCTGAATGAGCTGCATAGAGATGAAAACATGGACGCTCCAGTGCTAGTTTGTTTTTTAATAATGCATCGTTTTGAGGTTTCTCAATGTTTCTACTTCGCAGGACACATCCAACAATATATATCAGGAACGCAGCAATTTTCATGGGTATATATAATGCATACTTGCCTACTTTTGAAAACTAGTTTCAGGGAGATTATAGAATTTTGCACAGCGGCCCATTGAAGGGGTGTGTCGTGCTCCTCCCACAGGGTGTGTCTAAGTCCATATATGAAGAGAGATTGTGAACGTGGCACCTAGAATCGTGGCTGTGCACTACTACATCTGACAGGAATCTTTTAAAATGACTTATATCCAAATGTAGATGAGCCCCAAAGCAGTAAGAGCTACTGTACTTCTGGGGAATGGTGCTGGTCATTCAATGTAAATGTATCTGTCTCTCATTCCTTTTTTCCCCAAAAATGTAACAGTGTAATGTGGGCTAGGTGACATGAAGGAGATTGCTAGACTAATGAGGGAGAGAGGGAGATTGCTGCTATGTCAGGGAGTGTCCTGCAGAATGCAGGAGGGGAGGTAACTATGATGTAACAGTGTAATGTGGGCTAGGTGACATGAGGGAGATTGCTAGACTAATGAGGGAGAGAGGGAGATTGCTGCTATTTCAGGGAGTCTCCTGCAGAATGCAGGAGGGGAGGTAACTATGGTGTAACAGTGTAATGTGGCATAGGTGACATGAAGGAGATTGCTAGACTAATGAGGGAGAGAGGGAGATTGCTGCTATGTCAGGGAGTCTCCTGCAGAATGCAGGAGGGGAGGTAACTATGATGTAACAGTGTAATGTGGGCTAGGTGACATGAGGGAGATTGCTAGACTAATGAGGGAGAGAGGGAGATTGCTGCTATGTCAGGGAGTCTCCTGCAAAATGCAGGATGGGAGGTAACTATGATGTAACAGTGTAATGTGGGCTAGGTGACATGAAGGAGATTGCTAGACTAATGAGGGAGAGAAGGAGAATGCTGCTATTTCAGAGCGTCTCCTGCATAATGCAGGAGGGTAGGCATCTATGATATATGATAGGGCAGTACGGATGGTGTAATGGTTAGCATTACTGCCTCACAGCGCTGAGGTCATGGGTTCGATCCCCACCATGGCTCTAACTGTGTGTAGGTTGTATATTCTCCCCGTACTTGCGTGGGTTTCCTCCGGGTGCTCCTTTTTTCCTCCCACAATCCAATAATATACTGGTAGGTTAATTGGCTCCCAACAAATTAACCCTAGAATGTCTGTGTGTGCGTGTATATGTGGTAGGGAATATAGATTGTAAGCTCCACTGGGGCAGGGACTGATGTGAATGTTCAAATATTCTCTGTAAAGCGCTGCGGAATATGTGAGCGCTATATAAAGAACTGGTAATAAGTAAATAAATGTAAAGAGCATTCAATGTATTATAATACTGTATAGAATGAGAGGAACACTTAAAGTTGAATAAAAACAGCAAAAATAATAATAAAAAAAATCTAGATTACTACAAGAAGCCTCAACACACAGAAACTGTACATTAATCCAAACAGTAAAGGACAGAACTCATCCCTCATCCCACCCCTGCTGCTGCAGTGCAGAGGCAATCAGCTCACTGGCCCTGCATACAATACTGGATAACGGTTACATAAAAAACGGAGATGCTTAGGAGGTCTATAAGTGTGATACAGGTCAATGGCTAGTTCTATGAAAAGGTCCTTCACCAAGATAAAATTAACAGTGCGATGCAGAGATTCAAGCACAATAGATAACAATTACAGCAATTGTGCTAGCCACAGATAATAGCTCTGCACGGCTGGTGCTTCACTGTTCTACGTAAGGAAGGCTTCTTCTAGCTAGGGATTCACGTCATGCATGCACGGGTCATTGGGGTAGTTGGGATGTTCTCCTTCCAGTGGTGGGGGGGGGGGGGGGGGGGGGGAATTATTTGTTTAAATTTGAAAGAAAAAAAAGTTTTTTGGGCATTAATGTTTTAATGAAAACTTTTAATCCTGTTTATTATATTAATACTGTGGAACATTGCTATGTATCATACACCTTGAATGTTTTTTAATTGAAATAAAGATGTAGGAGCTTAAAGGCCCATACACACTGGGCGACTTTGAGCTGAAAGTCACTCAAAACAGCATGTTTGAGCGGCTTTCAGCTCAAAGACGCCCAGTGGTATGGCCCAGCAATGAGTGGTGAGTGCTGCTGCGTGCTCCCGCATCATCGCCAGGAAAGCCTTTGAGGACAGCTTTGCATAGTACTGCGCTATGCAAAGCCGTCCTCTCCACGCTGATGGCGCAGCTCTCAGCCATCAGCGGCTGCTCATTTATTTGTAAAGGTGCCCATACACGTTACATCTTATGTGCAGTTGTCAGCGGCACATTAGGGATGCTTTTTGGCCACCGCAATGTATTGCGTTCGATCAGGTGCATAGGTGTGTGTCAGCGGGGCAGAAGATTTGAATTCTTCCTTAAGGTGCCCATACACGTTACAATTATTGTATACAATATCGCATCTCATCGTATCTCGGTTTTGCGATGAGATCTAGTACAAAAAGTATGTGCAGCGTATACTTTTTGTACTAGATCTCATCTCATTGCAAATCCGAGATGCGATATTGTATACAATAATTGTAACGTGTTGGGAATTAAGGTATGCAATGCAACGCGATTATAGCCAATTTCACATTGTACAGGCATCCTGATGCCTGATTCCTATGTTAAATGCCCCCCCCCCCCCCCCCCCCCCCAGACCCGATTTTTAATTGTACACCCACCCTGATGGGTGATTACTATGTGAAATGCCCCCCCATTTTTAACGCCACCCCAGTATCAACGCCAACCCGAAGCGTGGCGAGCGAAGCGAGCCCACGAGGGGCGGCGGTACGCGTCCTCCGACCTTTTCATACCCCCACTATCCACGTTCGCATGGAGTTGATTTTAGATAGTTTGGTGAGCGCAGCGAGCCCCGTGAGGGGAAGCAGAATAAATATAAGTTGCACCCAGTAACTCCCCATTAAAATGTCAGATATTTTAATGAATGTCTTACAATAAATACACGGCCAGAGTCACATTTGTTAGCATAACGAGAGATATGTAATTATGCCAAATTAGCACAAGACAGATAAAATTATGCAACATTAGCATCTTGCGGCATAAGATAAAACATAAATGTTCTTTGAAATACTAAGGAGCACATGACATTTACCCTGAATGTGATCAGATTTATTATACTTTTATTTTTCTTTACTTTAACTGAGAATAATGCCACGGAGACCTGGGCATCTGTCCCAGAAGTAGAAGATCAGTCAGTCCTATAAATGAAAATGTTCTCCATAAACACATCAAGGTCACGTCAAAGGCTGGAGATGACCCTGGCCCCGCAGAGTTCTCCTTCCCAAGCTTTTGTACGGTGTGGTAGACCCTGTGACTATGGAAATACCGATTCCATCAGTCAGGTTATTAAACCTGAGTAATGGACAAAATGCCTGGCATATAAGGTGATCTTTTGTGTTTACTTCCGAGATTAGTTTCCAGGAGAGCAAACAAAATGTTTAACACTATTGTTATAGCAATATATAAAATACCCTCAAACTTGCTTTTGATTGTCTTGTCTAACTATAAATTATGCAGTGATAACCATAGTAGCAATTCCAAGATAAAGGCTGGGCCTCTGTATAAATGAGACTTGGCCAAGGGGGATAGGGCTCGTGGTCACAAATCACTGTGAATACCGCACCTCATCACGGTAGTGTGGTCCTGAAAAGGGACTATCGCGGAGGGGCTGGGGGCACTGCTGGACATCGTTGGCCCACTTTGACCAATGTAACAAAGTCCAGTATATGTTCTCAGCTGTCAGAATACCAACATGGTCATAAATTGGAAATAACCAGCATGTTAACATTGACTATACCGACACTCATGGTCAATGCGTCGGTATGGCATTCTAACAATGTTGACAATTGGCGGTGCTGCTATCGCGGTATTACTGACCAGAACCTTAATGTTGCCATTTTGAAAAATGCTAACATCTCACTTGTCACCACCGATGATGTCCAAACTATGAACATGTCGACATGTTCCCCTACTTTTGAGATGAAATTGAATAATCTTCAACAAGAATAACGAATGATTGCCGCTGATTAGGAGGGATGGCCTTACCGTTACAGGGGTTTGGAATCTGAAGCGACAAGTGACTCCTTTGGACTCTCTTTATTGATCCACAAGCAGACAGATTTTTATTGATCTAGAGGGAGTTCCAATGACTGGGAAGTGTGTGGGCATTCAGTGTTCACATTTATCCATCATTAACATATGATAACTGCAGTAAGAGTAGGATGTATGGGAATATACGGACCGATTGTCACCAATGCAACGGTGGCTGTATCCCCACATCGTGCCGGGCTGAGAGCCGGTTAGCACATATGAACATACACGCAAGGCCGCTCTCAGAGATCCTGAGTTGATCTGATAATCTGATGCAGTGCCCTCAGACACAGCAGAGGACCAGAGCAGCTGGTAGGAGGAGTCTATTTACATAAACCGCCTACTGTGGAATTAGCTAGATCATCCCACACAGCCACTGCATACAGGTGTGATCTGAGTCCTTTTTGCACCCACATTTGGCAGGGAGATTAATTAGGACACAGTAGGCAGGATTCCGTTCAAAAACACATAAGTGCAAAAAGTAAATGTATCTTACTAAATCATAATTTATATATTTGAACTGGACAGCTATGGATGAGCATGCCCGCTTTACTTGAATAAACTGATTCACTTATAAGTAAATATTACTCAAAAGGTAAGAATCTGATTTGTTTATACTTAAGATATCCTGTGTCTCGATATACAAAATACATTTACCTGGAGAGAGCAAAAAATCTAAATGTAAACTTCCATCACAATCTAAATGCGTGATCAATACTTGTCAATGCATCGCCAATATACAATATAAATGGCAATGTAATATATACAAATGAAGCCTTCAAAGGGAATTGATTGGCCTTAAATTCTTAAGTGCTGGAGATGAATACAAAAGCCATTTACATAAACCTATAAGTCATTTCGTGATTAGAAAGGTTTTACTTGTTTCAGGCTACCGAAACAGCCCGATGCGAATTGCTCAATAGATTTTTTTTTCCTCTAACCCCTTCCCCCAAGCACAGCAGCTAATCCATTTCACCATCTCCACAGTCTGATATTAATCAAATATATCATTGGATTTTCCCCTTGCTGCACTGACATGCTAATCAGTACTTGAAAAGCCAGAAATCTTAAACTCTGCTTATTACCTTGGGAAAAAGAAAGGTTTAAATAGCCCGAGGTAATTTAGTTTTCTTTCTTGGCTCACCAAACTATTTTGATACATAATGTTTTTCTATAGCAATTTCAGGATTATTGACATATGAACAGTTACCAGAGAGTCTGCGGATTTTTTTTTTTTTCAACCCATTTAACCTTTATAAAACTGAAAACTGAAGCGCAAAAAAAAGCAAAAATAAGCAATAACCAATTTGTCAACCCGAATGCAGAGTACAAATTTGTTCTATAATCATACCCTTGCCAAACCAAATTAAAAGTCATGTTCCAAAACACAGGGACAAACACTGATTTTCATCAATTTGTTATCGAATTCCAACTACTGTCTTAGAAAACTTTACATGCCAGCGCCTCTGTTGCATTTAGATTGCTCACCTTCATTAGCTCTCACTGCCTGCCCGCCTGATACAGAAGATCATAATAACAAGCAAGTTAAATTATATGATCACTTGTATCATCCGCAGGTTTGGATCATTGGGTAAACCCAAACTCGGTTGACAGTAAATAGGTCAAGCCCATGCGGTCAACATGGCACTGGTCGACTGGGTCATTAGATTGACATGGAGAAAATAGACAGAAGCGGCTGACGGGTAGAAAAGGTTGACACACAAAAAAAAAGGTCATCACTGAAATGGTCAACCCAAATTTTTACATTTTTTTTTTTTTTTGGTTATTTTGTTTGTTAAACAAAGATTACAATTGGCAATTGTAGTCCACGTAGATGGTACAGGATGAAACCCCCCCCCTCCCCCCCGACAAAAGCATGTATTGACCATGTTTGTGTTGACCCTTGTCATGTGCACCATTTGTACCGGTTCTTTTTTTGTATATCAACCATTGCCCATATTGGGCCAACTGTGGACCTATCATCCAGATACCATCATCCACCACAAACTATGGGGTTATTTTGGTTGATTCACAAGGCTGCAAATTCGCAGACTTGTGAGTGCAGCAAACCCCGCCCGGCAAATGCCGGAACGCCCGCCCACCCCCGCCCTCTCCCAGCATGTGTTCTAAAGCACAGGCTGGGAATGGATGTTTAACATAAACATCCATTTGCATGCTGCGGGGAAAACCCACATCTTTTGATGGTTGCCTATGACATTTATATGCGTGCATGCTGGGATGGAAATGGGCGGGCAGCTGACATCCAGTTATGTCAGCTGCCCGCCCCCCGCATCACGGCATGTGAATGGATTTGAATAACCCTCCCCCCATAGTCCCATAACAGGCAATACATTCGGAAGGCTTTGCACTGACTGATACACGGTACCATCGATAATGATGGATCGGAGCGCGCATTGTTAAAGATATTGAGCATTCACAATAAATGATTTTTAAAAACGATATCACTCAAAAGGGCCAAAATTACTGCAGCAAAATAAAAAATTGTCTAGTGTGTACTGGGCTTCACATGCCATGTGTGCGACTCCATATTTAGAACTGCCCACCTTGCAGATTTTAAGGTAGTTAACGTTAAGGCCAATGTGGTGTTGGATTTGCTACTTCACATGTAGCATACTACCAGTTTACTACTATTGTGAGCAGATTTATTCTAGGCCAGGGGTGGCCGAACGGGTCCTCGAGATCTACCAACGGTCCACATTTTCCAGATCACCTAGCTGGTACACAGCCGTAGTCATTACTACAGTAACAGTCACATTTCCCACACTCCCTAGCTGGTGCACAGCTGTAGTCATTACTAACTGTCACATTCCCCACACTCCCTAGCTGCTGCACAGCTGTAGTCATTACTAACTGTCACACATGATCTGTTGGTAGATCTTGAGGACAGGTTTGGCCACCCCTGTTCTAGGCCATGTCAACTGGCAATATTTTGTAGCAGTGGGCGGAGTGACATCCATATAAGGTAAAATAGCCCTTCAATAACTAAACCTTAAGGGTCATCCCTATAAGAATTATTTTTATGCCATTATTCAATCTAGTTTCATTGGTTTTCCTTTACTGGCTTCTGTAGTAGTTCACAAGCAATTTAGAACCCCTTGCCCTTGGCAGGTCATTGCAATAGAAACATAGAATTTGACGGCAGATAAGAACCACTTGGCCCATCTAGGTCTGCCCCTTTTTTTAAACATGTTACCTCAAACCATATTTGATCCTTATTTTTATGTAAGGATATCAATATGCTTATCCCAAGCATGTTTAAATTGTACTACTGTATTTGTGTCTACCACCTCTGTTGGGAGGCTATTCCACTTATCTACTACTCTTTCTGTGAAAAAATACTTCCTCACATTTCCCCTGAATCTTCCTCCCTCTAGTTTCAGTGCATGTCCTCATGTTCTGTTGCTCCTCTTCCTGTGAAGAATGTCTCCCACCTGTACCTTGTTAAAGCCCTTGATATATTTGAAAGTTTCTATCATGTCCCCCCTTTCCCTTCTCTGCTCTAAAGTATACATATTAAGATCTTTTAGTCTTTCCTGGTACGTTTTGTGATGTAGGCCATGCACCATTTTAGTTGCTCTTCTTTGTACAGTCTCTAATGTATTTATATCCTTCTGGAGATATGGCCTCCAGAACTGAACACAATACTCTAGGTGAGGTCGTACCAATGACCTATACAGTGGCATTATTACTTCTTTCTTTCTACTGCTGATACCTCTCCCTATGCAACCAAGCATCTGACTTGCCTTCTTCATTGCTTTGTTACATTGCCTACCTGCTTTTAAGTCCCCTGAAATAGTGACACCTAGATCCCTCTCTTCCTCTGTAGTTTTCATTATAGTGCCATTTATACTATATTGAATCTTTGGATTTCTGAGACCCAAGTGCATGATTTTGCATTTTTTGGCATTAAACTGTAGTTGCCATTCTCTTGACCATTTCTCTAATCTGCCTAGATCCTCAATCATTTGTTTTACCCCTCCTGGTGTGTCTACCCTGTTGCATACCTTTGTGTCATCTGCAAAAAGGCACATTTTACCCTCAATTCCATTTGCAATATCACCAATAAAGATATTAAAAAGCACCGGTCCAAGTACAGATCCCTGGGGTACTCCACTTATAACCTTTCCCTCCTTTGACTGTACTCCGTTTACTACAACTCTCTGTTTTCTGTCCTGCAACCACGCTCTTATCCATTCAACTATCTTAGAATCCAATCCCAAGCTTTCAAGTTTATTTAACAGTCTGCGATGTGGGACAGTGTCAAAAGCTTTACTAAAGTCTAGATAAGCTACATCTACAGCCCCACCTTGATCTATTACTTTAGTCACCCAGTCAAAAAAGTCAATAAGATTTGTTTGACATGATCTTCCCCCAGTAAACCCATGCTGTTTGGGATCCTGTAAATTGCTGGTTTTGAGATATTCTACAACTCTTTGTTTTAAGAGTGTTTCCATCAATTTCCCTACTACTGATGTAAGGCTCACTGGTCGATAGTTGCTTACCTCTTCCTTGCTTCCACTTTTGTGCAGTGGGACTACATTCGCTGTTTTCCAGTCCTCTGGGATTACTCCAGTAGCTAGTGACTGGTTGAATAATTCTGTTATTGGTTTTATCAGCTCCCCTTTAAGCTCTTTTAGTATCCTTGGATGTATCCCATCTGGCCCCATTGATTTATCCACTTTCAGTTTTGAGAGTTCTGTGAGGACGTTCTCCTCTGTAAATGTACTTGTCTCTCCCTCAGTTTTCTGACTATACTTGCAACTTAACTGTGGCCCCTTCACCTCTCTTTCAGCAGTGAATACTGAGCAGAAATAATTATTAATATTATCTGCTATTACATTGTCCCCCTCAAGAAAACTTCCACTCTCTGTCTTCAGTCTAATTATTCCACTTTTTGTTTTTCTCCTTTCACTTATATACCTAAAAAAAGTTTTTCCCCCTTTACCCACTGACTTGGCCATTTTCTCTACAGCCTGTGCTTTTGCACATCTGATTACCTTCTTAGCCTCCTTCTGTCTAACAAGATACACCTTTTTGTCCTCATTCTTCTGCGTCTGCTTAAATTTCTTAAAGGCCAACTTTTTTGCTTTCACAATACTTGCTACTTCTTTTGCAAACCACAATGGCTTTCTTTTTCTTGTGTTTTTCCAAACTCTTTTGACACAAAGTTCTGTTGCTTTTAGAATTGCACTTTTTAATTTTTCCCACTTATCCTGCACTCCTTCCAAGTTCTTCCACTCTGCCAAAGAATCCCTTACAGAGTTTCCCATCTCTACAAAATCAGCCTTCCTAAAATCTAACACCTTTGTTTTTGTGTGCGATGAGTCAGTCTCTGTCTTTATTTTGAACCATACTGCTTGATGGTCACTGGATCCCAGATTTTCACCCACATTTATGTCAGATATTCTGTCACCATTTGTAAGTATTAAGTCTAATATTGCGTCCTTACGAGTGGGCTCCCTCACCAATTGCTGGAGGGATGCTCCTTGCAAGGAATTCAGCATGTCCCTACTTCTGGTGGAACTTGCAACAGGCAGCTCCCAGTTTACATCAGGTAGATTAAAGTCTCCCATGATTATCACCTCTCCTTTTAATGCCATTTTATTGAAGTCCTGCAATAGGCTCTTGTCTAGTTCCTCTTCCTGACCTGGTGGTCTGTAGATCACCCCTATACGAAGAATCGCCTTCTCCCCTGTTTCTATGGTCACCCAAAGGGCCTCCGTTTTTTCTTCAATACTTTGTATTAAGGTAGTCTTTATATATTTTTTCACATATATTGCAACCCCACCTCCAATTTTTCCCATTCTGTCCTTCCTAAATAAAGTATATCCTGGTATAGCTATGTCCCAGTCATGATTTTCATTGCACCATGTCACTGTAATAGCCACAATATCCAGTTCATCCCTTGTCATTATTGCAATTAGTTCTGGGATTTTATTTCCTAAGCTCCTAGCATTTGCACAATATGCCTATGTACTGTACATCCTCTACTGGATTTCCTGCTGTGACACATATTCATTGCAACTGCACAGGCTGCAATACCCTGATTCACTATACCAGCAATTTTGTTCGTTTTTTACCGTTCTACATCGTGACACTGCTTACCTTCACTATAACCGTCTGATCGGTCTGGCTGCTCGTCATCTCATTCATGGACTTGAACAGCTGCAGTAAAGACTCCATAAACTCAGCTTCCCCCTTATTTTCATAAAGTCTGCAACATAAAAATTCTTATATTTCGGAAGAACGTGAACATATCAAGGCATTAGGCGCTCCTCTATAATTAGGATGTTACAAATAATACATATATTAGTTATGCAGTCCATTTAGCGATGGTCAAAATAACGACATGTCGTCATAATGAATGTTGCCATTTTGAACATGGTCAAAATGCCGACCGTAAAAATGAAACCGTTAAAAAATATTTTTTTTTTCTTTGAAACCGACTTGTTCAAACTTCATGATTCAAGTGTGCATAGAGCTGGATTATAATAGTGTGCGGAGTGCAGCAAAGCACTGTGCCCGAAGCATGGAGAGCACAGCGAACGATGAGACACAGTACACTATATATGGTGACCATGTAGACCAATGTCGATGTAGACACCAAAAAGAAAAAAAACAATGCCAACTTTTTGACATGTCAACATTTTAAATATCTGCATTTTGACCGTGTCGGCATAGTGAATATCGGCATTTTGAACATGTCCTTATTTGGACTGTCTGCCAATGCTTGTCCGTATTTTGAAGGACGGGAAATCATATTGAACCCATTAATAGCATTATAACAGTGTACAGTAAGCGATAACGTATTGTAGAACGCTTTCCTGTCGCTCTATACTGAATCTAGCTCTCAGATGGAACGCATGCACAACACAAGCGATTCCTTGGGAGATGGGGGCAATGCAGCCCACCACAGAGCGGAACTCACTCATTTATTCTGACATGCACTAAACATTTCCAATGGGATACGGTCACTAGACTGATACATGCATTGGGTCGATCACTTAAGGCCGACAGGGTCTAGGTCGACATGGCCAATGGGTTTTTCACTTTTTTATTTTTAACTGACAGGTGGTATTTCATGCCCTACCATCCACTACAGCATGGTAGGATATAAATAGTATAATAAAATACTGCACGAGGCACCATGCCTGAACGCGAGCCATGCTAGGGGACACAGTACTCTTAAGCAGCCCATACACGGTCCATTTAACGGATCCGTTTGGGACTTAAACAGCACACATCGGATCGGATCGCATCCCTAGTGCATGCACTGCGATCCGATACGATGTGTACCTAGTATAAAAAGTATGTGCAGCACATACTTTTTGTACCGTACTATGTGATGCGCGGGCGCGCGCATCGCATAGTACAGAACGGATGCGTGCAAACGGCTACGTGTATGGGCAGCTTCAGACAGTGTCCAGTTCGACATTTTGGACAAAAAAAAATAAGCGCAGTTGTACCCACGTAGGCCACTTAGATGCACCAGGCACCACCACAGAGATTTTCCTTGATATATGCTTCTTACCTGCATCACGATTGCACATAAAGTGCAAAAATGCGATGCCAGTACTCGTGAGGCTGGCCATGCATGTGAGGATTAATGCAGCTGAGTTTGCAGTAAAAGTTCCCATGTGCAATAGCAAGAGAAACTGCTCAACTGGGAAACCTCAACCACGCTCTGAATCAGACCCTCAGATGTTAATGAGGGCAAAGACAGAAGCCCAACGTGAGAGCATCATTATGTGTAATCTGCCACTGAAAACTAATCCAAGTACCTAAAGCATTATAAGTAGTGCTGGGTAACGACTCCAATTTTTAATTGCGATTAGTCGCATTGTTTGGCACATGAGTGCTGCTTATTGACAATCTCCTTGCCAGGGGTTCCATGCTCATTGCCGGTGGGGGGGGGGAGATTACATGCTTGTTGCTAAGGGGGATTCATGGTCATTACCAGGGGGGGAATACATGCTCATTGCCAGGTGGGATTACATGCTTGTTGCCATAGGGGTTAAATGCTCGTTATCAGGAACTCTGTGCCTCTGTGGTGCCGTTCCCCCCATGACTCCCCCCCTGCATTAATGGCGTTAAACATTTTAATTGCCGTTATGGCGCTGCCATGTTAATGAATATGTATGTGGCCAGGAGTAAAACGATCTACGGTTCAAGTCATCGGCTAGATTTTATGGGTGTTAAAATAAAAATAAAATGTTTTTGCACCCATCTAATGACCACACAGAAGCAAATAATTCCATTTACAATAAAATGACAGTACACTGAAATAGCTTCTTGATCAGGTAGAATCCTAAGTATCGGAAAAGGTAGAAGGACGCACTTACTGAATAAACAAGATTCTGGAGCGCACAATGAACTTGAAGATGTATTCTAGAGCTTTCATCACTTTAAACACTTGTTCGGTTATCCCAGGTCTATCTGCACTGTCCACGTAGTTCTTCAGCACCTTTGTCAGTTTCCTGGAAGGTAAAAAAAAAAAAAGGAATTCATTAGGTCCTGGTAATGTTAGCCACAGCTGACCAGGTTTTGGACAGAACAGAACATTAATAACATATATGTAGTGTTACTGCTAGGCTGTTTTAGCGGGGCGCTGCGCCATGCCCCATTTTTAAAGGGCAAAATGCGCCCTGCCCATCTCGCAGCGCCCCGCTAAAACAGCCTCACGGGGAAGCCCAGCGTCGCCGTTGACAGCGATGCCTGGCGCTTCCCAGGCAGCACAGTGGCTTCGGAGGGGCCGGGCCCGCCCCTTTGATGACTGTGGAGGCCGGGCCCGCCCCCTTTGATGACAATGGCGGCCCAAGCACGCCTCTTTCATTACGACGGCGGCCCGGGCACGCCTCCTTCATGACGTCGGTGGCCCGGGCACGCCCCTTTCATGACGTCGGCGGCCCGGGCACGCCGCCAGCTGTGACGTCGGCGTGCCCGGTCCGCCCCCCAGCGCCCTGCCCGGTGTCACTCCTAGAGTGAACACTATATATGGATGATACATGGTGCGGGCCATACGCCGAATACCCTGTGTGCCCCCAAACCTATCACCGAATTATCCGAATATAGGATAATTGGATATCAGTTTACAAGACGGCCAATGTGACCTCCACCTGGCGCAGTGATAACTAACCTGTATCTGGCTTACATGGTTTGGGCCCTTTTTTTAGATTGCAATGGATCGGACTGCGAAACCGTAAAGTGCCCAAATCATGCATGCCCAACCTCCGATTCCAAACCGCGGTCCCCAACGCAAGTGCTGCTCATAAGATTTGTCGGATGCAGCAGCACATGCTGGTGGGGTGGGGGTCACATACAATACATTTTATGCTAAAGGATCACATACGATGTATTGTATGCGGTTCAGCCAACAGGGAGCCCGGCGGTTTCCTGGCGGCAGTCTAGTGTCTGTGTGTCACCAAAACACTGTCATCTATTGGCAGCAAGTGAATCTACATCTTTTTCTCTCTATCACAGAGCCAATCACGTACAATTAGCTGCCTTACTAGCTTTCGAAGCATTTGCTTCGAGTGAGCTTACTAGTATGATATAGGTCACTTAAATATACGTCTGTGTGTAACTGAGTCTGTACACAATGCACATCAGAACGCGTCATGAAAGAAAGCGGTGAGACGTAATAGCGTCCGAGTTCGCCAGACGTACGTAATACTGATGCCGCTGATCTCGGACAATTTTTAAAGTGGCAATCATCTACAGGGCAAAACCAATCCTTGGTAACAGAAAACTTCTAAGATCAACCGGCATCGGACGATATCACATCCCGCTAAGTGACTCAGCTGCACACAAGCATCATATGAAATGATCAACCCAGTCTCCGGTACATCCTAGTGACAGGACTAATGGTAACTAATAAGGTAAAAATGGACTTTACACAACCAGTACCATACAAAAAAAATTATATACAGAATAATAAAAAAAAATCTGTATCGCTCGTCAACTTAAATAAAAGCTACTGACATTTTGGAAATGCTTTGCTCAAAGGCCATTAATTTATGCCGCGTTCCATGCTCGACTGAGGTCAAAATTAAATATTGTCAATAAATCTGCATGTCCCAGGTGGCGAGCGGTTATGAAAATATCTGAATAATGATTTTTTTTTTCTACTCTGAGAAATTACTTTTGGAAAAAGTCTCTCTCAGCATTCCTATTACCAAGGACAGCATAAAAATGTATAATGTTTTAGGAACAGATGAAACGCATATTTAACAAATGCACAGATGTAGCGAAATTGAACTCCCAATGCAGACATAAAAAAAACCATTGCGTTTTACTGATTGTTTGTCAAAAATCTAAAAAAATAACTATAAAAAGTTTTCCAGATCTCGTCTCAAATATTAGCCAGATTCTTGTGACTTTGCTGTTAGGACAGTGATGGTAGGAGGCAGTTTTCATTAGAGCTTACAAAAGCAATGAAAAAAATAAATCAAATAATAGATTAAAAAAAAGTTGTGGCAAAGGTCATCAACAATAACAATTAGCTGATGAGCAAGGTTTCAAATGGGAAGAATATTTTACAGCCCTTTCACCATTTTAGTCGAATTTTAAAAACATTCCTGCTTAGTGGGTGGCTGCATATAACGGTCACAATTTTCAAACACCCAGAAGGTCACGTGTTCCAGGTCACCCAACAGGTGCGCAGGGAGAGCTCAATTTTCCAGAGCACAATGGTGGTGTATTGTAAATAGCAGGTGGATGTTTTGCCACATAACTCCAAAACAAAAATTAACCAATTACCACGACAATATTTTTCAGAAAATCTACAGGCCAAGACTTTTATTTGCTTTATGACGCACAGACAGCAGCATCATAAAAACTCTCCTTGAATTATTTGGGATACAAATCTGTGGGACTATCCTCGATACCCGAGAGAGTAAGCCAAGCATCTACGAGTGACGTGGGCTGGTCTGGGAGCTTGATGACGATTTGCTGCTTTAAACAGGAAGGGGTGGAGTCACATCTGCAGAACAATATCCCCACAATGGGTAGGTATAGTCTGTACATAAATACTACATGAATAGGTGGGTAGTTGCTGCCAGCATATACCGCAATGAGGAAAACTAGGTCGAAATCAGATTGCAAGAGGTTACAGCACATTAATATGTAGCATGGCATTAAGCTTGCTCGTCTGTGCCTTTTTATCATTACCTGCCATGAATATTCGTAAAAAAGTACACAGGAAACATTTTTTTTCCCCGAAGAGAATTCTGCATGTATTTGCATAGCTTTAAATAGGTCAAAAATCCAGGATGAATTTATAATCCCCAGGCACGTCATTTCTATCCGTTTTCTGGCTACCCGTGCAGTGAGCATGCAGTGTCAGGACCGATCTGTTAATAGGAGAATGATTAAAACATACGTGTAAGCCAAGGTTGCGCTGAAGTGCTTCTTTATGTAAGTTTCCAGGACAGGGTTGAAGTGCTGAAACTTCCGATCTGCAATCAGACCAATAATGAATACCTGGAACAAAAAAAAAAAACTTGCTGGTTAATAATGCATGAGTGTAGGAAGCACATTGTGAGCTGCGCAACATCTTCCCTCGCTCAGAGGATGCCCTGGGCTCTGGGCGTCCCATTCAAAGGGAATATATCACCCGCAGCAGCAGAACGGGGAGAACGGGAGGCTAGACAACATGTCTAGCACATATAAAAGCAGCGTTTGGTAACATTCACATACATCTGTGTACATTACATTATAATATATATATATACAGAGAATAAAAATGCAGCAGCAAAGAAATAAATCACTGAACTGTGCGGTTACTCTATGACATCACAGGAAAGAGATCAGCATTACCCAATAGAAGTAGGGAGAACTTTCACACCCCAGAAACATTACATGTACTGTGACCTTTACACCCTGTATTAATATCTAGGAAGGGCTGTGATACAATTCCTCGTGATGGCGGTAAAATGCCTCGGCAGCGGACCGGCTGTGGGCACTTTGCGACCAGTAACTTTCGTAAAGTCGACCCCAGTGAGATTGTAGTAGATGGTAATGTGCAGATATCGCAGGAACACGCAAATTTGTCAAAAATCAAAATCATTTTTGCACGATAACAGCGCAGGTTCTACTAATATCCAGGCTTCAGCAAACATGGTTAAATCAGATACTAATTAAGTTACCTGTGCTCAGGCATCGATATCGCTATCACCTGATCTGTTAGGGGTAAGTTTACTAAAGTTTTTAAAAATTAAAGAGGTGATGTTGCCCATAGCAACCATTCGGATTCTCTTGATCATTTTCTAGGATGCAATAGAGACAGAAACTGATTGGTTGATATGGGCAACAATCCATCACCTCTTCATTTTTAGAAGCTTAAAATAAATGTACCTCTTAGTAGAGGACCGAGGTTGGATATGCCAGCACTAGGGCCTAATCCAGTGGCTCCAAAGTTTTTGCGAACCACTGTAAATGTTTTCATGGCACCCGTAGTTTGTTATTGAAAAATGTAGAAAAAATAAAACGCTGTTCCGATGACAAGTAGAACAATGTTTCAGCATGCCGTTTCGCCATTACGGAGAATGTGCGAGCATCTCTCATGCACACTCCTCTCATTGGCGTGAATGGGGCGCGTGAGCATCTAACATACACGCGTGCATCCCATTCACGGTAAATAGCACTCTGGCGTGTCGGCGGAATGAACAAGCGCGGCTCCATCTGTATGTTATCCTTAGGTTTCATTTTGCGGTGAGGGACAGGATTCACTTCTGTTCATACACATAGATTATGACTGGAAGCCACCAGCACTGGTTTTGCCTATTACATTGACCATAAATAATTTGCATTGGTCCTGGACCACCAACCCGAGGCACCCCTGCAAGGGCCCTGAACTACCCCAGGGTGTGACAGCACACAGATTGGGAACCCCTGGCCCTAATTATAGCCTCCCCCTGGCATCCTAACTGTAACCTCCGCCCGCAGCCTAACATTAAGCTTCCCTCCCCGCAACATAATCCTAACCTTCTCCTTGTGCCTAACCCACCTGGCCCACAGCCTTACCCTAATTTCGACATTCTAGCAATGTAGGCATTTCCCAGGTCAAAATTCTGAGGATGTCAGAACATTGCCTCTCAACGTTTTAACAATGTTGACATCACAACTGTTGATATTGGTCACGGCCGCCCCTTTGGCTACATCACCCTCAGGGTTTGGAAGTTTTCCACCATACACTATTGTACACTGTATACATGTATTATAGCCCATACATATATTACAGCTAGCATCAGAACATATTATAGTCATTGTCTAACAAATAAAACTATTTTCTGTTGCCGCATTAAGTTTCTATAAATATGCAACAAAGCCTGAGATTTCTTCACAAAATAATAATTGGTATTTATTTTCTTCCATGTTTTTTTTTTCTTTTACTTACCAGGGCATCGAATACTAATATATCAAATGTTTCACTCTCTGAGTTTTCCATTATGATGTTAAACAGCGCATCCAAAGTGTCCTGCAGGAACTACAGAGACAGAGACAATGTCAGTTCCAAAGAATGATGCCGAAGTTTTCCTGGGAACTTTAAACTGGATTAAAAAACAACATTCAGTTAAAGGGGCATCAAATAAACTGCAAGTTTTCTAATTGTTCATGATGATGACTCCTGATGTATCACCGCCTATTCTGGTTATTTATGCAGAGGATGCTGTTAGGGGTCAGTCCTGGCTAATCTGGGTTGCCGGATATTCTCTATTCATTTTTGGATCCAGGCAAGAAGGCAATGGACCTTCACTGTGAGACATCCCACTGGTAGGGGTCCCCAGTTGCTAGCCAGGAAAGGCCAGGAAACAAGGAAGACAATGCTGGGGACATGATGAAAGTCAAAATGCGCAACACAAGTATAAACCCAAAAAGCAACTATAGATCAAGGGAACCGTTTGAGAAGAAATGTGGAAGACCCTGATCGTGCAAGAATAAAAGGTTCTAAAAGTTTCCATAGGACAATGAAGAGAGGAGCCATTCTTATACCGGGCACTTTGCGTTTCATATACTTCGTAGTGAACCATATTGTGCATACAGTACTTCAGAGGTGATCAAAACGGTCCTCGAGATCTACTAACAGTCCACATTTGCCAAATCCCAGCTATAGTCATTACGAACGGTCACATTTTCAAACCTGCTGCATTCATTCCTACTATAGATCCACAGGTTGCCTGGAAACACATGGAATGTTGGTAGATCTTGAGAACAGGTTTGACCACCCCTGCAGTAACGTATGTAAAAGATGTGTTCTGTCGGTTTATGGCAATCAGATCAGTATCCAGGGTTTCTTTCCCAACTTCTTGATGGTATCATGAGCAGGAAATATGGAGGAAGGGATGGAAGTTGCTACTGCAAGCTTAGGTTCATCCTCTTCCAGGATAAGTTATAGACTTTGCAGTAAGCTGGGTACTCAGTTGTTCTCTAACTCACAGAAAGAAATGGTAGTACAGTCACATACATATTTATTATAAAAGAAAATTTACATCAAAATAATCTAAAACTGTTCATCAGAGATGGTGATATGGTGCAATCCAGTCCTCATATCAACATATGCAATCTCCAAGTTGAAGAATAAACAAAATGCATGTCATCCATGGTGAATAAGGTGCCAAATAGACACAAACAAGATAGTAGTCAAAATCGGTCCAAGAACTGGTCGATAGGTTTGCAAGCTACGTTCAAGTATATGATTGTCAATTCATAAGAGTACAAAATAAAAGACACGTTTGCTTGCGTAAAAGTACCCAGAACTTAGAAACAATCTGATTCTGAGTCAGATACATTGGGAAGGAACAAACAGGACAGATCATCATCTCCAAAAAACTGTTCAAGAAGAGATACAGAAAAGAGCAGATGAAAAAGTCAATAAGTGATTAACCCCAACCACCAAACGTAAAGCTACCCATACACGGTAAGATATTTTAAAAGATATGGCCGGTTTCGATCAATTGGAATGACCAATCATTTAAGAACTTTCCGTTTGTGAGCATGATAACGATCCAATGTGGGTACCCGCCGGTAGCTCATCTATCTAGCTCGTTGATCCATTCAGCAGGTGGCGAAATGAACGACCGGTCGTGCACAATTTGGCACACAGTGTTCCATATGTAGGCATGATGAACAATCTGCTAATGATGTGTTAGATTTGTTGTTAAACGACCCATCTACTTCTCCGATCGTTTACACAACCGTTGTGTGTATGTGTACAGGTCTATTGGACAGAAGTGTTCTGGATTTCAAGGGAAATTGTGTGACATATTGGATCGTTCAAAAAAAATGATGCAGTGTGTGGGCACCTTTAAATTCTAACAAAGTGGAAGATCAGTGATATAAACTTGAAAATTAGGGTCTGCTGTTTTATTAGATCTGAAAGGGGACCATAGAGAGCTGGACAATATATTAATATTAATAATATTTTGGTGCAATAGTGAGTAGGTGGAGACAAAATCTGTGTCATCTTTCTAGAACCGGGGCCATCAAAATAATTTTATTGAGCACAAAATTAAGAGTTATGGTCTATGCAGAGATTAACGAAGGTTTTCCCTGAAAGAATAATATTGGAATCTGCAGCTGTGGTGACCAGTCGGGGAAGACGCATACCCCATTATTTCTGCAAAAATCCGGCCCAAGCTCTGTGCTTCACGAGACAATCCTTTGTATTGTGTCTGTGGTGTTCTTACTTTGGCCTTGTGCGTCACAAGACACACCAAGGAGTATCAGCATGACATTCTACATCCAAGAGTCATATCTATTATACACAGAGAGTTGTTATTCTTGTTAAAAAGTCACTACAAAATGAACTGCACATCTAGAAATTCAGAAGTATTTTACCTTTACAACTTCCCCGCCATCAACATTCATTAACTGGCGCAGATTCTTCTGCAGCAGATTTGTATTTGAGCGCCATTTCAAGAGTCCCAACAAATCCACTGGAAGACAAAGGGACATAGATGAAACGGTGTCCCATGGAATTTTGAAAACAAACAAACAAACCCAACAGCCATGACACCAACAGTAACATTTCAAAATCTACGTAGTCACTGGACTATAGTCACTGGACTATAGTCACTGGACTATAGTCACTGGACTATAGTCACTTTATTTTATAACAGATTTGTGAAACGTAGGAAATGGTACATTTTTTTCTGAAAGACAACCAACCATTAAGCGATAATTGCCCCATGCGGTCCAATGTAAACCATTCAATTGGACTTCAGCTGATTTTGGCAAAACATGATTAATAAACTTTGATAGGACTGAACTCAAAAAGTATAGGTATTCTAATTGTGAGTGTTTGTGGTTGCCTAGGAAATCCTTGGCATGTGGTCATTAAGTCGACAGTGTATACGTCGACAGTGAAATGGTCAACTACTGTTGGTCGACAGGCAATGGAAAAGGTCGATGCGTGGAAAAGGTTGCCATGCAGTCGGACGACATGGATGACAGGTCGACAAAGGCAAAATGTTGACATGGAAAATGTCGACATACTTTTTTTTTTTTTTTTCAAAGTGTGCAGAGCTCAGAGAGGAACTGTGCCCGAAGCAGCAAGGTGACGCGGTACACTAATATGTTGTCGATGTCAACCTATGTCGACACTGACCCCAAAAAAACAATGAAAATCTCATGTTGCTTCTTCGGCACAGTTCCTACCTGAGCTCCGCACGCTATAAAAAACAACTCATGTCGACCTTTTCCTATGTCAAATTTTTGCTTGACATACTGTATGAGATCACACATTAGCACAAAAACAAGGCAGACAATTTTTAATTATAATGGATAATAAAAATTGTAAAACCCATCATTTCTGAAAGGTCATTCTGATTAAATCGCTTTCTTTAAGGTCATATGACAACGTAGCAATAGTTGAACGTTCTCCCTAAACACAGGAAGAAAACAAGAAACTGTCCCCACTCTGATTTGGACCATTGGTAAGATCTCGAGGACCGGTTTGGCCACCCCTGGTATAGCTACTGTATATGGTCAATTGGGCGATCCAATACAGTTGACATACAATTAGTGGAAACGTGTACCCCCATGTGCTTGCCGCACTTCTGGCAAGGCAGCTTGCTCGACAACCGCTGTGCTCGCCACCGGTTATTACGTGCATAGTATATCAAGCCCAAGTTGAAAAACATGAAAAGAATACCCACCAAAAATGTGTGTCAACCATGTGTGGATTGACATTGTGATCTAAACCTTTTGAACATACTGACCTTTAGAAGGGTTTACCTTTTGCATGCCAACCTTTTGACCGTGTCGAACTAATGCATGTCGACCGTATTGTGTCGACCTATTGACTGTCAACTTTTTCAATGCCATTCTATCATCCAGACACCTTTGTAACTATCCTATGGTTATTAGCTTTGTATTTAGATTAGTGTTTTGCTTGGGACACGCTTGCCGATCTTTCGTTCATAAAGCTGGCAAACAATATATCAGCTGGGCCATCGGTTATTGTGTACAGCCAATGTGCCTGTGATGCTGCATGGCAGATACAGTATATCGGAATATCTGCATGTGTCTACGGTCACCCGAACAATATATTGCCCCCAATGAATATGCTGGCCAAACATATTTGGTGGAGGATCGTTTGTGCATCGACCTTACCAATCGCTAAACCATTTGGCGAACCAGCCGGTAGGCCAGTTGTGTATCCAGCCTTACGATACCAGGGTACTGGTGGGCAACCCTTACCATTTTGTGTGAGCTTGGTTGAGCAGACCAGAGTAGCTATTTGGAAAGAGTCTTTGCTAATGGTACAGCTTCCCAGGTTCTGCATGCTCTTCCCGGTAGCTGAGTGCCCTTTTTCCTCCAGTTCAATTTTGGTGGCCGGTAGACCGAGGTACGTTGCAGCATCTTCGAGTTTTTTTGCCTCCGCCTTAAATTGAAAAAATATAAATGATCACGTGCAATTAAGAAATAAAAATATCCAGATTTCAGAACAGCTTCCTCGTTCACAGTCTAGACTAAATACATGGGTTGTTATTGCGAGCCTTGAGCGATGGCAAACGTCTAATGATAATAAACTCGTTATAAAACAGTGCACATTGCCAGAGAACAAGGCATCTTCTAAACAACCAAATACTTCATATTCATAGCTAAAAGCCGTAAGCGTACCTTTATTCCGGAAATAATGTGGTTATTAGCACAAAATTAAAAGAGAACTTGTAATTTATGAATTTGTTTTGCCAATCACAGATGCCCAATTAACGGCTAAAATAATCTGCAATTTAATGTCAAACTATTGAGATGAATAAAAGTGTGATTCACATGTGTAAGTTTTATTAAGCAATTACATAGGTTATGCATTGCATAGATAGGCTCTCTTTCACAGCAATACTGGTAATTGGCCCCAATAATGCAGTGTGTGGGCTACTACAGCAATGAGGATAAGGAATTTGATTAATTGAAGTAAAGAAATGTATTTGCGGTGCCAATGTGTATGCAGCGACTTTGCACAAATATGCAGATGTTGCAGCAGGCTTGGTTTGTACCGAGACGCCAGGCGGTATTGCTGTTCAATCCAGCTACATTCTATCATCCAGACACCTTTGTAACTATCCTATGGCCTACAGTGTGGTACTGGGCACCTGTGGCGGCACATACTGTCCTATGAAGCAGGGCAGGGGAGAGCTAGAGATCCTTCCAGGAGCCTGGAGAACAGGTGGCGGGCACTAAACACTTCCACATAACAGTACTGCCTGGTACACAACAGCATCACTGAGCACTATAAACAGCTGCATCCTGAGACGATGGGGTTAAGGTAGGCAAGGCGTTTGTATAATCACGTAAGGCGAAGGGTAATATCACTTTATTAACCTTGTGGAGTTATGCTTTAACATGAACAGTCGCTGCCAGTAGCAGGCAATAACACAACTTACCTTATAAACCAGCAGGTCATGTTCTCCGTCTCTTAGTGTCGTTCCATCGTATCGCATGAGTTTTACAAATGCTACGGCGAATATCTTCTCCGACTTATCTTTAGCTGTGTAAGGAGAACAGCATCATGCACTGAGAATGTCTTCACTTTAATTGTGACAAACAAATTGAGAATAAGACCAAAGCAGCTGTTTATACAAAATAATCGCAACAACAAAATCAATCAAAGTAAAACAATCATAGCACACGTCTATCAGCATACTGTATGGTCAAAGGCAAACAATGGAAAACAGCAGTACGTTAAGTCTACTACATACACTCCTGGGACGATCTGTGGCGGAACGTGAACCGTAAATGAGTCCGATTTACATCTTCAATCGGGATTGCGATCTTCAGCAAAACAGAAAAGAAAGTGACTTATAATATCAGCATATGGGGGTCTGTTAGGATGTTACATATGAGAAACAGTCACAAAAGGCAGAATAAGCCCAACTGCATATAACAAGGTCTGAACAGGAAATCTGCTGTTTAACAGAAGAAAAAAAAAAAAAAAGGATTTTAAAATAATTAATATAATATTAATGAAATGCAAGACAGTCTCTATAGTGATAACTTTATTAAGATGGTTTAATTTAATACAATTCAATCTGAAATCACATTTGCTAAGGAAAACTTTTTGTTTGCAGTTTAACTATACGCCACCATTGGGGAGTAGTGGTGTGTACACACAGTGCGATCCGTCAACCAGCAGAGGAATGATGCAGGAATGACGGGGGGGGGGATGCTGCCCTTGCTCAGAGATGGTAGAAATATACTGCGCTGCACAGTATATTTCTACTTTTGATTCTGATGCCATAGAGATGCGCATGGGTATCGAATCGGGGTCGGAAAAACAATAGCCTGTACTTGACTAGTAATCATAGAATGATGTTGGTAAGTGGAGAACTCCTGTAAGTTCACCAGCTACTGGAAGTATACGCATCATTAATTGGAATTCCTGGGTCCTAGCTTCCCCGCAGTGTCCTGCCAGCTAGAACTGATTAGAGATTGCATGAGGACCCAAACCGGAAAATTCCATGGAATGCTATTAAGTGAAACTTCAGAAGGCCTGGCCTCTGGGATGTGTGCTAATTGATCAGTATTGGAATGCAGTCGCAAGGTAAGTCTGGGCCTGACATCTATAGTAAAACAAGTTATTGAGTGAAGGTGAAGGCTGTGATGGATTAATACAATGTGAAAACTGCAGAGCGGAGAACGGGGCCGCAAACATTCTAAGCTGTGACAGAGACCCGCACATTCGCTTCACTGCAGCATAAAATCTTTCTGTAGAGGCTATACGCATTACCGCAGAGAACCTTAGTTATGGATCGTTCACCTGCATGTTTAGCGTTCGATCTTCTAGCAACATTTTAAATAATGAATATGTATTTAAAACAAAAGAATCACAATTTACCTTTACAGTCTCAAACCACCGCGGCTGTTTCACTTGATAGTATATTACCGATTTGTATTCCGATATGGCTTCATCGCCAGCCCCTGGGAAAATGACATTCTGCAGGGAAAAGGACAGAACAGTGAAGGTGTGCACACACTGAGCAATTCGCAACAACGCCGCTATTGATAATGACCTGTAGGTGTGCAAATTGTCAGTCGTTTATTGCATACACACTGGTCGATATTTGAAACCATATCATTTAAAAAAAAAAAAAAATCACCCACTGTGTACTCACATGAACTGCTTTAAAAAGACTTCAGAATTCAGGGATAGATTTATTAAGCTTGGTGAAGTGATAAAGTGTCTGGTTTTTATCACCGGCCAATCAGCTCCTACTTGTCATTTTTCAAACCAAGCCCGTAACTTCACAGTTAGGAGCTGATTGGCCGAGAAATAAAAACCAGACACTTTATCACTTCACCGAGCTTAATAAATCCACCCCTGAGTACCAAGAATGGTTACGTTCATTATTGGGGATAAAAGATATTTCCTGCCTAGTGCCATATGCAGGAAAGGCTGGGATGGGCCAATTTTAAGGTCTTCTCCAGACATCTGGATGCTAGGCTGGGTAGTAACTATCGGAGCCTATGTGTCATCCCATATGGATAATACAGTCATGGTGAACAAGCAATACTTCCCGGCTAGCTGCATTGGAGCCTTTATGTCCAAAGCAGGCTACCGTAGGCAGAAGCCTGTCATCAGAGGCTAGAAACCCACACATTACTCATATGCTGAAGACAGAAAATAAAGGACAGGAGAGCGAGAGAGGGAGGGAGAGAGCAAGGGAGAGCAAGAGAGAGGGAGATTACGTGGATGGGAGAGACGCCTGACAAAGAGAGGAAGGGAGAAAGAGGTAGAGCGAGAGAGAGGGCAAGAGAGGGAGAGAGACAGGGCAAGAGACAGAGAGAACAAGAGACAGAGAGAGAGGGCAAGAGAGAAAGGGCAAGAGAGAAAGGGCAAGAGGGAGAGAGAGTATGAGAACGAGGGAGAGAGGGAGAGCAAGTGAGAGTAAAAATACACATATTTATTTTGAATTTATATTGTACTTTTATTACAAATAAAAAAAAAATTGTAATTAAAATTTTCCAATAAAAAAAAAAAAATAGCCAGTAACGGAACTACCGCTGCTGCAGGAGGGGCTACGTTACATTAAATAGCTAAAAAAATGCAAGCTATGCAATTTTATAATATAATTTCAAATTAGAATAGAAGTCCAGAATTGGCTAATTTTAGCCTTCTACCAACAGGTAACTAGGATTCCTCCTCCAACACAAAATATATTTAAAGATAAAAAAAAATGAATATATCATATGGACTGGATCGACGCTTTTCTCTTTAAAAAAAAAAAAAAAGTTTGTACCAAGAAATTTCTTGCTACTTGGGGAAGCGATATAGAGATTTTACCACTCTCTACTAGACAAGCCATGTTTCAAGGTTTTAAAACTACCTTACTAATTTATCTTATGTAATTATACTTACGTTATCTGGATTAGCATAATGATTGTAATAACTCTTTGTTATGATTACTTTGAGTATTTGTATTGATTATGTGATTTTTACATTGTATTTTCTGTATTGTTACACCTTGAAGCTTTGATAAAAGAAAGGGTTTAAGGCAAATTGGAATATACAGTAGGGACACAATAGTTTTCCCTCTGCCTTTGTGTAATTTAAAAATTAAGGAATGACCATTATTATAGGACTGGGATGGATGACATCATAGAACATTACTTAGTATCTCTGACTGTGGAAGTGAGTTACCATCCAGCTGCCATTGATACGCTTCTTAATTATCTGTATACTGTATCTTCCCAGAGCCCTCCTGTCAATCTTACTGATGAGGGATAATACAGCGCACAAAGGGGCAGTAAGCTCATCAATACGTTGCCTTAAAGCTACTGATATTGACTGACAAACTACAGACTGGTATGGATCTATCTGGGGGATGACTCGCTTCAACACACTTACAGGCCTTCCAGGATTTGCTCAGACAATGCCTGATTCTGTGTCCCATAAACCTGGTATAAAAACCAATGTAATAAGGTCATGCGAAATAAAACCGTTTAATAATACCTCCAACCGCTTCCCATCTTCATCAAACACGGACACGGTGACTTCTACATTTTTGGCTGTGGTTTTGTTGCCTCGGTCATAGTCACCCTGAAGCAGTGTAACATAGATATCATTGCGCACGTCTCCTGTAAAACATATTAAATATAACAGGTTGGTATCGCGGCACAGTTGGCAGAGTGGTTAGTATTACTATTTGTGCAGAGTGTGTAGTTTGCCTGTTTGTTTCCATGCATTTAACTCCTGTGTCCCCTTTCACACTCCAGAAACTGATAGGTTACAACACATAAAAAAAGAATCCTAGTGTGTATAGATGTCGCAACGCTCATTGCGGCTGCGATGCAATCGATATTGCCCATCTGGTGCAGCAAGGACCACCCGCGACTTGGAGCGTTGTGCCGACGGCTAACGTATTTTCAATGAATCGTGGGTGTCACTTTGACCATACCTCCCAACTGTCACGATTACAGCGGGACAGTCCCGATTTTCGGGTCCTGTCCCGCTGTCCCACCCGCGGCAGGCATTGTCCCGCTGCGGGGGGTGGCAGTTGGGAGACCCCCCAATCTAATAGAATAGACGCTGTGCGCACAGCGTCTATTCTCGTATGAAAATGAGGTTGCGGCCAATTAGCATAAGCCGTGCCCTCATTTGCATACGCCACGCCCCCTTTTCGGGCGCTCCCGCGGCTTTGCCGCGCGGGTGTCCCTATTTCTTCAGCATGAAAGTTGGGAGGTATGCTTTGACAAATGCACGCACTTAGCTGCGCATGTCGCGTCTACGACTTGGTGGATGATAGAAGCTTTCGGCGAGTATCATGCTCGCCAACAGGGTTGGGAAGGGGGCGGATAGAGAGCTGGAGCATGGAAACACCCAGTGTTTCCTAGGCATGTCCACCCAAATGTAGGCATGTCTGAGCTGGCCTGGAGCGGGCGGCTAAGGTTACATGACGTTAGCGCCCGCCCTGAATTCGGCCATATACGTGGTGGATGAGACACAGTCCAGGGTAACTTATTTGCGAATGGATTAAAAAAAATTGTTGGTTGAGGACCATCAAATGATTTTTTGACCATTCTCCCGCATGTGTAGGCGTACACATCCATTGGCATGAAATGCAGACATTCGCTCGGCAAAGGGGGGGTGGGCGTTCCCTCGCCCAGTGGGGCTGCGTTTACCTGCTCGTTAAGCAGGGAATACATCCAGCCCAACGCGCAGGCCTGAATTAGGCCCATAGAGAGTAAGCTCCACTGGGACTCCTTTAAGGACTGATATGAATGATAATCTCTGTTAAGCATACACAACAACTGTTAATGACCATTAAGCACAAAACGGCCATGCACCCAACAAGCATGAGATCTCGCATCATGCACAAAATCTCACTTCAACTTATGGAAAAGGACTTCCGAATCATCTTCCACCTTCAAACAATTTTATTTTAACAGTATTGGAAGTGCCAGCGCTCCTGCAACTTTAACCGGGCGCGCTTTTACTCCTTCTAGCTTATTCTGTGCCTTCCAGCCATGTCTTTAAAACAAGCAGGCGTATTGTTCCAGTCCTTGTTCCAGAACCGGAGGCAAAGCTGCTTTCGGCACACAGCTGTATTACACAACGTAGATGGTTCTTCATCAGCGCTGCCTACGCATTTTACAGCGAACGAGCGTAGAAGCGAAAAAATAAAAGCAACGTTTTTAGAAAAAGAAAAAATCGCAGCAGGGCACGTAACGGGGAATACATTACAGTCAACTGAAGGTGAAGGACTATATTAATTCTATTTTGCAACTTCCACACTCAAGTGCGTTTCATCAGGATAAGGACACGTTCTTATTCAGATCTGGCTGTGAGCTTCTGAAGAGCTTCCATCAAGGAGAGACTTGCATTGTAGTTTTAATTTTCCTTTTAAGAACAAGTATAGAAGAAGAAAAAAAAGAAGCCTCTAGATATAAGTCCCCAAATCTTTCTTTAGTATAATGTAACAGTCAGGAAGCTGGTGCTTATGCATTATTAATTAAAGCGCTTTCACGGCTTAGAAAACTACCTAGGAGGAAACCAGGCCAGCGATATACAACTCGCTGTGGTTCCAGGCTACTTATACTCATGAAGAAGAATGAGTCACATCTGCCATATTAAGGCCCATTTTTTCAAGCCTGCATTTATAGATAGTCTCCGATACATCGTTATTTGCAAAAATGTTTTCCAACAGAGTTTCAGAAGTTGCACAGATGTGAGAACTTTAAAACGGAATGTGGGATCAGGTGCTGACGGGCGAGAAAGTTTCCCAAGCATTGATAGTGCAAAACTGTACTTCAGTGGCCAGCATCTCTGTACAGACGGGTGTTCCCGTGGGGATACGGTCATTACGTCTACAACAACTATGTCAACAAGCATTGGGTCGACACCACTAGGTCCACATGCAGCAAAGTCGACATGGGTCAAGATCGACATGGATCTAGGTCGACACAATCATTAGGTCGACATGGGCTAGGTCGACAGTCAAAAGGTCGACATGGGGTTTGTCACTGTTTTTTTGAGCCGACAGGCGGGATTTCATGCCCTACCATCCACTAGGGCATGGTGGGAGAATAAAATAGCGTGCCCGAAGCACGAAGGTTTTTTATGTTTTATTCCCATCAATGTCAACCCCCTGTCAACATGGACCCCCGATGAGGGAAGCTTTTTGCTTGCCATGCTGTGGGCATTGTGCCTCACTGCTCTCAGCGCATGTTACCGTTCCCAATTGCAGTCCATGTGGACCATAAAACACGAAAAAGTCCAACAACAGAAGAAATTTGTGAAAAATGCATGTTTCCATTTTCACACGTCGACCATTGCCTATGTCGACATTTTGTCAATGTTGACCTAGTGCACGTCCACTATATGGGATCAACGTATTGACTGGAAACCTATCATCCGGATGCTGCAGCATTCTCTGTCTCCCAGCCAGACAGTGAATGGCTTTCAGCATGCTGATTGGTGGATGGCTAAAGCTATTCACCAATCAGAGTGCTGACAGCCAGTCACTGTGTGTAAGCATGTGGGGAGTTATTATTCAAACCAATAAATAAATGTATTTATGAAAAGACAGCAATGTATGTGGGGGATTCATCAATGCTTGGAGCTAGACAGCATTGAAGGGTGTTAGATCCGACGTTTTTCAACAATCCGTGGCTGTTGACGCCGATCCATGGACCTTCCAACACTCGACAGTCGGAATGTGGAATTCCAACTGTCAAGTTACTTTCCAACAGTTGGAATCCCGGATTGAATACCGCCCTAACTGGAGAGACATTTCTAACACAGTTTGCAACATAGCGGTTAAGAGCGGCTGAGTTGGGACTTTCTATAGCTCCACCTCCTCTCTCTCCAAGGCTTACTACATAAATCCCACAGCACATCCATCAGCTTCTCTCATTTTACAAGCTGTGTTTGAAAAATGACAGAAGCTGAATGTCTGGGATTTGGGGGGAAATGTGATAAAGACCCAACCCATCAGCTCCTGCTATGTTAGAGTATGTGTTTGAAAAATGACAAGAGCTGATTGGTTGGGACTTTGTATCTCTCAGCTTTAACACTTCACAAAGCTTAGTACATCTGCCCGTGTATCTCGCTCTCTCTCAAAGGTTTGATACAACTGCCCCAAGCCTAATATGCTCTCTGACTAATGGTCCGAAAACACCCGAAACAGACCGATGCAATTGCCTGATCTCCCAATGCCTTGGAATCGAGAATTTTTAACAAGTTAAAAAATCTCTGACTACTGGATTTTTTTAACATGAAGAATTTCCCTGATTCTCCGACAGATTTATGATCATTGGTGGTTCTGATTGGCAGGTCCAATCGGCAGTTCCACACGCCTCAGTAAGTTGGGGAAAACAGCAGGCAGATGTATAGGGACCTTAACTCTAATCTGAGCCAGCGGAATATGAGTGACAGGTTTGGCTCTCATAGATGAATTGTGCGGATTAGATCAATTACACAGTAGCTTAATGTACTGAAATGCTTTGAGGTACTTGTGTATTATCACGGCGCCCATTACGTAGTTTGCGTAGTGGTGTATTGAGAATACCAATACACCACTATGCTGGCTACGTAACTTACGTAAACTCCGTAATTTATGTAACTGAAGCTGTGCTAATACTGTACATAATGGTTTATATCCCCACTATCCACATCATACCCCCCAGTAGCCACGTGGGCGTGGAGGTAATTTTATAAAGTGTTGCGAGCGCAGAGAGCCTGAAGCGCGGCGAGCGCAGTGAACCCCACGAGGGGATGTGGATACGGCGGTGCTCGCCACACTTTATAAAATGAACTCCCCGCCCATGTGGAGCCTAAGGTACGTTCCCGGGCTCGATGCGCTCGCCACACTTTATAAAGTTAAATCCCCGCCCACGTGGAGCCTAAGGAACGTTGTCAGCGTAGCGTAGCCGGGTGCCCTGCTAATACACAAGTACCGGCTTTGATTTAAATGAGAGGCCATTAGGTTTTAACCATTTGGAACATAGCTTCAGCGTATGATTCTACAATAGTTAATGCTGGGATATATATGATATCGCGGTCATGCTTCGGTCAAAATACTGACCCGGCATCCGGATACAAAAAAAAACCCAACAGCGGCTCTGTAAGTTAGTTAATCCTCTCCTCCTAACCTTTCCTGCTTGCAGCCTAACCCTAATTCCCCTCCCCAGTGGCCTGACCATAACCTTTACCGCCGCCTACACCAAACCCCCCCCCCCCCCCTTCTCAACCCCTTATAAGTACCCCAACCTAACCCCTCTCCCTGCAGCATAACCCCAAATCCCCTCCAGTGCCTACACCTAACCTTCCCCCATCCCCGGCATACTTACATTCAGGATGCCAGCTGTCCAGCGCTGGTAACCTGATCCACTTTGACGTTCCGGCGCCGGTGTTCTGACGGTGGTCGTGATTCCAGCAGCTGCCAACCCAACTGCCAGGATTATAATTGTATCCCATAATGACCTTTTTACCTACGAGCCATCCTCATCTAGCCCTTTAATAGGATTAAGTGAGCCAGAGCCTTCGGACATAATCCTATGCAAATTCCCTACTGTATTGTTCTATGTATTGTATTGCAGATGAGAATAATAGGCCTCGTCTCACCATGGCTATCCAGAGAAGCCTAGCTGAAAGAGGCTCCATCTGTATAGAACTGAGCTGCTGATAGGCAATCCTGATCCATGTAACTCGGATTTGTAGCTATGTAGGTCTTAGTGTCACATCACAAGAAAAATGAAAAACCATAATGTTATTTTCCTCTTTCTACAGACGATCCATTTGTAATCCAAAGAAAAAAATGTATTAAAAGAATATAAAGTCATCACACAGCTGAAATAAGTCACCCAAAGTGTTTTGTGGGGGTCTGACTCCCCCAGGCACTGGGACAGCACCAGTAACTCCTGAGTACTGCGGGTGTCACTTCTGGTTTAGATCACAGCTACAGTGCCGCCTTTGTGCACTGTTACCAGGGAAAAGCCGCCTCTCAGGTGTACATAAATAGCCTTTAGTGACATCAAAACCCTGATGACATTCATTTTAGCGCGCTTGGCAGCACAGGGAAAAACAGTAAGGATTATAGAGGTGTGTAATGTGTCAAACCTTCAAAAAAATCCCCAAAATAAAACAAACATTTTTGGAGTCTTATCATGCATACACCATGTCTGCAGAATAATCTGTATTATTGTTACAGTCACTGCAATCACTAAAACAAAGACTCTGATGAACAGTACGTAAGTACAGTAAGTATGAAGTTACGAGACACAGGAGATATGTACAAAAAAACTATTTTCTACTTAAACACCTTAATCTTAATTTTTATATTCACCATGCTCATTTATAATTACAGATGTGTCCTCAAATTATTGCTGCATTCGCACCAAACAGTTCCAAGCGACTCTGCAAGTGTGTCTTTTTACCCTGAAAACGACACACCAGGAGACGCTGCTGATTCATTTGGTATGCATCCCGCATGTGTGCAACTGAGTCTCTGATTCATTATAAGAAGTGCTATAATGCCACTGAATTTTTCAACTACTGCTATGCATCGTATACAGGTAAAGATATAATTGTTGCTTATAAACTAAAGCGGTAGAGTCTCCTGGCGAGTCCTAGTTGCATTGAGAATAAGAGGCATTGTTCAGGTAAAAAAGAGGTGAAAATTATGCCTCACTCAAACCAAGCGTCCCATGGCATATATAGGCTAGTTGTATGAGGACACATCTGGACAAATACATTTTTTTACCGGTACATATATGAAACTAGACACACCTGGCATTATAATCTCGGGGAAGCCCATTTTCCGTGCCACAGCTGTAGACCTATCCACCAGGTGAGGAAATTCCTTTCTAATCTGATGAATGTCACCAGGCAATAGTTTCATGGTGACCCACAGACCTGAAGGCAGAGGAAGAGGACAGTTACATTTTCCTTTGACTACCGTTACATAATAAAATCTTTACATAGATCTTTTTGATGGTTCTCTTGTTGCATTTAAATAAAAAAAATAATAGAGGAGTGTTCTGGGCCTTTTACAGGGTATAGTAAGAGTCAAAGTAAAGTTTCCAGCACTCCATATGATGGAACGCACTGGTAGGTCCCAGCATGCTGAATAAAGGATGGCTTGGACGTTTCTCCAGAGAGCTGGAAGTAGCCAGCTCCCAATTACTGTGATTTGGCCAAAATATCCCCCATTCACAAAATCCGTTATCCAAAATTCTTATGGTCCCGAGCATTTTGGATAAGGGATACTCAACCTGTAATGCAGTGACCGGTAAATAATCATTTAAATAAAAAATCGGTGAATGCCTTGAGAGATCTGTGGTCTGCAATGTATAGGGACCAATAAGAATAATTAGCATTGTAGAACACGGTTATTGTGTTTTGGTTACTCAAATGGTCATTGGATGGCTTATAGCTCATTAGAATATTTATCTCATTGTATAGTGGTCACTCAAATGATCCCTGTATTGTATAGTGGTCACTAGGATGAGCTCTGAATTGTGTATAGGCTACTTCACCTTGTAATTCACCTTATTTTCTATACAAGCTCATTAAATATTATCTGTATTGTATACAGAGTGTATTCCAATGACCTGTGTTATATAAAGATCATTTGATTGCGCTATACCTAACCCATAACTGAAATGTTATCTTAGCATTTGCTTTTTGTATTTCATATCATGCTGCCTATATTATAAATATCTCTGTATTGTATACAGATCACTGAATGCTCTTTGTATTGTATATGTCATAGAATGCCCTCTGCACGGTATTTTATTACATCTCTTTTGAAAAAAAAAAAAATTCATTGGTTGTAAAAGACCAGGCCCTCTCAAGAAAAGCCACCCAAATAATTTGGCCAACTTTGTCTAATCATGTGAGTGCATTGCCCTCCTTATCAATCATAAACTTAATTTTACTTTACCACAATTAACCATCAAACCGTCATCATTACAATCTACTTCTGCTTTCAATTTACATAGAGACAAACGTAAAAAAGTTAATTTATGCAGATTACATTCAAGAAACAGTGGTTTAAATCATCTGTTTACACCAACGGGGTGTATCGGTCTTGCGGTGGCGAAAAACTATCTGCTTCCAGTTTTAGAACACATATTTTAATAAAAATAAGAATCTGTATCCAGTACAGTATAATTTCCAAGTCTAGAACATTGAAAAGTATTTTCCCAGCTTCATGGTGCTGCGTCAATACCGCATCAAAAAGTACATACCTTGCCCTTTGTGGTTGACTTCCTTGGCGGCAATCACTTTGTTTATAACAGTCTGAAGGAAGTCACTCTCCCCCGCCACCCTGGGTGAAAAACGGGATGATAGGTTGAGCTGCTTGTGGCGGATGACGTCATCCAATGCTAGCCTGGAGTGCACATCACAGACACCACCACGGGTAACAAAGGGTCACAGAAAGCCAGAGATCACAGAAACAAGGGGAATGGATGAGGTCATAGCACAGATTGTACAAAATTGTGTATTAGTCCACAACATACAAAGAACAGGAATAGATGACAAGAAAGATACGGAAAGATCAGTACTTGGGAAATCACTTCCGAGAAGATAAAAGCCATTCTAAGGCCATGAGAAGTGTGTCTGAGAGAGTCCCCACAAGCCTCACAGGCATAATAATAGTTAAAAAGAAAAAAAAAAAAGTAAGCTTATATGAAAATTGTAATGCCTTTTTATATGTATTCAAAAACTTCTCATTAATAAAATTTATACAACCCAAAAAAAGAAGAAAAAAAAAAAAACACTTTAAAATCTGGAAAATAATTCAAGATATATGAGTATGGGTGTAAAATGATCAGGAGTTTAACTTTTAAACCAACAGAATGAACAGGAATTAAAGTAATTAATGGCAGTATTTATCAAGCGGCAGGTTTGCCAAGTTGCCACTTGTTGGAGGTTATGGGCAGAGGATTTAAAAAGGCAACAAGGTCAAATGCAAAATACCCTTTGTTTTGTATTTACATTTAATAACATTTCCCTTTTAAGTCCTGCAGCCGTTTCGGTCTACAGGTGACAGCTTCGAAAAGCCGCCGCTTAAAAAATGCCCTCAGGAATTTTCAATGGCTGAGATTAGCAGAAGTAAAAAAAAAAAAATGGGTAAGGATCATAAGTGAAAATATGTTATGGGGCCTACACATGGGATGGTTTCAGTGCATTATCCAAGCGATTGGGCACCGCTATTTAGTGTTCCCGCTAGGCTGTTTTAGCGGGGCGCTGCGCCCTGCCCGATTTTTAAAGGGCAGAATGCGCCCTGCCCCTCTAGAAGCACCCCGCTAAAACAGCCTGCTGCCTGCCCGCCGGAGTGCACCAGTGAAGCCCAGCGCCGCCATAGATTGTGGTGCACGGCGCTTTCCCGGCAGCTCGGGGGACTTAGTTACGGCTAGGCACACCCCCTTCAGTATTGCGGCGGCCCGGGCGCGCCCCCTTCAGTGACGCAGCGGCCCGGGCGAGCCCCCTTCAGTGACGCGGCGGCCCGGGCACGCCCCCTTCAGTGACGCGGCGGCCCGGGCACGCCCCCTTCAGTGACGCGGCGGCCCGGGCACGCCCCCTTCAGTGACGCGGCGGCCCGGGCACGCCCCCCTTCAGTGACGCGGCGGCCCGGGCAGGCCCCCAATTGTGACGCTGCGGCCCGGGCACGCCCCTAATTGTGACGTTGGCGTGCCCGGTCCGCCCCTCCAGCTCCCTGCCCCGTTTGGTTCCTAGAAGGAACACTACTATTGACCGGCGATCAAGATCAGCATGCTGGATAAATCATGTTATACTGTATGGTCGGTCAGGGCCAGTGTTCTCATCGGAGATCACTGGCCCTGAGAGATTACTCAGCAACATCTCCCGGTGTGTAGGCCCCTTGACAGAAACATTGTAAGGTCTTTTCATGAAATATAACATTGCATTTTGCATTAGTATCAATCCATAGTCAGCATACAAACCATACTTTCTTAATTATAAAAATAAATTACCGTAATTTTTTTTCGTGAACCCCCCCCCCCCAATCTCAATCCGAACAATTGCTGTGTTTCTATTTCCACATTTCTTAGCAACTGTTAATGACAATTCAGAGATCACTGCTGGGAACGCTTCCATTTTATTTTATCTAGCGCAAAATTATACAAATAGCCTTTTCTTCACCTCATAGCCTCCGCATGACCCACAATATTTCTACATCATCTCCTTAAGATGTGTAGCATTCATGAACAGAGACGGAGCGTAGAGGAAATCTGGGTAAAAGGATCTTAAGGGCGACATGAGACCGAAACCCGGCAAAGCTCAAACGTTGCTGTGCGTCTGTGACCAGGGCTGTTCAATAAGAAGCTGGATCACAGCGAGAGATTCGGTAATGCACATAACACGTAAACATCCTAATAGTTACTTGTGCAAGCAAAATAATTTGTCTCCCAGTAGGGGGAGAACACGACTGTTCTCACTGTCAACTTCTAATCAAATATTCAAATAGCATAACAGATTGCTCGCAACTTGCTATAGTTTATGTGTACAGAATGAAACATCATAAGCAATAACATGTGCGGGGGATGAGATACGGATAGTGAATTCGGTTTTGTTTCATGGCTAAGGCCTGTCCTTAATAATTAAGCTGCACAAAGAGAGTTTAGATTTCTCGAAAAGGAAAAGAAATTGCATTGCATGCAACAGTATTTAGAAGCTTTGACTTATTTCTACAGTATAATTTGAAGGCGATTCCAATGGAAGCTTTAAGGTCGAAACGTATAACTGGGAGGTGCACACGCTTCTGGGTTGCCACCAGGAATGAGGCCCAAAAATCTGCTTTTGGGATAGACTCATACGCCCTTCTACTGTTCCAAGATGTCCAGCAAACTCCCTAACCAGTAGTGGTCCCTGAAGTGGGGGCTACAGCACAATTCATAAAGGGGAACCGCACTAATTGCCAGTTAATACCGGCCAGAGGTCTTTGGCAGTGGTTGGAGTGGCAGTTGGGGTGGTGCCCACATTTGAAATTTGCATCTTCTGTGTACTCTTTACCTACGGTGTTAAGTCACTGGAGAGAGGAGACAAGTCATCTCCGATACACGGAAGTAGGAGGTAGAATGTACTGTATTTCCCATTCCGGCATTTATTTTGATGGGAATCATCTGCAAAGTTCCACTATCAAGTTGCAAATCAATTTCTGCTGATACCATTTGACTGTTTCAGTTTTATTTGCCTCACAGAATAAATTGTGACACAAAGATATTTTTAGGGACCTGTTCACCTTTGGAACCAGCCGTGATCACGCTGTATTGTGCAGTAGCGAAGCCAGGAAATTACCGGGCCCCTAAACGGTGGCAATGCACCTCCATTTTCCAAGCGGAGCCTGTCACCCCACCTCCTTCCCACCCCTGAAAGGCTTCAGAATATCAAACAAATGACCCAATGCCTGGCTGCATCCTTTGCCCAATACTCAAAATGATGGGCGCAGGTGCAGTCGCGCTTGAATGATCTCCACTATTCTAAGGCCTCATATCTATACAGAAAACAAAAGGTACCCCATTGCCACTTTCTCACATTGGGCAAGACGCACCAAGCTTCAATAAGGTGATAAAGTGAAGAGTGATAAATGACCAGCCAAACAGCACCTAACTGTCATTTTCAAACCTAGAAAGTAATGTGGCCGTTAGGAGCGGATTGACTGGTGGGTTATCACTCTCCACTTTATCACTTTTTGAAGCTTGGTGCATCTGGTCCTGTAAGAAAATATATATACCTGCATGGTTGAGCCCCTTAGCTGCCCCACTTATACCCCTTTCACACTGCACTTGTTAAACGGTATATTGCCGTTTTTTCCATTTTAAAACGTTAAAAGCACCAGAGTTAATTTACCGGTTAAAGATAACCGGTATTTCAAAACGTTTAAAAAGCAGAGTCCTACACGTTTCAGAGCCGTTTTTTATGCAGTGAGAATGGCTCTGAAACGGTATTTAGTAAAAACAACAGACTACAGACCTGATATAGGCTGTCCCCTGCATTCTGCCTTGAAACATGTTCAGGGGATTAAACAGGTTGACTGATGTGAATGGTATTTAAAACAGTAATCTACTGCAATATGAAGGCTCAGACCCATTTTAGATACCGTTTCAAAATACCGGTTTTAGGCAGTGTGAAAGTGGTATTACATTCCCATAATCTTTTACCCTTATTATGTTATCCTGTTTACTGTTGTCATTTGCAAAAAAAAATGATTTGTTTTAATAAAAAAGTTAAAACTGTCCATTTTTATACAACGTTTTGCAGGAGGGAATGCCATCTGTTTGTCACAGCGATCCAGCACTTCTGCTAAGAAAGTTTTCCTGTTCCACAGAGACAGGGAGGGGGTTCCTGCTGGCCATCCGTAACAAAACGCGTGACATAGGCGGACTTATTTCACCTTTGATTCTACAGCAGAGCACCATTTGTATCTACAGATGTGTCTGCCGGCTGTACTCCCACGTGTCAACGCATCGCAGATGGCATTAAAAGGCGCCTGCGTGCGTCACGGCCCCATGGATTGCAAGTGTGCACGCAATGCAAACCCACCCTGCGGGCGCACTAATGAGTTGATGAGTTCAATTCCAAGAACGCATAGATGTACAATATAGTAAATACAACGCAAATCACATATGAATTATGTACTACACCCCCTTACATTACAGGCGGATTATTACAAAGTAGCCGGGCCTTTGAACCTGTGTTATTTGATGCCAGATGAAACTTTCCTGCTTCTTCAAAGGGATATACAAGATTGTGAAAGCAATACATGTGACTGCGTTATAATAAGGTATATCCCTGGGAAGCAGATAACATTATTATGGGGAAGGTCAGTGTGGGCCGTGCAGAGGCGTTCAGTGATAATTAATGTGGAACAAGGACTTTGTATTGTTTGTTATATAAGCCCATAAAACAGCTGTCTTGGTAAATTATTCAGACTGTACTGTTGTAACAATTCAGAAGCTTCAAATACTATCTTACAATACAACGTCAATGTGCATTAAGCTGAAGAGTTGGGTCTGGGAAAAAAAGGAACGTAAAATAAAGAAAACATTCCTCTGTGAAGCTTTCTGGAAGAGCCACATGTAGGCAATAAATCTAAATGATAGACATTGTGCTAAGCAAGCCGGAGGCATAGAAAAGTTTTGAAGGAACCCATCGGCTTGCATAGGACACTCTGTATCATAGAACTGTGCATACCATATACTGAACTACTCTTTTTGAGACTTACTGCATTTGTGGCAAACCTCGCCGTTTAAGGGGATCGGCGAGGATTCCGGTCAAACATTTAATACGGCGAGGGGGTTGGATGGCGAGGATGGCTGTTTCTTGATGAAAATAAGCCACCCTCACCATACAAACCCCCCCTTGCTGCGGCATTGAATACACCTCAATATCTGGCAATTGGAAATGAGGAGCGAAAGGGGGAGTGACCACGGGTGGATGGGCGTAGCCTCGACAAATAGGAGCATAGTCTAGGGATGGCCATCGTTGCCTGTGGGCCAATCAAAACATGGCAGCGGACTTCACCTTTGGGAAAAAAAATAAAACCAAAATATTTGTTTATGCTTGACATCGATAGAGGGAAACCAACTGGTTCTCCCCCGTGGATGGCAAAACTATTCTACTTCTACCATAAACATCAATGAATTAGAATCATATCGACCATCGACTATCCCTAGGATAGCCTCGCAGCAGGTACCCCATTTTCGGCCTCATGGAGGGGGGGGGGTGCTCTACACTTGCTGTGCAACCCCCAGAATCACTTCCTCGCAACAAATGTGCATGCATGGCATCTATTTAACATGCGCCTGCTACTCTGCTGTGGAGAGCAGCAGTAATGTAATGACAATCCCCCCCCCCCAACCAACCCTACACCTGCAGGATATGCAGGATACCATGGCCTTCGGGTGGACTGCAAGTACAGTGTCTGAAAAAATGTGACTGTGCCACTGAAATAGGGAAAGTTAGAAGGTATGCGGTTTGCAAAAAGGGGATAATTTTTATGCACAGCATTATAAATACCAAAAGAAAATGGATCGGAACCAGGTTACACAGTATTTTACAGCTGACGGAAGAAAAACCCAGAACCAGAGTCTACTGGACACTATAGCTGTAAATGTTTTGAACACTAAGTACTTACGGCTGGAAAGGTATAAAATGCTGTTTGTCCTCATCGTCAACTTTTCCAGTAATTATGTCCGTCACATCCATTACTGAAAGCAGACAGACATAAAATTAACATTGTGGGCCGTGTCTATGAGTGTTTTAATGGATGGAACGCTGGTAATGGAATGCAAAAAGATGGAATGTGCATCACGTTCTAGTATCTATATTCAAGCTTTATTTAGCAGCTGTCGCCGCTTTCCTCGCTCGTTTCAGCCCCAGAGAAGCGCGGTGCGTCGTTAGACACATGCACTTTCCCAGACAGCTTGTATCAGATGGAAGCATGAAAAGCACTCTAGGAATAGGAATATGCAGCATTTAGGGGTCGGTTTAGACCTGTCCGAATTCGGCCCCATCTCCGATGGCGGGCGTGTGCGTATGCGCACTGTCGCTCATGTGCACACCCCCGGAGCGAAGGCCTTCGGCGAGTTTTTCACTCACCAGGGTGTTAGCAAATTGAGAGACAAGGAGGGGGTGGTCAGCGTTTAATGGGCGTGCCCACAAAAACAGTATTTACCTGCTTTGTAGAAAGCGAATATATGCAGCCTAGCAAGCAGGACTGAATCAGGCACTTAGGGCCTTATTCTAGTTCACTCTTTCTAACAAAATCCTTCTTAGATGGACAAAACCATTGTGCACTGCAGGTGGGGCAGATGTTACTTGTGCAGAGAGTTAGATTTGGGTGGGGTTTTACTTCAAAGTGAGATCTATATTGCAGTGTAAAAATAAAGCAGCCAGTATTTACCCTGCACAGAAACAAAATAACTCAACCAAATCTAATTCTCAGTTACGTGCCCAAAAATAAATGAATGATAAGATAGAAAAACATTTTTTGTACAGTTCAAATATCCTTTGCTCTGACTGAATACATTTCATATACATTTATTCCATTTGATCAGTAACTTCCTTATTAACACTAAAAGTGTGGGGGGGGGGGGAGTAATAACAGTTAGGAGCTGACTGGCTGCTGTGTTATCACCAACAACTTTATCACTTCACCATGATCAATATATCTGCCCCAGGGAGAATAAAAACTTTAACAGAGATCCAAAGGGAAAAGTTTTAAGCGAACAACCCCTTTAATTGTTACCCAAGTATTATTAAAATAATAATCACCAGAAAGCCTATTTATGGACTTTAGGTAAACAACTGTTTCTATCCATACACAATAGTCCTTATCCAGAGTTAGAAGCAAAACTAAATAAAAAGTAATCTGTACCATCGTATAAACCATCTTGCACTGCAGGTGGAGCAGATTAAATAAATGCAGATAGATTATTGGTAGCTTGGGAGGGGCGTAGCCTAGCAGTGCACAAACTAAAAGGTGCCAGGCGTGCAAAAGCGAATAGTATTTTCCCTGCATGCAAAACAAATGAATGCATGTACACCCCTAGCACTGCACCATGGTTTGTTCCAAAGACAAATTACTCCTTTACTTTTTTTTTTTAATCAGAACCATTGTATGAAAGTGGAGTAAAAAGATATTAAATTTGTTATAACTATTTTGGTACTTGTGAGTTATCCGGGCTGCTGATTTTTTCATCGCGCCCGAAAAATTGCGGGCATCGCGTCGGTCGCGGCCATTATAAGGGGCCGCGACGCGACCGACGCGATGCCTGCGATTTCCCATAGACAGTAATGTTAAAAGACGCGATGGACCCGATTTCCCATAGACAGCAATGTTAAAATTATTACAGTAATGTTAAATGATGTGCAAAATAAAATGACAATGTGAAATGGGCCAATATGGCCATTTCACATTGGATATGTTATAAAAAAAATGTTTCATGGCCCCGTTAACGCCACCCCGCTATTGACGCCAACCCGAAGCGTGGCGAGCGCAGCGTTCCGCGTCCTCCGACCTTTTAATACCCCTACTATCCACGTCGGCGTGGAGTTGAGAACAGAAAGTGTGGCGAGCGCAGCAAGCCAACGAGGCCGAAGCGTGGCGAGCCCCGCGAGGGGACGCGGACATCTGTGAAGCCCGCGAGGGGACGCGTGTACCTGTGAAGGTATCCGCGTCCCCTCGCGGGGCACGCTGCGCTCGCCACACTTCAGGCTCGGTGGCTCGCTGCGCTCGCCACACTTTCTATTCTCAACTCCACGCCGACGTGGATAGTAGGGGTATGAAAAGGTCGGAGGACGCGTACCGCCGCCGCTCGCCACGCTTCGGGTTGGCGTCAATAGCGGGGTGGCGTTAACGGTGGTGGGGGGCCATGAAACATTTTTTTTAAAACATATCCAATGTGAAATGGCCATATTGGCCCATTTCACATTGTCATTTTATTTTGCACATCATTTAACATTACTGTCATACATTTAACATGGGAAATCGGGTCCAGTAATTTTAACATTACTGTCTATGGGAAATCGCGGGCATCGCGTCGGTCGCGTCGCGGCCCCTTATAACAGCCGCGACCGACGCGATGCCCGCGATTTGGGGGTAAATCGCGGGCATCGCGTCGGTCGGGTGTCCTTAAGTTAACTAAACTTAAGGACAAAATCGGCAGCCCGGATAATTCACATGTACCACTATTTTAATAATAAAATACATTTTTTAAAGGCTTAAGTGCATATAGATTAATTTACTTAAAATAATTACCTGCCACCCCGAATGGTCTCCTTAGACCTGAAGTTAGTTTCCTGGTGTTATTGTCTCGTAATTCCATGCGTCCAACTCTCACAATCTGACAGACAAAGCTGATCTTGTCTCTTTTAAAGTCTTTACTCCCCAGATCCTGTAAGGGAGATGCTAATAAGTTGGATACAAACTGTAGAAGCCCCCATACAGTAGTGCGATTTGGCCTAATTTCACCCGATGCCAATGGATTAGGCCAAGAAATCAGGCCAAATCGCATGATCAGATACGTGGTGCACGCACACGCGCTCCGATTAGATACGTGGTGCTGTGCTCACTGGGTCGGAAGTGATGTCCATAAGATGTATGTGAAGCCAGCTAAAAGCACCCGACTTCCAGCTGTGATTTATCGCACGTACAAAATGGCCAATCAAGTGCCAAGTCCGTTGTGAACCTTCCTGGGGAGCAGCCTCGGAAGCTCAAGGTAATTCAGGTCTGACTTGCCCTTAAGACAAGTCAAACTAATGTATGGGGGCCTTTAGATTATCTGTCCAGGCTTTCCAGTAGGAACAAATGATAATTGACCATTTGTTCCCAAATGCTGAAAAAACACAGACAGACATTCATGTAAATTGGTTATATCCATTTGGCTTAAACAATTTATCCCAAGGACCATTTTTGTGCATTTTCTGGCTTTTTTGGAGCAAATGGTTCATTGTCATTTTCTTCCATACATGATCAGATTTTTGCTCTAAACAGAAAGATTGGACAGATTATAGTCTTTAGCCAAGTCAGGAAGAAAAAGAACGGTCAGATGCGTGTTGAGCATTTTTGTGTAACTCCAGGGAGCTCTGATTTGTTTCAATCCATCTTTCTTCCTTCTTATAAAGCCGGACAGATATGCCAACGTAAAATAATAGACTACAGTAATTAGTATAATAGGTTTATGGTAGACTCATTCAAATAAAACAACGAGCAGTGGGACATATCTAGGACCAGAGATTTCTAATGAGCTCTGAGAGAGCCAGAAAATGGTCATAACCAGATGTGTCCTTCTATAAAAGTGACTGGAAACATGGTCAAAAGGATTTTTTTTTTTTTTTTTTTAAATGGGAAGTGTATCTCCTCAATGCTTGGGCTTGCAAGTGTGTCTTAAATAGATAGTTTTCTTTGTTCAATGATAACGCCCATTTGTAATTGGGGGTACGGGGACTAGTGAAGGGTGTCTCTGGTAAACACAACCTCAATTGCTCAATACAAATTGCAGCCTTAGGGCTGTGTCACACGCTGCGGCTGACACCGGTTGGCGAAACCCAACACGGGCAAAAGCCGTGCCGTGCACAGTAGTTAACAATGGACAGCATGGTGTTTATCCACACGGGATGTGGCCATCCCTACCATTGTAAACTTCGGTGTGCGGCACGGCTTTTTGGCTGTGCGGGGTTTCGCCGCCCGGTGGCTACCGGTGTGTGTGAAAGGGGCCTTAGGCCGTGTACACACCAGAAGAATGTGTACCTAGACAATATGGCAGCCGATAGGATGATATATTATATCTATAGTACAGTAGGAGCAAGTTTCATCTTTGCTCCTTTGGTCATGGCTAGCCATGGCTATTCTATTGTTCTCAGCTGCAATACAATACGTATTGTAGCTGAGAACAATAGAATAGCCATGGCTAGCTATGGCCAAAGGAGCAAAGATGAAACTTGCTCCTACTGTACTTATCAGAACGACGTACTGAAGGACGGAACAATCCCACCTTCCGTACTTCAATAAACTGCACGGGGCCGCATTTGGTATCATCAGGTTGGCCATGCCAGAAGATACAGATGGAGCGCCCTTTTTCTTTGCTCTGCACCCGCCAGATCCCCTCCTCTGGCGAGCGCCGGCGATAGAGATTGGGACGCGCGTGCGTCTCACATGCACCCCAGTCTCTCGACGGTGGCGATGCGGGTCCCTGCCCGTCTCCGCTTCAGGGAGACAGGCAGGGTTAGGGGGGATGGCGGGGTGGGAAGGGCACCGGGGGAGGCAGCAGGGACCCGGAACAAGGTCCGTTGTCACGGGGCACACGAGCGTGTGGGAGCCGGCCGCTGGATAGAACCGCCAGCCCCTGCAAAGTTAAGGCTGGCTCCATCTGTACAGCATGCGAATGATGATGCGCCAAGACTGATCATGCCCATTGAACGATTCGATCAGAAATGACAGATTGGCCTCAGATTGCTGTAGCTTGTACCCGGCCATTAGCGGAGACTGCAATATAGACTACGCAAGATCGGCGGGTTAGAGGGGACAAGCTACAAAGTCACAACTAAAGGTGTCTATTAACACTATAAATTTGCTGGCTAATTAACTAGTTTTAGAAAAGAGCACAAATCATTTGGCTAAAGGGCACCAGATAACTGCAGTGTACTCCTAAACAGCAACACAGCACCCTGGGTTCACACCGAAGGAAGCAGCCACTGGCTTTAGCAGGTCAAGAAAACATGTCCAGCACACCCCAGGTTTTTACAAAGCTCCATGTCGCCTCCCCCAAATGCCAGCAGCAAGTTGGTCATGCTGCCGCAATTAAGGCACTATCAGCAACATACGCAGATCTAAAAACACTGGAAGATATATATCTTAATTAAGCACTATAGCCATTATTCTGGTTGACTTGCTCGGATGCGAATTCGCATCCGAGTATCAAAACATACTACTAAAACCTCTATAAGAATAACTTACGGTGAAAACAGCCCGTAGATTGTGCAGTCTCTCAATGTCTTTCGGCAGGCCTGAACTTGACCAGCGCACTAAATAGTTTTCACTGGGAAAAAAAAAAAAATATTGAAGTGACGTCTTTCGTAAAGCAGGAACATTTTGTTAAAATGTAAATATTATGAATGACAACCTCAAGCATCTTGCTTCAACTAACTAACATATAGGATAAAGGACAGATGGCACTTTTATATATAGGTTGTTATATAATTTTCATGATCTATTGTGAGATTTCTTTTGCAATTCCACATCTTGTGCCTGGTCGGGTGTTCTGCAAAGATTCCTTATGTCCCTAGGCACAATAACCGGCCATTTGTACCAGTGTGTGGCTTCCCCATAACAATACTATATAGCATGGTATTAGTAGAACATTTTGATCTAGAAAATGGCATCATTCTTAAATCAAGGTGAATTCACTGTCTGGATGCAGCAATATAGATAACTTTTTCTGCACCATGTTCTCTGGAATAAATCTGTCAAAATTAGAAAAAACAAATCCGTTCATCAGACGATGTGAGACCAAGAAAAGCATAACCAGGGCCTAGGAGAAAGCGTTAAGCTTTATGAATCACACAATGATGACCTTAATGACCAAACTGCAGTAGAAATTATGTAGATAAAAATAACCTGTTCGTGCATTACAAAATACTGTACTTTTTTTCCCTAAGTGGTAGGATTACTGTATGAGGTAAAATTACTTCGGTTAGCTAATAATATATATACACCATAATAATGTTTTATCATTTAATATCTGTCTGGTATTTGTTCTAATTATGCGTCAGGGGAGAGAGTTGGCAGATTCCGCTTCAGAGAGCTCCAGGAGAACAGAGGGAGAAGGACTAGATTCCACATGAGAGAGTGCCAGGGGAAGAGGGAGAAGGACTGGCTTCCACATGAGAGAGTGCCAGGGGAAGAGGGAGAAGGACTGGCTTCCACATGAGAGAGTGCCAGGGGAATAAGGAGAAGGACTGGCTTCCACATGAGAGAGTGCCAGGGGAAGAAGGAGAAGTACTGGGTTCCACATGAGAGAGTGCCAGGGGAAGAGGGAGAAGTACTGGGTTCCACATGAGAGAGTGCCAGGGGAAGAGGGATAAGGACTGGGTTCCACATGAGAGAGTGCCAGGGGAAGAGGGAGAAGGACTGGGTTCCACATGAGAGAGTGCCAGGGGAAGAGGGAGAAGTACTGGGTTCCACATGAGAGAGTGCCAGGGGAAGAGGGAGAAGGACTGGCTTCCACATGAGAGAGTGTCAGGGGAAGAGGGAGAAGGACTGGATTCCGCATGAGAGAGTGCCAGGGGAAGAGGGAGAAGGACTGGCTTCCACATGAGAGAGTGCCAGGGGAAGAGGGAGAAGGACTGGCTTCCACATGAGAGAGTGCCAGGGGAAGAGGAAGAAGGACTGGCTTCCACATGAGAGAGTGCCAGGGGAAGAGGGAGAAGGACTGGGTTCCACATGAGAGAGTGCCAGGGGAAGAGGTAGAAGGACTGGGTTCCACATGAGAGAGTGCCAGGGGAAGAGGGATAAGGACTGGGTTCCACATGAGAGAGTGCCAGGGGAAGAGGGATAAGGACTGGGTTCCACATGAGAGAGTGCCAGGGGAAGAGGGAGAAGGACTGGGTTCCACATGAGAGAGTGCCAGGGGAAGAGGGAGAAGGACTGGATTCCACATGAGAGAGCACCAGGGGAAGAGGGAGAATGACTTAGCTTAACTACATTATTATTTAAAGGTTTCGTCTTTTCAAAAAAAAAAAAAAAAATAGAAACTGGAAATGATGAGCACATAGGGACTGAGAATAGATTACATAAAATATATATACAAATCTGTTTAGTTTCAAAGAACAGTTAATGAGTTAATGGAAATGAAAACATATATGGTACTTATGTAGTAACTGGGCTGCCGATTTTGAAATCGGGTCCATCGCATCGCATCGCACCCGACCAAATCGCATGCGATGCGATGCGATGCGATGGACCCGATTTTTCCATAGGATTCAATGTTAAAATGGACTGAGTCCATTTTAACATGGAATTCAATGGGAAAAAGGGGTCCTTTTCATACCCCTACTATCCAAGTGGGCATGGAGTTGGATATAAACCTGTGGCGAGCGTAGCGAGCCACCGAGCCCGAAGCGTGGCGAGCGTAGCGAGCCCCGCGAGGGGACACAGAATACCGTCCCCTCGCGGGGCTCGCTTCGCTCGCCACGCTTCGGGCTCGGTGGCTCGCTACGCTCGCCACAGGTTTATATCCAACTCCATGCCCACTTGGATAGTAGGGGTATGAAAAGGACCCCTTTTTCCCATTGAATTCCATGTTAAAATGGACTCAGTCCATTTTAACATTGAATCCTATGGAAAAATCGGGTCATCGCATCGCATCTGATTGTATGCCTTAACTTAAGGCATACAATCAAAAAATCGGCAGCCCAGATACTACATAAGTACCTTATATTGTCCTGGCAGACCGCATACCAGGTAATGGGTGAGGTATCAAGGAGAGTGTTACAGTGTAGAGTGGATAAAGCACTAACCAACTAGCTTCTGCCATTTTCCCAGGCTGTGCTAGGTTCTGATTTGCTGGTACTGTATCTCCCTCTGAGCTTTGCTAAAACGCCAGTATATGGGTAAGGACCAATATATACACCGCCTTCAATAATCCTGGTGTGGTGGGATATCCAGGTCTCAGGGGGCATGGGTTCCTTCTATTCAAGATCTCTGGTTACACAGTACGGAATGGATACCATATTATCAAAAAAGAGATGTATTTGTGATTCAACTTTCACCAACTCAGACAGCATGCACAGGAACTCCGGGAGAAACCTGTAATTGCATAACACCATTTCCCAGAAGAACAGGTTTCGCTCTAAATTATTTCCTTCAGAGAAACAGTCGGGGGAATTTCAGACTGCGCTACATCTCTGGATACTCCGAGACCATGAAGCCAAAACACACAGTGTGTAAAAGAACATCATCAGGGCAATAGAAGGAGGAAAAATCCTGACAATAAATTGACATGATTATTATTCCTATACCATCATTATCCTCCCATGGGTAAGTGGTCATACTGTATGAGAGATCCGCATTGAGAGAGCCCAACTTCTGGTTCCCCAGAAAAACCTTTCGGCGGAGGAAATTAGGCTATTGGAATAGTTACAATGTTTAAGGACTTGGCTACATTCATTTGTATGTTTATTTTCTGCGATTTGGAGGTACTTATCTCTAATGAAACACTTTTGAGCTATTGAAATATCGGGACATTATATTGGGTTTGGATTATCCACACATACAGTACCAAGTACGGGCTACCTACTGAAGAGAGGAAACTACTGGGCCGAATCAGACCTTTTTGCACAAGTACGAGTTCGGCCCGCCCTCGATGGTGGGGGAACAGCACATTTGCAGTCCCCCATGGTGAGCGTCTTTGGCAAAATTTCCATTCGCCAAGGCTTTCGGACAGGGATGGACAGGCGAGCGGATGTGCAAGTGTACACATCTTCTCGCAGCTTAGCGATGGGATTCGGGTGGCTGGGTGGGCGAGTGTTCGCCGGGGTGGCGTTAACCTGCTTGCTAGGCTCGGTGTGAATCAGGAACCATTTCCAGTTCAAACCAAGGAATCGGTTTGAACTAGCGGTTTATTTACTAAGATGGGAGTTCTATTAAAGATGGCATGTTGCTATGGGTTAGCCAATCAGATTCTACTGTTCATTTAGCACCGGCTAGAACACTGGTTCTTAACACCGGTCCTCAGGACACCCACACAGTACACGTATTCCAGGTCACCAGAAGCTGCCCTCTGTATCACCAACTGTCACATTTTAAAAATGCACAGGTGACCTTTAAAACATGAACTGTGTGGGGGTCCTGAGAACCGAGGTTGAGAACCCACTGATCTAGAAGATAATGGACAGAATCTGGTTGTTTGCTATGGACAACATTTTATAGTGCTCTTATTTAGTGCAAGATCATTTTATTTGCCACAAACATTCCCGCTGCAAAGACTTTACATTCCTGCAATGACAGCTTCGTGAATCATGGCCATCTCTATGAATAATAAGATCATTATAAATGGAAGAGTTTTGTTATTTACTATAAAATTACATTTTAGATTTCCAGTCAGACATTCACTTTCAGTGCTTTAGAAGAGAAAGAATCTTTAAACTAATGGCATTAATTTCAGATGATTGCTTTAATTGCCAGGGTACAAATAAAATTTATTAACCAGTTATGAACTGCATGTGTTTTTTTTCCCTTCATTAATTTCCAATTACATTAGAGAATGTAAATTAAAAATATTCACTCAAACTAAAAAAAATAGTTTCTAAGAGTTACTTGTAGCTACGTATACGTGACCTGCTACCATAAACACATTGCCAATTCGGCCAGGAGAATAGCACTGTACCGGAAACATTTGGATAAACGGCAGAAGGGAAGTCGGCGGTAAGAGATCCAACGCTGGTACCCTGATAGAGGGGATCCCAACAGGGGCCCATTAAGTATACTGACCTCCTTCTGGCCCCCTTAACTCTCCCTCTCTGCTGCCTAAACCTTCTCCCCTGCAACCTAATCCTTACCCCCTCATTTTAAGTGCCTAACCCACCCGCAGCCTAAACTTAAGTCTCCGGCGGGTGCTAAACCTGCATAGTCCTCAATGAATTAGGATTTATATTTACAAAAGACGGTCGATTCTACAGTACTAGTGATATTGACATCTATGGCAGAAAGTAAGTGGATGGCTTTGACATTTGGATATAAAGTAAATGAAATTTCACACCACTTTGCTGATATCCCTTAAAGTAACCTGTTCTGCATTCCAATTGGACAGTTACGCATTACACCATACGAAGACCACCGAGAGAATAGATTCAACAGAAGAAAATGTTCTCCAGTCTGGTCGCTGGTTGTTCCCAAATTGTGGTTTTGGCAAAGATCACACTAACCTGATAAACTTGGACTCTAAGGGATCATAGAGTGACATCAGAACTTCTGCGTCCTCCCCGATTTTGCAGACAACATTTTTTAAATTAACAAAGAGTGCAAATGAGGGCGTGGCAGCAAACTTGGCTTGTCGGTTGATGTCATTCTGTTTCTGGGACTGTAAACAAACAAAAAAATTGGCCATTAGCATTGGTGGAATTGTCCACATGCTAGGCAGCAGGTTAAGTCCTGCTCAAATGTGCTTTAAGCTTGGATAGAAAATATTAATTTATCGAGGGCAGGGCTGGCCAAACCACGAGTCCTCGAGATCTACCAACAGGTCTCGTTTTCCAGGCCACCCGTGGATCTGTAGAATGTGTCAGCTAGGAATGAATGCAGCACATGTGACAGTTAGTGATGACGACACCTGTGCACCAGCTATGTGGTCTGAAAACGTGGCCTGTTGGTAGATCTCGAGGACCGGTTTGGCCACCTCTGCTTTAGAGTATTCCAGGCAGTTCTTATACATATAAAATACTTCTACTCACATATTAAGCAAATAATCATACTACACCAGCTTATATCTCTTTACTTCTCTCAAAATATCTCCAAACTCGACCACTCCGCTCTGCACAAGATCTGTGTCTCTCTTCCGCCCGGATCACCAGCTCCCATTCACTATTACAGGACTTTTATCGGGCTGCTCCCATCCTATGGAATGCCCTTCCACGCACAATAAGACTCTCTACTAGCCTGCAAACTTTCAAGCGTTCCCTGAAAACTCACCTCTTCAGGAAAGCCAGCGTTTCAAGGCCTTCCCATGAGAATGCTTGGCGTTTTCAAGCAAATGCCCCGATGACACGGGTGTGGGGGGCGGCCAGCTAACATCAACGGATGTCAGCAGCCCGGCCATTTCCTCCCGAGTGTCCATGCATATTTAAAAAACTTTATTTCTCTGCTAAAGTATAAATAAAACAGCAGCAGCAGGTGTAATAGTAGTCTAGAACGGTATAATGTCCTCTACCTTCTCTTCTTGAATTCTCTCCTCAACTTGCTTGGATGCAATTTCATGCGCCCTGAACAGACTGATTGTGCTGGTCTGTTCTGGATCTAGAATATTACCGTCTTCATCTCGAACGACCAGGTCCAAGTCCAGGATCCTAGAGGAGGAGATGGGGACAATTTCACGGTCACAAACAGTTGTGTCTAGTGACCTTCATTAGCACAACTTCACACACACTCCAAACATAATTCCAAATAAATAAATAAAAAAACCTATACAGCTTTCCAGACCGCGGGGTAGATGTGTTAAGCCTGGTGCAGAGCCAGATGGTTGTACAGTATGTCAGGGACAGTTCCGGGGAAGTCACAGATTGCACATAACTTGCATCTTGCTGTCTTTGGGAGTTTTATATTTATATAAAAACACAATATATTTGGTGAAGAGATAAAGTGGAAGGTGATAACGCACCAGCCAATCAACTCCAAATAGTCAATTTCCAAACACAGCTGATTGGCTGGTGCGTTATCACCTTCCACTTTATATCTTCAAAAAGGGCTTTATATATCTGCCTCTATATTGGAGAAACGACAGGAGCTTTTTTCAAGGCGAACACTCACACACACATGTATATATTTATATATACACACACACATATATATAGTCCGTTTGTGTGTCTCTCAAACACTGCCATCTGTTGGCAGCGAGTGAAACTACATCTCTTTCCAGTGGCGTAACTAGATACATGTGGACCCCATAGCAAAGATTTGTAAGGGCCCCGATTTATCACTCAATGCTGAAAAATGTATACAGCATATAAGACAGGCTAAGTGGGCCCCTCTCAGCTCTGGGCCCCATAGCAGCTGCACCCCCTGCAGCTATTGTAGATACGCTGTTGTCCCTTTCTCTCTCACACAAGCACAAACACAGAGGCCATCACAAGGTAGTAGGCTAGCTTTCGCTTCAACGAGGCTTACTAGTGTATATATATATATATGTGTATGTATGTATGTATGTATGTATGTATGTATGTATGTATGTATGTAGTCCGTAAATCGAAACACTGCCATCTGCTGGCAGAGAGTGAAACTACATCTCAATCTCACATATGCACAAACAAAGAAGGTAGAAGACTAGCTTTCGAAGCATTTGCTTCAAGCGGGCTTACTAGTGTAATATACACTGACACACACACATATACACAAAATATTGATATTTAAATAGATAAAATATATAGACTGGATAACAAAGAAATATAAAGATAAATAACAGATAACAATTAGAATACATTTGATAACTAAAATAGATGACAAGACATTCAAGTAATGAAAATATTTAGAATAGATTACATTTATGGATAACAAAGTGTAAGAGAATGTAAAATGGAGAAATAATTGGGATAAAAAGAAAGGAAAGCTTAGAGTAGTGAGGTACACAGAAAAAGCAGTGATGGGGAAACATGGCACTGCAGTGATTGTTGAACTACACAACCCAGCATGCCCCGCAACGGTTTTAGCATGGTCAAATACCAAAACTGTAGCAGGGCATGCTGGGATGTGTAGTTCAACCTCAGACGGAGTGCCAAGGTTCCCCATACCTGGAACATGGGGATCCTCAGCTAAGCTTAAATAAATAACATATGTACGTTGCTACAAGAGAATATAAACAAAAAGACTTCAGCGCACGTAGCTCCCAATCCAGCTAAGGTAAACAGAACACCAATAGGTAAAAGGCTAAATATAAAACTCCCAAAGACAGCAAGATGCAAGTTGTGTGCAATCAGCGGCTTCTGCTGAACTCTCCCTGACATACTGTACAACCACTTTCTGCCTGAACCACGCACTGTGTTGAGGCTTTGGAACATAAAGGACGTATATGACCTAGATGCAGCACAAGTATTGTCTTTTGCAGTGTTGGGAGAACTCCGTCTTGGGGACGGGAACGAGTTTCCAGCAGGTCTCGCTGCCATTTATCAGAAGTTTGTGAACAAAACAAATTCTCAAGATGTTCATTCCTGTTTGAACATAGAGCATCTGGAGCCTACGCAAACTTTAAGCAAATACGCTGGCAGATGGTAAGACACAATAACAAACAAGGATTTCATTAATTGCAGAGAAGGTTAGGCTTTACGTTCTATACTCTGAACGGAATCCGGGATCTGTCTCAAAATGGGTTTTTATGCAAAGCTAAGTACTGTCAGAAGAAATGCAAAATTGCCACATCACGCTGAGCCGTATACGGGAGGAGATATATTCATCTCTTCATAGGACAAAAGGGAAAGTGCAAGCACTTACCAGAAAGGTGGCCTCCTGGATATAATATATGACTCACCGTATCTTCAGATAAGAATACACCCCCCCCCCAGGTACACATCCTTCCACTACTGGTTGCAGAACATCTCCCATGCTGCCACCCAATACTGGTCTCATTCATCTTCCCTATACAAATATATTCTTCCTGCCAAAGCTTCCAATGCGCTCTAGAGATCGGATTCATTATCAATGCCTTGTAGGCTTTCATCCTAACTAAGGAGGCCAATCGGGGGTCCAGGAACAGCAAGAGCCCTGGATTTCTGCCCAATTGAGCCTCCAGTCCAGGTACTTACAGGATTTTTGACAGGCAGCGCCACTAAGCAAAAGCAGCAGCAGCACTTAGCTCAGCTTCGGACACTACCCACGTGTGCAGCTGTAAGCATCCTGACACACTGCCCACACCTGCTCCTTAAGCTGCGCCAAATGTTGGTGGTGAATGATATGAGGTGAAAGTGTGACACTAGCAGCACCAAGCTGCAGCCAGAGAGGGTCTTGCTGACTGGGCCTGAGTTTATATTATTTATGTATGGCTGGTACATGAGATAATTATATGTATATTATTTAATGCGGGGAGGGGGTCTTGGCTAGCTACAGTGACCTTCAGTTGCCTAGCTACAGTGACCTTCACTTGGCTAGCTATAGTGACCTTCAGTTGGCTAGCTATAGTGACCTTCAGTTGCCTAGCTACAGTGACCTTCAGTTGCCTAGCTACAGTGACCTTCAGTTGCCTAGCTACAGTGACCTTCAGTTGCCTAGCTACAGTGACCTTCAGTTGCCTAGCTACAGTGACCTTCAGTTGCCTAGCTATAGTGACCTTCAGTTGCCTAGCTACAGTGACCTTCAGTTGCCTAGCTACAGTGACCTTCAGTTGCCTAGCTACAGTGACCTTCAGTTGCCTAGCTACAGTGACCTTCAGTTGCCTAGCTACAGTGACCTTCAGTTGCCTAGCTACAGTGACCTTCAGTTGCCTAGCTACAGTGACCTTCAGTTGCCTAGTTTTAGTGACCTTCAGTTGCCTAGTTTTAGTGACCTTCAGTTGCCTAGTTTTAGTGACCTTCAGTTGCCTAGTTTTAGTGACCTTCAGTTGCCTTGTTATAGTGACCTTCAGTTGCCTTGTTTTAGTGACCTTCAGTTGCCTTGTTTTAGTGACCTTCAGTTGCCGAGTTATAGTGACCTTCAGTTGACCTTCATTAAGCTTGTATTTTACTTTTCATGCACTCAGTGTAATGTTATGTTTGCCTTGTACTACACTAATAACAACAACAACAATAGTCCCTGCATAAACTTTTGATAATTTTAGCGTCAATAATGGTGGTGCTCCAGCACAGAGATATGTCTATAATGAACGTAGCGATCTAATTCTCACATTACTAATTTTTTATGCTGTAAAGGTGCCCACAGACACTACAATAATCGAATGCGTTTTGTACTTTTTAAGTACAAAACGCATCCTCTGTACAATGATCGGGTGCAGTTTAAGTGCCTCTGCGACGCGATGCGCGTCCCCGGCACCCCGATATCGTATGTCCAAAAAAGTATGTGCAGCACATACTTTTTTGGACATTATCGCACAGCATCGGGCCTGCTGTGTAGTGGCATACGATTAGTATGCTGTCCGTGCTTTTTTTTTTTAAACACGCCCCCTCCGCTGTCAGTCATCTGCTGCTGCGGCGCGAAGAGGGCTGTCACGTGGAGGCAGTACAGGCGGCAGCACAGGTCGGAGCGGAGCGGCAAGACAAGGCGGCTATCAGGTAAGGTTTTTTTTTTACAGGTGCCCGCAAAATTACATAGGAGCAGAGGCGTAGCTTTAATATTGGCCGCCCGCTCGCCTCAAGCCCGCCCGCTTCAATCCCGCCAGCAGCCCCCGCACACTCAGCGCAGGAACGCCAGCACCCCCCCGCAGCCAGGTAGACGCTGCACGGCCTTCCGGACACCCCCCACAGGGTAATTTTGCTGTGGGTAGGGGGTATTGCTGGGGCTGAAGAGGCTGCAGTGAAGGTGCAAAGTGTATTTTTATTAAAGGGGTGCTGATGGACATTGAAGGTGCGGTGCGGGGGGGGGGGGGGTTTGGTGTTTGACACAGGTCTTTTTCTTTTATGGGGGAGTCAGAGAAGGTTAAAGGGGCCCCAGCAACTAGTGCAAAACTAAGATCAAATCGCATCGCACGTACATTGTACGTGCTAAGTGCAAATCGCATCGCATGCTAAAAGAAAATTGTATAGAACAATTGTATAGTCAAAAACGCATAGCACAGTACAATTGTAGTGTCTGTGGTCACCATAAATCACTCTTGCAGCTCTTAAAATAAAACCAAATAGAGATGATTCTTCTCCAATTTGTGTAGTGAGGACTGTACCGCAAACTGGATGGGCAGCATTACAGTACCAAAATATAGGACAGTGATCAAGCGAGCTGGATAAACACATAAATAAAATAACTTGCTAATAGGCCAGGCACAGATCAACCAGGCAACACTTTGCCGAGCGGAACATTTGACCCCCCGCTTAGAAGCTGAATTTTTTAAAAATCCCTGCGTAGCGGGTGGCTGCAAATAACGGTCACGGTTTCCAGGTGACCCAGGAGGTTACAAGTTCGAGGTCATCTAGGTGCACCCAGGAAAGTTCACCAACTGTGAATATATCCTTAGCACAATGGTAAGGCATGGTGAATGGCAGGCGGACATTTTTTCCCAAACAACACTGATCCAAGACCTTTAATTTGGTATGTGATAGGCCCTATTCAGACAACAGCATCAAACTGTCCTGCTGCTATTAATATACACCTGAGAGAGAGACCGACAGACAAAGAGACTGAGCACAAGATGACAGATTTTCAATTCAATGCTGCAGTTTCCCACATCAATGAGGGAAGTTTCCGACAAAACAGATCCAACTTTAAAACAAGTCGATCCGTTTTTAAGCAAACGGCCATTGATAGTTGAAGTCATGCCCATTTTTCGACAATCCTCTGACTTTCCGAAACTTGACTGTCAGTACATTGAATACCAACAGTTGAGTTGCAGTCCAGAGAAGCAAAAACATCCTGAGATTCCAACTGTCAGGGCGTTCAAACAGTTGGAAACCCGGAATAAATACCCCCTAAGGATCTACTGACAATACTTACATTTTTCATGCAAATATTTTTTTTTATTTTAGAACATAATTCAATTACAGTATTTGACTTTAAAACGCAAGATCTTTTTTGGGTTTGGTCTATGAAGTCGACCCATGGGCCTCATCATCAGGGAATACTATACGCCCAGACCCTACTGACACTTTAATCGCCGTGTAACAGAACACTCTGCAAAGCAAAACACCTTTCAGAGGTTGACTGTGTGGCACAGCTGTAACGGGGGCCATGCGTTTAGGAACTTTGGCTTTGAAGCACAGAAAGGAAGTGTTGTGTATCTAAACAGCGGCTGATTTACAATACAGAGAGGCGTCTAGCGCAAGCCTCGCGTAAAGCTACAAATTTAAACTTTGACTTGTTTAGAAAAATCGTGTGAAGTGCTAGCTCTTCCTTTTATCATGGAGAAGAGCAGGAGGTTGTTTTACAATTAGGATAATTCTACAAAGAGCAAACTGGCACAGAATGCAAATAGCCTTTCATCAGATTTTCACACAGAATATTTAATAAGCCTTATTATGTCTACTTTGGCACTGTATTTGTCAATGCTGCACATCAAAAAACAGCCAAGGAAATTTCAATGATCTGAAATGAAATTTTCATAATGCAGAAAGGAAGGGGGGGGGGGGATGTACAAATGTCGACTGACAATCAGGAGCTGTTATGTGCTCTACAACGCAATAGTACATCACAGCGAAAGAATAAAAAAAATAAACAAAAATGTGCAAACCTGTTTCCATAATCAATCCTGGCTGTGATTTTCTTTTTCAGCTCTTTAAGTTCATCTTGTGGCAGGGTTCCGGAGAGGATCTGTGATCTCCACTCCACCAGGTCACAGATCATATTTCGTACGCAATTAAACATTTCCCGATTATCTTGCTAACGAAAGCAAAAGAAAAAAAAAAGAAGAAGAAAAAGTGGTTATTTGACTTGAGATCAAGCTAGAGGATAGAGGCAATATGCAGAAGCAAACGCTACAATGTTGGGTACTTGTGTATTTTGGCGGCGCCCATCGCATCGCATACCATAACGCATATGATGGTATGCGTTGCGACGCGATATCGTTCGATAGTGTACGATGGCATACAATTTTCAAATTGTATGCCATTGTACATGGCATACAATGCGATGCGATTTAACATTGTATAAGCACCCTAATGGGTGCTTATACAATGTTAAGCACCCTAATGGGTGCTTACAATGTTAAATGCACCCCCACGCCACCCCCCCACTATAAACGTGAACCCGAAGCGTGGCGAGCGCAGCGGTACGCGTCCTACGACCTTTTCATACCCCCACTATCCACGTCGGCGTGGAGTTGAGAATAGAATAGTGTGGCGAGCGCAGCGAGCCCCGCGAGGGGACGCGGATACCTGTGAAGCCCGCGAAGGGACGCGTTTACCTGTGAAAGTATCCGCTTGCCACGCTTTGGGCTCGGTGGCTCGCTGCGCTCGCCACACTATTCTATTCTCAACTCCACGCCGACGTGGATAGTGGGGGTATGAAAAGGTCGTAGGACGCGTACCGCTGCGCTCGCCACGCTTCGGGTTCACGTTTATAGTGGGGGGGGTGGCGTGGGGGTGCATTTAACATTGTAAGCACCCATTAGGGTGCTTATACGATTTTTCATCGTATAGGGGGTCAAAATCGCGTCGCATCGCATGCCATCGGGTACATGGCATGCGATGCGTCCATCGTACGATGTACATCGGGGGCGCCGCTATAATACACAAGTACCCAATGTTGTATTGCGTTTCTTCTATTCAGGTGAAATTAAGAAAGTAAGCTCTCATGAGCAGGACCCTCTCTCCTCTCCTTCACTTAGAGGGGCGGTACACCTGTCAAAATGTAACACGGGGGTCCCTCAGGGAGGGCAGAAACCTCCTGTTGAGCAGAAGAGGTATTAGTCCGTATTTCAAAATATTTTTATATTTTAAAGAATTATCTTGGGGTATCTTGCATTTATTTTGTATACAGTTAAAGATCATGTCCGCAGTAGTGTTAGTTACAGATCATGTCCCCAGTAGTGCCAGTTACATATCATATCCCCAAGTAGTGCCAGTTACATATCATGTCCCCAGTAGTGCCAGTTACATATCATGTCCCCAGTAGTGCCAGTTACATATCATGGGCGAGATGTATCAAGCTTCAAAAAGTGAAAAATTGAGTGATAATTAGCTCCTATCATGTCCCCCAGTAGTGCCAGTTACAGATCACGTCCCCAGTAATGGTTACATATCATGTCCCCAGTAGTGCCAGTTCCATATCAGGTCCCCAGTAGTGCCAGTTCCATATCATGCCCGCCAGTAGTGCCAGTTATAGGTGTCTCCAGTAGTGCCAGTTACATATCATGTCCCAGTAGTGCCAGTTACATATCAGTTACGTATCATGTCCCCAGTAGTGTCAGTTACATATCATGGGCGAGATGTATCAAGCTTCAAGAAGTGAAAAATTGAGAGTGATAATCAGCTCCTATCATGTCCCCCCAGTAGTGCCAGTTACATATCATATCCCCCAGTAGTGCCAGTTACATATCATGTCCCCCCAGTAGTGCCAGTTACATATCATGTCCCCCCAGTAGTGCCAGTTACATATCATGTCCCCCAGTAGTGCCAGTTACATATCATGTCCCCCAGTAGTGCCAGTTACATATCATGTCCCCCAGTAGTGCCAGTTACATATCATGTCCCCCAGTAGTGCCAGTTACATATCATGTCCCCCAGTAGTGGCAGTTACAGATGTTTGCCAGTCGTGCCAGTTTATATCATGCCCCCAGTAGTGCCAGTTCCATATCATGCCCGCCAGTAGTACCAGCTATAGGTGTCTCCAGTAGTGCCAGTTAAATATCATGTCCCAAGTAGTGCCAGTTACATATCATATCCCCAAGTAGTGCCAGTTACATATCATATCCCCAAGTAGTGCCAGTTACATATCATGTCCCCAAGTAGTGCCAGTTACATATCATGTCCCCAAGTAGTGCCAGTTACATATCATGTCCCCAAGTAGTGCCAGTTACATATCATATCCCCAAGTAGTGCCAGTTACATATCATATCCCCAAGTAGTGCCAGTTAAATATCATATCCCCAAGTAGTGCCAGTTAAATATCATATCCCCAAGTAGTGCCAGTTAAATATCATATCCCCAAGTAGTGCCAGTTACATATCATATCCCTAAGTAGTGCCAGTTACATATCATGGGAGCGAGATGTATCAAGCTTCAAAAAGTGAAGAGTGATAATCAGCTCCTATCATGTCCCCCAGTAGTGCCAGTTACAGATGCTGCCGCCGCCCCCCACATGCCATTAAAAGGTAAAAATTTGCAAAATTTCGAAACACTTCCAGTTACTTACTACATAAAGTTGTCGCCATATGATGGACCATTCCCGCAGCGTTGTGGTGACTTCTTGTACAAGCGGGATCTCACACGGTACAACGGTTTCATGTTGCCTACACAGGTTAAACAACACACTGCTATATTATACATATAATGCATCAGAAAAAATAAACAAAATATTTGACTTATTTTTGTCTCTGCGAATCCTGAAGGTTTCCGCCACTGAACGGTGATTTTCTAGATTTACCAGGAATAAATCATCTACCCAAGCCATTTTATGTTATTTCGGTACAAATATATTTTTTAAATACTGTTTAGAGAACAAAAATACACTTTCCATATAAATAGACATTTAGAGGGGTATTAAATCCCGAAACCGGCTGTCGGGATCGCTCACAGCCATTTTCGACCTGTTCCTGACTAACTCGACAGTCAGTATTAAATTTTCCGACTGTGGAGTGTCAGAATCGGTTGCAAAATCGACAATTGGCGGCCATTTCTGACAATTCAGATTTGACAAAAAAAAAAAAAAAAAAGAAGCAGAATCTGAAAGCCTTCAATGCAGTCAGAAACGGCAGTATTGAATAGGCGAGTGTCGCTATTTTCTGCAGGTGGAAAGAGCGGCACAGATTGAATAACCGCTTAAAGCGAGTATATAAATGCTCCCTAGGATAAAAACACAAAATAACAATACTTTATACTAGAGTCAACAGATGGTTTATAAAGTCCAAATGCAAAGTAAATATTACTACTTTTACATTTAATTAGTTTTAGATGAGATGCAAAGTCCATGTACATGTAAAAGGTTTCTAAGCTGGGAAGAACAGGAAAACGGAGTAAAGAATAAGACATATAGGGTGGCCAATCCCGGGATGGGCAGGATCCCGGGATTTGGCCCCGGGATTTCGGGATTAGACTGTGCATGCGCAGTCTAATACAGGGCAGGGTCTGAGCGGGTGCTCAGCAGCTGCCCGGCTTCTCCCGTCCCGTGTAGTACGGCTCTGCGCAGAGTGATGACATCAGAGTTCATGCTGCGCAGGCCTCACAGGCTGCCTCTATCCTGTGACTGGCCAGAACACCCGCCCAGCAGTGGACGAGGCCGACAGCGGACCAGCCCGCTCACCCACCAGGCCATCAGCCTGGCTCGCCCACCCGCCTGGCTCCACCTCCTGGCTACCGTCCGCACCACACATCTGTAAATTAATATGCAGGCGGACGTAGCGGTTTTTTTTATTAGGGAAGCCAATCGCGGGAATGCCGGGATTGGGCATTTTTCAATCCCGAATCCCGGGATTGAAAAAATGTCCCGGGATTGGCATCCCTAAAGACATATTTGGAGTCTGGGGTAAATGTAGGAGTTTTTGTGCCTTACCCCAAACTTGTCATAATCTTAGCATAAAGATAATTCCATTTCAATTAAAAATGACAGGATTATATGCACCAAAGGTTGGAATGTTTTCAAGTTCTACCAAAATAAACGAGATTACAAAAGAAAAAAAAAAAATCGAAACGATAAAGTCCTGTGGAGCGTTGGTTCCACTGGCCAGTCAGGGACCCAGGTGTTAGAATGGCATATTAGAAACCCACAAAAACATTCCATCCTCACCACGAGAGTACTTCTGTGTTTCCCGAGTGCTCAGGAATGCTGCATTTTTCTGATGGAGATAGAATGGCATTCTAAAGCTAGTGTGTTAAAGAGCCAAGAAGGACAGTGCATAAGATAAGATAGCAAACACTAGTCCAATTTCCTCAGATGGTCAAGCTAGAAGCCGCAAAAACTGGTCAAGAAAAACAAATACAGAACCTAAATGTGTTCCCACTAATAGGTACACCCCAGCTATACAGATTGCACCTCTGTTATCCATAGTAGATCTGGAAGTCCTCTAATTAGTGAGCGAGAAAGGGTATACCATGTACAAGCAATGTGGCAGCACGCTGCAAGCACAGGAGGTTGGCAAGGTGGTAATTGGTTATTGATTAAAGCAGACAGAAATTTAAACTTTGCTTAACTGATTTTTTCAGGGCACGCTTTTTTTATTTCAGCAATCATTTCTTTATAACAAATTATAACTAAAGGACGGTTCACTGCATATAAAATATCATTGCTTTCACAAAGATACTTGTTCAAGTCTCCCCATACTTTGCCAAATTTGAGATATTTAACAATTTGATATTAACAAATAACCTAGAACCTCTTCTATTTATTACTTCATTCAACAAAAAAATAAGCCAGGCACAGAAGCTATTGGTAAAAGACATAAGTACTCCCCTAGCAAAGATGCTGTAATTCAAGGTGGACAATACTTATCGTGGGGAAGTGCTACCACCTTTGTATCAAAGTGGAACCTTTAGTAAGCGGACCTGGGGCTTTCCTGTTTGAAAAACAGTACAAAGAATATTAACAGATATCTGCTAATCAGGCCTGCATGTTACACTGAGAAACCTCAAATAGCCCAATAGCTAAGCCTCAAGTCCTACATGATCATGATGGTTTGGGGTACAGTATAATAAGCTTTGGAGTACCTCCTGTGCATGCATAGGGGATAAGGGGCCATGTATAATGGGGTAAAAAAGAAATTGCGGGGACATGGCCTTACAACACACCACCTCTCTGGACAGAGGGCGGAGCCCAGGCATCCAGACGACCGGATTGGCCCTAATGGCATTTGCCAGAAGACCCAGCTGGCCACTTCAGTGGTGGGAATAGCTTTCATGGCTGGCTCCGCTGAGTATGGGTGATAGGAGAACTTTAACAATAGTCTCAAGTACCTATCTAACTGGTAGGCGTCAGCCTCTCTACACTTTAACCTACGGCACTGGCTCCTCCTGCACAATTCAGTTCAATCTCCTGGCCATCATTTCCAAAGCACGTAACCGCCTCCTGCGGTACTAAGCCCCTTGACAGGTCAGACTTTCTACCAGTCTCGCACCTTCAAAAGGGCATCCAAAACACATCCATCTTGCTTAAAGTTGATAGTATTCACGCAAGGCTGTTTTAAAGGGCAATATGCACCCTGCCCCTCTAGCAGCACCCTGCTCTGAAACTGTGCACATAAACGATCAGATCCGAATAACCCCCATTGTCGGAAAAACTACGTCAAAACTTCCTGCAAGTAAATTTTTTGTGTTTATTTTTTAAATGTATTCATTATATAAAAATAAATCATCTTTCTGCTATTTCAGTCCCGCAAGTCTTCTCTTGAAATCAATTTTGTAATCAGACTAGGAGATGTCATTATGCAGTAATCAGATGATTAGAATACTGATGCCGAACATATTTAATCTAGAGGTTAAGACAAAGACGGCAACAGAACAGATTTTGTGCACAGTGTTTAACTAAACTGTCACTTACTGATGACAATACGGCGGAAGAGATGCACCAGGCACAGCAGCCAATTATAGACACAAATTTACTGTACGTCTAAATAACCGTTAAAGGCTCAACCAAGGCCTCTACCCATGGCTTTTCTTTAAGGAAATAAAACATTTCCTGAAAATGATGATGATTTTAGCGATTAGATAACACTCTCTTTTTTATCTGACTATGAAAATGGATAAAAACTGCTGCTCTGGCAAAAACAGTTGATCCACCTTTTTTTTTTCCAAAGGGTGAACGCTAACGATTTTTGTAGCACCCCCAGAGAAAAATAAATCAGGGGGTCTTCCTCATGCTCGGCTATATAAGAATTATTCTTCTTAATCGGGATGGCAATAGCAGGAGTAAATGCGGGAAAAAAAATACTTTACCATTTGAATATAGCAGGTTTTCAATAGCTAATTTCATTAATATAGTATTTATATTATATTATATATTTTTTACAGAGTTTTTTTTATTTTTTTTATTTTAGTAGAACTGAAAGCCCAAGCTTTTGGAAAGGCCTCCAAGACTGGCCTAAATATTTTTGACTGTATGAATGTGTGCATGTGTATGCTTAGATGTGTGAAAGTTAATGTGCATGTCTACAGGTGTGTGATTTGAACCCACCCCTCATGCAGCCTAACCCTAACCTCCCCTAATGCAGCCTAACTCTAACCTGCCCTCCAACAGCCTAACCCTAACCTCCCCTCCCCGCAACCCTCACCCACCCACATCACCACCGCTCCGGCCACTCCACCAACCAAAGCACCACCACATCCACCTGTCGAAACACCACACCTGCCCCTCCTGCACTACATCCCCACCCGCCCTCCTGCACAAACCATATTTCACGCAATAAAGGCATCCATAGGTTTTAGGGGGAACAGTATACCAGACCAGACCCACCTGCCCCATCTATATTTCATGCAATAAAGACGTTCACGGGTTAAAGGGGCGGAGCCCCTTACGACAGTGTGAAGAGTGCTCATAGGGCGCGATGAATCACCTAGTTCGCAATAAATCCTTATTTAGTAAACCAAAAAGCTTTTTTGTGAAATGAAAAGGTTTAAAAAAAAAGATAGAAAAGTCAGCAATTACACTAGCTGTCTTACTAGTTGTCAGCAGAAGTATATGGTCATCTACATCTACAGCCCTTAATGTAGCCATGTACTTCCCGAGATCTCCTGCTTTGTAACAACGCCTCTGGATTACCTGTCCTTAGATGCATATTTCTTTATCACGGACTAAGGGGGGGGGCCGTAGATGTGGCTTATCTAGACTTTAGTAAGGCATTTGACACTGTCCCACATCGCAGGCTGCTAAATAAACTTGAAAGTGTGGGATTGGATTATAAAACAATTAAATGGATAAGAACCTGGTTGCAGGATAGGAAGCAGACAGTTGTAGTAAATAGAGTGCATTCTATGGAGGGACATGTTACCAGTGGATCTGTACTTGGACCAGTGCTCTTTAATATCTTTGTTAGTGACATTGCAAATGGTAATGAAGGGAAAAGTATGCCTTTTTGCAGATGACACAAAGATATGCAACAGAGTAGACACACCAGGAGGGGTAAATTGGTCAAGAGCATGGCAACTACAGTTTAATGCTAAAAAATGCAAAATTATGCACTTGGGACTCAAAAACCCAAAAGCGCAATATAGTATCAAGGGTACTACAATGGAAACTACTGAGGAGGAAAGGGATCTAGGAGTCAACTAGACTTAAAGGCAATGAGGAAGGCTAGCAAAGCAATGAGGAAGGCTAGTCAGATGCTTGGTTGCATAGGGAGAGGAATCAGTAGCAGAAAGAAAGATGTAATAATGCCACTTTATAGGTCATTGGTATGGCCTCATCTGGAATACTGTGTCCAGTTCTGGAGGCCATATCTTCAGAAGGATATAAATACATTACAGACTGTACAAAGAAGGGCAACTAAAATGGTGCATGGCCTACATCACAAAACTTACCTGGAAAGACTAAAAGATCTTAACATGTATAGTTTGGAGCAGAGAAGGGAAAGAGGGGACATGATAGAAATCTTCAAATATATGAAGGGAAATTTTCTTCAAAGGAAAAGAAGTAATAGAACACGAGGACATGCACTGAAACTGGAGGGAGGTAGGTTCAGGGGAAATGTTAGAAAAAATTACTTCACAGAAAGGGTAGTGGATAAGTTGATAAGTGGAATAAACATGCTTGGGATAGGCATATGAATATATTTACAAAGAACTAAGGCTAAAAAAGGGTTGAGATTACCTGGAGGATAAAAAAGGGGCAGACTAGATGGACCAAATAGTTCTTATCTGCCGTCAAATTCTATGTTTCTATGACTATTGATCTATTACGGCCTATTTCTCAACTGACCAAAATAATGATCAATAAAATCCAATTTGTTTATTTTAGTCACAGGTACACAACATACATCCAGCATCCTTACACATTATTCGGTCCTTCAGTATGAGACTGCGGCTGTAAGTTACAGGGTCACAGCTAATGACCGGTAATTTGCATTGTTATAAACTGTGACCACTGTATACCTATTAATTCTTCGTTTAAAAAAAAATAAAAAAGATGATGTTGACTTACCCCTTTCCTTCGACTGTGGCTTCCTTAAGATGAATGTAGCTGGCTGGAAATATGCCCTGAAAAAAATAAAAAAAAGACACGTATTAAACACAACTACACAAAACCTCATAATGATCAAAATATTGGATGTTATCAATGTAAACAACACTCTATAAACATACACCAAGTGCCATATGGTTTTAAAACTTCTAGTAGGTTTCCATTAGAAGATACAAAACTGGACTGAGAGCTCACCAAAGAATATGGCTTTGTGGCCTATGACCGGATCTCCCACTCTCCTCCGCCACCGCTACATTAACTTTGCATACAGAATGGATTTGCCTATATTATAGAACTAACTAGCAGCGCCGGGCACTCCGGCTAGAGCAGGCATGTCCAAACTGCGGCCCTCCAGCTGTTGTGAAACTACACATCCCAGCATGCCTTGCCGTAGTTTTACCATTCCCTAATAGCAAAACTGTGGCAAGGCATGATGGGAATTTTAGTTTCACAACAGCTGGAGGGCCGCAGTTTGGACATGCCTGGGTTCGAGGCACTGGCCAAGTGTTCCGTCCTATGGGAGTGTATTTCTGAATGTAATATTTTCCAGTTTGAGCTGAAGGTCTAGAGATGCGGTTCCCAACCTCTGTCCTCAAGTACCCCCAACATGTGCACGCTGTTCCAGGAGACCCAGCAGGAGCACAGGTGTACTCATTACTCCCCGACACATACAGTATTAAAAGATCCATAGATGGAGCTAATTATTTCACTTGTGATTCTGGGGTCAATGTATGACGTCCATCCCCATAAAGAACTTTATGTGCAAGGTGATAATGCCCCAGCCAATCAGCTCCTATCTGTTAATTTACATATTGGAGCTGATTGGCTGGAGCATTATCCCCTTGCACATAACGGTCACCTTGCCATAATAGTCCTCACTGTAACCAATGGCCCTGTGAGCGTGTTACTGATGGGTCGTCTTGTAAACGAACCTCACATCCAATGCTTCTTTGTGCACAGAAGCTGCACGGTATTATGTAAAAGCTGCAGTGGGCGGTCTTATGCCGGCATCTCCGGGCCACAGTTGTGTCGGGAGCAGCAGCATTGGATTAACTACATGATCATTTAACATTTACGTAACTCTCGAGTTACTCGGGATGACTGGTGAAATCACGGTTCCAGGGCCGGGAAAAGCTGAATATGAGGACAAGGTATACCCAAGAAATGCCCCCTTTTCTGAAACACTTCTAGTCCCCTATATCTAATGCTTGCAGTTTAGGGATGTCCACCAGTGCAGTCGGCATTTATCGATGGCGATACTGCATCCGGCCATCGATAGTAATAAACTATGTAATGGATGACCATTGATAGTTTTACCTGTCGATGGTCAGTCAGCCATTACCTTTGACCGACTGGCCCATAGGCCAAGAAGAGCGAGGGGGTGGAGGGGGGGGAGCTATGCTCTGTGGAACTATGAAAAAAAAAAAGCAAAACATCGCTTTTGGAGGGAAACCATCTGGTTCTCCCCACCATCGATGGCAAAAGAATTTGACATCGGCCATAAACCATTGATGTTGGCCATCCCTTTTGCAGCTTCTCATTGAGGCATAATGACTGCATACCAAATGCCTATACGCACAATACGATCACTTCTATACTTGCAGCCAACCAACAAGACCGATTTCCAGTATTATTTTGACTACTTAAGTAAAAACACTTTTATATCATTGCCTGGGATTACATCAATTAACCAGACAAGGAACGCATGAGTCGCCTTGTTGTTTTTTTTTTATTTTTTTGGTCCTGTGTATTGTTAATCCTCATCAATTATTCAGGCAGAATCATTGTTTCCGCTGGTTTATACTCAAGAATACAGCGAAGGTTCCATTACACCCCCCCCCCCCCCTCCCCATTCTCAGCTATTATTTTAGCACCTTTTTAATCAAATTCATAGACTTATTTTGATTACATTAATTATAGTGTCAGAATAATTGCTACACAGAGATGATAATACATTCGGCGTGTGCGCGGTTTTGTGCCGCTTACAGAACGCAGTTATGGATCCTATAACTTATATTGATCTCCGCTACGTCAACAGAATTAGCATTGGGTTCAGCGGCTGCCGTATCTGGACGGATTAGACGCAGTTCTTCCCTCGCAGGAACAGCCGTTCTCTGACTGTAATCAGCGCTGGTGTCAGAATTAGGTGTCTCTGCACTGGGCTGTGACGAGAATGCTGAGAGCGGGCGGCACATGATTAGCCCAGGAACATTACGACACCGAAATGAAACCATTTAGCAAGTAATACAGAGATAAAAGGGAGGGTGGCGTGGCTTCATTTTAATGGAGTCAAGAATATTTTTTTATTTCTCTCAAGTTTCACGTATTTCCAAGCAGGATAATGAAGATTACAGCTTGTGGTTTTAAATGTCTTCATTACAGTGCCTGGGATAAGCCACCTGAAATGACTCTGTAAAACATCTGCAATGATCATTTACGCATTCACATCTAGGAGGCAATAAGCCCTTTTATTGGTTGGGAACGTACCTTTTTGGATTTCTTTCTGAGAGCGTAGCCTCGATACCATCCTGCAAGGAGATGGGAGGCAGAGTTACAAATTTTGTCAAATCAAACTTTTTAATTATTCTATATTTATATATACTTTTCCATAGGGTATTCTGCGTGTGTCCACAGTGCTGTTCAAGAGACGGTAAAAGATTCATATATGATATATATCTCTAGCTGTAAATACAAATGAAATGTATTCATGCTCATCATTGCTACATCCGTGGCAATTGGCGTGGCCCCCTCTCCACACTTGTGCTTCTATATAGCGCATAGAAATGCATTAAGGCCTTTAGCATGGACCAGAATCGTCGCAAGGGCATCGATGGTTGTATATGCGCATGGGCAGGGTAATTTCTGCGCCTGTGCATACGCTGGGTGCGTGTGTCCATGGCGAACAGGCGTGTGTTCGGGCGCACACACCCAAGTGTCCGGATGGAGGGGCGTGGTGCGGTGAACCATTTGCATATGGGAATGCCCAGCGTTTCTTGGGCGTTCCCATGAGAATGCTGAACGTTCTCATGCTAATGGGACGATAACGCGGGTCGGGGGGGGGGGGCAGCTGACATCACCGGATGTCAGCTGCCCGCCCACACATAGACACCGACAGACAAACAGACACAGAGACACCGACAGATAGACAGACACAGAGACAATGACAGACAGACAGACCCAGAGACACGAACATACAGACAGACACATAGACACCGACAGACAGACAGAGACAACGACAGACAGAAAATAGTCCTCCCGTTAACTTGCAGCTTGCCCCGGGTGACCACAGTGACAGTCAGATAGAGTAGCAGAAGACACATCCCCACACATAGGAATCGCTGACAAGCAGTTAGGTGGCCATAACCAGATTGTGCTATGACATTATGCAGTATTCAGCTCTGCAAGTGATGCAGTTTGTTTTGCTATATCAACAATTCCTAATATTAGGAAGTAAGAGCACCATACACGCTGCACCTAGACAGCTGAGTGCCGGGCATCTCCCACATTATGTATGATTGATAAATAGATAGATAGATACCGCTGGCTCCAATCAGCTCCCGCATATTGCCGAAAATGTTTCAAAAGCTTGTAGAGAAAGCAAGGATTATACTCACGATAATACCTTTTCTTCGGAATACTTCATGGCAGCCATTACATTGGGTTCATCCCTCTCTCCTCTCCAATTAGACAGGTAGTTTTTTTCCCCTAGGATCCAGCCCCTTCCTCTATATAATCTGGCACCTCCCCATAGACCGTAGTCTTTGACTGTCTCCGTCCTGATCCTAGGGAAAAAACACAAATAGGGAGGGCCCAAAAATTTTTGGGCTGCCATGAAGTATTCCGAAGAAAAGGTATTATCGTGAGTATAATCCTTGCTTTCTCCTTCATACTTCATGGCAGCCATTACATTGGGATGTACCAAAGCAGTAGGGTGGGTTATACTATACCTCAAGCCAAGACTTGCTTAAGAACCTCACTTCCAAAGCTTGACCCCGCGACATCCAATGCATAATGCTTAGAGAAGGTATGCAAGGAAGACCAGGTGGCTGCTTGACAAATTTCCTTAGTTGACACTTTGGCCTCTCTCGCCCAGGAAACCGCCATTGCCCTTGTCGAGTGAGCCTTAATACCCTCAGGAACTTCACGACCAACCTTCTTGTAAGTGAACGCAATTACTTCCTTTAGCCACCTTGACATTGACTGTTTTGACGGAGCCAACCCTTTCTTCGCCCCCTGGGGAATCACGAATAATGCTTCTGACTTCCTGAACCCCGTTGTCCTGTGTAGATATATCTTGACAGCTCTCAAGACATCTAAGGTATGCAATTTTTCCTCTTTCTTCGTCAGAGGATTTTGGAAAAAACAAGGCAAAACAATTTCTTGACTTAGATTAAATGAGGAAACCACCTTGGGTAGAAAGGACGGCCTAGTCCTCAGCACTACCCGATCCGGGAAAATCTTTAAATACTGTTCTTTAATGCACAGAGCATGGATCTCTCCCACTCTTTTTGCTGAAGTTATTGCAACTAAAAATAACATTTTCCATGTTAGAAACTTTAACTTCGCTCTGTCCAATGGCTCAAACGGAGCCTCCATTAGTCCATTCAAAACCAAATTAAGATCCCACTGGGGGATTATTGACCTAACTCTAGGCCGGATTTTCTTGAGAGCCTGGCAAAATCTCTTAATTAAACTATGCTCCGCTAGTTTCCTGTCTAGCAGCACACTCAGTGCCGAAATCTGGACCTTGAGTGTTGAAGCCGAAAGCCCTTTGTTAAGCCCATCACAAAGGAACTGTAACACTTGAGGAATGTTCGCTTTAGGAAAAGTGAACTTGTCCTTGGACCACTTTGCGAACACCCGCCATATTCTGTAATAGATTTCTGACGATATTTTCTTCCTCGCTTGGAGAAGTACTTCAATGACTTCTGGGGATAAATTTTTGTCTCTTAGTTGCTGCCTTTCAATTTCCAGGCCGCTAAATTTAATTTGTGAGGCTCTAGACAATTGACTGGGCCCTGCTTGAGCAGATCTTGAGTCACTGGAAGAAACACTGGACCCGCAATCGCCATGCTCTCTAACATGGGGAACCAAGCCCTCCTGGGCCAGTAGGGTAGAATGGCTATGACCTGGACCCCCTCCGTTCTGACCTTCCACAATGTCCTGTGAATGAGGGAAATTGGAGGAAACACATACCCTAGGTGAAACTCCCAACTGTGTGATAGGGCGTCCACCCCGCTCGACCCCCAAGCCGGGTATCGCGAGTAGAACCGTGGCAGCTTCTTGTTGACTGCTGAAGCCATGAGGTCCACCTCCGGTTGACCGAACTGCTCTACTATTTCTTGAAATACTGAATCCTTCAGTTCCCATTCGCCCGGAACCACGCTTGTGCGGCTCAAATAATCTGCGAGCCGATTGTCCTCCCCCAGTACATGGAGTGCTGATATGGACAACAGGTTTTCCTCGGACCAACACATGATGTTTCGCACCTCTTCTAAGAGCACGTGACTCCGTGTACCTCCTTGTCTGTTGACATAGGAGACGGTAGTGGCGTTGTCCGAAAAAATGCGCAGGTGCGCCCCTCAGATATCTTCGCTGAAGAATTCTATTGCCTTCCACACGGCTCTTAGTTCTCTGTGATTGGAGGAGAACTCTGACTCGTGCCGGGACCACAGACCTTGACATGTCTTGCCCAGACCATGAGCTCCCCAACCCATGGCGCTGGCGTCTGTGGTGATCACACTGTAACGGGGACTTGCCAGTGAAGACTTTCTTGGTACTAGCTGATCGGCCTCCCACCATCTTAGGGATTCTTTGACTGCCACTGAGATCTTTATCTTCCTTTCCAGCGGCACCAGTCTTTTCGAGTAACCTAGAAGGGACCACTGGAGAGGCCTCATCCTCCATCTGGCCCATGGGATTATGTCCACCGTGGACGCCATCATCCCTAAAAGGCTCATTGCTGACCTGAGTGGTACGCGATCCTCCTCGTAGATTTTTGAGATTAGCTGCTGGATCTTCTCGCATCTCTTTGCGGACAAGGACACGTGAAACCTCACGGTATCCACCAGCACTCCCAGAAACTGGAGACTCTGTGTTGGCTTTAGACAGCTCTTCTCCCAATTTAATAGCCACCCGTGTTCCTGAAGAAACTGAATGGTGTAGTCTCTTGCTGTGACCACCTCTTCCTCTGAAGGTGCCACGATCAATAGATCGTCTAGGTAAGCCCATATCATAACTTTCCTTTTTCTCAGTTCTTCTATCAACACCACTAGAACCTTGGTGAAGACCCTTGGTGAAGAGGTGAGGCCGAAGGGCAGACAGGTGAACTGGAAATGATCGTGACCTATGCAGAATCTCAGATATTTTCTGTCGTCTGGGGAAATGGGAATATGGAAGTAGGCGTCCTTTAGGTCGATGGAGACCATAAAATCGTTTCTTCTCAACCCCATCAGGATCGATTTTGTAGTCTCCATGTGGAATTTTCTTTTCTTTATGCGCAAGTTTAATTTTCTTAAATCTAATATAGTTCTGTAACCTCCAGAACTCTTGCTGACTATGAAGAGACGAGAATAAAAACCGGCTCCTTTCTCTTCCTCCGGGACTCTCACCACTGCTCCTGATGCGATGAGTCCCTTTAAACTTAAATTTAGAGCTTCCCTTTCTATCTTCGAAACTGGGATCTCTGAAACACAAAATTTTGCCATTCTTGGCCTTGACATGAACTCTAGAGGATAGCCAGTCCTGACTACCTCCAGAACCCATCTGTCTCGGACGGTTTGTTCCCAGACGCGAGCGAAGCCCAACAGCCTTCCTGCTACCTGAGCCTGCTCCACCATGGGACCACCGTCACTGTTTCTGTGTGGCTCCCGAACTTTCGCCTCTTTTCTTGACGTATTGCCGAAAAAAAGGCTCTGGACGTCCCCTGGGCGTATCTGTCCCGGACAGACCTGCCCGGCCTGTAGGACTTGGCCTGTCTATACGCTTGTCTGGAAGAATATGAGGAAAAACCTCCCTCTTCTGTCCTGAGGTAATCTGACTGATTTACCACCTGACATTCTTTGAATCATCTGATCCAAACGACTGCCGAAAAGGAAAGCACCCTCATAGGGCAAAGTCGCTAGCTTGTTCTTCGAATGGGAATCTGCTGCCCATGACTTAAGCCATAAGGCCCTACGGGCCACCAACCCCGATGTCAGGGATTTTGCTGCAAAGTCAAGACCATCTAGGGAGGCCTCACACATATAGTCTACCGCCAGCTGAACCTGGGTAAGACTCTTGCAAATTTGATCCCGGGAAACCTTTTCCTGTATGTCTTCCTGTAATGCAGAACACCAAATCCTGAGTGCCCGGGAAAGGGAGGCCATGGCCACTCCTGATTTTAGCGAGACTGAGGCAGAGATATGCAATCTCTTTAGAGCACTCTCCATTTTTTTATCCATTGCGTCTTTCAGTGACGCACCATCCTCCAGAGGAATGGTAGTACGAGTCGTCACTTCTGACACTGCTGCGTCGACTTTAGGTATATTACACCACTTAATGAATTCTTCATCCTCAATGGGAAACATTTTTTGAATTCTCTTAGTCGACCCCACTCTTTTGTCGACACCTTGCCACTCCTTAGCTAGGATATCCTTCACAACTTTATGTACTGAAAAGATCTCCCTTTTTTGGAACGATCCTCAAACAATGCGTCAAACTCAGATTTTGCAGGCTGTTTATAGTTAAGTGTCCTATAAAGATTTTTAAGCACTGCCTCTACCAACTCCACATTAAATAGACGCTCGTCCTCCAATACTTCGCCTGACTCAGCTGATGAGCCACCAGACTCCTCCTTGTCCACATCATCATGCACAGACACATCCCCGTCATCCTTATCAAGGCTAGTCTGGGACCTGGACCTCTTATTCCCTGCATACTCCTCCTTGGAAATAAAGTTTTTCTTCATCCAGTCCCTCATCTCAGCTAATTGGGCTGATATATTCATTCCAACATCCTTTTTTGTAAGACACTCTAAACATAGCACCGTCTCTCCAACAAAGGCTCTATCACATCCTGGACAGACTTTAGTATTCTTAGTTTTAGCCACTTTCTTTCTGGGCACTGAAGGCACACTACAAAACAAGAAAGAGATACTAACTATCTGACTGACAACTGGCATGTTTTCTAACAGCGTGTCCTCTGTAAGAGGACTTACCTGGGCGGCGGTGTAACACCTTTCTGAGAGGCATCCTCCATGGTGACAATTCCGGTTAGAACAATCCAAAATGCTTCTGCAACCGTATCGCCTTGCGCCTGTAACACCGACCAGGCGCCTTTTAAATACCCGCTGCTTCTAGCAGCCAGCGTCCTCCTCCCGCCGGCGCCAGCCTGGCGCGCACTTCCGCATAGCTGGAAGTGCGCGGCCGTGACCCGCACGCCGCGTGCATCCGCCGGAAGAGACGCGCGCGTCCCTGACGGTACCTGAGTCTGTACTGCCGGGGAAGCTCAGCGTACTCAGAGCAGCAAGCCGGAGCCTGCTCCCGGACAACGGGAGACCACGCAGGAGCCGCCGGATAGGTGACACTTACATATGTTAAGCGGGGAGAGACGCTGTGGGTTTCCATGATGTCCTTGCCACCGGCCCCCGGACACACTTTAGGCTTAAGGCACCGCCAGCCTTACCGCCCAGGTCTCCGATAGCATAACCAGCCTACCGGGTAAAAAAATAAATAAGCTAACTGTCACAGACAGAAGGAGACAGGAAAAAGACTACGGTCTATGGGGAGGTGCCAGATTATATAGAGGAAGGGGCTGGATCCTAGGGGAAAAAAACTACCTGTCTAATTGGAGAGGAGAGAGGGATGAACCCAATGTAATGGCTGCCATGAAGTATGAAGGAGAAATAAACTTCCAACCAATTAGCACCCAGCATTTTTCGGTACTTGTGTATTTTGGCGGCGCCTATCGCATCGCATACCATAAGGCATACGACGCGATATCACGCGATATTGTACAATGGCATACAATTTAAAAATTGTATGCCATTGTATATGCCATACAATGTGATGCGATGCGATTAAACATTGTATAAGCACCCTAATGGGTGCTTACAATGTTAAATGCACCCCCACGCCACCCCCCCACTATAAACGTGAACCCGAAGTGTGGCGAGCGGCGGCGGTACGCGTCCTCCGACCTTTTCATACCCCCACTATCCACGTCGGCGTGGAGTTGAGAATAGAAAGTGTGGCGAGCTCAGCGAGCCACCAAGCCCGAAGCGTGGCGAGCCCCGCGGACACCTGTGAAGCCCGCGAGGGGACGCGTATACCTGTGAAGGTATCCGCTGCGCTCGCCACGCTTCGGGCTCAGTGGCTCGCTGCACTCGCCACACTTTCTATTCTCAACTCCACGCCGACGTGGATAGTGGGGGTATGAAAAGGTCGGAGGACGCATACCGCTGCGCTCGCCACGCTTCGGGTTCACGTTTATAGTGGGGGGGGGGGGGGGGTGGCGTGGGGGTGCATTTAACATTGTAAGCACCCATTAGGGTGCTTAAAAGCACCCTTTAGGGTGCTTATACAATCTTTCATCGAATAGGGGGCAAGAATCGCGTCGCATCGCATGCCATCTGGTGCATGGCATGCGATGCGACGCGATGTACACATCGCGCGATGGAGATCGGGGGCGCTGCCAAAATACACAAGTACCCATTTTTCAAACACAGAGATTGGTTAGTACTTTATCTCTCTGCAAGCTTGTCACATGACTCAGCAGACAGATCCCTTTGCTGGTTGGATGGTTTGCTAACTGTGCTGCATCAAATATTGGTGAGAGATAAAGTGAAGAGGTTGACTATACCAACCAATCAGCTTCCAAAGGTCGTTTTAGAGGCCGTGCTGAAACAAATATGACAGCGGGTTGCTATGACAACTTCTAGACTTCATCTCTTTCCAAGATTTAATAGATCTCCCCCTAGCTGTCCAATTAGGGAGGACAGCATCTCCTATATATTTGGCTACATCTGTCACTCAAAGTGGGTGTCTGTGTCTATAACGCTCTGTTCCTGGACTTTCCTCTTAATGTGTGATTGCCTTCATCTGTGCTGAACACCTTTCTGAGAAATTAACCTGTTTAAAACAGGTGATGGCAATCATACATTAAGGGGAAGTCTAGAAACAGAGCATTGGGTCATGTTGGGAGGTATGTGACAGAGAACCAGCCCAGTGAGCCCACAGACAGTGCCAGACACCCACTGCCTTCCCATGTTGCCCAGCACTGCTACTCCACAGCCACCAGGTGAGCGCCCCCTCCCGCGATTTGCGGCAAAACCTCCCCCCCGCGCGCCGCCCCCCCCTCCCGCGATTCGCGGCAAAAACACCCGCTCCCCCGCGACCCCCCCTCCCGCGATTCGCTGCAAAAAGAACCCCCCCACGACCCCTCCCGCAATTCGCGGCATAACCACCACCCCGCGACCCCCCCCTCCCGCGAATCGTGGCAAACCCTCCCCCGTGACCCCCCCCCGATTCGCGGAAAAAACACCCCCCCGCGACCTCACTCCCGCGATTCGCGGCAAAAAGAACCCCCCCGCGACCCCCCCTTGCACGATTGGCGGCACCCCCCCTGCGACCCCCCTCCCGCGATTCGCGCCACCCCCCCCCCCCCCCCCGCAATTCGCAGCAGCCCCAGGATTAAATGGCACATGCAAAACACTGACATGGCTATGGTCGACAATGAAAAAGGTTGACATGAGTTTTTGAAGATTTATTTTTAATTTTTTTAATTTTTTCATATTCATTGTCATGTGTCGACATGGACACCAATGAAGTGGCACACTTATGTCAACATTTACATGTGTTGACCTTTCTGTGTTGATTTTTTCTTGTGGCGATTCGCGTCACACCCCCCCCCCCCCCCACAACCCCCACTCCCGCGATTCACGGCACACACACACACACCTCCCCCGCGATTCTCGGCACCCCACCCCGTGACCCCCCCTCCCGTGATTCACGGCACCCCCCGTGACCCCCCACCTCCCGCAATTCGCGGCAACCCCCCACCGGAACCCCTGTGAACCCCGCCCTCCCGCGATTCGCGGCACCCACCCTCGTGACCCCCCCTCCCGCAATTCGCGGCACCCCCCCGTGATTCGGGGCAGCTCCAGAATTAAATTGCACATGGAAAACACTGACATGGCTATGGTCGACAATGAAAAAGGTTGACATGAGTTTTTGAAGTTTTTTTTTAATTTTTTGAATGTTTTCATATTCATTGTCATGTGTCAACATGGACACCAATGAAGTGGCACACTTAGGTCAACATTTACATGTGTTGACCTTTCTGTGTTGATTTTTTTCTTGTGGCGATTCGCGTCACAATCCCCGCAACCCCCCCTCCGGCGATTTGCGGCACCCCGGCACCCCCCCGCAATTCGCGGCAACCCCCCACCAGAACCCCATGAACCCCGCTCTCCCGCGATTCGCGGCACCCACCCCCCGCAAACCCTCCCCCCCCCTCCCGCAATTTGCGGCACCCCCCGTGATTCGCGGCAGCTCCAGAATTAAATTGCACATGGAAAACACTGACATGGCTATGGTCGACAATGAAAAAGGTTGACATGAGTTTTTGAAGTTTTTTTTTTTCATTTTTTGAATATTTTCATATTCATTCTCATGTGTCGACATGGACACCAATGAAGTGCCACACTTATGTCAACATTTACATGTGTTGACCTTTCTGTGTTGATTTTTTTCTTGTGGCGATTTGTGTCACCCCCCCCCCCCACCCCCCCCCCCACCCCACAACCCCCACTCCCGCGATTCACGGCACACAGACACACACCTCCCCCACGATTCTCGGCACCCCACCCCGTGACCCCCCCCTCCCGTGATTCACGGCACACCCCCGCGACCCCCCCTCCCATGATTCGCCGCAACCCCCGCCCCGTAACCCCCCCTCCCGCGATTTGCGGCACCCACCCCCGCGACCCCCCCTCCCGCAATTCGCGGCACCCCCCCCGCGATTCGCGGCAGCTCCAGAATTAAATTGCACATGGAAAACACTGACATGGCTATGGTCGACAATTGAAAAGGTTGACATGAGTTTTTGAATTTTTTTTTTCATTTTTTGAATGTTTTCATATTCATTCTCATGTGTCGACATGGACACCAATGAAGTGCCACACTTATGTCAACATTTACATGTGTTGACCTTTCTGTGTTGATTTTTTCTTGTGGCGATTCGCGTCACACCCCCCCCACCCCCCCGCAACCCCCACTCCCACGATTCACGGCACACACACACCCCCCGCGATTCTCGGCACCCCACCCCGTGACCCCCCCCTCCAGTGATTCACGGCACACCCCCCGCGACCCCCCCTACCATGATTCGCCGCAACCCCCGCCCCCGTAACCCCCTCCCGCGATTTGCGGCAACCCACCCCGCGACCCCCCTCCCGCGATTCTCTGCAATCCCTCCCCTCCCGCGATTCGCAGCATCCACCCCCCCACAACCCCCCCTCCTGCAATTCGCGGTACCCCCCGCGACCCCCCCTCCTGCAATTCGCGGCACCCTCCGCGACCCCCCCTCCCGCGATTCGCGGACACCTAAGTTGCAATACAGGGCATCTTTCATACAATTCTAACCATATTTCTCATATACAAACGTTCACAAATTAAGGGGGCGCAGCCCCTTACGACGGTGTGAAGAGCGCCCGTAGGGCGCGATGAATCACCTAGTATAAATATATACGCATACAGTACATAAACTTGTACAGGAAAAAGGGAAATGCTTTGGAGAGATTCAAAACTTCATTTAAAAGAAGACCGTATTGGTGTTTAATTAAGCAGTCCTCACTTGCTATATAATTTATGTAGTGGATAACTGGAACAAGTTGGAGCTTGTGCTCAGAGCCGGAATGCAGCTAGTTCTGATTAATCTGATTAACAGTACTTCCTCTGTGTTGTGCAGCAATGCAGAAAAAACCCTCAGTATTAGCAGCGGTATTTTCATCTCCATTCCTGGGCATGGGTACATATTAACCCACATTTCCGAATGTGTATGGACAACAGATCACTTCTCTGCTTATAATTCCACACAATACAAATGTCCCCTGCTCCTGTAGAAATAAGTGTTGATATCAGCACCACACTGCCAATTTGCATAGATCCTGAAAACAACTGAAATACTCATCTTTAATTCACAAAATAATAACACAATTAGCATATTTAAGTTAAAGAAAGTTGACAAAGACCAATATACGGGTAAAAACAAATGCAGCCTCATTTAACCAGTGGCGGCTCCAGAGGTGGGGTATGTTCAAGATTCAAACAGGGAAGCCACAGCAACTTCCGCCAACTGCCATTCCAAACAGACTCAGTGGCAGTGGGTGTGGCTCCCCGATTTAATTTTTGAACTGTACTGCAGCCTTTTCTCTGGAGCCACCACTGGGCGCAACTGATCTTAAGGTGCTTACACACTGCACAATTTTTTTTTTTTAACCAATTTCCTTGAAATACATTGATGAGCAATTTCCCTTGAAGCCAGTGCCCTGGACGAAAGATCTAGCTACAGTCTATAGGCTTTTTTTTATTTTTTAAGATATCCAAATTGAGCTACATGCACAGTTGACGAACACCCTTGATGAACAACTGGCGGGTATGCGCATCATCATTTGTCGTTCGTCCCATACACACTGAAATTTTGACCGATTACATTCAGAAAGGCCAAAATGAACGAAATTGGTTTAAAAAAAATATTGGTAAAAAAAATTAAACAGTGTGTATGCACCTTGACAGACACATTGGAATCCCTACTGTCAGGAGCCTGACAGGGGGCGAGTGCACTCAAGCCCTTTGCTCGCTCGCCACGCTCCTCTCTTGGGGGTTTGTGGACCACCCAAGGGAAAAAAGCCTGTGTAATTCGGGAAAAAAGGAAAAAAACCCTTCTCCTTGGGTCCTGGGTGAGAGCAAGGTTGCGAACCTGGGACTTAGTCCTGGGTCATTTACATTCTGACCTACCTAAATCCTGGATTTTGAAGTAGGGTCTCTAAGGTGCGATACTCATTTGGTTTCCAGATGGGAGTCCTAAACCGTCCCGTCAATTTCCATGACTTTAGGATAAAGATTCTATTTATGATGAACTATTGCTTTAAAAAAATCTGGGCACATCGTTACTCCTAAATAATTCATTTTATAACATTGAATTGTAGGTTTATGTTATAATTAAAAATTATGTCTACATACTCCATCATTATATTTTTTGAACTAAGTCTTCTCTGAGATTTTTGAATAGTTGGGTTCATATAGCAATTTATCCTCTATAGCATGTCAACTATATAACACTCACCTTCATGTGTCTCCAGTATGTGCACTGTGTCCCCAATGTATAGATTCAGTTCGTCCGGTACTCTAGAATCATAATTGTACAGTGCTGAAAAAAACAACAATAGAAATGATTACGTTAGGTAACGGTTGTGAAATTTGCAGTGAGGAACAACCATATCTGTATCACCACTAGAACACTAATTGCACAAAGCACCAATCAAAATGTATCCTGTCACAAGAGTACGCTCTATAATAACTGCAACTAAAGGTAATTCATACAATCTACACCAGGGATCCTCAAACTTTTTAAATCGGGGGCCAGTTCACTGTCCCTCAGACTGTTGGAGGGCCGGACTATAGTAAAAACAGAAACAATTGTACACAGTAACGGCAGCCACCACAACAGACAGGCGTGGGGGATGTACAGTGCATGCTGCGCAGTGTACATATATACAGTATATATATGTACATATATATATATACATATATATATCATTTTAAATATTTTAGTATAAAAAAAACGCACCTCTAACAATAAGAAAACAGTCAAGAGTAGTCAGTCAGTGTCTGCTCAGTGCCACTGCTCCCTCCCTGCTAGCTTCTCGTCCGGCTCCTCTCTCTGGATTCTGGAAGCTACTCTCCTCTCTCCAGCGTGTGACGTGATGACATCACACGCATAGGAGAAGCTTAAGCAGGGAGACGGGTCAGACCTGCAGACACTTCTGCTTCCCCTGACGTCCCAGGCCACGCCCCCCGCCCATCCATTCACCAGCCAGCCTGCCCGTCCATCCTCCCAACTCCCAGCTTTGAGGCAAGTGAGAGTGACTGACTGTAATTGCTGCGCCAGCGCTTGGGCAGCGGCAAACCCGGCGGGCCGCATAAAAGTCCTCAGCGGGCCGCATCTGGCCCGCGGGCCGTAGTTTGAGGACCCCTGATCTACACATTCAGTTAGCCACGGTAAACTCTTCACTTACTGCACGTTGACTTATTACATACTTATCTACTCTCCTGGTACTGCTGGAAGGCTTACGAATATTGGGGACGACAGAAGAATGGGCTAGTCTACCAATTTCAGCCTCTGCCCTCACGGAGAGAGCAACCAGGAAGTCAGCAACGGTATCTTAATGCGTAGTGTGTATGCATTATCCCGCTAGTCATGCGCTTTCATTATAATATACTAATCCCAGATGTTACATATCAATTACGGCTGGTAAAACCCATATTAAGGGGTAGATGTATGAAGCAGTGCTAAGAGAGGAGAAGTGATAAAGTGCCTGGTACTTTATCACCGACCAATCAGCTCCTGACTGTTAAGTTACAGGGTGGGTTTAAAAAGGGACAGTCAGGAGCTGATTGGCCGGTGATAAAGTACCAGGCACTTTATCACTTCTCCTCCCTTATCACTGCTTCATAAATCTACCCCTATGTGTGGGGAAAAGTGGAGAATTCCCTCTGTGCCACCAAAAAATGGCAACTAACTCTAGATGAATGTATAAAAGGCTATTGGTGGCCATTAGTAAAATAATTTGATATATTTTCATTATATAATGAGAGAAACATGACAGACAGCAATGGTTTTCAGCAATATAAAAGCGGTCGATGAGTTTGGGGTACATATAAATGACTAGTACCGGCCTTACACAAATTTGTAAAAAAAATGAATACAGCAGCACCATACACCTGTTCCACATCATTTCACCCTTTTTGTAGAACAAATTCCATGCGTTATTGGACAAGTTCTGCTAATTAATAATTTACATTTTACCTTAGAACAGGGATTTCTCACTACGGTCCTTTTTACCTGCTCAGGGGGTGCATACAAAAATCTGTTAATTACTACGGAGAGTTCACGCGAATTAATGTGCGCCTCTAATTAAACAAAAGCTTGTGCACAGGCGTGTTATCGGGTTATCACAGCTGATTGAAGTCAGGCCTAGATGTACAACAGCCATTAACAGCCCCCTACTTGGATCTTGTAAACCAGAAAGTACAGGGTTATCGGAGGTGAGCCACGCTGCCGGAATAGGGTGGGTGGCTGGACGGGCGTTCGGTAGCCTGAAGTTTCTTCTTAAAAAGGTATGGGTGTACTGGGTGTTCCCCAAGGCAGTTCTGCGGTTCTGCCTCAGCGAGTGGTGGTGTGTAGCCAGTAAACTGATTACCCACACTTTAGTGTTCGCATCACCCGATTCGGATGAATCGGGCCGTGAAATCGGCCCAAATCGCACTTGCAGACACCCCGTCCGATCCGATGCGCGGTCCCGTGCGCATCGGATCGGGGTCGGGAGGTCGGACGGGCTGCACATAAGATTTGCTAAATCTTATTTGCAGCCCAGCCCCTGGAGCCATGCGGGGGATGCCGGCTATAGAGAGCCGAGCAGGGGGAGGCTGCATAGGGAGCCGGGCAGGAGGAGGGTGACAGTGGGAGCAGTGCGCCGGGCAGGGAGGATGACGCTGGCTGCCGGGCAGTGGCGGGAGCCGGGAGGAACACAGATAACTTGAAAGAAGAAAAAAAAGCCCATACAGATGACTAGCAAGCCATTGATTGGCTGAGACCTTTCTCAGCCAATCAGCGATTGGCTGAGAGAGGTCTCAGCCAATCAATGACTTGCTAGTCATTCTGTATGGGCTTTTTTTTTCAAGCTATCTGTGTTCCTCCTGGCTCCCCCCACTGCCCGGCAGCCAGCGTCATCCTCCCTGCCCGGCGCGCTGCTCCTGCTGTCACCCTCCTCCAGCCCGGCTCCCTATGCAGCCTCCCCCTGCTCGGCTCTCTATTAGCCGGCATCCCCCGCCCACTGATGACCCCCCCCCCCCGGCTCCCTCCTCCTGCAGCTCCCCGGGGACCGCATATGATAAATCCATGCGATTTATCATATGCAAACCTTGGCACATCAAGTGCCTAATCGTGTGTCCCCTCCCGGGGAGCTGCAGGGTGAAATCAGGTCAGACTTGTCCTTAGGACAAGTCGGACTAATGTATGGGGGCCTTAACTGCAATGTTACAGCCTGTGTTTGAAAAAAGTCAGTTAGGATCTGATTGGCTGGACGTTTATCTCTCCTTATCACCCTTACATTTATCTCTTGTTAAGGCTTAATACATCTGTCCCATTACTCCTAAGGGTGAAAAGGGGTAAAATGTTCTGCCCGGTTGAAACCTGGGAACATCAGCTAGGACCGGATCCATTTATTACCCCATAATGAGTACAGAATGCTTTTATTTATCTGTCCCTGGCCCAATAGTGTTTCCTGTCTATCTTCTACCAGACAAACACACACACACGTGGGTTAATAATCCTATCATTATATATTTGTACTGAGAACACAGTGAGCATGTGCAAAGTCCATACTGATAGTGCGCTCTTAGGAATCTGTTCCAAGACACCAGCAATGTGAGGCAGCAATGTGAGCCAATCTGCAGACATTACCAATACACATATTCATAAATCTGTGAATGGTTTTAGTAGCACTGCTATATAGAGCAGCATATTAATGATTACAAAAAACACGGAACCTTACCCCAAGCTCAAATTATGTTTTGCCAAAGTTCCTTCAGAGTTTGAATGGAAAACAATTGGCCACTGACGGAACTATGGTCCTGGCTACTGCCCAAATCATCCTTATCATAATAATCTACCCAGCATAAGGGAGGTGCTTTCCTTGTGCACTGGGCATCTAATCAGGCAAACAATAATCATCTAAATCAGGATGGCCAAACCAGTCCTCGAGATCTACCAACACGGTTTCCAAATGACCTAGCTGGTGCACAGCTGTAGTCATTACTAACTGTCACATTCCCCAGACTCCCTAGCTGGTGCACAGCTGTAGTCATTACTAACTGTCACATTCCACAGGCTCCCTAGCTGGTGCACAGCTGTAGTCATTACTAACTGTCACATTCCCCAGACTCCCTAGCTGGTGCACAGCTGTAGTCATTACTAACTGTCACATTCCCCAGACTACCTAGCTGGTGCACAGCTGTAGTCATTACTAACTGTCACATTTCCCAGGCTCCCTAGCTGGTGCACAGCTGTAGTCATTACTAACGGTCACATTTCCCAGGCTCCCTAGCTGGTGCACAGCTGTAGTCATTACTAACTGTCACATTTCCCAGACTCCCTAGCTGGTGCACAGCTGTAGTCATTACTAACTGTCACATTCCCCAGACTACCTAGCTGGTGCACAGCTGTAGTCATTACTAACTGTCACATTTCCCAGGCTCCCTAGCTGGTGCACAGCTGTAGTCATTACTAACGGTCACATTTCCCAGGCTCCCTAGCTGGTGCACAGCTGTAGTCATTACTAACTGTCACATTTCCCAGACTCCCTAGCTGGTGCACAGCTGTAGTCATTACTAACTGTCACATTTCCCAGACTCCCTAGCTGGTGCACAGCTGTAGTCATTACTAACTGTCACATTTCAAACATGCTGCATTCATTCCTACTATAGATCCACAGGTTGCCTGATATACATGCTTTATTCATTCCTACTATAGGTCCACAGGTGGCCTGATACACATGCTGCAGTCATTCCTACTATTGACCACAGGTGGCCTGATACACATGCTGCAGTCATTCCTACTATAGACCACAGGTGGCCTGATACACATGCTGCAGTCATTCCTATTATAGACCACAGGTGGCCTGATACACATGCTGCAGTCATTCCTGCTATAGATCCACAGGTGGCCTGATACACATGCTGCAGTCATTCCTGCTATAGATCCACAGGTGGCCTGATATACATGCTGCAGTCATTCCTACTATAGACCACAGGTGGCCTGATACACATGCTGCAGTCATTCCTACTATAGACCACAGGTGCCCTGATACACATGCTGCAGTCATTCCTGCTATAGATCCACAGGTGGCCTGATACACATGCTGCAGTCATTCCTGCTATAGATCCACAGGTGGCCTGATACACATGCTGCAGTCATTCCTACTATAGACCACAGGTGGCCTGATACACATGCTGCAGTCATTCCTACTATAGACCACAGGTGGCCTGATACACATGCTGCAGTCATTCCTGCTATAGACCACAGGTGGCCTGATACACATGCTGCATTCATTCCTACTATAGACCACAGGTGGCCTGATACACGTGCTGCAGTCATTCCTGCTATAGACCACAGGTGGCCTGATACACGTGCTGCAGTCATTCCTGCTATAGACCACAGGTGGCCTGATATACATGCTGCAGTCAGTCCTGCTATAGACCACAGGTGGCCTGATATACATGCTGCAGTCATTCCTGCTATAGACCACAGGTGGCCTGATATACATGCTGCATTCATTCCTGCTATAGACCACAGGTGGCCTGATACACATGCTGCAGTCATTCCTGCTATAGACCACAGGTGGCCTGATACACATGCTACAGTCATTCCTACTATAGACCACAGGTGGCCTGATATATGTACATGCTGCAGTCATTCCTACTATAGACCACATGTGGCCTGATACACATGCTGCAGTCATTCCTGCTATAGACCACAGGTGGCCTGATATACATGCTGCAGTCATTCCTACTATAGACCACAGGTGGCCTGATACACATGCTGCAGTCATTCCTGCTATAGACCACAGGTGGCTTGATACACATGCTGCAGTCATTCCTGCTATAGACCACAGGTGACCTGATACACATGCTGCAGTCATTCCTGCTATAGACCACAGGTGACCTGATACACATGCTGCAGTCATTCCTGCTATAGACCACAGGTGGCCTGATATACATGAACGGTTAGACCTTCAGGACAGATTTGGCCACCCCTGGTCTAAATCCATCTGTAATTGGCAGTCAGTGCAACGCAATATGCCCATATCGTTTTGGGCTTGACTAACCCAAATTTAGCAGTAGCCTGCTATCACAGGGACACCTTCATACCTCCAAAGCAGCACGGAAGTTCCTTCCCCATCACTTTCCATAGCAAACAACATGGCTGAACTCATGTATCTACCTGCATAAGCGGTGAAGCTCCTGGATGCTTGGGAGGGGATGCGGTCATTAGGTGGCCAGTCAAAAGGCTGCCAGCTATTGGTCAACGGTCAAAACATAAAAAAAAGGTTGACATGCAATAGTTGAACATGGTCGACATGGAGAAAGGTCAATGGGTTTTTCATGATTTTTTTTTTAACCGACTTGTTCATACCGTTACCATCCCAGTGGTCAGAGAGAGAGAAAAAAAACCAGTGTGCCGAGCGCATTAAGGTACGGTGTCCATGTCGACCTATTTAGACAGACACCAAAAAATTGTGAAAGACTCACGTTGACCTTTTCCCATGGGGACATTTTCCTTGGGTTTTGACCATGTCGGGCTAACGCATGTCAACCTTTTTGATGTGTCGACCAATAGTAGTTGACCTTTTGACCGTCATCCTATACACGGCCGACCTACTGACCCATACTCCTTGGCACACCAGACACGAGAATGCTGCGCCCGGAGGTCACAATCCGCTATGCAGAAAACATTTGCACGATACAAATAAAATCACAGAACCAAAGGGAAGGAACAAAGAGCTGCATCTCCGTGATCAGACCGATCTCTCGCAGAACGCACGGAGCTCAGGCACACAACAAAAACAGGCACAAAGAGCCCCGGATTAAGCAGACAAATGGAGATAATCCACCACTTGCTAATCAGTATTCCCAAACGCTGAAAGCCCTGCGTGTAATCTCTCATCTAATGTGCATTAATGAGAGACTAAAAAGTTCATCAGTGATCGAAAGGGGGGAAACGTTGTGTGTTGTTCTCTTTAAACATCCCATTGAATTTGGTTATGGTACAAATGATAGATTGGCTCTAGGTCGACACCTTTAAATGGTCAACATACCCAAGGTCGACACAAGCAAAAGGTTGACAGACATGTAGACACTGAAAAGGTCAATACGAGTTTTTAATGTTTTTTGGGGTGTCTATGTTGACACTGACACCGTATAAGTGTACCACTGTGCTCGCCATGCTTCGGACACGGTGCCTCGTGGCGCTCGGCACACTATTCTATTCTCAATCTATGTCCACTTGGATGGTAAAGAATGAACCAAATCGGTCTAAACAAAATAAAAAAAAAAGGGTACTTGTGTAATAACTGGGCGCCCGATTTTTTCATCGGGTCGGAAAAATCGGTCGCATAGCATTGCATGCGACCCGATTTTTACATTGGATCCAATGTTAAATGCGAGTGCAGCGAGCCCACGAGGTGCGGCGGTACGTGTCCTCCGACCTTTTCATACCCCCACTTTCCACGTCGGCGCGGAGTTGATTTTATATAGTGTGGCGAGCGCAGCGAGCCACCAAGCCCGAAGCGTGGCGAGCCCTGTGAGGGGATGCGGAATACGAGCCTTCAATCAAAAATCAACTCCATGCGGACGTGGATAGTGGGGTTATAAAAAAAGGTCGGAGGACGCGTACCACCACCGCTCGCCACGCTTCGGGTTGACGTTGATCGCGGCGTGCCGTTAACAATGGGGGGGCATTTGACATAATAATTAAACCACCAGGGTGGGTATACAATTAAAAGTGGGGTTGGGGGGCATTTAACATTGGACCCAATGTATAATCTGGTCTGAGCGGGAATTTAACATTGGGTCCAATGTAATACTATAATGCAGGTCTGGCTATCTTTTAGCTTGTATATACTATGATAGGACTGCTAGAATCAGACTGGTCGCTATGGACGTTACAGAAATAAATATTTGCACTATGAGCAGTCTATTGGTGAAATCGTGCCTGAAATCGCCCTCCCAGTTGCTCTAATGCTGCCCCATACACTTGTGAGATATGCAATCCATGTGATTTCGACAAATCGCATGTGTCACCCGATGCGATGCACCAGCCTTTCGATCGAATGTTGCGTCAACAGATATTATGTGCTGCAAATAATATTTATCTAATTGCATGTGTGACCGGCAGGAGGGCTGGTGCCGGATGGCAAAAGGGCTGGTGGTTGTCGGTGTAGCGGATCAGGCGGAAAGAGGGCTGGTTGGCCGGCGGCAAGAGGGCTGGTTGGCCGGCGGCAAGAGGGCTGGTTGGCCGGCGGCAAGAGGGCTGGTTGGCCGGCGGCAAGAGGGCTGGTTGGCCGGCGGCAAGAGGGCTGGTTGGCCGGCGGCAAGAGGGCTGGTTGGCCGGCGGCAAGAGGGCTGGTTGGCCGGCGGCAAGAGGGCTGGTTGGCCGGCGGCAAGAGGGCTGGTTGGCCGGCGGCAAGAGGGCTGGTTGGCCGGCGGCAAGAGGGCTGGTGGAAGTCAGTGTAGCGGGCAGCAGGAGGGTTGGCTGGCGGTAGTAGTCAGCGACAAGCGGCAGAATTTGAAAACAAAAATTCTCAAAAGACTGTTCGGCTCTCAACCAATCAGCGGCCATCTGACATTGGGTACTGGAAAAAAGCACTTAAGATGCGATGGGAAATAAACGTAACTAAAAAGGATACTTTTCAGTTATTTGCCCCGAATGCATGAGCAACATGTGTTTCATCTTATCCAATTGCCAAGTGTGGGATAATTTCTAAAACACATATACAGACAATTAAAGATATTGGGGGTATTCAATATGGAATTCCGACGGTTGGAATCCCGGGCCGGTTTCTTTTGATCCGACACTAACTGGACAGTCTGAATTCAATGTTCCAGCTGTCGAGTGACGGAAAAACGGTGGACCATCGTAAACAGCCGCGGATTGTTGAAAAATGGGCATGAATTTGACAATTTGCATCCATTTCCGACAACGACAGATCTGACACCCTTAAATGCTGTCATTAACGGCAGCATTGAATGGGTGATTGACAATATTGGGTCTGTCGGGAAATATCTGCACATATTGAACATGCATTGGTTTATACAGGCAACCCTCCATATACTCCATAATGCTCTTATCCCATTATTGAGAAAACGGCTTGTTTGGATGCCTAATATTATAAGTGACTGCAAGACTGTAAGCGTGCGAGCGAAAAGTATAAACAGATGTCTCGATACTAAATGGATATGTTTTATCCAATATCAGCATGAGAGACCGGCCCTGTACGTGATAAGGCGCCGGCTCGTTGTTTTAATGAACTAAGGATCTTCGCTTTCATCCTAGAATCAGAGATGAAAAGGAAACACTTACATCGGGATGCCATTGGCAGAAACACGCGCAGACTTGCTGTACAAGCCACTTTTTATCATGTAAATAAGATGCGCTGAAAGAACATTATAACAAAGGGCTAGGAACTGGCGTTGCTAACATGCTGGAGGAAGTGACAAGACAAACACGGAAACGTGGAAGAAAAAGGTGCGCGCATGGGTTGGTTTTTATGCATGCAATGTAAACGGCAATCGTTTTAATTCTGTAAAATCAACATCTTATAAGACAACCTCGCTGGATGCTTCACAAATTAATCTTATAAATGGAATAGTAACACACAGCAGTTCCATGATAGGAAGAGACAGATCTTTACGGTGGCGGATGGACTTTTAACCCTGTCGACCGATTGTATGTCAACTTTTTTGATGCTGATGTACTGACTGTCTATATAGACCAGGAATAATCGGTTCTCGAGATCTACAGACGTTCACATTTTCCAGACCACCTAGCTGGTGCACAGTTGTAGTCATTACTAACTGTCACATGACCCAGACCACCTAGCTGGTGCACAGCTGTAGTCATTACTAACTGTCACATGACCCAGACCACCTAGCTGGTGCACAGCTGTAGTCATTACTAACGGTCACGTTTTCCAGATCACCTAGCTGGTGCACAGATGTAATCATTACTAACTGTCGCATTTCCCAGACTCCCTAGCTGGGGCACAGCTGTAGTCATTACTAACTGTCACATGACCCAGACCACCTAGCTGGTGCACAGGTGCAGTCATTACTGTCACATTTCCCAGACCACTCAGCTGGTGCACAGATGTAGTCATTACTAACCGTCACATTTTAAAACCTGCTGCATTCATTCCTACTATAGATCCACAGGTTGCCTGAAATACATGTACTGTTTGGCCACCCATGAACTCAACACTATAGATCAGGCATGTCCATACTGTGGCTCTCCAGCTGTTGTGAAATTACACATCCCAGCATGCCTTGCCATAGTTTTAGCATTCTCTTATAGCAAAACTGTGGCAAGGCATGATGGGACTTGTAGTTTCACAACAGCTGGAGGGCCATAGTTTGGACATGCCTGGTGTGGAACCATGCAAAAATGCCTATACTCGCTCTTTCACGTGTCCTATGTAAACATTGCATCTGCTACCGTGCTTGACGAGAGATGCATCTGAAAACCCTAAACCCCCACCCCCCCTCCTCTCCCACAGCTTAACCCTTGTACTTATCGCTTCAAGATATCCAATCCAATATTCTGCTGGTCAGGATGAAGACTACATCTCAATTCTAATGCTTTTCATTTATAAAGTTATTAGAATTCTACCTCAATAGCTCATTATGGTTTTTCACCCCAGTAACAGGAGCTTAACCGAACACTTGAAGTTTTTGGTGAAATTCAAGGTAAGAAACAAATAGAACATTATTATCCTTTCTAGTTAAAAGCCCACCAAAATAACGTTTCTGCAATGCACCTTCACTTTGAACTGTAACAGTTTTAAGCCCACAAACTCTCCACCCCACCTCCAGGTCCCATCTGCTCCTACCTCCAATCTGTCTTCACAGCTACCTCTCTCCGTACCCAGATATTTTAAAAGAGATCAGTGTCCCTGCAAAAATTAAAAAAATCAGTGTCCCTGAGCATTAGCTCAATGTGCTGCTTCTAAGCTCTCTGTCCGTTCAGACAAGATAATCTTCAGCCGATACCTCTCCACCACAACTATCCCATTCACAGGATGACATCTGTTCACAAGCAGTACAAAGAGAGAACAGACCATTATGGGACTCTCTAATCACAATCACTGGTTAGAAATGGTCTCATTCAGTAATATACTAATCACAGTTATATTTTCCTCTCTCCTTTTGCAAAGTACAATAATGTAATTCCGGGACTCGTTTCCTAGCACGGCGCCCATCGGGACCCATCGCATACCTTAAGTTAAGGTATGTGATGGGACCCGACCGACGCGATTTCGGGCTATTTTTAGCCTTTCCCGACAATTAGAAAATGGGGTCAATCGATAATGGCATGCGATGCGACCGACGCGATTTAACATTGAATGCATTGTACTCAATGTTAAATTCCTATGTAAAATCGGGTCCATTGTATGCCATTATAATGGCATACAATGCCACCAATGCGATGGACCCGATTTTACATAGGGAACAATGTTTAATGGCCCACCATACCCGATTTTTGATTGTATACCCACCCTGATGGGTAATTTGTATGTGAAATGCCCCCCCCCCCCATTGTTAACGCCACCCCACGATGAACGCCAACCCGAAGCGTGGCGAGCGCAGCGAGCCCGCGAGGGGTGGCGATATGCGTCCTCCGACCTTTTCATACCCCCACTATCCACGTTGGCGTGTAGTCGATTTTATATAATGTGGCGAGCACAGCGAGCCCCGCGAGGGGACGCGTAATACCTGTGAAGTAATGCGCGGCCGCTCACCACGCTTCGGGCTCGGTGGTTCGCTGCGCTCGCCACACTATATAAAATCAACTCCACGCCGACGTGGATAGTGGGGGTATGAAAAGGTCAGAGGACGCGTACCGCTGCGCTCGCCACGCTTCGTGACGTTCATCGCGGGGTGGCGTTAACAATGGAGGGGCATTTGACCCATCAGGGTGGGTATACAATGAAAATTGGTCTCTGGGGGGCATTTAACATTGGTTAACATGTAAAATCGCGTCGATCACATCGCATGCGATTTGGTTGCATGCGATGGACCCGATTTTTTCTGACCCGATGGATACAATTAAAATCGCTGACGCCGTGCTAGGAAACAAGTACCATAATTCCAATATTATGGGGTATATTCAATGGGTCTTGCGAGCTGTGACAGCGAGCAGTGCTGACTGCTTGCGGTCACAGTTCTCATGGGCAGTATTCAACTGACCCCCCCTGCACACGCCGTTTCCACGTCGCTGGGTTTTTACAGCGACACGGAAACAGCGCATGCAGCCGCTAAAACAGCAAGGCTCACAGCTAAATGCAGTGGGCTCCCTGCATTAGCCGCAAACCTTGCTGTTTGGGAGAATCCTCGCCGTTATCTGACAGAGGGTTCCCCCGGTACATAGAATAAGGTGAGCGGCCGGCGCGGGGGTTAAAAAAGGGGAGGGTCGCTTGTTTTCGGGGATCCCCGCCGTTTAACCCTCTCGTCGGCCGCATTGAATACTGCTCTTTATATTAGCAATCTTAGCAGCCCATGGCTAATTCCCAGACATTGTTCTAGTTCTACTTCGGAAGTGCTGGACGGCTACCAATAGTCCCACATTTATTAGCCAAAAGAACATCCAAATTTAAAATGAAATATAAGTTGTGGAATGCAACACCAAACACTAGAGGAAGATTAATTGTCTGTGCTGTTTTGCTAGAAGTCGGCGACACTTATTACAGGTTTCCGGAGAGAGTGACAGGCAAGATTTCCAAATCCTCCGAGGCTGCAGAGTAACGGGTTGCAAAAGCCCCTTCACAACTGAAGGGTTTAATCTAGAATTGAATTCTGAATGAAGTATATTGTAAATGGTTACATTTACAATGTGTAACTAATCCAGGATTAAAACGGATTAGTCTGCAGCACAAGTTAAATGTTCAACATGTGGGGAAATAAAAAGAATATATTGCGCATTAATTAACGCTGCAGAAAAAGGCCAAATGTTTTTTTTTTCTTTTTAACCTGTGATAGAAAACAAAAACTAAAAAAGAAAAAAGGTACTCTTTACCTAGAACGGCGCCCATCGCAACCGACGCGATGCCTGCGATTTCCCATAGGGAACAATGTTAAATTTCTCAATTGACCCGATTTTCCTGTTCAATGCCTCAATTGACCCGATTTTTCCAAAGGAAACAATGTTAAATGGCCCACAGAGGCCAAATAGGCACCCTGAAGTGTGAAATGGCCCCGACAATTGTTAACGCCACCCCACGATCAACGTGAACCCGAAGCGTGGCGAGCGGCGGCTGTACGCGTCCTACGACCTTTTCATACCCCCACTATCCACGTCGGCGTGGAGTTGAGAATAGAATAGTGTGGCGAGCGCAGCGAGCCCGAAGCGTGGCGAGCGCAGCGAGCCCCGCGAGGGGACGTGGATACCTGTGAAGGTATCCGCGTCCGCTCGCCAAGCTTCGGGCTCGGTGGCTCGCTGCGCTCGCCACAGTATTCTATTCTCAACTCCGCGCCGACGTGGATAGTGGGGGTATGAAAAGGTCGTAGGACGTGTACCGCCGCCCCTCGCGAGCTCTCTGCGCTCGCCATGCTTTGGGTTCACGTTGATCGTGGGGTGGCGTTAACAATTGTGGGGGCCATTTCACACTTCAGGGTGCCTATTTGGCCTCTGTGGGCCATTTAACATTGTTTCCTATGGAAAAATCGGGTCAATTGAGGCATTGAACAGGAAAATCGGGTCAATTGAGACATTTAACATTGTTCCCTATGGGAAATCGCGGGCATCGCGTCGGTCGCATCGCACCCGATTTTTAGTGCATTCAATGCCCGCGATTTTTTTACCTGCGATGACCACGATCAAAATCGTGGGCGCCGTGCTAGGTAAAGAGTACCAAGAAAAATGCACACAAACAACTATACTGTACATTCTAAGCAAAGTGTCCAGTGCAGCCATGTCAGCTCAGCTGGGGCGGTGTGGGGGAAAAGGGGACGGGCAATTGTGTCACTACAGCCACGCCCCCGCTTTACAATGCATAAAAACATACAGCGTGGTTACAATAATGTGATTCCACCAGAATCGCATCATTAGCCACCAAGAACGCTTGCTAAGTGGGTGGTCGGGCAGTGGGGGCCTAAAAAAAAAGGATGAATTGCATGTTCTTTTCTGGGCGGTGGGAGGGCCACACAATTTTCAGGAGCCTCCCGGCCGCTCCTGAAAATAGGTTTCCCTATTATGGCAAGCCTAGCTGTGCAGCAATCAGACATCGGACCTGTGAAGCTCTAGGTGCACACCTGGTGGAACCGACTCTTCTGTGGGCAGATACTGAAGAGAACCCATCCCACCAATTCACTAGTGACATCGCTGAGGCATGAGTCATGAAGTGTATTGTCTCCGATCCCTAACGAATCGCTAGGCTGAGCACTAGATCAGACCACAAGATGATTGTCTCCACTGTGACATGTGCTGAAAGTACGAGGCTTCCCATAACAAATGCAATCCCTTAAGCTGCCAACCTCTTCCATTTCTCTGAGAGGTGTCACCGGGGGCTCAGAGAACTGTTGTGTGTGTTTACTGTGCCATTACAATAGACAACCTGGCACTTCTCATCTCAAGCATGTTGGATCACATTCTGGGGGCAGCCTGTCAGACTGCAATGGTAACAGAAGAAAATATATCATTCTCTCTTTCCAATAACTTCCTTTAAAAGGTTCTCTGTCACATATCGCACACGCCATGCTTCTCTCACTGTTTCATCTGCAAATATCAATTCTGCTGGATGAAGTAGAGTACAAGCACCAAGTACATTCTTATCCACCAGCTGCAGTCAATTCTAGGCAGAGAACTATAGGCTGCCCACACAAACATGGGAAAAGTGTCCACATTGAGTGGTCCATCTAGGAGGTTAAAGCACATTAGACTAGCACCCGACTGTCCCGAATAGAGGTGTTTATACCACCCGTCAGGATTTTATTGCAATCCCAAATTAGCTGGGAGAAGTGTTCGGATAGCGTCATACTTTACCTTAAGTGTCTCCTCTTCGGGAGAAGCGGAGACTCTTGGCAGCTTTTCTGGGGGATGGGGGCAGGGCTTGCAGTCATTAAGCTCCACCCCCATTCCTGTAAATGTTGTGATTTGCAGCTCTTCGGCAAGGGGGTGGTACTAAATGACGCAATTTGCCTAATTTTAGTCCCGTTTCCTCCCCTAAGAGTAGCGAGTGCCGGTTGCGCGTCAACATGCCAGATGCCTGGCGAGCGCATCGAGCCATGTGAGGGGACGCAGTACACTGATACGATGTACAGCATCCCCTCATTTGTCGCTTCCATGACGACATCGGCCAGAACCAACAACAAAAACAAACACATGAGAACTCATGTCGACCTTTTTTCTTTATGGAACCTTTTCCTGTGTCGACCTAATGAATGTTAACAGTTTTTCAGCGTAGACCTCTTGTCTGTGGTCGACTTATTGACTGTGGACCTACACACTGTCGACATAATGATCCACACCCCTGCTTAGAAAAGCTGGGATCTAAAGTACCAGCGTTCTCCCCAAACATGGGGGGGGGGGGTTTTTTAACCACAACCATATTAAGAAAGCAGGTGGGGAACCCATCAAAAAAGCCCTGGCGAGAACATTGTAACCATGCTGCAATCCAGTGGACGGTGCCCCAGGCAAATGCCTAAGGCTGCCTAGTGATGGCACCGGCCATGGGTACCCCTGCCCACCAATGTTTATTGTTTAGCCAGTAATAATTGGCTACTGCCGAATGCCTGGGATTGCTGCCCGTTTGCTGTCCGATTCACAGCCGGCGTCCATTCTGGGGCAGGCTACCGGAAAAAACAAACAGGGGGGAAAAACGTTCAACTGTGAATGGTTTCTACCTATGAGCAGGGCTGCAAACGAAATTGCAGCTGTGCACATGGGTGGTATTTCGCCCCGGGTGGGGCGGTGTTCATCTGATCGCTGGGCTCCGAATATATGCAGCTCAGTGATCAGTTCTGAATCAGGCCCCAAGAACAGAAATCCACTGAATAAAATGGGCCCTATTCCCAACCCTTGGAATTCAAACCCCGCCCATTATGTAAATAGCCTTATATAGAAAGATTTTCAGCAAAGGCTTTCGCCTCCGGAAAATCTCTCGCTCTTTGGGGAAAATAGCTCAGTGTGGACGCACTACTTTGGCGACAGATATATTTAATCAGAGATTTTGGCAAAGTCTTTTGAAATGAAAATCATCTAGTTTGTATGGGCCTTAACAGCCCACACACTGGATGATTTTGAGCTGAAAGCCCAGTGTGTATTACCAGCCGAATGGATGGCTTTCCATAGCATCCTACAAAAACATTGCCAACCTGTGGCTCTTCAGCTGTTGTGAAACTACAAATTCCAGCATGCTTTGCTACCATTTCAGCATTCCCTATTAGAAAACAGTGGCAATGCATGCTGGGACTTGTAGTTAGTGCAGCTTGTAATGCCTTAATAGTGAGGAACTGGCCTCTAAATACACTTAAAAGCACAATGCAGAAAGATACCTTTTGTTTAAGCAATTAGCAACATGGTCTGCATTGGGTCTCTAATAGATTAACATTCACAATACAATATTGCTAGATTTGGTCTTTTATGCAAAATGAATACATGCTAATGATTTGCAATCATTTTCTCTTCACAGGTTAACTGTGTGATTGGGTATCTGACTAATTCAAGGAATGTTCTGTATCCAGACAGAAAATGTGAGACATGTCCCAACATCTAGGACGCATAATGCTCTCTGGCCACAATGTATGCGTTACTTAACTCACGCAGAGCCAGGACACAACAGAGACGGACATTTACTGAAGAACGACGCACCAGAATCCATGCCTTTAGCAAGTCACCTCAATCAGTGCCCGATTAACCAATAGGCTTATTAGACTGCAGCCTAGGGCACCAGGACAGGAGAGGGGGAGGGGTCTTGCAGGTGACAGTTGAGGAATAAAATGAAAGGGCTCATTTATTCCATGCTTCATAGCTGTCACCTGTCCTGATGTACAGTACTATGAGGGGTAAAGTTCTTAAGGTGACTGCTAGATGGCTGTGCCAATGTAACGGGATGCGTTCATTTGGTCAACGGCATGCTGGCGCCGTGAAACTAGACAAGTACCACCCCATGTCGACCTTTTGACTGTCGACCTAGACATTGTCGAACCAACGACCTTTCGACCTAGAACCATGTCGACATTTTCCCATGTCGACCATCATGCTGTAGACCAAATGATCCCAACCCAATGTAACTTACTGATGGAACCATTACTTTATGTACATTGTGCTACAGTACCAGCCGGGCAGCCTAAAGCCAAAGTCTCCTTCACACGCCACAGGATCATACATGCCATGCATGTGCAGTATGACTGGCGAGTCCCTGAGCGTACATACACGTGTGTTTAGCAGCATTACAATGGGAGCTACAAGTGCATTCGCCTAGGGCACCTGGAACCATTAATCAGGCCCGGACAAAAGCGAATCCAATTCGGGATCATGAAGACTGTTTTAAGCTAAATTGACACCCATTTCAGACTCATTCACACAGTTGAAATAAGCTGGGTCTAGCAACTTGGCATTTTAATTCCGGTAGCGACATGGGTTGATCCAATACGACCCAAGACACAATTCACTTGGCAGTTAGCTGGTTTGGACGACAGTGTGAAAGGAGTCCCAGCTGGGTTGTGCCTGGTATAGACTCGTATACAAATGGGGTGATTCTGGTTGGTTCGCAAACGCAGACTCCTTCTTTAATGGACAAAATCGTGCTGCACTGCGGGGGGGGGGGGCAGATGTAACATGTGCAGAGAGAATTACATTTGGGTGAGTTATTTTGTTTTTGTGCAGAGTAAATACTGGCTGCTTTATTTTTACACTGCAAATTATATTTCAGTTTGAACACACCCCATCCAGTTGTAACTCTCTCTGCACATGTATCATCTGCCCCACCTGCAGTGCAGCATGATTTTGTCCATTAAAGAAAGAGTTTGCATTTGCGAACCAACCAGAATCCAAAATCCCTTGCGCAACCTTGCGAAAGGCGCATTCGTTTTCCACACTACTGAGGAATAATACATTTTATTACACATACAGATGTAGCCACGCTCATCGTCATGGGTGTGAATTTGGCGCGACAGACAGGTACAAGCCTCCGAATCGCCGCAACCATGAGTGCAGCTACATCTGTATAACAAATAAAATACATTGCTAGAACTTAACTAACCGATGCTGAGGGAACTGCAACAATGAACATTTGGGAACTTTCACGCAGTACTAGTTCCTGCTATTACCTTTCATATCATATGTAACTAGCCGCAAATGTCTCCAGCAAGCTAAAGAAAGCATGAAGGCAGACATTAAAATATCTTTTAACATACCTGTCAACTTTAACCTTTGCTGTTTAGTCTATTTCGAAAAATTTTGAGCTGGTCACTTTTCAACATAATCAATGTTGTTGTTTTTTTAAATAGTTTTCTTATTCTTTCCTGCGCTTCAAAACGAAAAAAAAAAAAAAAGGGGCCAAAAAGTGCTTTTTATTGAAATAACAGGAATGTGAATTATAAGCACATGTGCTTTCTTGACCTTGCTGGACAATTAACTCACCATCCCAAAACAGGATTTCAGACAAAGGTTTGCACCAAAACCTTTGTTTAAATTGAACGCATAAATTACGGTGGATAGTTGGGTCTGTACACTGTAATATCAAACTCCCCGTAACACTGGGAAGAACGAGGCCAATTTAGAGCAGAAACACAACGCAATCACCTTACTGCTAACGTCTCATTATGTACAACTACTGTATAACCACACATTGTGACCTACTTTATGAATCCACTTGAACCAACACTCCAGAAACATCACTGGGATAATCGGTCCTTATGTAGTATCTGGGCGCCCGATTTAGAAATCGGGTCGGTCGGATCGGGCACATCGCATCGCATGCGACCAAATCGGATGTGATGCGATCCGATGGTCCCGATTTTTCCATAGGATTCAACGTTAAAATGGTCTGAGTCCATTTTAACATAGAATTCAATGGGAAAAAGGGGTCCTTTTCCTTTCCCCACTATCCAAGTGGGCATGGAGTTGGATATAAACCTGTGGCGAGCGTAGCGAGCCACCGAGCCCGAAGCGTGGCGAGCCCCGCGAGGGGACACAGAATACCTTTTTTAAAATCTGTGTCCGCTCGCCACGCTTCGGGCTCAGTGGCTCGCTACGCTCGCCACAGGTTTATATCCAACTCCATGCCCACTTGGATAGTGGGGAAATGAACAGGACCTTGTTAACATTGAACCCTATGCAAAATCGCATCGAATCGCATCGGATTGTATGCCTTAAGGTAAGGCATACAATCAGAAAATCGGGAGTCCAGATACTACATAAGCACCGGATAATCTATCAAAGTGACAGGCAGAAGTTTACAACAAGTGTTTGGGTAGAGCATCATATATAGAGCAACCTTTGGCTGCCATAACATTGGCAGCTGACAGTATCCCAGACTTGCCCACAGATAACTACAGTAGGTTAGTGAAGACCATGCTGCAGACTGAGTTTTATAAATGGAAAGAGCACAGTCCCCACAGCACAATGTAAATGATTTGTGGTAAGACAAACTGCTGGGAATCAATTATGAGATTACCCTGAGCCAATAAATATACATATATAATCATTAGCAACCCACCAATATACTCTGTAACGGCGATTGAATACAAGTATTATCTTATGTTGGCACTATTCAATATACTTTTTCTAATTTTAACTCTTTGGCACTGATATCTTTCACCTAAATGTTATACCCTTAAGTAACTTAGAAGAATGCTGAAAAACAGAAAAGTAAGGTGACAGAGTGCGCGGATATTTTTAAATAGTTTGGTGTGCAAAATATATATATTTTTTGTTTTGAATGTACTATGCCATCCCTTGTCATTCATATAGTTCCATCAATTAATAGTATGTAGTGCCTAAGCCATGCGAAAATACAAGCATAAGGGAAGTTTTATTTTGTTTCATTTACCCCCACATAGGTTGTATACCACTAGGAGGTTGTGGAGCTTTATATGCAAAATACTATAATTCCGGCACTAATTTGGCCCCTCAGTATTCAGCTGCGGGAGTTGTCGCCCATTTTTGAGTACATTTTTGCCTATGCCTTTTCACTTTTTTGGGAGAGCGACTCAGCATAGGTGAAAACAGACCCAAAATTGGTTGAACAATACAAAAAAAAAGAGAGATTAAAGAAGTGCACAAGTAATGAAAATCCATGATTAAAAAAAAATTCATAAAAAAATTGGTTGAACACTGCACAACTTCGACCAAAAGTGTCCGAAAACCCTTGAATCTGTGCCAAATTTGTCAATCCGCATGGTTTTCGACCAATAGATTCTTCTACCAATAAAAAAAAAATAGGCATTGAATAGGGCGAGTCCAATTCGCCATAAATATGGCCAAAAATTACAGATTTTTTCAATGGTTGAAAAATCCGGCACGGACGAAAACCACGTGGCTCGGCACCACTTTATAATTGAAGACCGATAAGTGCGAATTAAAGCGTTACCTAGTGACCTAGTGCAGCTGTAAGGTTTTATTTCCAGGCATGGGGAAGTTTGTGACATAGTCATTCATTTATATATAATTATAGCCCTCTATATATAGACATGCAGCATAACTGCTGTTGTGTGTTAATACCGTACACTGCTGACTATTCATATAGGAACTAAGTCCCTGAATCATTTGAGTTTTTTGCCAAGAATTAGTGTTAATATGTTTTTACGGCCCATGGTCAGTGGCTTTGCGAAAGCTACTGTTATTCTAGGCTTTTTCAGTAGGACCTCTATGTGAACTTTGACCCTACGCTATAAAAAAAAAAAATTCTAAAGCCCCGTTCACACGGGGGAGATATATTGCTCAGCAATATATTGCTAGCAATACCTTGCTGAGCAATATATTGCCCAGTGTCTCCTTTTCATCAGCGACCAGAGATGGTCGCTGATGAAAGGGAACCTCTGCCTCTACCTCTGCCGGTGGTGCGGCAGAGGTAATCAGCTAGTCGCAGGAGCTTGCGATTAGAATGGGGCTGAAAACGGGAGCGCGCACCCGGCGATTTATCGCCGGGGCACACTTCCATCACTGGCAATATGGTCGCCAGCGATCATATTTCCAGCGATTTCAGCCCCTATCGCCCCCGTGTGTACACAGCTTTAGTTTGTTTCAGGATCAGTATGGGTTTGCATTCAGTCAGTTGCAATCCCAGCCTGATCATTATGTACTATGGTGTGCAAATCAGAGGCGTAACTATAGCACCGGCCGCGGGGGGGGGGCTGTGCATGTTTGGGCGCCGGGGGGCTGTGGTGCTATAGTTAGCCCCCTCCCGTCCGCCCATCTGCCGCCCGCAGCCTTACCTGTCTTGCTGATCCCGTCCCGGCTCCCTTGCTGGCTTCCTTCTTCTGCTAGTGAGACGGACCACAATAAAATGTCTGCCCCATATAGCAGACCATTCTCTGAAACTGTCTGCTGTATGGGGGCGGACATTTTATTGTGGTCCGTCTCACTAGCAGAAGAATGAAGCCAGCAAGGGAGCCGGGACGGGACCAGCAAGACCGGTAAGGCTGCGGGCGGGGGGAGCGGCGGGGGGCGCCCCCCATTAACGAAGGGCACAAGTAATGAAAATCAATGAGTAGTCTGCATTTTTGCTGATGTTTTTGGTTTAAAATCAGACCATTTTAGATCTACCTCACCTGAAGCAACGTGGTTTTGTTTGTTCTTATTTTTGTTCTCGATTTTCTCCCAACTCAGAACCAGCCCAAATGAGCACTGGCTTGTAGATCAACAAAGCAGTGCATAGATACTAATAACAAAGTCCAGTCTGAGTTCTGTCCAGCACACGAGAGAGAGAGAGAGCTTGAGTTGAACGCAATGCAAGTTGTTACACCTCGCATCTGTGCTTTTGCAGATTGGATTCACTGTTAATAATAGGTAGTTAATAGCCGGTCAGAAATGCCTTTATAATACATACATCCTGCGAAGGCCAGAAAATAATGGGTGCCGTGCGGGGTCCCGACAGTCATTTACCTGACGTCGGGATCCCGACAGTCAAAACACCAACAGCCGGGTGCCCAACGGCTATTCTCCCTCGTGGGGGGATCCCAACTGTCAGACCCCTATAACACACCCAAAATACTTTAATTGCAATGTGTGAGTCTCAGAAGCACTGAATGACCTGCATTACTGAAGAAGCGCATCAAATGACCAGCCAACAGACATAAGCCTCCAAAGACAACTCATGGTCACCAATCACAATGGACAAGGGTGTCCAGTCATATTATTCAAATAACCTATAAAAATACTGTTATTCAACCACGCCAAGCACACCTTTACTTCCAGTACTGAGAAACAAAACATAACATTACTGTACTGTGAGGTTCCCAACATGTGTCCTAGGGCAGACATTCAAAACTCAAACTCTCTAGTATAAACAACAGGCCATGTTTTCTCGATTTCTTTAGCCATGCACAGATAAGTTATGTCCAAGAGGAATATGGTCCTTGACATGTAGACACAAATGGATCAATTTTATCAGCACCTTCAAGAAATGATGTATGTAAACCCCACCGGTTTAGTATACCTGAGGGGTCCTCGTATTCATTTCTAACAGTGCTTTCAAGTGAACATTCCCATGTGCACACCACAGGGCTACCCCTCATAGGCTTCAGTGCAAAGTCGCTAAGCTACTGTGACAGTGATGTGATTATATACCTGACAGAGCAATCTCGGCTTCACTAATCTACAAGTGTGGGACTTAAACTGGGCACTCACTAAATTCGAATTGGAATTCGTTAACGGTGTGTGCCGGCATGGACAATTGCATATGGGAGTCATCCAGACAATGGAGAATGTCCCTGACGACACACAGGAGCGGGCATCCTCATAGACATAGTGCTTGCACCTATTTATATTTTGCACCTCCTACCTATCGGAATCAGCCAAATCGTTTGAGGTCATCCAGCGTGTACCCAGCTATAAATGCCCAGTAGCGGCAAGTTTGGCTACCCTACACCGTGGGCCTTATTCAGATCTGATCATAGTGCAAATTTGTTCTCAAAATGGGCAAAACCATGTGCACTGCAGGTGGGGCGGATGTAACATGTGCAGAGAGAGGTAGATTAGCGTGAGTTATTTTGTTTCTATGCAGGGTAAATACTGGCTGCATTATTTTTACACTGCAATTTAGATTTTAGTTTCAACACACCCCACCCAAATTTAATTCTCTCTGCACATGTTACATCTGCCCCACCTGCAGTGCACATGGTTTTGCCCATTTTGGGAACAAATTTGTACTGCGATCAGATCTGAATAAGGGCCCAAATGTAGGCTCAAGATACACGCTATCTGATGCACGCCATAAAGCAGCATGCAATGGCAGTTGTTACTTGTCCCGATGCAGAGGTAGGAAGTACTGTATAATGCAGAACTCCAAAGCCAGTCTGGGAAATCTATAAGGAGGCAAGATTCTGAGGAATCAGACATAACGTCCCACCCAACAGTTACTGGGATATGTCCAGCAGAAGCTGGAGAAGATATTCCTTTCACACAGCCCACCAAGATCTCCATAGAGTAGGGATGGGAAGCCTTTGTCCCTCCAGCTGTTGAACTACACATCCCAGCACACCCTTCATGGACATACAGAACTTTGGCTGATATATGATCCATGTGGCTGCTGCACATTTTTGTTGGCGGGGGGGGGGGGGTGTTACCTCTGGAGCTCAGGTACACATATCTTCTAGTTGTAATACGGCAGTGAGAGTGTAGAGTAATTGTGTGTGTAGCCTGTTGCAGGTTTGCACATGTTGTAGGTGCTGATGAGGGAGGCGGGACTGGCTGGTGCCTCACATAGCACTGTGTAACCTTTTTTTCCTAATCTGTTATCTAGTGTTCATTTAATGACAGACACGAAGTACACTCTGCTGTTACCTGTCCGCGCTGTGACTCAGCGGCAGTGGAGAAAGCAAGCGTTACTTCTTACATACAGTGTAAATATACCAGGTGTTATTGTGAAAGTAGGAGAGAGTCTTTCTCTTCCCCTGTCCCAAATCTCATGCCCCGGTTACTGCCAGGAACCTCGCCTCAAGGTAAAAAAGCTCCTGTCTGTATGCAGCCTGGGGGTGAGATGCACCTATCACTAGTCTCATTGTAGGACCCACCAGTGTTACGGATCAAAATTTAGAAGTAGAGGCCTCAGTCAGCCTGATTGTTCACCTGCAAAGTTGCAGATGACGGTGTCACCCAGACAGAGTGAAAACCTGCCCCATGTAAATATATGAATTAATTTGCGAAAATATCGCTATCCGCCATCCTGTCGCACATCCATACCCAATGCACTGACTATCAAATGATTTTCCCAGTCTGTGTAAATATCAGTAAGTCTGACCCTTCCAAGGCCCTGCGACAGATACAGGCTGATCGAAATCGGCGCAGATGTCACAGACCCTCCCTTAAGCCACCTGGGCATGCCTGCTTTTTTCTGACACGCCCACAACTTCTGGTTACCGCCTCCAAACGCCGACTTCCTGTCAGTCAAATTGTGGAGGGGATGCAAATAGATATTTTTGCTATCTCTATCGCTACGGTACGGTATTTCTCAAATCAGCTTTCCCCAGTTATTTCGGAGAAGAGGACCGCCCCTTTATATATAGGGACGTATCTTTTCGGCGCCAGTGGAGGAGCCTTTGATAACCTTCCTTGTTGCATATGTTTTCCTGTGGTCTCTAGGGTTACCACTCCATCATTGTCACCCCACAAGGCAGCCGACCTTAGCGCACAGCCACCTCAAACTTACTTTCCTTTGCCACATTATGGGCCTGTGTCTGACCATCCCCAGATGAGAGCTATAAGGCACAGCAATCACAGAAGCAACACAAGTATGCCCATTTACTTGTAGAAGTGTAAGCTATGTACGCAGCGAGGTGTGGCACAACGTGCTGCCAAACACTTCCCTGCTATCATGTTTCTTGTACATAATGATGGGTTCGCTAGTAGAAAGTAATCCAGCTGTGTTACAGCTATAGAGACATCTACACAGGCACTCTTGCATGATGATAGAGCTCATTAACAAATGAGTCCTCACATCCTGTCTCCATATTCCAAGCAGCAACAGTGGGTCACCAGGTCTCGTGCAACTATGATACCGTTGGGTATCTCCCTCCCTCCCTCCTCCCCCCCCCGAAAATGCATCATAATTGCAACCAATGCATCATTAATCCCAACTAGGACACACAAAGATATTGTGCTGATTAATGCGACATGTGACACTTGTACTATGTATGTAGGAGTCCGTATACAGAGCAGAACAGAACTTGTATTAGCCACAGCACTCATTGTCAGTGAAGCCAGATGCAGTCCGTAACTGCACTGGCTTCACTGTGACTGGCAGTGACTTCCTATTGGAAGTCCTACCTGTCAGTCACAGACTCTACAGGCAGCCCCATTGGGAGGTGTTCCCTCACTCTGGGACTGCCATTCAAGGCTGCAAAAAAGCAAGAGCTGGCTTCCGATAGGAGGCTATTGCCTGCCTTATCAGCCCAAGCTGGCTTTCATGGTCTGCAGCCGACGCAGTCCATAGAAGCCAGGGGTTTGTCGCTGCTGCTTGTACACATGCACCAGTCTTGATGCCTGTCAGTTTCATTATGCAGGTGCAGAGACCTCGCCAGCTGTGGCAGCAGCTGCAACACACCTCCGGCGGACAAGGCAGCACGGCAGCCACCCTACGCAACCTAAGAAGGAGCCACTGCTGTCAATGTTCCCTCTAATTTTACGAAGGCTGTGTGCGGCAAAAGATTTTGGCTGTGCAACTTTGGAAGAAAATTTTAATTTTCGTGCGTCACTTATATATAACTGGAAAATGACGTTCAGCATTTGTGTTAACTTTACTTCAAAATGATATTAAACATTTAAACATTCAAAACACAGCACACAAATTAGTTAATGGGTGAAACACACATTAATTGAGTCCACAACTGCAAAAAGGGACCAGTGCTGCTTTGTGCGCTCTGTTGTAATGTCTGTGCGCACGCTCGTTGAGCTGTGTGCGCGCGCACGCGCGCACAGCTTAGAGGGAACACTGACTGCTGTATATCACATTAGTTAGCACAGTCTCCTGCGTCCTAGTTGCATTGCAATTAAGAAACATTTTTAAAACAGAAAAAAAATGGACGCCCAATGCTAGACGATACTGACATGACCTGTAGCGCCAAGAGAGGTTTTTTGGAGAGACTGCATTAAAAAATTATGGACATATAAACCAGAATCATTCATCCAGACTACATTCCTTCACAGTACAATACATAAGCAGTACATGGTTGGAGTTCTCCATAACGATATCACACTCCGGAAATTACACTATAACAGCAGAACTAAACAGATGATCCTCTCAGTACAAGGATTCTCCACTGCTCAACATGAAAACCCGTTATGGAATCTTCGGCAACCTTGTAATCTTAAGACAGGTACCTCTTGGGGTTTGCTGATGATAGGTAGACCTAGTATTCCTTCTAGCACCCGCATCTTCCAAAACCCATTAAGTCCCTCTTCCCTGCTTGGAGTGTCACTCTCTTCTAGCACAGTGTAGTCTGTATTTCAGCACGCAGATATGCAGACCAGACATGTGCTAGAAGCACCACAGCAAAAAGCGACACCCAGGCAGGGAGGAGGAACTGCACGGGTTTTGGAAGATGCAGTGTCCTCATGCATACGAGCAAAAGGTCTAGTCTACCATTTAGACCGTTGGTGTTGGACCCAAGTTAAAGATTTTTTTTAACACCATTAAAAGCAGGAACGGGGATGCCAATGATAGAATGATGTATCGTATGCGATCCTGGCCCGTGAAGCCCAGTGGGTCCTTGGCGGATAGAGGTATCCCATGCAAGACATAAAGCTCGCACATGTGTATGGGTGCCTGGCAGACCCGTTTTTAGAAACATATTTAAATACCTGGTCAAAGCCAGTTTTGCGGTCTAAAAGCAGCATAATAAGGCCTTCTATAACCACAATTGTCACTCGTCATCCACATATCCAATCAGTGTATTACCATGCAGATCCCACTGGACTGAGTAGGTAGTAATCACCATTGGAATGGACAACATCCATGAAATAGACACTCATCCGAGCTTAGGATGTCCTGGCGAGCCCTTTCCTCTAGGTCTCAGGATAGGAAATCGCTCTTGAACAAAGTAAAACAAGGTCTCTTAACCAGGCACGCTTCATGCCAAACACGTGTATTTGCATGTGCTTAGTACGAGTGAGGAAAATAAACATAGCGGTCACAAGTTTTTCAAGTGACTGGGAAATGTCACATAGGTATCGGAGGAACAGTCAGACGTTGCTAGTTTCCTGCCCTAATGTGTGGCATTGTTTTATTAAGTGCGGCGTGATCATTAGACTGTAGTCACCTTAAAATTATTCTCCAAATTATCGAGGTTTGCTTAAATTACATCTTTAGATGTGTCTGTAATCTACACAATAGAACAGGGAAGGGGAAGCTTCGGCCCTCCAGCTGTTGTCGAACTACACATCCCAGTGTGCCCTGTAACAGTTGTAACATGGCCACATAGGAAACCTGTAACAATGCATGCTGGGATGTGTAGTTCCACAACAGCTGGAGGGCCGAAGGTTCCCCATCCATGCAGTAGAACATACCTCCTTGTGCTCCATCCCTTCCTCATTAGTCAAAAACAAATGCACTTATAGGCTATGAATGGTGAACATACTGACAGGTCCACACCCAGTCCTCTCCAAGTGTTCTAGGAGAAGGCAAATGTTGTAGTCCTCTACAGACGGTGGCCTGTCACAGCCGCGACCTGAAAGCTGATGGCGTCATTAAGTAGTTTGGCATCAGCTTCACAACAAGGTAGACTGGCTGGGAAGCCGTTGAAACTCCCCCAAGGCCCAATGCCCAATGCCCAAGACTGCAGCCTAATGGTTTCCCAGGCACTGGCTGGGCAGCTCATGATCCAAAAGGTTCCACATAAGAAGAACCCTTTCGTCCTCTTTATCTGACTCCACACCCAGTGTTCCAGCAAAATGTACATAAAAAAAAAAAATCAGACCAGCAACAGTGTTATGAGAGAGGGGGCAGATTCCCAAGCACAATATTACATAGACCTTTAAACTGGGCATTTAAAATAAGTAGCACAGCAGATAAGGAGGTTTAAATGTCATCACTATATGCATGCAGAATATAAGGCCCTAAACTTTACAAAACATTAACTATATAGGTTACAGAAGGGCATGACATGCCATTATTGCCATCACAGGCCCATCTCTTATAGGGAGGCGAGATGGGCAGTACATTACATAGGGAACAGTCAGAGGGAAGGGGGTGTCTTTGTGCTGAGTGGGATCCTCCAACCTGCTGGACCAGAGATGCCAGCAGTAATTGTATATACCGGGACTGAGAAATTGACAGCCACCCCCTGGAGGCTAATTGACGTCACACGCCCCTGGTTTCCAAAAAAAAAAAAACACACAACTTTATTCATAGTATTAGGCAGCTTCCAGCAAGTCCCAGCGGCTACCAAGCCCCGGACACCACTCCTGTGATTACAGTAATATCCAGTACAATGTAGACACAAGTACAAGCCCCAACTCAGGATAGGCACGAGACTACATTCCCTGCAGCCCCACTCTAATGACAGCTCTGTGCTGGACCTCCATACATGTGTCACCTTCGTTTCCCCCTTGTGGGTGGCCTTAGTTTCTAATCAGGACCATTTGTATCTTGGTGCAGAAAAAGGTCTACCTCAGCTGTGTGGGTAGGCGACAGGTATACATCCCACCCTAATCTCACTCAATATATAGGCGACTTCAGGGTGTCAACCCCCTACACCCCCCACCCTAAGGATCCTGCGCACTTCCATAGTGAAATGTCTTGATCACAGAAGCTCTGCCCAGCACAAAATATTTGATGTCACCAGCTGCGGCATTACACGTGCGGAAGGGGCTACGATGGCAAAAACCATGCCACAATACCCGTCACATGAAGTGGGCATCATCATGATTTCAAAAGTTTCTCAAAAATGTTAAACTTTGGGTTATTAAAAGACAAACTTGTTAAAATGCCCTATAAAGAGCTTACGGATCAGACTAGCTGCCTGTCCCTTTCATTGCAGAGACAGACACACAGAGCCTGGATGTATTCTGTATACACATACGCACTAGATGGAGTCAGTCACTCTGTTGTTGCTGCCATAGAACCAGCGCAGTTACTATGAATGGGCGCCTGCTCTAGAACCAATCTCAGCCAAACTTTAGGTCCCAGTGGCGATTATACATATTAAACGTGAACAGTGCAGGGAGGAAAGTCCCCAGCCGAGCCAAATAATACGCATGGCCTCCACTGACCTTTGGCACATAAGTAGGAACACTAGTTATCTGCGTGTTACATGTATGAAACAAGTTGCCATGCCATGATTCATTACACAGCTATTTTACTAACTGTAAAAGGTGTAAACAGTCTCTGCTCATTCCATCTGTTTCACTTACTGTTCTTTAAAATCACACACAAAAATGTGTTACTCATACATAATAACTTGAGAGTTGAAAAAAAAAAATGTTCTACCATTGCCAATTACCACAGTTTACTTTCTTGGTTTATAAATTGAGTTTTCATTTCCTCCTTTCTATATTAGAAGTGATAAATGGCTAAACCAGTTTTGTTCCACCGTCGATTGTACTGCGGATCACCTGCTCTAGGGTGGGGTTACATGCAGATGACCGGCGACGTGGATGCCGACGATCAGACTACGGATGCCAGCCATCCCAAGCAGTGAATCCCAACAGAGGTCGGGTAAGTATACTTACCTTCCTCCTGCGCGCTACCTACCCACAGCCTAACCCATACGCCATCCCCAGCAGCCTTACCTTATCCCTCCCCACTATACCCCACTGCCTAAATATAACCTCCACTCCACGCAGCAAAACACAACAATAACTGCCCCTACTAAGTGCCTAACCCTAACCCCCCCCCCCCCCCCACCTTCACCCTAAGTCGTCGTCCCCCGTCCCCCAGTGTCTAAACCTAATCCTTACCCTAACGTGAATGCTCCCCATATATTTATGTTCGGGATGTCGGCTTAATCAGCGATGTCGGTATTCCAGCGCCTATGTCCTGGCGGTAATCGAAGTTTCAGTGTCAGTATTGTGAATGTCGGCTGAACGCACACCCCTGTGCTGGCCTCAACCCTTGCCAAATCACAAACTTTATGACAGTCGGCCCAATAAAGCCAGGATCCAGCCATAAACCAATCAGAAACAGATACCGTGCAGCTGAAAGATATTCATTACAGGCCTGATGGAACAATGAGCAACACTTCGGCAAAATAAGGCAGTGGCTGCATGCGAAAGCAGAAGGATCAGCAAATGGCTCTCTTCTGTCCAATCATATGTTGAATAAATAATGCACTTTTTATTATATTTTTTATTACTGTACCTGGATAGTCCTGGTTTAAAAAAGTTATACCCCATACACTATAGCCAATCCTAAGCCAACGTGGCCGCGGCCGATATTGTGTGTAGAAACGGAATGATATCGGCCGCCGATATAGCTGAGAGATATCACTGGGGCCCACTGAACAAGCAGGTCATTTGGCTATATAGCCAAATTGACCTGCAAGTTCAGTAGGCTTCAATCTTTGTGAACGACGTGCGGGAGTGCCCATCATTAACAATACTGAGTGTACGCACTAGACAATATAGCAGACGAAAGCCCTTTCTGAGCGATATCTTTTACAATAGCTTCTAGTGTGTACGGGGTTCCACTTATGTGAACGTATACTGTAGGTAGTACGGATTAGGGAGATATTAAAACATCCCCCTTGAGATTATTCAGTGGCCACAATCTGTGTGGTCTGAACAAAAATCTAGTACTGCATGGTGACCACCACTTTTTCCCGAAAACCGCTTATTCGGATGAATCTGTTAAATAAGACGGATTTGACCAATTTTCCAGAGTTTAGGTACAAATGGCTGATTGTCATTTGCTCCCAAACATGGGCAAACCAAATTAGACCAATCAATCCTAAAAATGGACTAAAATAGTAATGGCCTGTCCTTCCAGTCAGTGATCTGTTAAGATGGGTACACATATGTACAATTTCATTTTTCTTGCGACCGTTCGATCGACCAAATACACGTTCGGCCGTCCAAAACATACGACCGATCTGCGCGTACACATATGTACAATTTTACTTGCGACGTCCGATGTACTCCCGTCCAAACAATCGCAAGAAAAAGATTGTACCACCGTACACACTCTCCCGATCTGGCTATTCGCACGATAAAAATGTACACAACATTATCATAATGGGCTGGATTAAAAGAGCATACCAAAACGAGGCGTGATCACAGAACAAAGAATCGTTCGTGTATTACAGTGAATAGAGCCGTGACTATTCAGATCATTGCTAGCTGTACAGGATATACGTACGTACGTTTGTCTATCGGTGAATTTGGGCCTTTTTACAAACAATTTAATTATGAGCTTGAGGAGAAGGAAGGCTCGTGCGTGCATTTTAGCTGCTATGGTGTATGTCATGGCAAGCAGTCTCACGGCAGCAATGCATCACATGTGAGCAGGCCGGGATGTTCCCATGTGATGCGTTGCTGCCGTGGGACCGCTTTCCACTACATACACCACCATGTTCCAATGTGTTTGATGTTTTTTGGGTGGGTGGGCGTTCCTGCTACACCTTCACGTGGCACTTATGTCATGGCAAGCAGTCTCACGGCAGCAATGCATCATATGTGAGCAGGCCGGGATGTTCCCATGTGATGCGTTGCTGCCGTGGGACCGCTTTCCACTACATACACCACCATGTTCCAATGTGTTTGATGTTTTCTGGGTGGGTGGGTGGGTGGGCGTTCCTGCTACACCTTCACGTGGCACTTATGTCATGACCTGTATGTGACACTCTGTTCAGGTCCGACCACCGTTTTACCTCAAATAAACAAAGTGTTCACAGTATTTTTTGTCAGTATTTCTTAATAAATGTTAAGTGTTTATGCAGAACAATGAACATCACATATCTATCTATCTTCTATAACTATATCTGTCAGGAATGCACACACAACGATTATTTATTTCAAAAGGAAGGCACACACAACGAATATTCTTTAACAGCATGGCGCGGAAAGTACGGGGGAGAAGACTTCCTGTTGTTTACATGCTGCGCTGATGGAGGGATGACGCAGCTAGTCAACACCCACATGGGCGTGCTGCTTTTGGGAGGAATGATCGCAGGAACGGGCTGCATATCGATCGAACGTGCGTACACATGTCACTTTTCTTTCGATATGGAGCCGTCCTGTCGGAAGAATATTAAGCAGCAAAGAACCTTCGACCGACCGACCGTGGACAGCCAAGAGCGTTTTTGGGCGTTTATCGATCGCAACGAAGGGATCGGGACTGCGTACACATATATACAATCAAACGGCCGTTCGTCCGCAGAACGGAAGAACGGCCCGACGATTGTACATATGTGTACCCAGCTTTAAACATTAGTATTTTTAGAAAAAGATGGGGGAGAAAAAAAAATGTATCAACTTCTTTTTGTGCTGAAAACTTTATGCAGAATAAAATTATCCCATTCAAGCACATCAAACATAATCAGCTGAATATGGATTGTCACTGAATATGCAAATAAGGCGTATTAAAAAAAAAAAATTAAATATACACCATGTCTGATTGCAATCAGCCGGCACAGCGACAGAAGAGACAATACGGAGGGTCATGTTCACCCGAGGACACCGTCTCGCCTCACACTGTGCAGCCTCCATTTATCCTAAAAAACTAATGCGGAATGATTACCTCTTATTTACAGGAACTCTGTATTAGCTGAAGTCAACTGGTTAAATCACTTTCAAAAAAAGAAAAATAGTCAAAAGCTAGTTCCGCCTTTTGCTCACCCCAGTCAGCATCGGCAAGGGAGTATGCATTAGCCAATGACGGGTCCCTGCTGCATGGATAGCACAGTACGTACCCATTATACACAGGTGTGGAATATATATAAAACCTTCATACTGTGACTGAAGAAACAGGATACAGTTGTAGTTCTCAAACTGTAGGTCCTGACCCTTGAGTGGGTCGCCCCCATCTCTGTCTGAGGTCACGCGATTCGTGAGGGACATCTGTAATTTCTCAGTGTCCAAGGAGTCGGAAAAATCAGCTGAATTGTCTGTTACTTTAGACTGCAGCGTATGCCCAGCCGATCACCTGCAAGTCGGCACATGCGGTTCTTTATGATTGTAATAGATCGCATGCGACCCCTACCACCCCACCTTCCACCAGGAGAGAGGTCGGCGGTCGGAGCGACCTCTGACTCTGGTCCAATGCGCATGGCGCCACGCATTGGACCTGAGGGGACATCACACTGACATGATTTGGGCCAAATCGAGTTAGAGTATGGGGGGCCTTAAGCAATCCAGCCCTGTCATGGGTAGGGGGTAATATAATAACCTCCAATTTTTGTAAAAGTTGTGGGTTTCAATGTACTTGAGAACCAGTTTGGTTTTGCTAAAATAAATAAATAAATAAATGCTTTAAATCCCGCTGCAAATTGGACAGGAAACCTTAAGGGCCCCATAAACTAGAATGACTAGTCCTAAAGACAAGTCAGACCTGATTTCTATTGAGCTCCCCTTGGCAGCTCCAGGGAGGGCTCACATACCATTTGTCACTTGATGTGCCATATTTTTTTACATGCAATATGTATGTAACTCCCGGGAGCTGCAGGTGGGAGGCAGGAAAAACAAACAAGCATTCAAATGAATGGGCAGCCCTTGATTGGCTAAGAGAGCTCTCTCAGCCAATCAGCGGCTGCCCATACTTTTGTATGTTTTTTCTTTTAATCTCTTGTCCGCTGGGGATGCAGCACCTTTGCTGCACGGCGCTTCCTCGCTCTGCAGATAGATGTGTGCCAGCGGTGTGTGCTGCCAAAATTGGGTGATATTGGGCCCAAATTCCATAGTGTATGGGGGCCTTTACTTCTGCTATATCGCACCCCACTAAATTTGGCCCCCGATTCCGCTCATACAGCAGATCATATCTTTCAGCCCACCAAGAACCTTTGCAATCTGATGGACCATTATGCAATACAGAATACCTATCCTTGCAACCTTGCGAGCAGGGCCCTCATACCATTTGACGGTCCTGAACTACCCATTTTTTTTTATCCCTATTTATAATTGTAAAGCTCAACGGAACCTGCTGCGCTCTATAAGAAACGGTTAATAAATATTATCATGCATATAGCATTCTGGTGGATACCAACTATATTGTTAGCTTTGAACATTCCAAAGGGTTAACGTTCTCCCTATCGCCTGAACATGCAGTCAAATCTGACTACATCAGCAACACATTCACCTTCGTGGGGGGGGGGGAGGGGCGTGGTGACGTCACTGAACGATATTGTTGTCCGTAATATCGTTCAGTGTGTGAAGCATGGCCCTAGTTAACGAGGTTTTCCCTTGTCTATACAAGCAGGACATCGTTAACGACCTGCGGTTTGAATTCAGTTCAGTGACCCAAAGAAATGACAAGAGCAGACAAATAGCAAATTGCATGCAGCAAACTTCATAATAGCAATGTTCCTAGACACAGGGAGTAGCGGTCAAGCACAACGATAAGCCGCCTCTTGTGAGTGTAAGAGAAAAGCCCATTGTAATAGTTATTTCTATAACCAAAGGGTACAGTTATAATAAGTATTCCTGCACCTAGTAAGTTCCGTTACAATTTCCACATGTCAGTTTTCTGACGGGTCAACAGACAAAGCCAATTTGCTCTTTAAATGGGCAAATATCAATGCAAACAAATGCATCCAGTCTTGACAAGGAACAACATTTAAAGAGCAGGGGGGGAGGGGGACTTGCTAGTGCATGGATGGGGAGTCACCAAAAAAAAAGCAAAGTATACTCCAAATACATCGGACTGTTTACAAAAACTATTTTAACATACAATTACTGTATCCACCAGCACAGAAAGGGGGGGTGGGTGAGGGGACTAACGATACATTGTTTACAAGCACAACTTTCCAGAGTAGACACATTTTGCCAGGCCCAACATAACAATGGGAAGTTGGAAAGCGCCCGGGCAGATCACAAACAGAACCTTCCCGAAAGCTGCGGCTGGGTATTCTCTACAGTAAAACAAAAGAACTTCTCTACACAATGTAAAAACAAACATGTTCTGTGCATTGTATCTTTTTAGAAAGAAGGGGGACGTGAAAGCAAAACAGGGGTTTTAGGTTTATAAACACAGAACAAATATCTATGTTAGGACAATAACAATTTAAATGAAATGATTTTCCTTCATTTGGGACCACAGGGCACACTAGATTAATTGATCCTTATGGTTGCACTACCTCCAATCGCCAAGGCTATATGCAACGCTGCTAATAATAATATATACAGGACAGTATCTGTACAGTAATAAACAGTAATAAAGTTCATAGTCAGTAGGTCAAATAATGCTGGTACACATGACAATGACTGACAAAGCTTATTATTATCACCGCTTATTTATATGGCGCCACACGGGTTCCGCAGCGCCTAACAATAAATAAATGAGCAATAAACAATTTAATAATGAATTATAGTACAAGGCAATTTAGGACAAGTACATGGTAATGACAGTTTTTCCCCATTATAACTTTTTCACACTTTACTAGCCACATGGACTATGAGCCATATGAGGAAATGTGATACACTAATACCCCTTTTACACCGCCGAAAAATCCGGGTCAGCGGCAGGTCAGACCCGGATCTTCGGCGGTGTAAATCCCTAACGCCGTGTCCCTTTACACGGGACTTCTACCCAGGTCCTGACCTGGGTAGAACACAGCTAGGACCTGGGTAGAGGACGGTGTAAATGGGAACGCCGGGTCGGATGACCCGGCTCCCATTTACATGAATGGGGAACGTCCAACCTGCGGACCGCAGCGTCCGCAGGTTGGACGGATTGTCAGTCTGACACTGACAGCCGGCGCTGCTGTCTGCTATACCCTGCAGACAGCAGCGGCGACGGGGGAGGGAGGTGAACGGATGCCTGTGTGCGGCATCCATTCACCTCCTGTCCAATGGCGGGGGGGGGTGCGCGGGGGGACTGGGGGCAGCCTAGCAGCTTACCTTAGTGTTGGGCTGCCCCGAGCAGCGTTCCGGGTATGGAGGCGTCGATCGGCGCTTGAAGATGACATCGCGCTGTCATCTTCAAGCGCCGGGAAGGGGCGGGAGGGGGGTGCGGGCGTTTAAGCCCGTCCGGTGTAAATGCCCCTAAACGCCGGGTCGCACCCGGCTTCAACCAGGGTCCAAAAAGCCGGGTGCGACCTGGCGTTTTGGTCTAAAAGGGGTATAACTAGGAATCCATGTGCTAAAAAAGGTATAAACTGAATACCCCAAAACCATGTCAACCTTTTCATGTGTCGACATTTTTCCCCTGCCAGAGGTTATTTGTGAAGGCACCGACATTGTGCGTACACATTGGACGATATTTCCATTTCGACATTCCATCCAGTCGGGAGTAGCAAAATCGCAATGATTATCGTCCACTGTGTACGTGCCTATAGAATAGAAGTATTATATAGGAATATACTGAATTGGCGACCGATTTTCATTATTATTGTGTACCTATAGATCACAGGCTCAAGCATTTTCTCTGTACAGAACAGTCAAGGTGAATGTAATAGTCTGCGGAGGCCGACGTGAGAGTCGATAGATGTAATTATTTTGTTAGTTATAGAGTTCATACTAGCACCTGCTATCTTTGAAAATCCATGCAGTTCCTCTTCCCTGCCTGGGGTATCGCTGTCTGCTGTGGTGTTTCTAGCACAGGTCTGGTTTGCATATCAGTGTTCATATACAGACCACACTGTGCTAGAAGCACTACAGAAGACAGCGACACCCCAGGCAGGGAAGAGGAAGTGCATGGGTTTCCAAAGATGGTGGGTGCTAGAATGAACACAGGGTGTGCGTACACACGGGGGCGATTTTGTACACTATCGCGGGAAATATGGTCGCTAAGCGACCATATTGCCCACGATGGGAGTGTGCGCCGGCGATATATCGCCGGGAGCGCTCTCCCGTTTTTACCCCTGTAGTGATCGCTGGTCGCAGGAACATGCTCCTGCGACCAGCTGATTTCCACTGCCGGGCTCCCCCGGCAGTTTCTTTTTCATCAGCGACCATCTCTGGTCGCTGATGAAAAGGAGAAACTGAGCAATATATCTCCCCCGTGTGTACGGGGCTTAAGTTAACAAACAATACTGGGTTGGTTTTGTCGTTAAAAAGTGAATGACTCGCTCACCGGATTTAAATCGGTGACCAGGTTATTTCCGCTGTATTATGGCCATGGTGACCACCTAGTGTTTGCAGCAGCGGGAACAGTGTAAGCTTTTAAGAAACAGCCGCTGTAATAACTACAACAACAACATTTTCTGCACAAACTGTAATTAAACACACATATAATACCCCTTTCACACTGCACTTGTTAAACGGTATATTGACGTTTTTTTCCATTTTAAAACGTTTAAGGCTGCAGTGGGAAAGCGCCAGAGTTCATTTACCGGTTAAAGATAACCGGTATTTCAAAACGTTTAAAAAGCAGAGTCCTAGACGTTTCAGAGCCGCTTTTTATGCGGTGAGAATGGCTCTGAAACGGTATTTAGAAAAAACAACAGATTACAGACCTGTGATAGGCTGTCCCCTGCATTCTGCCTTGAAACGTGTTGAGGGGTTTAAACGGATTGACTGATGTGAATGGTATTTAAACTGTAATCTACTGCAATGTGAAGGCTCAGACCCGTTTTAAATACGGTTTCAAAATACCGGTTTTTAAAATATTTAGGCAGTGTGAAAGCTGTATAAAATTGTACAGATTTAGGTGGAATAGAGGCAAGATATAGGGCAGTATTCAATGAGAATTTTGACGATGTGCAGCGAATCCTGTTTAGGATTCGCTGCACATTCACCACTGCCCGCCGCGTTCCGGAGCCTCGCCGGCTCCAGTATTCAACGAGTCAGGGGCTCACTGCCCCTGACCGGCGAATTTTAACTCCTGCGGCGATGCCACTGGGAGCCTGAGGACGGCGGCACGCAGGGAGATGGAAGTCTCCCTGGGAGCCAGGCAGCACAGGCTGCCCCCCGGGATAGCCAACAGGGGACCGGGTATTCACTACACCCGATCGTGCATATGTAATGATCAGGTGCAGTGAATATATGAATATCTAATGAGCGGCTCGGCTCCCGGCCCCCTGCTCTGTGTAAAATATATAATATATATATATATATATATATATATATATATATATATATATATATATATATATATATATATATATATATATATATATATTTATTATTTTTTATTTTTTTAATTAAATATATATTCATGTGCTTACAGCACATGAATAAAAATAGCATGCCCCTCCTCAGAATAAAATTCCTGATTTTTTGACACCAAATGTAAAATACAAAAACACTTTATTTTAAAAGTTCACATTCCACTTTACCATAAAAAGATAGCGATTGCTACTCGGTGAATCATGGCGATAAAAACCTTGAAATGTATTCGCCATCTGGTCATTGAATAGGGTGATTCACCGTTTTAGTCAAAAAATCGCCGTACAGCACGAAAATAGCACAAAATCGCCATAAAACATGGCGAATCAGCCTCATTGAATACTGCCCATAAACAGGTTGAGTATTCCTTATCCAAAATGCTCTGGACCGGAAGAATTTTGGATAACTGAGTATTCCGCATTTCAGCACATACTCTAGCACAACCCTAGCCAGCTTCCATGGGCTGTAGGTGATGCAGCCCATGGAAGTCATGATTCTACACATGCACAGTATTGTCACCACCACTGCGCATGCGCTGGGCCCAGCATCTGTAAACTGCATTGTACAGGTGCTGGGACCTGGCAAGCATCAGCAGCACCCTCCTCCACCCAGCTAGGAGCCGCCGCTGGCATTTACCATGTCTTTTTTTTTTTTTTTTAATTTAGGTTATTTTTGCCTCAACCTGTTATGTAATGATTGCAAAAATAGATATGTAAAATCAGAAGATAAAGTCAGACTCCATATACAGGTTGAGTATCCCTTATCCAAAATGCTGGGGACAGGAAGAATTTTGAATAATGGATTATTCCGTACATCAAAACATTTTTATATTTCAATGATGTATCTTGAGGTATCTTGCATTTATGTTGTATAAACACATCAAACACGTGAAATACACACAAATATATTTTATTTGTGCATAAAACAAAGTTTATGTACTATCTCAGATACTGAATTTAAATGCCAAGTAATCATTTTCTTGCACATATATATAGTGCCAGTTACATACCATGTCCCCAGTAGTGCCAGTTACATACCATGTCCCCAGTAGTGCCAGTTACATACCATGTCCCCAGTAGTGCCAGTTACATACCATGTCCCAGTAGTGCCAGTTACATACCATGTCCCAGTAGTGCCAGTTACATACCATGTCTCCAGTAGTGCCAGTTACATATCATGTCCCCAGTAGTGCCAGTTACATACCATATCCCCAGCAGTGCCAGTTACATACCATGTCCCCAGTAGTGCCAGTTACATATCATGTCCCCAGTAGTGCCAGTTACATACCATGTCCCCAGTAGTGCCAGTTACATACCATGTCCCCAGTAGTGCCAGAATGTAAGCTCTCACGGGCAGGGCCCTCTCTCATCATGTGACTTTCTTAGAAAATATAAACCACTGCCACCCTGATGATTGCTTCAGTGTCCTGTCCCCATGCAACCATCGGTATTAACCATGTACTTGTCCCAAACTGTCCCAAACTGTCTTGTACTGTAATTCGTTATGTGTTTTTGCTCATAACTATGCTCTGTAAAGCACTGCGTAATATGTGTGCGCTATATAAGAAACTGGTAATAAATAAATAAATGTCCCCAGTAGTGCCAGTTACATATCATGTCCCCAGTAGTGCCAGTTACATATCATGTCCCCAGTAGTGCCAGTTACATATCATGTCCCCAGTAGTGCCAGTTACATATCATGTCCCCAGTAGTGCCAGTTACATATCATGTCCCCAGTAGTGCCAGTTACATATCATGCCCCCAGTAGTGCCAGTTACATATCATGTCCCCAGTAGTGCCAGTTACATATCATGCCCCCAGTAGTGCCAGTTACATATCATGTCCCCAGTAATGCCAGTTACATATCATGTCCCCAGTAGTGTCAGTTACATATCATGTCCCCAGTAGTGCCAGTTACATATCATGTCCCCAGTAGTGCCAGTTATATACCATGTCCCCAGTAGTGCCAGTTACATACCATGTCCCCAGTAGTGCCAGTTACATATCATGTCCCCAGTAGTGCCAGTTACATATCATGTCCCCAGTAGTGCCAGTTACATATCATGTCCCCAGTAGTGCCAGTTATATACCATGTCCCCAGTAGTGCTTTTAGCAAAATGAAAAATAAAAATTCACTTTCTGGAATGTATGGTTCTCTGAATAATTTGGATAAGCGATACTCAATCTGTATAGTTAATGCAATCTATTGTCCATCAGCTGTTGCAGAAGAGCAAGTTCCAGCGCAGGCTGGCAAGGGATGCTGGCATTTGTAGTTCCACAACAGCTGGAAAGCCAAATCTGCCCTTAAATACATTTACGGTTAATTGAAAGCAAATACATGACAGTCTAGCTAGGAGCCACTGCGACAGGCAAAGAACATTTCAATTCCATAGAGACAGGCCACATCAGCCTGTGCTACCACAATAGGAACTTAATGCAACCTCAACAGAAGTGATCAATTTTAAAAGCAAGATATTCACAGTCTGGTGCTGGAGGGAAGCAGTGAAGAGTCTGGGACAAGGCAGCAGCAACACAAGAAGGGGGTGGCGGCGAGTGTGTGGATTGGATGCAGAAGGCCTTCCTGTGCTGGGGGAAAAGGCGCGCCTTACAGACCATTCCAATGGGATGAGCCACAACAATCTCACACACTGCCTGGAGCAGGAGGGAGACACATCTGTGCAGCAGCGAGACAAACCAACTTCTTATAAGCCTTGCTGCCACACTACTGTGTTATAACGCGATTGCCAAATTAAGCCACTTCCTCTTGTGACACGTTCAAAAGAAGAAAAAAAAAAAGAATTATCTGTTGGAATCATAATATAGATGTTCAAGGAAGTGTGCAGCGTAATTGCAGAATTGAGCGATTTGTAATTGTTCACTTTACGGTCAGCAGCCGCCACGTAACTTCTTGACAAGGAAGAAAGTGTGCAACTGACAGTCCACTCTGGAACCAGGAGGTCTCGCGGCGGTCACCTATAATATGCACTTCCAGCTTCACAATAATGCCTGCCTATATGCACAGGAGGACGGCTTGATGTGGTGGATTCTAAGATCTTATATCTTGTATGGGAAAGTTTGCACCAGCTAAGCAGCAAATGTAATGACTCAGTGCGGGATGGCTGGTTACTCAGTGTGGCATCACATCCAGATATAAAAAATATTGCAGCAGCTACTCTATAAAGTTAGTGGGAGATGGTAAGGGATAGAAATAGTAGTAACAGAAAGCGCTAGCGAATTCCACCACCTTCCAGTTTTCAAGGTGAAACAAAACAGTTATTCCAACATTTGTTACACATCCACGTAGTAACAAAATATTTTTATTAAACATAAAATTACACAACACCTGTTCGTTACAGTTGGAGTAGACCCAAGACAAATTTTAAACTCTACGCGTTTCGTCTAAAAAATACTTCATCAGGGGTTCAACGTATGTACAGTATGTGAGAGACTGAATTATCGCAATGGGCTCCTTAAATGCAGCATATCTCCAATAGAATCAAATGGTGACGTGTGTCTCATCTAACTTTCCGTTTTAAAAGGGATATTTCATATGGATTTGAAACCAAGTGTAGAATCCAGCAGTGGGTCTCCTCAACAGCAAATGTGTGTGTATATTTATAGCAAATGTGCCATTTGCAAACAAACCATACATAAATGCACAATAATATGGATTGCGTAACCGATCTGTCAATATCTGCACTTTCTTTACTCTAGGTCATGGGTCCTCTAACTGCGGCCCTCCAGATGTTGTGAAACTACAAATCCCAGCATGCCTTGCCACAGTTTTAACACTCCCTTATAGCAAAACTGTGGCAAGGCATGCTGGGATTTGTAGTTTCACAACATCTGGAGGGCCGCCGTTTGAGGACCCATGCTCTAGGTGACCAGCGGATTGCTAATGAACGGGAACAGCTGTTGCAGAACCTCTTGGCAATGGTAATGTCATGACTATGTCAGCTCGCTCATGGGCAGATTTGCCCCCAGAGTGCCAGTGCCCAAATGATGGGAGCTTTACTGTTATGCTGCGGAAATTCTAACAATGTTGGCGAAGAGGTTCTGCAGTAACAGGGACTTCTGGTAACAAGAGTGAGTTCAGAAAGGTGCTGAGGCCTGGAGATAATAAACTTGTACATGGGCTGAGCAGAAAACTCACCAGGTGCAAAATGGGCAGTGCAGGGCGCACACGGCTAGGACAGCGCAGGGGGCGCTCAGTTTGGACAATGCTCGGGGCGCTCAGGGAAATCAGTTGGCACAACTATCGGGGCGGTCAGTTGGCGCAGAGCGTGCTCGGTTTGGGACAGCGCGGAGCGCGCTCGGTTTGGGACAGCGCGGAGCGCGCTCGGTTTGGGACAGCCGCGGAGCGCGCTCGGTTTGGGACAGCCGCGGAGCGCGCTCGGTTTGGGACAGCCGCGGAGCGCGCTCGGTTTGGGACAGCCGCGGAGCGCGCTCGGTTTGGGACAGCCGCGGAGCGCGCTCGGTTCGGGACAGCGCGGAGCGAGCTCGGTTCGGGACAGCGCGGAGCGCGCTCGGTTCGGGGCACAGCAGAGCGTGCTCGGTTCGGGACACAGCAGAGCGCGCTCGGTTCGGGACACAGCGGAGCGCGCTCGGTTTGAGACAGCGCGGAGCACGATTGGTTTGGGACAGCGCGGAGCACACTCAGCTTAGCCTGTGCAGCATAAGAGAACACATATGCAGGGCTATGCTACATAGGACACATATGGGGGTACTGATGATGCACAGGATACAGAGCAGGGGAGGAAGAAGAAGAAGAATGCTGGCTCACAGGCAGAGCAGCAGCACAATAGGAGTCTGAGGAACTTCCTGCACTCACCCACTCCATACTTCTCCTCTCTCTTGGTGGGCACCCAGCGGCTCATGGTTGCAGCTCCCCCCGCGCCCAGTCACATCCAGCCCGTCATGGGGGACACGCAGCTCCCGGGGCAGCCACAGGGGACACGGATACTAACACTGGGGACAGATGGGAGAAGTGGGGATGGAACACAACATAAGTTTGTGTCAGTGCGGGAGCCAGCCGGGGGGAGGAGATGGGAGGAGGCGGCGTGTCAGGGCTTTCCTGCTGCTGCTGCTGGGGCGGCCCCGCCCAGGCTCCGGGAAGGAGAATGGCGGCAGCAGGGAAGGGGAGAGGGAGGAGGAGACGCTCTCCGGACACCAGGGAGATCAGGGCCGGGGAGCTACGTCACCGCCGGGATACACTTGTAGTGTGTGAGGGGATGCCGCCCTTTCATTGTCCGCTTCCCCGGGTCCCGGCATAACTTTATTTAACTCCTGTATCACATATCATATCCCAAGATTTTGGAATGTAAAACTGGGATAAACCCCACCCCTTTAGGGGCGTGCCATGGGTAACCAGAACTGGTAGTCGATATGTACTACTTAGCTTTGGGGGCAGAAAGTGGTCAATGATAACACAGCAGCCAATCAGCTCCTAACTGACAAGCTGCATACTGAACTTGGAAAACTGGCAGTTATGAGCTGATTGGCTGGTGCGTTATCCCTGGCCACTTTATCACTTTACCAGGCTTAATAAATATGCCCTGGGGAGAGAGATAAAGTAGTTGCTAATATTTTTTTATTTATTACCAGTGTCTTATATAGCGCACACATATTCCGCAGCGCTTTACAGAGAATATTTGAACATTCACATCCGTTCCTGCCCCAGTGGAGCTTACAAACTATATTCCCTACCACATGTACACGCACAGACATTCTAGGGTTAGTTTGTTGGGAGCTAATTAGCCTACCAGTATCTTTTTGGATTGTGGGAGGAAACCGGAGTAAACCCACGCAAACACGGGGAGAATATACAAACTCCGCACAGTAAGGGCTATTTCACACGCTCCGGCTCCTGACGGAGGGCAAAATCCCACATGGCCAGGAAGCCATGCCGCACACAGTAGTTTACAATGGAGGGGATGGCCACAGCCCGGCAGCCGTCCCTTCCACTGGTGGGATCCGGCTGCAACCAAGCGGCCGGGCCATGGCCATCCCGTGTGAATGGACACAATTGTGTCCATTATTAACTACAGTGTGCGGCACGGCTTTTCACCGTGTGGAATTTCGCCGTCCAGCCGGAGCGTGTGAAAAAACCCTTAGGGCCATGGTGGGAATCGAACTCCTAGCTGCCATTTTACTGACCATGTTTGAAAAATGGCAGTTATGAGCTGGTTGACTGGTCCCTTATCCCCTTCCAATTTATCTCTCTCCATGGCTTAGTACAGGGGTAGCCAACTCCAGTCCTTGAGAGCTACCAACAGTTCATGTTTTCCAGCTCACCTCACAGCTGCACAGGTGTAGTATTTACTCACTGATTCGCTTCTCGGCCTTTTGGCTAAGATCAAGTGTAGTATCTGTTTCTTATCAGTGGGTATGGACTGGCCTCTGGCAGAGAATAGAGAAAGGCTGGACTAAGTAGCTGCTCTGATGGGCGGAGGGTGTGGGACCCCTCTTTTTGCCTGGGAGTGGTGAAAAGTCTGGCTGAGTACCTTCACCTCTGCCTTTGGTAGGAGGTGTTGTTTCCGTAAATCCACTGGTAAGAGGGGGGGAGAACCACTGGGCCTAGTAGTTTGACTCTCTTGACGGGGTTCGTAGCCCCCAAAGTATGAGACAGCGAAAGGCTCAGTCTAGTATCCATTCCCAAGGAGCGGAGAAAGGCTGGGACTGAGTAGATGGCTCCTGTTCCAGAGGTTCGTAGCCTCTGATGGGGAGACCGAGAAAGGCCCAGCTTAGTATCTTAACCTTGGGATCGGAGAAACACTGAGACTGAGTAGATTGCTCTTCCGAGGGGGTCGCAGCCCCTAAGGGAGTCAGTCGAAAAGCCCAGTGGAGTACCCATTCCCATGCCAGGGGCTGGAAAGTGCCCTATGATGGGAGCAGAGAAACACTTGGTCGGACACTGATCGGTCGGCTGCTTGGAGTCCGAGGCTGCACTGTGCCCCTGGGGAAACTCGGGGGTGCCGAACATGCACGGGTGATCCCAAAATCACCATGCACTAGTAAGCACTAGCACTGCGCACTTCCCTCTAGGTTAGCGCTTCACGTCCTTACCTCGTCCTTTTGGATGGGGTAGGACAATTTTTCACACCCCCATCCCGGCCTTCTGGCTAGGGTCTTCTTTATTATTTATTTATTTTCCTTCTCACGTTCATCACTTTCACGTTTTCTGTTTTTTTTGTAGTTTGTCACGTTTTTTTGGGTAGTGTGGTCGACCCTTACGGGCCTTCCATTTCCCCAACGTGCCAAAGCTCTCGCCTTTTGGGGAGAGCTGCGGTCCCCCCGAGGACGACCCCGAGCCGCAAGGCGGAGGGAAGTCCACTGAGGGTCTCTCCAAACCTTCGGGTGCGGAGGACCCACCGTCCTAACCCTTCCGGGGGTTGAGGAAAGAGGGTCTCTCTAAGCTTCGGCGAAGAGGACCCACCGTTCCCTATTTTCCCCTCTTCGGCCTTATGGTTGAGAGGGGTTAGGGGAAAAACGGGGCCCGTCTCCTTCGGGAGATAAGCCCATTCGATCGCACGGCCCCCTTTGCACAGCACTGGTGGTAGGGAGCACACCTCGGGCTCCTGAGTTTCTTCAAACTCATTTACTCACTGACTCGCCTTTTGGCTAAGATCATGTGTAGTATCTGTTCTTATCAGTGGGTGTGGACTGGCTGAGTCTGGCTGAGTACCTTCACCTCTGCCATGTGGTAGGAGGTGTTGTTTCCGTAAACCCACTGGTAGGAGGGGGGGGGACACTGGGCCTTGTAGTTTGGCTCTCTTGACGGAGTTTGTAACCCCCGAAGGATGAGACAGCGAAAGGCTCAGTCTAGTATCCATTACCTTTGGGTGCGGAGGACCCACTGTCCTAACCCTTCTGGGGGTTGAGGAAAGAGGGTCTCTTTGAGCTTCGGCAAAGACGACCCACTGATCCCTTTATTCCCCTCTTCGGCCTTATGGCCCTTCTCCTTTGGGAGAGGGTCCATCAATCGCACGACCCCCTATGCACGACTTAGTCACTGCACTGGTGGTGGGAGCACACCTCGGCCTCCCTGAGTTTCTTCAAACTCATTTACTCACTGACACAATATAAAAGATCCACAGGTGGAGCTAATTCTTCACTTGTGATGCTGTGAGGAGACCTGGAGGACATTAACTGTTGGTAGCTCTCGAGGACTGGAGTTGGCTACCCCTGGCTTAGTACATACACCTGGTGCATATTAAACATAAAAAATTGGCAACCATTGTCATGCCCACTGATGTTTGCTGACCACTGGCTTCTAATGTCTGATGCTATGACCCTGGTCTGTGCCATTTACATTCAACCAGGGTTAGCCCTGCTTTTCCCTATGGAGGACTGATAAACTGCCGGCCAACCTAACTTGTCATGAAAAGACATGACAAGTTAGCATTGAAAAATGTTGGTTGGTTTATTTTGTAAAATATTTTTTTCAGAAAGTTATATTCAGTGGTCAAGCACAGATAGTGGTATAAAAGTGCAGCATCTCCCATGTGCTCCCCCCAGCCCCATTCCCCTGCAGCAGCAGACAGACCCTGCCATGTGCTCAAACCCCCCCCCCCCCCCCAAAAAAAAAAGAAATAACATAAACGATACTGCATCCAATTATGATTTCTGTAGGTAGGATATATATCCCTAAAAAAATGGAGTCACTGGAGTGGGAGGCACATCACGCACCCTCCTCCATTAAGCTCTTGATCCCGCTACTGCCTGTCAGCGCTCATTCCTAGAGCCAGATAGGGTTGTGGCAGGTCCACCTGTAGAGTGGCAGGTAGCAGGAGTGCCCGGAGCCTCACAAGGCCGCGTCCTTCCTGGCTGCTGTCTTTTGCCGCTGCGACGCACTGTGGAACCCATGGCGCTGACTTACGGAAAGGGGTCCCACGCTTCTGGTATCCTTTCAGCACTACCCGGATGTACCAACCTGGGTTGGGACCATTTACACCACCCACAGCCCAGGTCCGACCAGTGTTCCACCCTGGTCAGGACCTGGGTAGGATTACAGTGTCAATGGACCTGGGTTGGTCCCTTTTACACCAACGCTGACCTGGGTCCAACCTGGGCTTTTGCCTCGATGTAAAAGGGGACTATATGGTTAAAACTGTCCACCCTTTAACGTATTCTTTACTGACAGGCAATGTTTTTTACTGACATTGTGGACTTCAAAGGATTAAAATAGTTTAAAAAAGGGTCTGTGTAAAACAAGTCTCACAAGCTCTATTGCATTCTGAGCAAAGGGCCTGATTCACATCCGCTCGCCGGGGCGATTAATGAACAACCTCTCATGGGCCCCAATCTTCCAAGGGCCATCGCAGCACCTTGTAAGCCGACATGGCATTGCACATGGGGGGGAAATTACTAATGGATTTTCCAATCTTTGCATGGTTGCGAAGCCATTGGCAGCCATGCACATTGGTGGGATTTCACTTTGGGGGGAGGGGCTAACCAATCGATGGGCTGTAAAAAGTTACTGCCCTGGGACCCGGACGGAATCGGCCCATTTGTGTGAACAATAATTGGTACTCTTTACCTAGCACGGCGCCCACGATGTCCATCGCGGTCATCGGGTGTAAAAAATCGTGGGCATCGCATGCACTACAGTAACGGGTGCGACGCGACCGATGCGATGCCCGCGATTTCCCATAGGGATCAATGTTAAATTTTTCAATGGACCCGATTTTTCAGTTCAATGCCTCAATGCCCGCGATTTTGCCATAGGAAACAATGTTAAATGGGCCACAGAGCCCAAATAGGCACCCTTAGCAGTGAAATGTCCCCCACAATTGTTAATGACAGCCCACGATCCACGCGAACCCGAAGCGTGGCGAGCCCGCTAGGGGCGGCGGTACGCGTCCTCCGACCTTTTCATACCCCCACTATCCACGTCGGCGTGGAGTTGAGAATAGAATAGTGTGGTGAGCGCAGCGAGCCACCGCGCCCGAAGCGTGGTGAGCGCAGCGAGCCCCGTGGAGAGTGAGCAGCCATCACATCTATCCTATCCGACATTGGATGTATGTATAAAACTTGGAAATTTTTAAATAATTTTTTATTATTTTTGCATATTTTTGTATATTTTTTTCTGGATATTTTATCTTGATTCTTATCTTGTATACGACCATTGTGGGTCTTATTTGTCAAGACTTGTAACATCCTATCATTGTGGGGATGAAGGATTTTTAAGTGGAAAATAAAAGTTTTTTTACGGAGGAAATATTGAACCTTTTTTGGGGCGTCAGACTGCCAAAGGGGAGAATTCTTGTTTCTTGGGTACAAGCTCTGAAACAATATTTTTTCTTTTGCCCTCTACGTTTCGGGTATATGTCTGGATGAGAATACCCCAGCACAATACCAACAACTCAGGGCAGAAAGAAAACGCTACAGGAGTACAAACATCTATTTAATCGTAAGTCGGGGTACGCCGATATGATCTACATTTAAAGTGTTCCATCCACATGGGGTATAGAAACTTCTTCTGATTTGGTGGAGGATATCTACTCACAATTCATGAGCACCAAAAGATACCTTTATGCACAAACTGAGAACACATTTTAGTGTGAGTTCTGGTACGGATATACACACCATAATTATTGGTACTATAAATATTTCATAATTTCATAAAATGTTTATTGAGACATAGAAATTGGATGACGAGACTACACATTGCACCTTTTTTTTTGTCTTTTTAATACCCACACATATGGGACGGAGAGAATTATAATTGTCACGAATTTCTGAAAGAGGAAGGCAAAGAACCTGCTACGGGCTTATACCATCCTACCTTTACCGTTGTTAGGAGAAGGGGACCCCTGCCGGACCCTAACTCCGTTGCCTCAGACAGGAGTCGGCAGCTGTGTGCAGAGCTAGGCTTCGCCTGGGCCCGTCTCGGCTGGGGAGCGAGTTAGGCCCGCTCCGCTCCGCTACAGGCAGGTCTTAAGGGTGGACAACACCTGCTGCCGAGGCCAGGAGAGCGCAAGGGGATAACCTAACTAACCCTGAGATGGCAAGGGACCCTGATCCCACTGAGAACAATGGCTCAACTACGGGCGTAACAATACGCAAAGGTGGACCATAAATCCAAAGCAAGTGTAACAATACACAGAGGTGTCTCAGTATAACCAAAAGCACAGTAAAGGAGGTTTGGGGGAATACCCCACTTATCTGTGCGCAGCAGGACAGGTCAGCTGGAACCAAGGAAGGACAGGAGACTGCACACCGACACCGGAATGGCTGGATACTGGATACAGACACTGGGAACAATCTGGAAGCTGCACATGGACACAAGGATGGGCTGGATACTGGATGCGGACTCAGGAACAAGCTGGAAGCTGCACACGGACACACAGATGGGCTAGATACTGGATGCGGACACTTGGAACAAACTGGAAGCTGCACATGGACACACAGATGGGCTAGATACTGGATGCGGACACTAGGAACAAACTGGAAGCTGCACATGGACACGAGGATAGACTGGATACTGGACACGGACTCAGGAACAGGATGGGAGCACAGGAACACTTCTAGCAAAGACTGAAGCTATAACCGGCAGGAAGTAATAGATGAGGAAGGTTTATATAGTGAACACCAGGAAGTGATCAACACACATAGCCTGCAGGTGAGCATAGCAAGCTAGCAGTTGATGAGAACACCTGAGCCCTAATCACACACCCACACAGACAGAGTGAGCTGCAATGGCCCAGGCTGACCACCGGAGGTCACCAACGAGCAAATACCAACACAGACAGGAAAATACACAGGGAGCCAACACACAGGGGAATGCGTGAATCTGCGCATAACACCGATCCGCTGGAGGCGGATCGTAACAGTATCCCCCCCTAAAAAAGGTGGACTCCGGACACCTTAGTAGGATACGACAAAGACAGAACAGAGCTAATGTCTCCGACGAGACTTCTTCTTCTTCTTCTTCTTTGGTAAATTGGTACAGGAAGCCGTCCCTGGTTTACAATAGGCTTCTTCGAAGACCATAGGGCCTTTATATACCGGATAACCATCAATCTCCGAATCAGAATCAGATACAGACTCAAGCCTAGACCTCAGTACTCTAGAAGCTAACATTTCAGGGATATATCTGTTAGACGGAGTCAAGAAAGCACACCCCGCGGTAATAGCTAAGGGCTGGGCTTTCCACGCTGAATGACATGAGTTGTTCACGGGGGTAACATCACCAACGATCTCACTTGAGGTTGTGGCTATAGGGACCCCCCTTGAAGATATGGCCTTATGAACAGATCTTTTGGCTGAATCTCCCAAATCCGAAGAAGGTTCTGCCGGCCAGGAGGTCGGCCCAGAGACATCTGAATCAACCTTATTGGGGCCAAATCTTTCTAATACAGCATCCTTAAATGCTGAGAAGTTCTTTAACAAGGGATCCTCAGACTGAACCAATTTGGACGCCCATCTGAAAGGCACACCTCTGAAGGAATATATTAGATATAACACCAAATTGTCAGGAGTGATGCCTAAAAACGGTCTGGACTCCATGATGATGACATAATGTTCTAATAATGCAACAAATTGGGCTAAGTCCCCATCAAAGACTATAGAGGTAGAAATATTATCTAAGACATCAGACATTTCACTCTCTGTTACCTGACTGGACTGCATATCTGGGACTATGGCCTGTGGGGCTGAGACTTTAAAGTCTGATGGTCCTTCTCGTGTGGCAGCACTTAGATGAGTCTCTGGCTGAACAATACAGTGATGCATTTCTGACTGGGCAGCACAATGATGAATCTCCGGCTGAGCAGCACTAGGGTGAAACTCTGGCTGCGCAACACTGTGAAGTGCTTCTAAGTGAGCAGCACGATAATGAGTCTCTGGCTGATCCGCACCATGGAGAAACTCTGGCTGTGCAGTGCTACGAAATACTTCGGAATGAGCGGCACGATAGTGAGACTCTGGCTGAACAGCACAAGGTAGACCAACAGCTGTTCTCTCGAAGCCACCGGCAAGGCTGGAACTTAGCTGAGAAGCAGGACAATCAGGATTCCTCTGAGAGATGGGGCAGACAGAGTCCCCTTCTGGGGCAACAGAACAGACAGAGTCCCCTTCTGGGGTAACAGGACAGACAGAGTCCTCTTCTGGGGTAACAGGACAGACAGAGTCCCCTTCTGGGGCAACAGGACAGACAGAGTCCCCTTCTGGGGCAACAGGACAGACAGAGTCCTCTTCTGGGGCGACACAGGCTTGAACCCCTTCTGGGGCGACACAGGCTTGAACCCCCTCTGGGGCGACACAGGCTTGAACCCCCTCTGGGGCGACACAGGCTTGAACCCCCTCTGGGGCGACACAGGCTTGAACCCCTTCTGGGGCGACACAGGCTTGAACCCCTTCTGGGGCAACACAGGCTTGAACCCCCTCTGGGGCGACACAGGCTTGAACCCCCTCTGGGGCGACACAGGCTTGAACCCCTTCTGGGGCGACGCCAACTTGAACCCCTTCTGGGGCTGCGCACTTCGGGACCCCACTCGGGGCTGCGCACTTCGGGACCCCACTCGGGGCTGCGCACTTCGGGACCCCACTCGGGGCTGCGCACTTCGGGACCCCACTCGGGGCTGCAAACTGAGGCTTCGAGCTCCCACTCGGGGCTGCGGCCTCCGGGCCCCCACTCGGGGCTGCGGCCTCCCCACTCGGGGCTGCGGCCTCCGGGCCCCCACTCGGGGCAGCGGCCTCCGGGCCCCCACTCGGGGCAGCGGCCTCCGGGCCCCCACTCGGGGCTGCGGCCTCGACACAGGCCTGACCCCCCTTTGGGGCTGCATCGGCCTGAACCCCTTCTGGGGCGACACCGGCTTGAACCCCTTCTGGGGCGACACCGGCATCAGGCCGGCTCTGTGGGCCCCCGGTATCAGACCGGCACGGCGGGCCCCCGGCATCAGGCTTGCTCGGCGGGCCCCCGGCATCTGGTTCGCTCGGCGGGCCCCCGGCATCTGGTTCGCTCGGCGGGCCCCCGGCATCTGACTCGCTCGGCGGGCCCCCGGCATCTGACTCGCTCGGCGGGCCCCCGGCATCAGGCTCGCCCAGCGGGCCCCCGGCATCAGGCTCGCCCAGCGGGCCCCCGGCATCTGGCTCACTCGGCGGGCCCCCGGCATCGGACTGGCACGGCGGGCCTCCGGCAACAGACCGGCACTGCGGGCCCCCGGCATCAGGCTCGCTCGGCGGGCCCCCGGCATCAGACCGGCACTGCGGGCCCCCGGCATCAGGCTCGCTCGGCGGGCCCCCGGCACCTGGCTCGCTCGGCGGGCCCCCGGCCTCAGACTGGCACGGCGGGCCCCCGGCACATGACTCAACCACCTGGGCTTTCCCTTCAAGGGTTTGCAACTCTGACTCCCTGGTCATTAAAACATCAGCACTGGGACCAGTAGAAAAAGGCAGAGTGCTTTTACTGGGAGACTCGGCAGAGAGCTCCTCTGCCACAGTGGAGACAGGCTTAGATCTGACAACCTGCTCAGACCTGGCCAGAGGAGCTACCCTGTCGGCACCACCGGAATTACGCAAGCCACACGTCTGCAAGAAGTGGCCAGAATCTCCACAGTATAAGCATAGATTAAGGTTTCTACGCCGCTGACGCTCCTCTAACGGAAGCTTCGGCCGTAGATAACTTCTATGCTTTACCTGACCCTCTGGGTCTGAGGACTTGCTGCCTAATACTTCCGTAGGCAGGGCCTCATTAGGGGTTGAACGAACCCCAGTGACCTCTGGGAGGACCAGAAAAATATCAGTGATGAGTCTTTGCAGCTGCAGAAGAGACTGCTGCAAAATCTCCCACTGTCCAGGTTTTACGGCATTGAATGCCAAATTTAGAGCCGCTAATGATTCTTGCATGGCCTGCATGATATGGCCATGCAAGTTTATACACCAGCAAGAAAAAACTGACACAAGAATAAACTGACACGGGCAAAAAACTGACACGGGCAAAAAACTGACACGGGCAAAAAACTGACACAAGAATAAACTGACACGGGCAAAAAACTGACACGGGCAAAAAACTGACACGGGCAAAAAAAACTGACACGGGCAAAAAAACTGACACGGGCAAAAAACTGACACGAGCAAAAAACTGACACGAGCAAAAAACTGACACAGGCAAAAAACTGACACGGCTGGAAATCTCTGGACTGAGAGGGCAGAACCCAGCTCCAGAGTGCTGTACGGCCGGTTATAATGTTAGGAGAAGGGGACCCCTGCCGGACCCTAACTCCGTTGCCTCAGACAGGAGTCGGCAGCTGTGTGCAGAGCTAGGCTTCGCCTGGGCCCGTCTCGGCTGGGGAGCGAGTTAGGCCCGCTCCGCTCCGCTACAGGCAGGTCTTAAGGGTGGACAACACCTGCTGCCGAGGCCAGGAGAGCGCAAGGGGATAACCTAACTAACCCTGAGATGGCAAGGGACCCTGATCCCACTGAGAACAATGGCTCAACTACGGGCGTAACAATACGCAAAGGTGGACCATAAATCCAAAGCAAGTGTAACAATACACAGAGGTGTCTCAGTATAACCAAAAGCACAGTAAAGGAGGTTTGGGGGAATACCCCACTTATCTGTGCGCAGCAGGACAGGTCAGCTGGAACCAAGGAAGGACAGGAGACTGCACACCGACACCGGAATGGCTGGATACTGGATACAGACACTGGGAACAATCTGGAAGCTGCACATGGACACAAGGATGGGCTGGATACTGGATGCGGACTCAGGAACAAGCTGGAAGCTGCACACGGACACACAGATGGGCTAGATACTGGATGCGGACACTTGGAACAAACTGGAAGCTGCACATGGACACACAGATGGGCTAGATACTGGATGCGGACACTAGGAACAAACTGGAAGCTGCACATGGACACGAGGATAGACTGGATACTGGACACGGACTCAGGAACAGGATGGGAGCACAGGAACACTTCTAGCAAAGACTGAAGCTATAACCGGCAGGAAGTAATAGATGAGGAAGGTTTATATAGTGAACACCAGGAAGTGATCAACACACATAGCCTGCAGGTGAGCATAGCAAGCTAGCAGTTGATGAGAACACCTGAGCCCTAATCACACACCCACACAGACAGAGTGAGCTGCAATGGCCCAGGCTGACCACCGGAGGTCACCAACGAGCAAATACCAACACAGACAGGAAAATACACAGGGAGCCAACACACAGGGGAATGCGTGAATCTGCGCATAACACCGATCCGCTGGAGGCGGATCGTAACAACCGTGAGTAGGGTACACCTATCATTCTTCACTTCACTCGTGTACACATTTGATGCACTAATATTGGGAAAGAAACCTTTATATGTGTGCCTCCCTCCTGTTATAAGTGAGTGAGGTGCGCCTACAAAGCTCATTTCCCGGTATAATAAAAAATACACACCGTATTGATTTATTCAGAGTCACACATTGTTGTTTTCTGCTTTTACGGTACACAAAAAACCGGGAGCAAAGAGGGGGAGTGTAGAAGATTCACAATCAGTGGAACAAGTCACGAATTTTTGAAAAGAAAGGCAAAGAACCTGCGGGCTTATATCACCTTACCTTTACCGTGAGTAGGGTACGCCTACCATTTCTCACTTCACTTGTGCATATATCTGATGCACTAATACTGGAAAAGAAACCTTTATATGTGTGCCTCCCTCTTGTTATAAGTGAGTGAGGTGCGCCTACAAGGCTCTTCTCCTGTCACAATAATATACACAGTATTGATTTATTCAGAGTCACACATTGTTGTTCAATTTTTTATGGTACACACAATACTGGGAGCCAAAAGGGAGAACATAGAAGATTTACAAACAACGGAACAAGCACCCGCTACGTGCACATACAGTGCTATCCATACTGTGAGTTGGGTACGCCCGTTTATGCTCTTCAACTTTTGGCTTCAACAGTAAAAGTCTCCTGATCCAGTTCATATCTAATTGGTGGTTTTTTCTTCTTTTTTCTGATTCACTCCGAGATCCATTGTGTAATGGTCAGGAAGATTGGATGGAATTCTGACTGCTAGAATAACATCTGGACAGTTTTGCGCCTCATACAGTTTGGAAAATCCTATTTGTATATTTCTGTATTATTGTTTTAGTTATTTGGTGATAACTAGGGACGAGTACGTACTAGAGGCAGCAGTGCGCCATAGAGAGGCCATATCCCACAACCTGTTTTTGTATATTGTATTCTTTCACCTGGAAGAAATGTCAGCAGTTAGTAAACTAGCCCATACACTTATTCAATTTCTCCGAGGGGAGAAGTCGCATAAGATCTTCCTTGAACCGCCAAGGACTGCATATGCTACCCCATATGTATCATACGCAATTCCAGCTATGGAGGCTGACCAATCTGATAAATCTATAGCACAGCCTGAGCGATCTCCGTCTCCAAACAGATCGGATATCATACACATGGGATATTGACACTTTTCATCCAATTTCTCAGCCTGATGCCTCAGAATTGGATGAAAAAGGCCCAAACTAGTACTAGTGATGCAGTTTGTATGCTGAGAAGACTTCTCAGGCAATAAAAGCAGGATACACTTGGAACTGGTGAACTGGACAAAACCCAGCAATTAGGAAATGCTGAACTGCAGGATTGATGGCAGAGGTAAGTTTAAATTCAAACTTTATACTGAAACAAGAGGACTTTAAGTTAGATTTGTAACACAGCAATCTAGTTGCTAAAGGAACTGCTTGGATTTACCAATTCGCATTGTAATACCTTGTTGTTAAATTGGATTAATGGACCCAATGGAGAGAGTCCTAATATGATTGACACAAGAGTCAGACTTGTAGGCTGACATTCACACAAGATCCAGGCTTATGGTCTGATATCCTACGATTATTATTTATTTATTTACATAGTAGGTAAGGCTGAAAAAAGACTTGAGTCCCATCTAGTTCAACCTGGTATAGATATCCATTGCTGATTTGGTAGGTTCTGATATTTTACAGACAAATTATATTTCTTATTTGTACCCATGGATGTTTTTCTCCAGTAAATGTTTGTCCAACTTTTCCTTGAACGCATTTAATGAGCCAGCCGTTACCACCTCTCTGGGAAGAGAGTTCCAGAGTTTGACTGTTCTGACCGTAAAGAAATTCTTTCTACTAGCTGAATGAAATCTTAGATTCCTTTCTAGTAGAAAAGAGGGTGTGTGACAGTTCCTTATATTGGCCCTTGATATACTTGTACATGTTGAGCATGTCCCCCCTTAAACGTCTCTTTTCTAATGTAAATAGTCCCAAATTGCTTAATCTCTCCCCGTAGCTTAAATTCTCCATTCCCCTAATAAGCTTTGTTGCTCGCCTTTGGACTTTTTCTAATTCTATGATGTCCTTTTTATAGTGTGGGGCCCAGAACTGCACTCCGTACTCGAGGTGAGGTCTCACCAATGCTTTATACAGTGGCATAATTACCCTTGAGTCCCTAGTTTCCATTCCCCTCTTAATACATGCCAGAATTTTGTTGGCCTTTTTTGTAGCTACATTACAATGGGCACTACATCCCAGTTTGCTGTCTATTTGGACTCCTAGATCCTTTTCAAGTATGGAATTACCCAGTTCCACTCCGCTAAGGTTGTAACTTGCACACTGGTTGTGTCTCCCAAGGTGCATAACCTTACATTTATCTACATTGAGCCTCATCTTCCATTTTTTTGCCCACTCATCTAGAATTGCAAGATCATTTTGAAGCATGGTGACATCTTCTGATGATTGGATGAAGTTTTGTATCGTCCGCAAAGATGGATACATTGCTGAGTAACCCTATCCCAATATCGTTAATAAAAATGTTAAACAAAATGGGCCCCAAAACCGAACCCTGGGGCACTCCACTTAGTACCGGTATCATATCTGATACGGCACCATTCACAACCACTCTTTGTTCTCTATTACATAGCCAATTCCCTACCCATCTGCAGATATTTTCACCCAATCCTAGGTTCTCCATTTTATTAATCAATCTCTTGTGTGGGACAGTATCAAATGCTTTAGCGAAATCTAGGAAAATCACATCTACAGCATTTTCATTATCGAGGTTTTTGCTAACCTCTTCATAGAACCCTAGTAGATTAGTTTGGCATGAACGATTTTTCACGAACCCATGTTGGTTATTACTGAGTAGATGGTGATGGTCTAAATATTCCTGGATACCATCCCTTAAAAATCCTTCAAATAGTTTACCCACAATTGATGTTAAACTAACGGGTCTGTAATTAGCGGGATCTTCCTTTTTTGAATATTGGCACTACCTCTGCTATTCTCCAATCTTTTGGTACTATACCTGACGATAGTGACTTGCTAATGATATAATGTAGGGGGGGTAGCTAGTTCATCCCTTAATTCCATTAATACCCTCGGATGAATCCCATCTGGCCCTGGTGATTTATTTGTTTTGAGTTTGCTTAGCCTCAGTATTATTTCCATCGGCGTGAAATCCACAATGAGATCTGGCTTATTTGTCCCGTTTGTGGTAAATGTTCGTTCCACAGTCTGCTCTCCCTTAGTAAATACTGATGAGAAGAACTCATTTAACAGTTTTGCTTTTCCCTTGTCCTCAGTAACTCTTTTTCCACTAGTATCAGTTAGTGGGCCTATGTTTTCCTTAATTAAACGTTTACTATTTATGTATTTAAAAAACTTCTTTGGGTTGGTTTTGCTTTCAGTGGCAATGCACTCTTCATATAATATTTTAGCTGCTTTGATTACCCCTTTACAAGTTTTGTTTGATTCTTTGTATTTTGCGAACGCCTCCTCATTCAAGTTATTTTTATAGAATTTAAAGGCTCTGGTTTTATTGTTGATAGCTGACCTTACTTCTTTGTCCAACCATGGTGGCTTTTTTTTGTTGAATTTACCTTTAGTTACTTTAGGAATGTATTCAATAGTTAGTGAATCAAGCACCTTTTTTAGAGTATCCCACATTTCCTCTGCATTTTTTCCCTCCATAACCGTTTCCCACCTAATTCCTGTTAGGGCTTCCCTGAATAATTCAAAGTTCGCTTTTTCTGAAGTTTAGTATTTTTGCAGATCCTTTTTGATGTAATTTACTGAAGTTGATTTCCAGTGAAACCATATTGTGATCACTGTTCCCTAATTGTTCAATTACTTTTGTGTTTGAAACTAAGTCTGTGTTATTTGTTAATACTAAGTCCAAGAGTGCCTCATCACGAGTTGGAGTTTCTACCGTTTGTGTAATAAAATGGTCTTTAAGTAAGCTTAAGAACCCATTGCTTCTTGCTGATTTACCTGTTTCGTTTTCCCAATCAATGTCGGGTAAATTAAAATCCCCCATAATTAATACCTGACCCTGATTTGATGCTTGTTTGATTTGGTTTAAAAGAAGAGACTCTTCCCTTTCGTTTATATTTGGTGGTCTATAGCATACCCCTATTATAAATTTGTTTTTTGTTTTTTTATTATTGTCGGTTATCTCTGCCCACACTGTCTCCGAGTTGTCTTCTTCCATGTCTGTGCTCATATTTTTCTCACATGATGTTAAGTTATTATTTACATATAGGCACACACCCCGCCCCTTCTATTTTCCCTGTCTTTCCTGTAGAGTGTATATCCCTCCATGTTTAATGCCCAGTCATGGCACTCATTACACCATATTTCTGTAATACCAATGATGTCGTAGTCGTCCCTACTGATCACCGTTTCTAGCTCCCCGATTTTACTCACTAAGCTTCTTGCATTAGCCAGTAAGCATTTTAATTTATGTTTATTTTTAGATATGGCTCTAATATTGTGATTAGTTTCACCCCAGGACCCATTTGAATTCTTTACTAGCTTCCTCTTTCCCCTCTCCCCTTCAATAGACTCTCTACAGGCCTCCCCACCATGCACACTGCCTGCCCTCTTTATAGTTCTGGGAATTCTTCCTCTGTCCTTCCCGTATACTAAGATCATCTGTACCTAAGAACTGTAATGGGGTAACGTGACTGCTACAACATAACATTTTATTACATGAAATTCCTGATGCACCCTGAGAGTTACCCCCGATTATACCCTTGTTATGTCCCAGGACTTTGTCTATGTCTCAGTCCCCCCCCCATCTCCTTCCCCCATATGATTCCTGATCCCAGTCCGGCTTCTCTCCCTGATGGTCCCATAATGTCTTGCTGCCCCCACCCCCCCGTCGCCTAGTTTAAAATCTCCTCTAACCATCCTTCCCCCCAGCACCGCAACCCCCTCCTCGTTCAGGTGCAATCCATCACGGCAAAAAAGATGGCGCCTGACAGAGAAGTCCGCCCAGTGTTCCATGAACACGAATCCCTCTTTCCTACACCAATCCTTAAGCCACACATTTACCTCCCTGATCTCCCTCTGCCTCCCTGAGCTAGCGCGTGGCACTGGTAATATTTCCGAGAAAATTACCCTAGATGTCCTCGCCTTTAATTTCTTACCTAATTCCCTATACTCTTTCTTGAGGACATACAATTGACTTTGTCGTTGCTGCCGATGTGCACCAAGACCGCCAGGTTGCTCCCAGCCCCTCCCAACAATCTGTCGACTCGGTCCGCGATGTGCCGTACCCGAGCACCCAGGAGGCAACAGACCGTGCGGCGATCGCGGTCCCGATAGCAGATTTATACACTTGTGGCCCACCTAGTGGCTGCAGTTTTTATTCCAGTGTGATTTTATTTAGTTGTGATTTTATCATTTAAACTTTTACTACCAAGTACCATGTATTCATTCATTCATTCATTCATTCAAGGAATGGGCATGTAATAACCCCGGATCATTTTGCCGGGAGCAGCCTGACCCCCTTTCACACTGAACAGCAAATTACCCTGGTTAAAAATTTCAACCCGGTAATTTTCTGAATAACACGGGTATTTCTTCTGTGCGAAAGGGTCAACCCGAGTAGTAAATGCCAGGTCCTCGACCCTGGGAAATTTCAGGGTTTGAGACCTGGGATTTATGACCCGGGTTGACCATTTCACATAAACGGCAAATTACTGGGTTGAGCCGCTGTGCGTGGTTCTGTCAAACTCGCCAGCCTGAAGTAAATTTGTTTTGCGATGTTTGGTAATTTTTTCCAAAAATTGCACCCTTTTTACATTTGCAATTTATATACTTTATAATGGGAAAACATCTAGATGCGAATTGAAATGTGAGAAAAAATCACCAGGTCAAAATGTGCGATTTTTACCGCAGTTCACATCCTATTACATGTACAAATTACACAAAATATTCACCCCTTTTATCACTGGCTTAGAGATCTAAGGAGTCATCAGGCAGCTTTGCCCCACTCCAGTGCGCTACCTCTCCTGTCCCACCCATCAGCCATTGCTAGCACCAACAGGTGCTGTATGCAGATATCCATAGGGGGCATCCATGTCTGGCAGTAAGGGTGCACCTGGATCCTGAGGCTTTTGAGCTGTAGGAAACTTGCAGGTAAAACAGGCAGCCGGCAGCCCATGACTCTGAGTCAGTGAAGAACCTCTTGTAAGTAAGTGTAGCATGGGGGAAGGGGTCATCCGCAGGTGTAACCTTCTGTCTCCTCCTCATCCTATGCCTCCCTCTGCCTCTCCCTAGTCACACACTGCCTCTTATAAGTCCCCCTTTGCCACCCTCTCCCGGCCACCTCCTGTACTCACCTCTGCCACCATCTGCCTGCCCCTGCCACCCACTGCATGTCTCTAGTCCCCCTCTGCATCTCACTGCCAGCCGCTTCCTCATCCTCTCTCACACTGTCACTGTCTCCCTCTCCTTGCCACCCGCTGTCTCTTCCTGTCATTCACTGCCTCCCCAGTCTCCTACTGACTTCCCATCACCCTCTTTCACTCACTGCCTCCCCATCACCCACTGCCTCCCTTCCATACTCAAAGCCTTCACAGCAGGTATACATTTTAACATTCACATGAATATATTAAAAAAACACGTGCAGGAAAGGGACTCTAAAATGAGCTTGTCTTTACTTTTTTTTTAAGAAATGATGCCATTGCAATTGTAGTCACTTCATTTCTGTTTTGTGCCTCCACAATTGTGTCATGCACGTGTGATCTGGCCTCACTGCTCCCCGTGCCTGGCCTCACTGATCCCCCTGCCTGGCCTCACTGCTCCCCATGCTTGGCCTCACTGCTCCCCATGCCTGGCCTCACTGCTCCCCCTGCCTGGCCTCACTGCTCCCCTGCCTGGCCTCACTGCTCCCCCTGCCTGGCCTCACCTCTCACTCCCCCCTTTGCAATGAGCATGTAACCCCTGGCAGACCATATAACCCCTGGCATAGTGCATGTACCCCAGAGCATGCAATCCCTGACATCGAGCATGAAATAGGAAACCCTTGGCATCAAGAATTAACCCTGTAGCAACGGGCTTTAGGTAAGCAGCACTTATATGTAATTGGCTTAACGGGTGTGGTATTATATATAATGGGCATTAAAAAGTGTGGCATAATGTGTAATGGGCATCATGGTGTTTAGTGTAATGGGCATTATGGTGTTTGGTATAACATGTAATGGGCATTACGGTGTGTGGCATAACATGTAATGGGCATTATGGCATGTGGTATACTATATAATGGGTGTGTGACATGTAATCAGCATTATGGTGAATTTGGCGCGCACTGTCCATGTTATCCCTACTTAGAAATAAATTGAGTCCTAGCATAATGAATAATGGGCATCACAGTGTGTGGTATATCATGTAATGGGCATTATGGTATGTGGCATAACATGTAATGAGCATGGCATGTGGTATACTATGTAATGGTTGTGTGACGTGTAATCTGCATTATGTTGTAAAATACCCGGCACCGTAGGAGCATATGTATCTGGCACTATTGGAGGCATATGTGTATTACACCCATCCAAGGGGTCCAAATAGACCACGCCCCTTTTTTTGGCGGGCACATGTTGTTGGCTCTTTAGCTAGACTACAGATATTTTTCGGCTCTTTACCTCTGACCGGTTGGCCACCCCTGATATAGAGGATGTGTAAATTCATTTGAAAATTCATTTCCCAGTCATTTTATAATGTCCTTAGTTTTGCTTTTTATGCTGCGGTATGCTTTAACCTTACACTGTAGATCTGTAGAGTTGCTCTTGGTGAATAAATCTAGAGTGAAGTCCAACAGTGCATTGTTCTTGTTTTTTTTTCACACTTTATTATTTAAGTGCTGTGTCCTGGGCAGCAGAGAGCCTGAACGGGCTCAGGTACTTTTCAGGGGTGTGTGGCCTTATCAAAGGAGATGTGGCCATGCACTCTTAGTATAAAATGCATAGAAAAATAGCACTTAAAGCACCTCTATGGCCATACTGCAGCCCAGCACAGTGGCGTAACAATAGCCCTGAAGAACCTGCAGGAACGGGAGATGCTGAGAAAGTGTGGGCGCCGGTAGTCTGTGGGGCTATTGTTACGCCATTTGCTGGGCTGCTGTATGGCCACAGAGGTGCTTATTATGCTATTTTTTTCTGTATTTTATACTAAGGGTGCATCTCCCTTGATAAGGCCTCCTTTAGCACCCTAAAAAAATGGTCTGCTATTAGGGGCAGCCATATTGTGAGGGTCAGTTTTCATAAGCAGGTGTTTGAGGCGCTTCAGGACTGCAGACAATACCAGCAGCAGACCGCTTGCCGCTGCCGGTGTGGAGAAAAAATTTAGTAGTTACGCCACTGGCCTAGCACACGGCAGCATGTTCTTGTGATGTTAGTGTATTAGAATGCTTAATATTTGTAGACACTCCCTTACTAATATGTGTAAGCCTGAATCTTCGTGATGGTCTCTAGGACCAGAGGAATGCTGGGAAGTGGGTGTTCCTGAGGCAGTGTGCCTGGAGTTGGATGGAATAAAACAGCACAGCAGTGAACTCACATGTCTCTGTGTCCTTATGACTGGATTTACAAACATATGAACAAAACATGGTGTCAGAAGAAGTTTAACTTGGACTGCTAGTGCTCTCAGTGTCTGCAAAGCCTGCCATGTGCTCCTCTCTTCAAACAGTGAGTAGCCATGGATAAACTGGCTCCTCCAACCGGCATGCTGATGTCTGGTAACTTGTCTGAGAACTGGAAAAGATTAAGGTTTAATATATATCTTGCTGCATGTGGAGCTGATACAGAGGCTGACAAAACGAAGGCATCCATTTTCCTCCATGTGATAGGAGAGGATGTGCTGGACATTATAATAGTTTTCAGTTTGCTGAGGGGCAGAATATGGTGCTATCTTCTATAATGCAAAGTTTGAAGATTACTTTGCGCCAAGAAAAAATGTGACATATGAAAGATATAAGTTTTTCACATGTGATCAGAAGTCTGGAGATGGGTTTGATCAGTATGTTACAGAGCTGCAATCACTCAGTAAAACCTGTGACTTTGGTGATTTAAAGGATTCACTGATTAGAGATCGTATTGTCTGTGGAATACCTGATAATGGACTCAGAGAGAGACTGCTGAGAGAGCAAGACCTAACACTAGACAAGGCAGTGACTATGTGCAGATGTGCAGAAATAACTAGATTTCAAGCCAAAAAGTTACACAAGGAAGCTGATGTACATGTAGTGCAGAAAACAGAGCCAAGCAAACCTCCATTCTCAAGAATGAAGCAGTCTAAGCCAGTCTAATAAGGAAATTTGTAGTATATGTGGAAATGCTCACAATCCTAAAATGTGCCCTGCTTATGGTAAAACCTGCATGAAATGTGGTAGACTTAATCACTTTGCCAAATGCTGTAAAATGAAAAGTGAAACAACCAAAGTGCATGCTGTTAAACAGAGGAGTTCTTTGTGGATTACATTGAAATTTTCAGTTCAGATAAGAAAGAATGGATTGTCCCTTTAACTGTGAACAAGATTGTCATTACCTTTAAGCTTGATACTGGCGTGCAGGTGAATTTAATATCGTTTCAAGACTTTAAGACTCAGAGTAAAACCTAAAATTCATCCAGCCAAAGTGAAAGTTACAGGGTACACTGGGGAGGAAATTCCTGAGAAAGGTACATGCTTAGTGACACTGAAATATAAGGGACAACAGTTTAAAACATCTCTACTGATTGTGGATAAAAATGTTCAACCGAATCTAGCTTGCGAAAGAAAGTTTTTACGGTGACATCACAAGTAGAAGATAACTGCAAATCGATGTTTACAGAATACAGAGACTTGTTTGAAGGTCTAGGTTGCTTGCCTGGAGAGCATAAAATGATTATAGACACGCAAGTTTCTTCCATGATACACCCCTGTAGAAAAGTGCCGTTTGCGCTGAGAGAACAACTGAAAAAAGAGTCAAATCGCATGGAAGCCTTGGGTGTGATACAGAAAGTTGATGAGCCTACTGACTGGGTAAGATCCTTAGTAATTGTTGAAAAGAAAAATGGACAACTCAGAATATGTCTAGACCCCAGAGATTTAAACAAAGCTATTAAACGAGAACATTTCAAACTACCAAATAGAGATGAAATCATGTTGCAATTTGCGGGAGCAAAATGGTTCAGTAAATTGGACGCATCTTCAGGATTCTGGAAAATGAAGCTAGATGGGGCCAGGTCAAAGCTTTGTACATTTAATACACCAGAAGGTCGATACAGATTTCTTCAGCTACCATATGGAATTTTGTCTGCTCCAGAAGTATATGACAAAAAGATACACATGAATTTTGAACATATTCCAGGTATTGAAACAATGATGGATAACATTGTCTGGGGATCTACAAAGGATGAGCATGATTCCAGATTGAGACAAGTAATGGAACTTGTCAAGAAAGTGAATCTAAAGCTAAACAAGGACAAATGTGAATTTGGCGTGAATACACTTACCTTTATGGGCGACGTGGTCTCGGTTCAAGGTGTAAAACCAGACCCAAGGAAAATATCAGCCATAGTGAACATGGAACATCCTAACAACAAAGACAATGTCAGAAGATTCCTAGGAATGATTACTTACTTAGGAAAGTTTATTTCTCAACTCTGTGAACGAACAGCCTCTCTTAGATGGTTGTTGGACAAAGATAACGAGTGGATGTGGTCACATGAACAAGAAGAAAGTTGGCAAAACTTGGAACAGATCATTACAGAGCAACCAGTGCTAAAATTATTTGATCCTGCGAAAAGAATAAGAATTTCAGCAGATGCTTCACAATTTGGCCTAGGCTCAGTGTTGTTACAAGAACAAGAGGATACATGGCAACCAGTAATCTATGCATCAAGAGCACTGACAAGTGCTGAAACAAGGTACAGATGGGGCATGGCTCATCTTTGCAGGGGATGGCGATGGCGACGCCAGCCGCTATCCCCCGTCAGCCGCCATCTGTATAGCAAGAAGGGGAAGCGCGCGCACAAGAGGTGTGCGCGTCCCACTTCCAGCGGTCGGCGGTCACCCGGGGTCCCCGCCGCCTGCCCGCACCCCCCTAACCCTGTCCGTCTCCCTGAAGTGGAGACGGACAGGGTTCCCGTCGCCCCACCAACGGAGATTGAGACGCACGCTCATCTCAGTCAGATGGCGAGCAGGGCTGCTGGTGGATCGCCAGCGGTGACGTTCTGGCGATTTGCCAGCAAAGAAGAGCCCGGCCCCATCTGTATGCTCAGATCGAAAAAGAAATTCTAGCGATCACATATGCATGTGAGCGATTTCATCAATTTGTGTATGGTGAAATATTTACAGTGGAAACTGACCACAAGCCAATGGTAGCTATCATGACTAATTCATTACATGACTGTCCCATGAGAATTCAACGAATACTTGTCAGACTACAGAAATATGATGTACACTTGTTGTATTGTCCCGGTAAATACATGTACATCGCTAATACGCTTTCTCATGCTGTGGACAAAAGTGAAGGTTCCAAAACTCTGATAGATGAAGTGCTAGAACCCTATGTTCATTTGATTGTAGATTCTCTACCAGTGTCTCATGTAAGACAAGAAAAGATTAGGAAAGAAACTGAGACAGATGACACAATGAAAGTGTTGAAAGATATCATTCTGAAAGGTTGGCCAGCAGAAAAACATGCATGCCCCCTGTCTATTCATAATTATTGGATGTACCGCAGTGACCTTACAGTTGTCGATGGTATTATTTACAAAGGCAATAGGTTGAAAGTTGGCGCAGATTTGTTTGATTGTAATGGGAAAACGTACATTGTCGTGACTGATTATTACTCTAACTACCCTGAGGTGAAGACACTACATACAACTAATAGTAAAGCCGTAATAAACTGCATGAAGTCAATCTTTGCAAGGCATGGTGTTCCTATGGAAGTGTTCACTGACAATGGTCCTCAGTTTTCCAGTGCTGAATTTAGACAATTTGCTGATGAGTGGGAATGTGTCCATACTACGTCAAGTCCCCACCATCCGCGCTCAAATGGGTTGGTGGAAAGTTCAGTAAAAACTGTAAAGAGTCTCATGAAAAAAGCTCCAGAAGGTGAAGAACATTTCTACAAAAGTCTTTTAATCTTCCGCAGTACACCTTTACAGAATTGGCTTTCTCCTGCACAAATGCTGATGGAAAGAAGGATTAGAGCAAATCTCCCGATACATGATGACCTGCTTAATACACAGAACTCAGCGTTGGTCAGACTGAGTAAGGAACGTCAACAGGCTAAACAGAAACTGTTCCATGACAGGCAAACAAAAAGCTTATCTGATCTAAAATCGGGTGACCAAGTCCGTCTCAGAGATCACGAGAAAGGTATTTGGGTGCAGAAAGGTATTGTTCAAGCACAAGTAGTACCAAGATCTTATACTATACGTACAGAGCGTGGAATGTAAGTAATAAGAAATCAGGTGGATTTAAGATCTCAACCTAACCATAATGAAGACAACATGACTGAAGAATACCCTTCATCTGACATGTATGATGATCCTGATAATGGTGAACAAACCACGTATGAAAGACCCAAAAGGGAAATACGCAGACCTGAGAGACTCATTGGAACATGTTAGATGATGTTCTTGATATGATGTTGTTAATTGTTGCATTGAAGCGTACAGGGCTTATCTTTAAAGAAAAGAGGATGAGATGTTAGTGTATTAGAATGCTTAATATTTGTAGACACTCCCTTACTAATATGTGTAAGCCTGAATCTTCGGTGATGGTCCCTAGGACCAGGGGAATGCTGGGAAGTGAGTGTTCCTGAGGCAGTGTGTCTGGAGTTGGATGGAATAAAACAGCACAGCAGTGAACTCACATGTCACTGTGTCCTTATGAATGGATTTACAAACCTATGAACAAAACAATTCTGGGTTAAGAAGAGTTGCTGCAGCTGCCACTGGGCCCCTCCATCAGCCTTGGGCCCGGGTAATTACCCTCATTCATTTAGCCATAAACACGACCACGATTTTCATAACTACTTCCTTGTATTGTGCCACGAGCTTTGTAGAGCTTGATATAGTAATACAGATATGACATGCATGAGAAGAAAGGAAAACAACATGTTCATGAGGACAGCTGGACACAATAATAAATGCATGGTTACAATTTGCAGAACAAATCAAATAGCATATACTGCAGTTACGACCAAGCCACGTGCTGGAATGGGCAGGTGGGTGAGTGGTAGGCTGCAGCGCATGGGATCTAGGGGGGTAATTTAGCAATATGGGCGTTTGATTTCCAATTGGATTTTGGGGGGGAAATTTACCAAAATGGGCGTTCTATTTTCAATCGTATTTTGCTATAGACAAGAAATCTGATACTATCTATTATATTGTAGAAGGTGCTAAAAAAAGAAGATTCTGATTGGTTGCCGATAGCAACATCCCATGTGAAACAGAACTCCCATCTTTATTTCTCCCGAGTAGTGACCCGTTCTCCATATTGTGAGACAGGTGTAGTAGATGGTTAAAAACCCTGAAGAAGGCCCAGTGTATTGGTTAGATGTGATTAGGTCAGGCCTTAGGCTGGTAGGTAGGTCAGGGCAAAATAGATGGTGGGTATTAACGGCAGGCACTTGGGGATGCCTGCTGACTGATGCGCAGCAGTGTGAAGCCAGCAATAAAATTTGAGTAATTCCAATATATTCTCTTGTTTGGCAGCATAGGCAACAAATCTCTACAGCAGCATTTTCAACTTTTCGCCAGTGACTATCCAAATTTTTTTTTTAAATAAAATAAATATATATATACTTTTTGATTAAAACGACCTGCCATTTCTTTTACCTGTTCTTCCTATATTGAATCTTCAGTACAATTCCTTTTTACCTGGGTAAATTGTCCGTAAGGAATTCTGTCTAACAATCTTTTGTGGTGTTGGCTGGTATTCTCTATATAACTATTTGAGTCTGTAGGTTTTCTGTGAGTTTTTGTGTTTACTTTACCGTTCTTAATATAAATATTTAAATATAAAAACACAATTTCCAATTGACTGATGTTAAAAACTAATTTAATATTAAAATCATTAAAATTAAATTTTTCACAGAAACTTTTAAGATCTTCAGAAGTACCACGCCAAACAAATAAAATGTCATCTATAAAATGCTGCCATGACGCCAGGTTTGCCCCCAACTCATCTCCTTCCCAGACCATCTGGTCTTCCCAGAATGCCATGTAGAGATTTGCATAGTTAGGGGCGAACCTGGTGCCCATTGCAGTTCCAATCAATTGTACATAATTATGTACATTATGAGCAAAATTCAGCAGGTTAAACATTCCCGACTTGCTGATCCCAATCATTTTATGGTTGGAATCCTCAAATTGAGGATTTCCAACAAGTTCCAACAAGTTGGTTTTCAAGAATCCTCCTACTCAGGAATCGTTAGAAATGGGAATTCACCAGATAGCTGTCTGATCTAAGCAGGGCAGAATTAAGGTCTAAGGGGGCCCTGGATAACAAACTTGTGGGGTCCCTTTGAAGCCCATCACCCACAGACTGTACAGCTGCGGTGCTGCCAATAAGAGGCATCACTATATATAGGAGTATACATTGTATGCAGGAGCTATACAGTATCTATCACCTGCTGTGGTAAACATTGAGGAGTAAATACAGTAGCTCCCCATACATAACACAGGTGTCACTGCAGTGTCAGGTCCCCGCTGTCATGATGCCGCTAGGAGATGACAGCGTAAAAACGAAGGACATGATGAGGGGCAGATAGGTAGCACCGGACCCACTCTGCTGCCGGAAAGTTTAGTGTGAACCACAGCTCTCCCTTTCCTATCCCCAAGATCACCCTTTAAGTGCCCAGTCTGAACATCTATTTATGAAAAACACTTAGAACAAGGAGACATTTTGGATACACACAGCTCTGTATATTATTGCAATGGATTTCTGGTTTTCCTTTCAAATATAGAGGTTCAGTCTACTTGATTCACCCCATTGCGAATTCACAACGGGGGACGATGATGTTGTTCTGCGCATGCACATATGCTAATAGTCTCCGAGACACTCACAGTAGGGGGAGGGGGTGCAAGAGGAGTGATGGAGGCATTCACATGCGAATGCCCAGCATTTTCTGGGCGTACCCATGAAAAAGCTGGGTGCCCCCATGCGAACGGCTTCTGGGAGCAGAAACCTGATATCACCAGATTTCAGGCCCGCACACAGGGCTGCGAATAGATGTTTATGCAATACATCCATTTGCAGGGGGACATTCACTGTCCAGCGTGGGGTGGGTGTATGTGCGTGCTGTGGGCAGAATTAGTTGGTTTGCTTTGCGAGTCAACCAGAATGAGGGCCATAGTATGTATCGTAAAATTAGCTATGCAATTACCTTTTCATTTGTATCTTTATAGGTGCTGCTGATGATCTTCTTATCCCTTCCTTTACATGTATTTCCTCTGTCACGGGGAAAATGCTACCAGCTAGTGAGCTGGCAGCTAAGGCAGGAGATAAAAATAAGACAGGAGATAAAAATAAGACAAGAGATAAAAATAAGACAAGAGACAAAAATAAAACACAGAAAGCACAACTAAAATAAAAATACCTGAAATAAAGCTAAACTAGAATAAAAACAGCAAGCCTGGTAGAATATAACTGCTCTGATATACAGTATAATGTAAGTTACACTTATATAAATGTAAATGTCCGCTTAACACCTGCGGTTTTCTTCTCTTTCACAATATGAAAATATAAATAGTATCATTAAATCTGTACAGCCGTAATAGGTCAGAGCCATTGTGTGTAGAACCACACAATACTCAACAGCTCTATAAAAAAAACCTGCGTAAAATATATTCACATCTTGGGTATAAAGGGCAAAATGTAATGGGGTGTGATTTTTAGACATGTGTGCGATTCTTTGGGACAAAAAAATCTGCACGTTTTCAAAAAAACTCACATGTAATAATGTGCGAATTGCAGTAAAATTTGCACGTTTTGACCTGTCTAAAATATCGCACATTCAAAATTGCATCCAGATGTTTTCTCATAAAAAAAAACAATCACAATCACAAATGTAATAGAGTGCAAATGTTCAATTTGCAACCTTTAAATTACCAAAAATTGCTAAAGAAATATGCCACGTTCAGCCTGATGCATTATACAGATCCATGCACAGATCAGTGAGATCCGTGCATGGTTCTGTCCCAAAAAATGTGTCAAAGTTAAAATAATAATAATTTTAAAAAACATTGCGGGGTCCCCCCTGAGCATAACCAGCCCCGGGCTCATTAAGCCAATCCTGGTTCCCCAAAGCACCAGGCTCTTGGACTGGTCCTGGTTCCAAAAATACGGGGGACAAAAAACGTAGTGGTCACCCATATTTTGGAACCAGCACCGGGCTCCAACAGCCAGCGTTGTCATGCCACCGCTGGGGGACATTTTTACGCAAGGTCCCCTGGCTGTCACATAATCTCCATGGCTGGTCAGCCCTGGACGGGGTGCATGGGGGAGTGGGGACCCCCCAATAAAGGTGCCCCCCCCCCCCCCCCAGGCTTCACCTGTCCAGGGCTGAAGCCCGGGGCTCTCACCAGCAAACCAGGGTGGTGCTTGTAAAAATATAGATCAATTCACATTGCTTTTTACAGGAGAACTACAAGAACCAGCATGGGGGGGCATTAATGTGTCCACTGGGTCTTGTAGTTCACCTGTAAACAGAATGTTCAAACAAGGAGACAAAATACCTAGAGTTGTACAACTTTAATATCAACCCTTTTACACTTTAATTACATTCTCACATACTCACCTCCTCCAGCGTTGTCCTTCCTGGATACGGTCATTAGGTCGACAAGCATTGGGTCGACACCATTAGGTCAACATGCAGAAAGGTCAACATGGGTCTAGGTCGACATGCCATTAGGTCAACACAAGCTTTAATCCAACATGGGCAAGCAAGGTTGACAGTCAAAAGGTCGACATGGGGTTTTTCACTGTTTTTTGAGCCGACATGTGCCGACAGGCGGTATTTCATGACCCACCATCCACTTGGGCATGGTGGGAGAACAATATAGTGTGCCAAACGTATCGAGGTACCACGTTTCAGTATCCATGTTGACTGTGTTGACATTCGGGTCAAAAAACAGTCAAAAACCCCATGTCGACCTTTTGACCGTCGACCTCGCCCATGTCGACCTAATGCTTGTGTCGACATAATGACATGTTGATATGTACTTATGTCGATCTTTCTGCATGTCGACTTAATGGTGTCAACCCAATGCATGTCAACCTAACTGCTGGACACCTAATGATCCATACCCGTCCTATCTCTGCCACTGCTCACCCGCCACTGGCAGCCACCGGGCGAGCAGCCTGTACTATAGCAGATAGGAAGATCCTGCTCACCATCAGATGATTTTTCCGGGTTTTTTGTCAATCAACTTGCATACGGCCAGCGATAGAATAATACGCAGGATTATATCGCATGAACGGCATCGCACATGCGTTCTATGATCCGTACGCATGCACATACCATTAATAATTGCCCGGCCTGCAAATTATCTGCTATGCAATCAGGTCTGAGTAACTCCCATTATCATAGTTTCCCACTGTCCCCATTATTAATATGATCAGATCTGTAGTTATGAAACTTGGCCTACCAGCTCAGATAGGTAGAGATCCCAATCCCAGGATTCCCAGGATCCCGGGCAGGCCCGGATTTCCCACTAGGCCCGTGAGGCACGGGCCTAGGGGCGGCACATTTTATGGGTGGCAGTGGCAGCAGCATAGCCAAGCGGAGCGGGCATCAGCGTGTGATGAGTGACATCATGATCAGCGGCGGCGCCGCTTGTCACTCACCACTGCCCGCTCAGAGACGGCATGCTGCAGCTACCCATGTGTGATTGCTGTGCTGTCCGGCCGCTGCGACGCCCTGTCTGGTCCGGTACATGAGGATCAGCTCAGTGTGCTGATGCTGATGCTGAGCCACTGCCCCCCTGCCACTATTGTCTGCTGTGTCAATGGGCGTGCAGGGAGGGCGTCATAGTGTGTGTGCTTCCCTCTCTCCCTCCCGAGTCCACTGCACTACAGAATTTTAAAAAAAGTGCGTACTGTTGTGGATGAAGTTTGATAATATATATATATATTTTTTGAGTTTTGTGGAACCGGCACACTCAACCTTCATGAAACAACTGCTGGGGTGCCACACTCAGGCTACAGTCCAGGAGGGGGTACAGCCACAATATATATTTGTATAGAGAGCACTCACCAGTCTTCAAATAAGATGCAAATAAAAGGCTTTAATACATCACCAAGGTTTCATGCAAATGGTCGACGTTTCGAGCCTCGCCGGGCTCTTTGTCAAGACAGGATAGGTCACAGCCCCAGAAGTTAATTCACCATTGGTACATACAGGGTTTATATCCCCCTGAGACAGGAAGTACCAACACCAGTCACTCATAGTGTTCATACACTTCAAAAGCTATTCAAACTATATAATACAGCGCTGTAAAGCTAACAGAGGCACTGAAAAATAAAAAGACTGGTGAGTGCTCTCTATACGAATATATATATATATATATATATATATATATATATATATATATATAGACAGACAAGAGACAGCGGCACTCCAAGGATTTTTCAAGTGGTATATTTCAAAAGGTCAGGAACCAACGTTTCGGGGTATCGAATCACCCCTTTGTCAAGGTACAAGTGAAGACAATGTTACATGGCAAAGTGCTTACCTTATATAGCACACAGTGTTAGTGATTTAGCCATTCATCGCGTCTCTAGCTCGTGCAGGGGCGCCGGGAGCCCGGAAATGGATAAGCCGGAAGGAGCCCTATGCGTCATCAAGGCAAGTTCCCGGTGTGTGGAGCGCAGGGTGGAACGCAAGCCAGGTTGTAACCTAGGTGACCGTGCTAAACATCCTGTCTCTATGAGACTCTCCGGCAGCCCGTTGTCACTAGCTAAGATCGCGGTGACCTGGTAACAGATAGATAACATGTATGAAAATAACGTGACAGCAATAGTATATACATTTAGTGAATGTCGTATATATCTCTAAAACATTATGATAAAACCAGTGCTTACTTTGATGGGTAGAAGTGCATGCAATAAGAAGCGGACCGGCCTCCCAAAAACAGAACGGGAAGCGGGCAATCGCTAATGGGTGTAAAATTACATAAAAACCAAAAAGGAAAAAAGGAAAGAAAGGAAAATACCCATGATGTAAACAGCAGTGTTGTGAATGGAGTGAATGACATACAAGATAACAAAGGAGCAAGAAATAGGGAACAGTGGACATATCTACCCCTACTAAGCACCCGCATGTAATTATTGATGCGTAGGGTGTTTATCTGGGGATGTATCTGTCAGGGAGCTGTGCCGTGTCAGACCTTGTGAGATAGTACTACCGTGCAGATATAGTTCAGGGAGACTGGAACTTGTCAACAAGCTATCAATACGAAAATTTTTAAACAGGAAAATTAGTAAAGGGATAGAAAGAGTTTAAGCGAAGAGAAGAAAAAGCACACCATGGGACGTGATCACATGTCCCTGTCAGGGGCGGTCAGTAGATCACTGTCAGGGCAGAGCCAGCAAGATATTAATATGTCCGAGTAGAAACTATGTTGTCACTTCTACAGTCACACTATGTCATGGAAAATTTTAAAGGGATAGAAAGAGATAAAGCGGAGAGAAGAAAAAGCACACTATGGGGCGTACTAGCCCATTCTACATGGTCAGGAATGTCCACTGTATTTCTCACTACAGCACCAACAGGGTACTCCATCACACCAACTTTGTGAATCAAGGAGCTGGGGTGTAACCATTACTTCTGATGGATCCTAAGGTCTAGTAAGAAATATAAAGGGATAGAAAGAGATGGAAGCGGAGGAAATAAAAGCACACATATATCTCTGCGATGGTAATAGTATTAGAAGAGATGAGGATGTCACAGAAAAATTCCCAATGCTAATTTATCATTAAGTCCATGCGGTTTAATGCTGTTAAGTTTGTGGATCCACACAGATTCTCGTTTCAATAGTGTACCAGCACGATCACCTCTTCTCAATGTCTCTGGAATGTGATCAATGATGATATGCTTAAGATCGGACAACCTGTGTTGCTTGGAGGCGAAGTGCTTGGCCACTGGTTGCTCGTTGTCAATTCCTGCCAACGCTTTGCTGATTGCGGACCTATGTAAGGCCATCCTTGTACGAAGTGTCCTCACTGTTTTGCCAACGTACAATAATTTGCACGGGCATAAGATGGCATAAATTATATGGGTCGTAGTACACGTGAGAACATGCTTGATGGGAAATGACCTACCATCTGCAGGATGTATGAACACTGAACCGGTTATCATATGTTGGCATGTGGTACAGTTGATACATTTATAGCAACCATTGGCACGGGTCAGAAAGTTTTGAGGAGGTGTGTTCAAAGCTTTGGAGAATCCTGTGACATCATTATGTATGATTCTGTCACCGATGTTTCTACCTCGGGTATGGCAGATAAGTGGTTGTTTTTGTCTGAGTCCCGGTAGGCTACTGTCTGTCCTAATGATTGGCCATAGCGCTCTGGCCGCTCTTGGAAGGACATAGCTGGAAGTGCAGTAGCGTGACACAAATGGTAAGGCATGTTCTTGTTTCAATCTCTTCACACTTGAATCCCCACTACACAACAGCGACTCTCTGGTGATCGCAAGGGTTTCTTTTTTCTGGAGATGTAACGTTTGGCTGTTGTAGCCTCGATGTTCAAATTTAGCAATCATACCATCTAAGACTGTGGGTAAAGCCTCTCTGTCACTCACGATGCGTGCGGCCCTAATCATTTGTGATTTTGGAAGGGCTTTTCTGAGGGCCATTGGATGAAAGCTGCTGGCTTTTAAGACATTATTCTTGTCAGTGGGTTTGATGAAAAGACCCGTCTGTAGCTTGCCGTCAATCAGATGTATCTGTACATCTAGATAACTGATAGTAGTATCGGAGGACTGGAAGGTGAATTTGATAGGTGAATCCTTTTGGTTGATGTTATCCATGACGGCTGTGAATTCAGATTCGCTCCCATCCCACAGCATGAAGAGATCATCTATATACCGTGTGAGTAAGATGATCTTATCTTTTGCCTCTTCATTTTCAAAGAACATGGTTTGTACCTCCTTAAACATAAAAATGTTAGCGAATGATGGGGAGACGTTACTCCCCATCGAGCATCCTGACAGTTGCTTGTAGAACCTGCCATTGAACAGAAAATAGTTCTTGGTTAAAGTCAGGCGTAGAAGGTCCATGAACAGTTGGTGATCAAGAGAGTCCATGTGTGAGGTTTGTAAGAACACTCTCATAGCCTCCAACCCGCTGTCGTGGGGTATGCAGGTGTATAGGCTGTTGACGTCCATTACACACAACCTTGTATTGGCAGGTACTTGAGGTATTTGAATCAAGATGTTGAGAAAGTCAGTGGTGTCTTTGATATAGGTTGGTTGGACCAGAATGAGGGGCTGTAAGATGCTGTCTAGAAATTGAGAGATGGGTTGGTAAATAGAATTCTGTGCCGAAATGATTGGGCGTCCAGGGGGATTCGTGATGCTTTTATGTATTTTAGGAAGTGTGAAAAAGACAGGTACGGAGGGAGTGGCTTGTGTGAGGGCTTGAGATAATTTGGCTGAAATGAGATTCTGGCTCTTGGCCCGTGATAGTACTTGATCAAGCTCTGCCTTGTATCCAAGCGTTGGATCATTTGGAAGTAATTCATAAATGGAATTGTCCTGTAACTGTCTGTCACACTCCTGTATGTAATTGGCAAGGTTCTGGACGACCAGGCCACCACCCTTGTCAGCAGATCTAAAGATCACATCCTTATATTGACTCAGATTAGTCAGTGCACGTTGTTCACTTCTGCTCAGATTATTGTGAGCGGGATGTGGGGCATGGGAGAACTTCATGATGGATTCGTCCAATAGGCGTGTATAGGTCGTAATGGATGAATTGGTCGATTGCGGTTCAAAACTGGATTTAAGCCGTTTTTTAATGAAGACTTCATGCTGTTCAACACTGGGTGGGGTGGTCTTGTGCTGGAAGTATTCTTTGAGTTTAAGATTTCTGGTATGGCGATGTAGATCAATTTTCCATGTCAATTCGTCAAATGGAGTGGTAGGAATGAATGATAGTCCATGTTCCAGTACTCTGAGCTCATCTGTATTGAACTGACGGTCAGAGAGATTGTAGACTAGTGAGTCTACCTTGGGGGTATTTTTCTTGTTGAGGCGCGTATTCTGACCGCCCCGGCGGGTGGACGCCCTGGACCTTTTCCTTTTGTGGTTGTTGGAGTGCTGTCCGCTCCAGAGTTCCCCAAAGGGATCCCTGTTTCTGGGTTGTCTGACTCTACGTTGAACTCACTATCACTGTTGGATGACGCGTCGGTTTTCCTTTGGGTGTTCTGTGCCCTTTTAAAGGGACGATGTCTTTGTGGTCGACTGCGTTTGTTATGGTCAGGATCGTTGCCGGCAAGCCACCGGTATACCTGATTGTGGTCGTAGTCGTCTTTGACTGTATAATACTTGCTTCTTTTAAACTTAAGCAAGTCACTCTGGTAGTTGTCACATTGAGTTTGAATTTTGGACAACCAGTCGATTGTTGTATCTTGAACGAAATCTGCTTTATGTAAACGTTCAAATTCAAGTACAGCTGCCTTGGCTGCCTGCAATTCGCGGCTCGCCTCTTCGATCACTAACAGGATCAAATCGTGGCTACATTTGTTGAGGATGCCGATCCATCGGCGACAAAAGTTTGGATTATGTCGGCCGATGGTCGGCGTATTCCTCACCCGGAAGCCACGTGGGATCATACTCTCCCGATGATATTCGGAGAGCGACACTCCATGTAGGAGAAAGTCTATTTCTCTTTTTTTGAGTCTGTGCCACTGTTTGTATAGGACATCCAGACTGGGGCGATCGTCCATAAGGTGCAGTCTCTGGGAAAACAGGATTCTACCTGTGTCATCTTCTGAGTAACTAAAGTGCTCACGTTTGTCAACTGTCACTCCCTTGAATCCAGGGGTCTCCTGAAAATTGGGGCGTGTGTCCTCGTCCGCCATAATATCCGATTGCACAGATCCTATAGACAGATAACTGTATGTTCCACTGCTTGCTTGCAGGATGATGTTTAAAAATTTTCGTATTGATAGCTTGTTGACAAGTTCCAGTCTCCCTGAACTATATCTGCACGGTAGTACTATCTCACAAGGTCTGACACGGCACAGCTCCCTGACAGATACATCCCCAGATAAACACCCTACGCATCAATAATTACATGCGGGTGCTTAGTAGGGGTAGATATGTCCACTGTTCCCTATTTCTTGCTCCTTTGTTATCTTGTATGTCATTCACTCCATTCACAACACTGCTGTTTACATCATGGGTATTTTCCTTTCTTTCCTTTTTTCCTTTTTGGTTTTTATGTAATTTTACACCCATTAGCGATTGCCCGCTTCCCGTTCTGTTTTTGGGAGGCCGGTCCGCTTCTTATTGCATGCACTTCTACCCATCAAAGTAAGCACTGGTTTTATCATAATGTTTTAGAGATATATACGACATTCACTAAATGTATATACTATTGCTGTCACGTTATTTTCATACATGTTATCTATCTGTTACCAGGTCACCGCGATCTTAGCTAGTGACAACGGGCTGCCGGAGAGTCTCATAGAGACAGGATGTTTAGCACGGTCACCTAGGTTACAACCTGGCTTGCGTTCCACCCTGCGCTCCACACACCGGGAACTTGCCTTGATGACGCATAGGGCTCCTTCCGGCTTATCCATTTCCGGGCTCCCGGCGCCCCTGCACGAGCTAGAGACGCGATGAATGGCTAAATCACTAACACTGTGTGCTATATAAGGTAAGCACTTTGCCATGTAACATTGTCTTCACTTGTACCTTGACAAAGGGGTGATTCGATACCCCGAAACGTTGGTTCCTGACCTTTTGAAATATACCACTTGAAAAATCCTTGGAGTGCCGCTGCCTGTCTCTTGTCTGTCTACAAATTGTTTCCAGAAGGCACCCAGGTATTTGCCCCCCCACAGTTGGAGTGCCAGTCCGCCCTCTACAAATATATATATATATATATATATATATATATATATATATATAGAACAGGAAAAGATTCAGCACTCACGCTGGATAATTCAGCTTATGCCCCGGGTGCCATCCAAAACATGGTAGTAGAATGGGAGAGAGAAGCGTCACTCCAGGGGACTTTTTAGATGCTTTTATGTATAAACAAGTCCGGGTACACGAAATGTCAACATTTCAATGTAACAGGTACATTTTTATCAAGACAGTATGCCCTGACAACAAAGACTAACAACCCGTTTGAGCTGCGGGACAGCATTAAATACTTACAGGTCCACACTTGATCAGTCGGGTGGCCGGGTGTGCGCACTGCCTTCCCTGGAACGGAGCTGGACAGACACATTGACTTACTTCCTGGTAACCCGGTTACCCGGGACGCATCGGGTCAGGAAAGCCGTCCCCGGCCACCAGACCAATCACCGCTGCACAATGACGTGGAGGACGGGAGGGAGACAAGGAAAAGACTGCAATGACAGATTACATGAGACATCACTGTGACAGGTTACTGTGACATCGGCAGTGGCTAAATAAAGGGACAAGACATGGCTAAAATAAAATATTCCAGTTCATCCATTCATTCAGACCATAAGGTCTGACAGTGTTCAATTTATAAATCCAACGGGATTCCATTTTCAAAAGGAGACCGTCCCTATCACCTCCTCGCTGTATTGGAGGGACATGGTCGATCAATTGGAATTTGATGTCACTCAATTTATGGCCGGCCTCTAAGAAATGCCTGGCCACCGGCTGGTCGGCTTTTTTAGTGCGAAGGGCAGTGCTAATGGAGGAGCGATGTAACGCCATCCGCTCTCGAATAGTGCGAATGGTTTTCCCCACATAGTGGAGCTTGCAGGGACACCAAAGAATATAGATGACATGCATTACAAGGCACGTTAATACATGTCGGATGGGGATATCTAACCCACTGATGGGTTGTTGAAACATAGTACTGGCCACCATGTCCTTGCATGTGGTGCATCCCAGGCAGCGATAGCAGCCAGGGGGTCGCCGGAGGAAGGTGCCAGTGGTGGCTTTTGTGTTGTCGAACCCAGTAATGTCCGTATGGACCACATGGTCTTTGATGTTCCGACCCCGGGTGTAACATGCCATGGGTCTTTTGGACTGGAGTCCTGGTAGAGAAGGGTCAGTCTTCACAATGGGCCACAAGGCTCGGGTGGCCCTTTGTACCACTGGACTGGACAGGGTGAATTGTTGTTTTCACGGGATCACCTCCTGGTTGTTGCGGGTGGTGGATTGTAATAACTGCTGACGAGGTATCTGCAGGACTTCAGCTTGGGATTGACATAGGGTCCGAAGATCATACCCCCGGCTGGCGAATTTCAGCACCACTTTGTTGGTACTAGCCACAGCTGCCTCAGAGTTACTGGAAATGAGTGCCACTCGCATAAGTTGTGATTTGGGGAGGCCCATTTTTAAGGGTTTCGGGTGGTGGCTGGATGCCAGGAGGAGGGTGTTGCGATCAGTTTGTTTTGAAAACACTTTAGTGTGTATAACACCTTGCTCCAATCGTACACACACATCCAAGAAGCTAATGGTGGATTTGTCAATGTTGACAGTATATTTAATGGGACTGTTGCTCTTGTTGATTTTCTCTATGTGCTCCCGCAACACTGTTTCAGGTCCAGACCACAAACAGAACACATCGTCGATGAATCGGCAATATGTGACAATATATTTGTTAATATGTTCATTGGAGAAGAATTTGTCATTTTCTTCGGCAAACATATAGATGTTCGCCAGGCTTGGCGCTACCGGGCTGCCCATGGCACACCCCGTGTTTTGTTGATAATACAGCCCATTATAAAGAAAATAATTGCGCTCCAATGTGAGAGCGAGCAATTGGCAAAACAACTCTGGGTCCAATTCATCAATGTGGTTTTCACGTATAAAGGCAGCAACTGCTGCGACCCCAGCGGATTGTGGGATCAAGGTGTAAAGGCTACACACATCAAGGGTAACCAATACCGACTGTGGAGGAATATGCTGGATTCTTTGGAGATGGAGTAAAAAAGCTGTGGTATCCTTAATATACGTTGTTTGACGTTGGACGTGGGGCTGGAGAATAATGTCCAGGAGTTTAGCCACTGGTTGGTATAACGAATTGTTTGCCATGATGATTGGGCGGCCCGGGGGATCTGTAATGGATTTGTGTATTTTCGGGACCGTATATATTAATGGGGTAACTGGATGCGTTTGAGTGAGTGATTTGGCAATGGTGGGGTCAATGGTGCCCTGTGCAACCGCACTGCGTAATAAATTGTCCAGTTCTACTTTATATTCAACTGTAGGATCTCGTGGCAATTTAGCATATGTTTTGGAGTCCCCTAGATGGCGTTCCAATTCAGTCTTGTAAGCTGTCAGATCCTGTATCACTATTGCCCCGCCTTTGTCCGTGGGGCGAATAACGATATCTCAATACTGACTGAGATCTTTAAGTGCATTGCGTTCTAATTTGGACAAGTTGTGATGAACACTGGAGACGGCGATGTTGTACTTGATGACAGATTGGTTAACAAGTCTAGAGAATGAGGTTAGAGAGCTATTGGCTGACTGGGGGTCAAATGTAGACTTGGTCCGTGACCTCACAAATTTTTGAATATCGGAGATATCAGTGGGTTCATTGGCCTGCTGGAAATGTTCACGTAGCCTGAGAGATGTGTCAAACCAATGGCGGTCTATTTCCCACTGGAGATCGAAATGGGGGTTGGTGGGGATGAAGCTGAGCCCTTTATTCAGTACCCCTGTTTCAGCAGGGGTCAAGATGCGTGTGGAGAGGTTGTATATTAGGTTAGTTTGAGGGCCTTGAGCTCTCGCAACCCTCTTGTTCTGGCGCCCACGGCGGTCGGGCGTCCTCTTCCTCTTCCCCGCGTTTGCACTTCTGTGCCAGTTACTTCTAAAGGGCCAGCACCGGCTGTACTATCCTCAGGGTCTCCAACTCTAAAATCACTATCGGAGTTTGACGTGCCCAGGTCGTGAGCTCTATTTTCGCGACGACGGCGGTAGCTGTTGGTTTTGCCGGGGTACTGTGCTTTTGAGTCCCCGCCCATCAGCCACCGGTAATTTTTGTTTTCTTCATAATCACGGGCTACACTTGTGAATTTATTTGCTTTAAACTTAAGAAGCTCCTTCCGATAATTGTCGATTTTGAGCTGGAGATTGCGATGCCAGTCTGGGTTTTCAGATGCTAAAGAGGGAATGTCGTGTGCAGCTTCCATGGCTGCAATCTTATCCTTCGTAATTTGCAGCTCCTTGGCTGATTCCTGGATGACTAGTAGCATCAAATCGTTGCTGCATTTGTTAAGGATCCCTATCCACTTGACACAAAAGTCAGGGTTAAATCGATCGATGGTCGGAGAATTTCTAATGCGGAATCCTCTGGGGATATGTTGCAGCCAGTAATACTTGGATAAAGATGTGCCATGAAGCTGATACACACGGTGCGATTCTCGCATGGCTGGCTGCGCTCGCCATGATTTGGGCATGGTGCCTAGTTGTACTTGGCACACTATTATATTCTCACTCTGACCATTTGGATAGTAAAATATGAACAACCACCTTTTTTAATAAAAAAAAATCATGAAAAACTCATGCCAACTTTTGACTCAATCTTGCCTATGTCGACCATAAGCATGTGTTGACCTTTTGGAAGTGTTGACCTAAGCTATGTCAACCATTTTTAGGTGTCAACTTAGTCACTGTTGACCATTACTGGTTCACCTATGGCCCTCCAGCTGTTGTTACATAGTTACATAGTAGGTAAGGCTGAAAAAAGACTTGCGTCCATCTAGTTCAACCTGGTATAGATATCCATTGCTGATTTGGTAGGTTCTGGTATTTTACAGACAAATTATATTTCTTATTTGTACCCATGGATGTTTTTCTCCAGTAAATGTTTGTCCAACTTTGCCTTGAACGCATTTAATGAGCCAGCCATTACCACCTCTCTGGGAAGAGAGTTCCAGAGTTTGACTGTTCTGACCGTAAAGAAATTCTTTCTACTAGCTGAATGAAATCTTTTTTCTTCTAATCTATACTCATGCCCTTGCGTCCTAGATTCCTTTCTAGTAGAAAATAGGGTGTGTGACAGTTCCTTATATTGGCCCTTGATATACTTGTACATGTTGAGCATGTCCCCCCTTAAACGTCTCTTTTCTAATGTAAATAGTCCCAAATTGCTTAATCTCTCCCTGTAGCTTAAATTCTCCATTCCCCTAATAAGCTTTGTTGCTCGCCTTTGGACTTTTTCTAATTCTATGATGTCCTTTTTATATTATGGGGCCCAGAACTGTACTCCATACTCTAGGTGAGGTCTCACCAATGCTTTATATAGTGGCATAATTACCCTTGAGTCCCTAGTTTCCATTCCCCTCTTAATACATGCCAGAATTTTGTTGGCCTTTTTTGTAGCTACATTACAATGGGCACTACATCCTAGATTGCTGTCTATTTGGACTCCTAGATCCTTTTCAAGTATGAAATTACCCAGTTCCTCTCTGCTAAGGTTGTAACTTGCACACTGGTTGTGTCTCCCAAGGTGCATAACCTTACATTTATCTACATTGAACCTCATCTTCCATTTTTTAGCCCACTCATCTAGAATTGCAAGATCATTTTGAAGCATGGTGACATCTTCTGGTGATTTGATGACTTTGCTAAGTTTTGTATCGTCCGCAAAGATGGATACATTGCTGAGTAACCCTATCCCAATATCGTTAATAAACATGTTAAACAAAATGGGCCCCAAAACCGAGCCCTTGGGCACTCCACTTAGTACCGGTATCATATCTGATACGGCACCATTCACAACCACTCTTTGTTCTCTATTACATAGCCAATTCCCTACCCATCTGCAGATATTTTCACCCAATCCTAGGTTCTCCATTTTATTAATCAATCTCTTGTGTGGGACAGTATCAAATGCTTTAGCGAAATCTAGGAAAATCACATCTACAGCATTTCCATTATCGAGGTTTTTGCTAACCTCTTCATAGAACCCTAGTAGATTAGTTTGGCATGAACGATTTTTCACGAACCCATGTTGGTTAGTACTGAGTAGACGGTGATTATCTAAATATTCCTGGATACCATCCCTTAAAAATCCTTCAAATAGTTTACCCACAATTGATGTTAAACTAACGGGTCTGTAATTAGCGGGATCTTCCTTTTTTCCTTTTTTGAATATTGGCACTACCTCTGCTATTCTCCAATCTTTTGGTACTATACCTGACGATAGTGACTTGCTAAAAATATAATGTAGGGGGGTAGCTAGTTCATCCCTTAATTCCATTAATACCCTCGGATGAATCCCATCTGGCCCTGGTGACTTATTTGTTTTGAGTTTGCTTAGCCTCAGTATTATTTCCTTCGGCGTGAAATCCACAATGAGATCTGGCTTATTTGTCCCGTTTGTGGTAAATGTTCGTTCCACAGTCTGCTCTCCCTTAGTAAATACTGATGAGAAGAACTCATTTAACAGTTTTGCTTTTCCCTTGTCCTCAGTAACACTTTTTCCACTAGTATCAGTTAGTGGGCCTATGTTTTCCTTAATTAAACGTTTACTATTTATGTATTTAAAAAACTTCTTTGGGTTGGTTTTGCTTTCAGTGGCTATGCACTCTTCATATAATATTTTAGCTGCTTTGATTACCCCTTTACAAGTTTTGTTTGATTCTTTGTATTTTGCGAACGCCTCCTCATTCAAGTTATTTTTATAGAATTTAAAGGCTCTGGTTTTATTGTTGATAGCTGACCTTACTTCTTTGTCCAACCATGGTGGCTTTTTTTTGTTGAATTTACCTTTAATTACTTTAGGAATGTATTCAATAGTTAGTTAGTTAGCACCTTTTTTAGAGTATCCCACATTTCCTCTGCATTTTTTCCCTCCATAACCGTTTCCCACCCAATTCCTGTAAGGGCTTCCCTGAATAATTCAAAGTTCGCTTTTCTGAAGTTTAGTATTTTTGCAGATCCTTTTTGATGTAATTTACTGAAGTTGATTTCCAGTGAAACCATATTGTGATCACTATTCCCTAATTGTTCAATTACTTTTGTGTTTGAAACTAAGTCTGTGTTTTTTGTTAATACTAAGTCCAAGAGCGCCTCATCACGAGTTGGAGTTTCTACCGTTTGTGTAATAAAATGGTCTTTAAGTAAGCTTAAGAACCCATTGCTTCTTGCTGATTTACCTGTTTCGTTTTCCCAATCAATGTCGGGTAAATTAAAATCCCCCATAATTAATACCTGACCCTGATTTGATGCTTGTTTGATTTGGTTTAAAAGAAGAGACTCTTCCCTTTCATTTATATTTGGTGGTCTATAGCATACCCCTATTATAAATTTGTTTTTTGGTTTTTTATTATTGTCGGTTATCTCTGCCCACACTGTCTCTGAGTTGTCGTCTTCCAGGTCTGTGCTCATATTTTTCTCACATGATGTTAAGTTATTATTTACATATAGGCACACACCCCCGCCCCTTCTATTTTCCCTGTCTTTCCTGTAGAGTGTATATCCCTCCATGTTTAATGCCCAGTCATGCGACTCATTACACCATGTTTCTGTAATACCAATGATGTCGTAGTCATCCCTACTGATCACCGTTTCAAGCTCCCCGATTTTACTCACTAAGCTTCTTGCATTAGCCAGTAAGCATTTTAATTTATGTTTATTTTTAGATATGGCTCTAATATTGTGATTAGTTTCACCCCAGGACCCATTTGAATTCTTTACTAGCTTCCTCTTTCCCCTCTCCCCTTCAATAGACTCTAGAGGCCTCCCCACCATGCACACTGCCTGCCCTCTCCATAGTTCCGGGAATTCTTCCTCTGTCATTCCCTCCTTCCCGTATACTAAGATCATCTGTACCTAAGAACTGTAATGGGGTAACGTGTGGTTGTGAAACTACAAGTCCCATCATGCCTTGCCACAGTTTTGCGATTAGCGAAGGCTAAAACTATGGCAAGGCATGCTGGGATGTGAAGTGTCAGAACAGCTGGAGGGCCACAGTTTGGCCGTTCCTGACCTAGATATTGTCTATCCACTCACTGCATACCCTTTTCAGCCTTTGCTTATCCGGCATCAACAACTCAGATGCTAATAAACCACAAAGAGGCCTTTGTGTATAGTGATACAAATGCTGAGGCTACACAGAGCCACAAGGACGAGGAGAGACGGGTGCACACATCTGCCTCCTCATTAACACCATCCACCCCAGACACTCCGAATCCGATCTCCTTAGCTCCAATCACGGCTGTTGTCACATTAATGATAAGGTATTGTAGCGGCAGATGCAGCTGTTATAAAGTATGTCCATATTTATAAAACGTTACAAGCAATGTCATAAAAATACATAATATTATTGCAGATTTGTTTGAATTATTCTTTCCAAAAATGCACAAGTATGGGGCCTTATTTTGGTTCATTCTTTCTGACAAAATCCTTCTTAGATGGACAAAACCATGTGCACTGCAGGGGGGGCAGATGTAACATGTGCAGAGAGAATTAGATTTGGGTGAGTAATTTTGTTTCTGTGCAGGGAAAATACTGACTGCTTTATTTTTACACTGCAATATAGATCTCACTTTGAAGTAAAACCCCACCCAAATCTAATTCTCTCTGCACAAGTAACACCTGCCCCACCCGCAGTGCACATGGTTTTGCCCATCTAAGAAGGATTTTGTCAGAAAGAATGAACCAAAATAAGGCCCATGGTTCCTAGAATGGCTTGTATATCCCAGCCTGGCTCCGTAGCTGACAGAGCTTAGATCTGGCTCCAGGAATCTCTGGTCTGGAACACGAGCAGGCAAAACCGTTCCCCACTCATTTCCAAATTCATTTTTGTCATTGTGCTAAATACAACTTGCAGATAGACACCTTACCCATTCAGGCTCAGTGGGGAGAGGCCTGTGCTCTGTGCCAATGGATTTGGGAAGGTGTCAATGCTGTTATTGCAACTATTAAGTCTTGCTCTGTATAAGTAATAAGTGATCCAAAGTGGATATTAATGAATATAAAACCCAGGGGGTTATATATGTCTGCTGATTGCCCCCAAAATACACCTGGAAAATACAACTCATTTTCCAGGCATATTTGGCAGAAACCTGCATGGATCAGTCAGATAAAATGAAATGTTAAAAATAAATAAATAATTTACGAAACAGCGTGGGGTCTCTCCCCCACGGCTGTAACCAGCCCCTGGTTCTAGAAATTCAGGGAACAATTAGTAGGGTATCCATAGAATTACTACAACCAGCACCAGGCTCATGAGCCGGTCCTGGTTCCCAAAATATGGGGAACAAAAGGAGTAAGGGTCCCCCATATTCTGTGAACCAGCACTGCGCCCAACCAGCCATCAGGGTAATGCCGAAGCCGGTGGAAACGTTTTATACAAGTTCCCCTGGCCAAAGCATTAAACTCCCCCCTGACCAGTCAGCCTATACAGGGACCCTGGGGGAGTGAAAGGGGTCCCCCCCATCCAGAATTAACCCTGCCCGGGCTGAATCCTGGGGTTGGGACAGCCTTTGTGTAAAAAATAGGTACTTGTCAAAAAAACAAACTCAGTATCCAGTTTCTTAGCGCTATTGGCTGCATAGCGGACAATCAGGGGATGACTTTCAAAACCATTCAGGACTTTACGGGGGTCTGGGGCGGAGCTTTACTCCGCGTTCCGGCACTTTGGAAATCATCTGGTTCTCCCCCATCGATGGCAAAAGTATTTGACATCGGCCATAAACCATCAATGATTTTGAATAATCGATGGTCGATGACCATCCCTACTTCAGATACTATTGGGCAGTTGTGTCATCGCAAACCTCTGTCGTGCTTGCGGTTGTATCAAGGCTGTCAATGGGGAGTGCAGTGCTGTCCTCTAATTTGGCCTGATCCAGCATAACTGGTAACGTGTGGGGAATTTAAATCTGTGTAATGATTTTTACTGATCCAATGAAGGGTAGTTTTGAGCGAAGGGAGTCATTTCTGGGATTTTAAATTAAAAAAATAAAAGTAGTGATAATGATGATTTTGTATTACTGCTTTACAACAATATAAGGTCAGCTTTTTATAAATACATTTTTCTGTGTTTTGTAGATTTTGGTTTTTATAGTCAAAACAATTTGGGTGGTCAAGAAGCTGCACTGAGCAAAGATTTCTGGGCTCTCTCTACGACCCAGTTGGCCCAGACTTTTAACACTGGACGGAGGGGGGGGGAGGGTAATATGGGGAAGGGTACCTGCTTCCTACCTTACTCAATTAGGAAGGGAGTCCCTTCTCCCCAGCCAACACCAACTTCCCAGTGTTATTTGGGAAAATGGCTATGGCCACACCTGTACTAAGGAGGAGAGGAGGAGAAGGGGGGCCAGCGTACCTAAGGCTCTTCTGTGTCCCTTCAGCTCCCAGTACTTATTAGGAGCTTACCCCCCCTCTCGGTGCCACTGCATATGACATTAAGGCTCCACCTGAGATTCATTTAGTGTCCTTTTAGCAGGATCAGATGACATTCTGTAAGCACTTCAGGTAGGCCGTCGGCAGTCCATCACATCGGCAGTCCATCACGTAGGCAGTCCATCACGTAGGCAGTCCATCACGTAGGCAGTCCATCACGTAGGCAGTCCATCACGTAGGCAGTCCATCACGTCATAGCCATTCTCCTGGCAGACACATAGGAAACAATAAACCATAGGGCTATAGTAGTGAAGGCAGAGGTGGAACTACCATTGGTGCAGCAGGTGCATTGCACCGGGCCCCTGAGGACTAAGGGGCCCATTGCTGTCTAGACCAGCAGCTTGTACCCCTGTCACCCACTGGTATGGGGCCTAAATTATTATTTTGCCCACCACTAACAAGTTCCGCCACTGCGTGAAGGGATGCGTGACAGGGTTTAGGTCAACACATGAAATATGTCGACTTGTCTAAGGTTCACAGGGTCTCAAGGTCAACACAAGCATTAGATCGACAATGGGAAGGTTGACAGTCAAAAGGTTGACATGAGTTTCTCCCGTTTTTGTGCAGACAGGTGGTATTTCATACTCTATTATCCACTAGGACATGGAGAAAGTGTGCTGAGAACAACGAGGCTCCGCGCCCGAATCATGGCGAGTGCAGCGAGGGGTGACGCCGTACACTGATACAGTGTCCATGACGACTTACATCGAAAATTGAGAAAAAAAAATCAAAAACTCATGTTGACCTTTTGAATGTCGAGCTTTCCATTGTTGGCCTAATGCTTGTGCCGACCTTGTTGACCGATTTCATGTGCAGTCATAAGCTCTGTCAACTCTTAGTGGTCGAACTGATGTATGTATGTATGTATGTATGTATGTATGTATGTATGTATGTATGTATGTATGTCCTCCGTGCTGACCCTATCACATACCCGGTAGTGAAAGCTACAGTACGTCTTAATGGGTATCTCAGGGGCATTATGATCCACAAAGGGATACAGGTTGAGTATCCCTTATCCGAAATGCTCGGGACCACGAACATTCCGGATAAGGTTTTTTTTTTGTTTTTGGAATAATTTAACCCCTTCCCGACATATGACGTACATGTACGTCATATGACGGTTGCGGGGGAATCAAGCCAGCTCACGGAGTGAGCTGGCTTGAAAGAGAGCAGGTAATGGCTGTATATTACAGCCAGGTACCTGCTCTCACGGCAAAGCGCCCGCAGTGCTTAAATAGCTGATCGGAGGGGGGGCGCCCCCCTCCGGCGCCGATCGGGGCCCCCCGCGGCGAGATCGGAGGGTGCCGATCGGTTGCCATGGCAGCCAGGGGTCTAATGTAGACCCCTGTGCTGGCCATGTCAGCATTCCTATTACATCCTGCCTGAGGCAGGATGTAATAGGAAGTGCTGAAAATCACTATGTTCAGCCATAGAGCTCTATGGCTGAACCTAGTACAGGCGATCGCGCCACCTAGTGGTCAAGTACACTAGGGGGCCTTGTAGTAAAAGTAAAAAAAAAAAAAAAAAGGTAAAAAAAAAAAAAAATATTAAAAGTTCAAATCACCCCCCTTTCCCCATTTCACAAATAAAAATAAATAAAAAATAAAAAAAATAAACATATTTGGTATCGCCGCGTTCCTAAAAGTCCGATCTATTAAAATATAACATTAGTTATCCCGCACGGTTAAAGGCGTAAACGGAAAAAAATTCCCAACGCCAAAACTACGTTTTTTGGTCGCATCGCCTACCCAAAAAAATGTAAATAAAAGAGATCAGAAAGTCGCACATATCCCATAATGGTATTAATTAAAAAGTACACTTCAGCCCGCAAAAAATTAGCCCTCACCCTGGTCCGTAGGTGGAAAAATAAAAAAGTTATAAGCCGCAGAACATGGCGACGCGACGCAAATTAGAAAAACCGTAAAGTTTTCTATTTTTTTTTTAGTGGTAAAACGTAACGAAAACTATATAAGTTTGGTATCACCGGATTCGTAACGACCCATAGAATAAAGATAACCCATCATTTTAAACGAACTATGAACTCCAAAAAAACCGTAACCAGCGCAAAATTGTGGAATTGCGTTTTTTTTCCTTTTTACCCCACATTGAATTATTTCCTGATTCCCCAGAATATTATACGGTATAGTAAATGGCACCATTAAAAAGTACAACTTGTCCCGCAAAAAAAAGCCCTCATGTGTCTATATAGCCGGAAAATTAAAAAAGTTACGCTTATTTGAACGCGAGGAGGAAAAAAAAAAAAAAGTTAACAAAAAACGCCGGGTCGGGAAAGGGTTAAAAAAAAAACATACTTACCTGTCCCCTTGTGGTGCCCCAATGGTCCCTCGGCATCCACGGTGTCCCCCGGCATCCACGACAGGCCTCCAGCATTACCTCTGGCGTCTCCATCGGTCCCAGGAGTGCATTGCATTGCATTGCGGGGAACGAAAACAAAAAAATTCATACAGTATTCCAAAAAAAACCATGGTTTTTGGCATAATTCGGATAATGGATCTCCGGATACAGGATACTCAACCTGTATAATATTATTTTGTTTCTTTTTTTGTTTTGTTATTAATATGGCGCCCCCTAGTGTCAGGAGCACAGTATAAGAGCAATTACAATTATACATGTAAGCAATACATTCTTCTTCTTACCAAGCTTCAAAAAAGGGATAAACAACCAACCAATCAGCTCCTAACTACCATGCTACAGGCTTTGGAAAATGACAGTTGGTGACTGATTGTCTTTTTTTAAAGCTTGCTGCATCTGGCCCACAGTGAGATATTAAGTCAAAACAGAGATACGGTTAATGACAGTACCCATCAATTGCTCAGTGGCAGACACTGGTGATGAGTCACAATGTGTGGGGCAGCCTAGAAATCAGGGATCATGCAGGGTGAGAACTAAGAGGGTGTCTGCTTCCATTCAGTTATGCAATAAGGTATCATGTTATGTATCTTGTATGTCATTCTACCATTGTTACATTTACCATGTAACCCAGGGCTGCCGTCTCCTCTCCAGGAGAAGCCCAGAGAGGAGACTGTCAGCAGCACTTCGGGGGGTGGGGCCTAATGTAGATGTCATCAAGCCCCACCCCTGTACAGCAAATCCCACAATTTGTGGTTCTTCACAATTTGTGGTTCTGGGGGGGGGGGGGGGCAAAGTGGCGTGATTTGCATCCTTAGCCCCTTCCCCTCTACAGAAAATCTGCGAAATTAATGCTGCCACGGGGGAGATGGGGGGAGGAGGAGGTGACAGTATCTGGGATGGTTGCCCACCTTTCCGGGGGGACACAATTTTCAGGAGCATCCCGGCCATTCCGGGAGGGTAGGCGACCTGGATGTCCTGCTTACTGCTACCGGCAAAAGTCGTCCTCCTGGACAACTTGCGGGAGGGCTACTTCCATCCGAAGCAGACTGCGATGCAGCGGATGTCCGGTTAGCGCCGTTTTGGCACCATTCACACCATCCACTTGGGGGGGGAGGGGTAACCAACTTATTTGGGTATAAATAAGAGACCATAATGCAGTGTTATAATACAAGGTTCGAAAAGCATTGAGTCACTGTACTATTCATCTGGACCAGCTTGCTGAATCGCTGCACCGGGACTTGAACTTGGATTCTGGAAAATACTCCCTTAAAATGGTGGACAGTTGCTATGGTTCCTGGACATTCTTCAGTACCACCTGAGCGGTAGATACCTGTATGCTATATTTTTTAACCACATTGTGAGTGCATTTGTAAAATAAATGTATTCTTGTTTAAAAGGTAATGCACCAGTAGTGCTATCTGTGATTCCCTTTTCCGTATCCCAATAATGGAGATTCAAATGAACTGACAACCGGATTATGGAAAACTGAATATTCTTCAATAAAACCAATAACCTGATTTGACTTTTATTACTGTAAGCAAATCTTTGTTCATGGTTTTTTGGTAAATGTATTTTGGTATAGGTGCCATATTGTGAGAGTAACCTCTTTCTTTACTGTTGCCTAGAGGTCTTAATGAAGACCTCATTGCTCTTCCTTTGTGCTGTAAGTTACCAATTCACTGAGCATTTGCATAATTGCTTTGTTTATCCAATACATTTCCAGGCACAAAATATATTATATCTACATAGTCAACCTCAATTATGGCCCGCTTGGCAGCAATGATCTCCTCAGGCGATAGCAGGCATACTGTTGGTCATCTTCCAGGGATCATCTCCCTTGAATATACAAACACTGCACAGTGAGGGCCATGGTGGGTATCAAACCCATGAGTGTGAGGAAGTAATGCTAACCATTAGACCATCCGTGATGCCCAAACTGCTTATTACACATTATACCACACACAGTAAAACCCCTTCCATAATTATGCCACATGCCATAAAGCCCTTTACATATTATACCACACGCCATAATGCATATTACATATTATAACAGACACCATAATGCCTATTACATATTATGCCACATAAATACAGCTTACCTACATGCTCGTTGCTTGGAGGTACCATTCTCGTTGCCAAAGGTTTCATGCTTGTTGCCATGGGATTACAAGATCCTTGCCAGGGGATTACATGCTGTGACCTTTGGGGGCGTCATGATTGTTGCTATGAGAGGAATTTTAAAAACTCGTTATCATGAGGGATTACATGCACCTTGTCATGGGGGTTTACATGCTCATTGCCATGGAGGGTTACATGCTCGCTGCCACAGGGGATTTCATGCTAATTTTCATGGGGAATGACATACTCTTTGCCACAGAGGGTTACATGTGCTTTGCCATGGTGGGTTACATGCTTGTTGCAATGGTGGGTTACATGCTTGTTGCCACAGATGGTCACATGCTTGTTGCCACAGGTGATGTGATTGGCACCACACTGGGGAGCCGGCAGTAGTTCTGCAGCTGACACAAGTATTGTAGTTGTCCGCTTGCAGTGAAGTCCAGGGAAGGGAGACAACTACAATACTTGTGTCAGCTACATTGCACAGCATTAGCCGCAGGCGGGTGAGCTGGACAGAGGCGTAAAGGAGGACAGATCTGTCCCCTAAAACATGCAGGGGTATACAGCTCCCCTCCCCTTCAGCAGGGACACACTGCCCTCAAAATGAGCAGGGGCACACTCCCCCCACCCCAGAAGCACATAGAAGGGACTCACTGCACCCCCCCCCTCCACCCACCATCAGCAGGGGCACGCAGACCCCTTCCCACAGCAGATACACACAGCTTCTGCAGAGATGGTGATGCAGCTAACGTGTTACAATATGACTGGCGAGTCGCTGCGCGCCCATACACGTGTGTCTAACAGCATTACATGTGTATTAGCCTAGGGCACCTGGAACCTTTAATCTGCGGCCACCAGACCTGGGTACTGTAACAATAATGCCACTACGTATCACCAGTGTAACAGCTGGGCTCCAACCACTCCAAAGACATTATATAAAATATTTGAACCCTTAAATGCAAGATACTGAAATCCAGGGGAAAGCTGACAGCCTGCAGAGGGTATTCTTAATGCAAACTGGACAAGACGATAATACTGGACGTCTGAGCAGGAGTTTCCATATGACAGAACCCTGTGCATTTACTAATGACCTCGATGGATCACGTAACCTTGAGTACTAACCATATCATATTGCCAATCTGCACAAGTGTAATAAATATCCCTGTGCTCTGCCCTCCGGCCGATAAAACACATTGCACTATTAATATTGCTGACAGTGAGCACGCGACAGAGGCAAGTTCATAAAGCAAATTAGAAGAACAATTTCCAGATTGCAGTAGATGCATAGTTTATGTCACAAAGGTCTTATTTCACATCCTAACATTATTTACCGCAACATTTAAACGACTCTAGTGTCAGAGAGAATAGTGTCCATATACTGATTTTCTGTACAGAGAGTTCTTGGTTTCATAATGGTTGCACTTCGTCATTGATTATGCAAAGCTCCCTTGGGTATTGGCAGGTGAATTCTACTTTGCCAAAACCCATGTATTATGCTCAAGGCCGGGCTGCCCAAATACCAGACAGGCCAACGGGCCTCTTAACCCCTTCAGTGGCACGCTTGAAATCTGTCGGGGCCAGCTGCACTAATGGCAGTGGTCACCCCAAAAGATTTCCGGGCTATGTCTATCCTCACCTCCCTGGGGATCACCAGCTGTGATTGTACAGTGTCCAGTAATTGGTAAAAATCATCACAGTGTTAAGTAAAAATCATCACAGTGTTAAGCCACAGTGTTGGACTCCTATTGGTTGGGGGTTGGGCTTAACTGTGTAATGGTTTATGCTGATTGCTGGGCTCCAGAAGGGGGCCTAGGAATCAGTGCTGGCAATCCCTGCCGAATTGATCCAGCACATATATTACATACAGATGTTGCGCCGCTCATCCAGCGCCGGCGCATGCCAGACCGCCCCCGCTGGCGAGCGGACACTACATCTGACTGGGACGCGCGAGCGTCCCACACACACGCGTCCCTGTTTACCGTTGGCCGGGGACGGGAACCCTGCCCATCTTCGCTGCAGGGAGACGGGCAGGGTTATGGGGGGAGCGGGAGGTGGGGAATGTGGCGGGCACGCGCGAAGTCTGGTGGGGGCTGGCGCATGGCGAATCCACAGCCAGCCCCTGCAATGAAGAGAGGCGTTCCATCTGTACATGATAACATGTATGTAAATATACATATATACAGATTACCCCCCCCCCCCCCCCCCCTGCAGTCTCTGGTTGGCCAACACATACATTTAAATTGAAAAATACAACACACCACTGAAGGTTCTGAAGAAGAGAGATTTATTACCAAAATTATTGGCAGATAGTCAGCGTGTGGGGGAGGTAACGGGGGTGGTTAGGGAAACACAGGCCTGTTGGAGAGCCCTGGGCACCTTAGACGAGCATAGGACACAACATTGGGTCTCCTGCAACACCATTGTCCGGCTGCGTGATCCATGGGGTGGTACAATTTGTCCTCCAAAGTTCCTGCAAAAGGCCAGGAAATTTACATCTACTTTTGGAGATTCTGGCCTCGGCACTTCTTCAACAGTCTGCAGCCAATGACAGGGGACCCGTACTGCACGTGTGCAAGGTACCGGACATTGGGACATGTGACACTCCTGTATCGGGGCTTGAGTCAGGCCCACTATAGATTGTATTTGCAAATGCATTTACGGGCAACTTTAAATTAGGCCGTAGATTCTGACATGTTATAGGTTCTGTGACCAGCATATACATATTACATACAGGCTACATGTAGACTGCCTTGAAAAAGAACAAAGAATCACAAAGGGATGTACAGTAACTGACGTGATGTTCAATGTTTTATGTTTGATGTAGACTTTCCTCCAGCTGCGGTAATATCTGATATTGACAGCCGAGGCTCCGAGGCATCCTGAGCTATCCATCTTTTTCATGTATTTTTGACACAATAAATAACAAGTTTACTTCTGTTTTTTTGGCGATCACCACACTTCATATTGGATGTTTTTCTTCAAAAGTCTTGTATTTATTTATCAAATGTGGATTTTTTTTTTTTTTTTAAAGAATTTATAAGGATCCAGGAGGAAAAAAGAGGGATGGGGGAGCAGTACACATGCAGTAACACTGTAATGGAGATATTACAATCTGCTAAAGAGACAACAAACCCCCCAAAACATCAAATCAATTTAAATACACAAGTATAAAGATCTGTAAAAAAAAATGACACTCTAGTCTGAAGTTTCGTAAACTCTGCCATTGCAGTCCAGGTTTTAAGAATCTCCATGCTTGAGCACAGGGTACTTGTTTCCTAGCAGTGTGGCGAGCGCAGCGAGCCCGCGAGGGGCGGCGGTACGCGTCCGCCGACCTTTTCATACCCCTACTATCCACGTCGGCGTGGAGTTGATTCTATAAAGTGTGGCGAGCGCAGCGAGCCACCGAGCCCGAAGCATGGCGAGCATCCGCTCGTGGCGAGGTATCCGCGTCCGCTCGCCACGCTTCGGGCTCAGTGGCTCGCTGCGCTCGCCACACTTTATAAACTCAACTCCACGCCGACGTGGATAGTAGGGGTATGAAAAGGTCGGAGGACGCGTACCGCCGCCCCTCGCGGACTCCAGTTCAACTGTTTTTTTATTTAATCAGCCACAGAACCTGTGTAATTAATATATGTCTGGAATTAAAGGGATAAGGTTTTAACCCTACTCTTAACACAATGAGCTGTCCTTTATGATAATTATCGCATATGTTAGTGCATATGTGATAATTATCTATTCCGTAGCCGGCGATGCGCAGCGGACTGCGGGCCAGATGCACTAAGCTTCAAAAGTGATAAAATGGAGAGTGATAAACAGCCAGCCAATCAGCTCCTACCTGTCATGTCACAGACTGTGTTTGAAAAATGTCAGGCAGGAGCTGATTGGTTGATTGTTTATCGCTCTCCATTTTATCACTTTTGAAGCTTAGTGCATCTGTCCCTGAGGCTGCGGATGTTAGTGCATCCCTCCCCTAGTCAGTCGCTGATGTTCTTTCTCCATTTCTCTGAGGTAGATTTAAGAATTCTACTCACAAGAAAGATAAAACAACCTCATGACACCCAATCAATAAAGAAACCGTAAATCCTTGGAAGTGATATACAGTAATACAATGTCTTATTATTTTTTCCACTAATGTCTTTTGTGAGTACTACAGAAGGTGTAATCTGTGTAAATCTAGAAATTTGTGATCATCTGCAAAGAAAAATAACACAATAATAATTCCTTTATCTCCTCAAGTTTACTCAGCATTTGCAGGCTAATTGATCCCCCGGTGCTATCCAATTAGCCCCGAAGAGTGGCCGCCGGCAGCTACAGTATCATTTCAGCAGGCTCTGAAAAAAAAAAATGCCTGATAAAAAGTCCATTTTCAGCACCCCAGAACCGGAAACGCACAGGTCTGTGAAATTATCATGGATGCTATGCCCGAAAATAATATTTTTTTTGTCAGGAGCATATTGAGTAGCCCTCAAAAAAGGCTAAAAAAAAACCTCACAGTTTCACACATGAGAAAATATTTAGGCTAATTGAATTCCCCCTTAATTTCTTTCAATTCAGTATATTGCACTAGTGACAGTACCTATTTGTATCAGAAACCTGGTGGTAAATTAACTAATGTGCTGTTTTTTATAATTGGAAAGGTTGTCTATAGCAACCAATCAGATTTGCCTGCCACGCCGCCCCGCACGGACCCCCACCGCCTTGCACCGACCCCCCCATCACCTATGTCCGGGCAGCACAGTGCTGTGCTGCCCGGACCAGTGACCACCTCCTCCCTGCACTGTAAATCCTCTTCCAGGTACAGGGAAGAGGGGGAAAGCCGCCCGCCCACAGCAGCAGCCGCCGTGTAAGGGAGGGAGGGAGGGAGGAGCCAGCAGGGACCCGCTGCGCATTGCCGGCCACAACGCAAAGGGCAGCTCTTAACGCAAGAGCCAGCCTTTGCCATAATTACCGCATATATTAGTGCATGTGCGATAATTATGTCTGCGGTAGCCGGCGATGTGCGGCGAAGTGGGGGCGCGGATGTTAGAGAATCCCGCCCTCAGCATGGATCGCTAATCTGAAAAGTTGCAGATGACTGTGGTCAGAAATCACCAACCCAGACTGAAGGAGTAACCGCACCGTTCAAATTTGCGAATGATTTGCGAATGGATCAATAATCGGAATCGCAATACTCAATTTCCAAAACATCCAAAGATTTTGCCGTCTGTGCAAATCTGAGTAGGTCTGAGGCTGTTCAATAATTCCATACTGGATTAGGCCTACTATTTGGTGTGACCTCATTTGCGACAGAACAGTACCCGCTGGAGGAAAATTCTATATACAGTTCTATATTGTTGCATTTTAGTGTTTTAGTAACAGTTCTCCTGTCTTTAGGAAAGTAACTTTAATTGTCTCACACTGTGATGTGCTTTTACATGTTTTAGGCTGGATGGGAGAGGGCTGGAAATCTCATCAGTAACGTGCAAATTCTGTTTCTCACTTTAAATTGACAGAAGGCTATTCCTGCAGATTGCCGTGTGTGGAAGATGAGTTTTGTGCCAGTGTTTGTGCTGTCATTTGCTGAATGTATTTGAGTAGAGGTCTTTGCAAAAATAACCCCAGACCGATTAAATATTATGAACAAAATGGAAAATAAAACCGATATACAGTATACATATTTGGTAGATATTTAACAGCAGGCTTATTTATATAAATGTTCTCTAACAAATAGTTCCACGTGCGTTTCACCGTCCGGAAATGATAGATATCCGGATATCCGGTAATGCAGTTAGATACAATTTACAAAATAGTTATTTTTCTACATTCAGAATACTAATGTTAAACACTAAATATTGTAATAGGGTCTGTCTCCTACCCATGAATAAGTGTGTATATTTGTATTTTGATTTGTCTAATCGATTATTTGTATGTAATTAGACTGTATCAGGTGTGCACCATTTATAATTATAGAGGGTATTTAAACCCCCCATTAATACTTCACCAAACCACCTTAAAAAAGCTGCAGGAGCAGTGAAACGCATTGGTGTTTTATAGCTGATGCCATATAGCCCTCCATCATTTATCGCCCTCCCACGTCCATCTTCGGTGACCCAACCAGTCCCTACATTGTGGATCCTACTAAAAGAATATACCATCACAGTCATCCTCAAATAAATCTTGTACTACCTCGTTTGACTGCTATTGCTATTGTTGTGGAGGAATGCCACCTCTCCAATTATCCACTGTCAGTCCTTCTTCCATCCCCATTGCATCCACCTCTATCATTACCAGGATTCTATCCTCTCTCTCTCACCGTAATGGGATTTGGATGATAAGTTGACAGTCAAAATGTCAACAGTCTATAGGTGAACAAATGGTCAACATGTTCATAAGGTCGACAGATTCAAAATAATTCAAATGTTCAACGTGACAATGGTCAACATGTTTTTTTTTTTTTACTTTTTTTAATGCATTGACAAGATTGGGAACAGTGATATGTGCTGCGCACAGTGGTAACTGAGTGATACACCTTGCCCGAAGCATGGTGAGTGAAGCTAAGGGTTTCTTAAAATATATTTATCCGTGAAATCCTGAGCACATCTATATGTCTATAAAATAACACTTGTAATATAATAAATCTGATGCCCCAGAAGATGCTGCATTAAGGGAACACCTTATCCAGTTTTGGTAGATTGTTTATTGGATACAGGTTCTTCTAACACTCACAGAGAGGTAAGAATAGGGGGAGGGGGGGGGAGGGGGTGGTGGTGCTGCAGCACGGTTCAAAATTCAAATAGGGTAGCCCCACCCACTGCCACCAACTGCCACCAACTGCCATTCCAAACTGACTCACCGGTAGTTGGTGTTTCTCCCCATTTGAATTTTGAACTGTGCTCCAGCCCCTCCTCTGGAGCCGCCACTGGTTATAACACAGAGACTGCCACAACAGGATACTCCAACTGAAGATGTAATTTTAATTTCTGAATCATTCTCTCTTCATCAATGTTGGAATGACAAATAAAGCATTTACATTCAATTAGTTTCACTGTGATACATTTATCAATAAATTACATCTGAAATGCAATAACCAATTTTATCACACTGGAACTCTGCAGACAGAGGGGGTGAGATTTAATAGGATGAGAGATTCAGAAAGTGAGAGATTTGGTAAGAAATCTCCAGTTTTTGTAAAGCAGCAATCATTTACACTGCAAAATCACACAGGTTTTGCAGTGTAAATGATTGCCGCTTTAAAAAACCTGGAGATTTCTTACCAAATCTCTCACTTTCTGAATCTCTCATCCTATTAAATCTCACACAGGATCTCTTTTACTGCAATAAATTCAAGTTTAACAGAACAATATAGCTTTGCCTAAGTATATCGTTAGACTATTAAGCACACTTAAGCTGTGTACACACGGGGGTGAAAGGGGCTGAAATCGCTGGAAATATGGTCGCAGGCGACCATATTGCCAGTGATGGGAGTGTGCCCCGGGGATAAATCGCCGGGTGCGCCCTCCCATTTTCAGCCCCTTTCTAATCGCTGATCGCAGGAGCTTGCTCCTGCGACCAGCTGATTACCTCTGCGGCACCGCCGGCAGAGGTTCCCTTTCATCAGCGACCATATCTGGTCGCTGATGAAAAGGAGAAACTGAGCAATATATTGCAGCCATATATGGCTGAGCAATATATCTCCCCCGTGTGTACGGGGCTCTAGGCCATTATTCAGATCTGATCACGGTACAAATTTGTTCTCAAAATGGGCAAAACCATGTGCACTGCAGGTGGGGTAGATATAACATGTGCAGAGAGAGTTAGATTTGGGTGAGTTATTTTGTTTCTGTGCAGGGTAAATACTGGCTGCATCATTTTTACACTGCAATTTAGATTTTAGTTTCAACACACCCCACCCAAATTTAACGCTCTCTGCACATGTTACATCTGGCCTACCTGCAGTGCACATGGTTTTGCCCATTTTGAGAACAAATTTGTACTGCGATCAGATCTGAATAAGGGCCTTAGGCTCAGCCCTTGCATGCATTGTAAAAGTTCATGTTACATCACAGTAACCAGTGGCACCTAATATTGGCCCTTATTCTGATTGAGTCGGACGGCTACGTGTGCGGTCGGTAATTGCGCATGTGCAGAGGCGCGTCTGCACACGTGAGGTCCGTGTAGAAAACGATCGTACGGAATCATCGGAGCAGGGGGTGGAGAGGGGCGTGAAGGGATGTTTGGGCTCATTACCATATGCGTATGCCCCGCGTTTCATGGGCGTTCCCATGAAAACGCTGGGCGTACGTATGGTAAGGCGGCCGTGACGCACGTGTGGGGGGCGGACATATGACATAGCCGGATGCCAGCTGCCCGCCCATATCACTGCTTTTGCACTGAGAAATACGCAAGTGGTCTGGAGCACTCGGAGCTGTCTGACTACTCGGTCCAGCTTTAGATGGTCGGCGACCATCGGAGAATGGGGGAGGTTCCCACAGATGGGGGAGGTGTTCACATGAAACTTCCACTCGCGGTCCGTACGCTCGGCGTTTTACCGCATTTGGACGGTGTGAGTGATCCGTACGGTAGGTGGGGCTAAGAACACTCGGTTCCTGTCCGAAATACGCATCCGTCCGAGTCAACTAGAATAAGGGCCATAATGCAAACTGTGGCCCATATGAAATCAATATGGAATGTCATAGGCAAACACAGGGGGGTTTCTGGTTGCCTGGAAACCCCCCTCTTGGCAAGTGCGTTCATGTATAAAGGAATACATTGTTCCCATGCCTGGGCAATGATTGCAATGGTATATCTGTAAGTGCATAGGGCCAGATTAACAATTTGGGGGATGGGATATTGGGACTGCAGCCCCAGTTCTCTACATAAATTGAACCGATCATCATGACAGATGATGCTATTTACTGTTATATATTTAGGAAGACATTGGGGCGGATTTTGTAGGCAGTGTACACACTCACATGGCACTGACCACACCCACACATCACTGGTCACACCCACATAGCAATGGCCACACCTACATATCGCTGATCACCACACACTGACGTGGCCACACCCACAAAGCACTGCCCATGTCACTGGTTACACACACCCTCACTGACCACATAGGGGAGTTACACCATCTGTCAGTGAGTCCCAGATGGCGATGACTGGCAGAGTTTGGGGTGGCATTTGGGTGTGACAGTTGGTGTGGGACCCCTATTTGAATCTGGAGCTACCACTGACTATAACTAATGAAATCAGTATATAAACTATATTTTGTTATAGTAAATCCTGTCAATAGTTGCTGCAGAGCTTCTCATTGTTTCCCAGGGGTGGACAATAAGTGGCCCTCCAGCTGTTGATGAACCACACATCCCAGCATGCCTTGTATCAGTTTCACCTTGGCCAAATAGAAAAACTAAGGCAATGCATGCTGGGATGTGTAGTTCATCAACAGCTGGAGGGCCACTTATTGCCCACCCCTGCCTTAATGGGTACCATTTACAAGCTGGAAAAGTGCAGGAGTGGAGCAAATGTCCCTGACTTGATGGCCAACATTTGCATACAGTGCTACAGTACAGAGTATATATTATACTTTTTGAAGGGCAGATTCCTTGCACAACAGATTTGTGGTTTGGTATATTGATACTGTCTAATATTGCTTTTAGTCTACCCCATAACTATTTTCAGCTTTCCTATCCTTTCCTACAGTACAATAGGTATATCCTGGATATTTGTACATTTTCATGTCTAGATTACATTTGTAAACATAAAAATATAACACAAACTAATGATTTATAATATACAGGTGGAGGTGCTCCATCTGGCTAGGAGGTTAGAGCATCTCAAACGCAGGTGCGTCGCTGTCATTCGTTGGCGGGGAGCGGAAACCCTGCCCGTCTCCATTTCAGGGAGTTGGGTAGGGTTGTGGGGGGGGGTGGAAAGAGTCTGGAGAGCGGCGGGGAATGGCGAGGAGACAGGGGAGAGCTCCATCAGAAGGGGACACCTGACCATCTCATACGCGTGCGTCCACTTTCGGCTGCTGGTGGTTGGCGATTCCATCTCCAGCCCCCGGCAAAATGAGGTGAGCTACATCTGTATGTGTATATTTAAAAGTTACTTACCTGTCTTGTACAGTTTCAGGCCATCCCAGACAAGTAGCAATCAGACCAATAATCAATACATCGTTTATCCTGAGCAATATGCAGAGGTATTGTAATGGGAGTCCCGAATAATATACAATGGTATAGGCAAAAGAAGGGGGGGGGGGTTCTGGTTGCCTGGAAAACCCCCCTCCTCTTGGCAAGTGCCTTAATTTATAACAACAATAGCTGGTACATAATATGATCAATGCCATCACATCATGCAGTGTAAGGGACAGAGCAGAGCTACTGCACGTGTTCCAGCTTCTTCTGCCACATTTACTGTACTGTATGTGTGGATCTGAGCCCTCAAACATCACAATGGACCAGAGAGCAGCTGCCAGGAGTAAGAGACAGGAGCCTTACCATGAGGTGGGAGAATGCGAGCTTACAAAGTGCAGTACTAGGTCTGTTATGTTTGTGTATTTATTATGGTATGTTTAGCCTTCTCCTGACAACTTATCTTATTTAAATGTTTGAAACAGCCTATACTATAGACCAGTGGTCACCAACCCATCGCTTGCGAACTACTGGTAGCTGATGGTAGCGATCCGGGCGGCTCAGCAACTCTGTAGCCGCCCGCCCATACCTCCATCGCCCGCCGCTACCCTTCTGGGGGGAGGACTCGGAGAGCGCATCGCTCGTCTCTCCTTCCCTCACTGACTGTATCCCTGTGACTGGAACGTGAGCCAATCAGAGCACGCGGGCCAGCATCCATTCAGGGGCAGGCCTACGAGCTTCAATTGGCTGACGGCCCAGTCACAGGGACACAGTGAGGGGAAGGAGAGATGCGCGATGTGCTGTGCTCTCCTCCCCTCAGAAGGGAAGCGGCATGTTCCCATGAAAATGCGGGTGTGGGGGGGGGGGGCAGTTGACATCACCGAATGTCAGCTGCCCGCCCAGTTCCTGTCAAGGGTGCATGCAAATCTAAGTGACCTGAGAGTCACTTAGCTATATGTGCTCGTTCCACATCATTCGCTGGTTGGTGATCATCGAGTGATGCAGGTGTTTTCCAAATGGCTGTTTATGGTAAACATCCACTTGCAGTCCATATGAACGAACTCTGTGTACAAGGGTGGGGCGGGGAGACCGGCATTCGGCGGGCTGCACCTGGGGACTCGCAAGGCTGTGAATTTGCAACCTTGCAGGTGGCCGCCACCGACCTGCTCAATAGGGAAGGGGGGGGGGGGGTGCGGGAGCTACCCGCAACCACTGCTGAGCCTGACAGACATCCATACCCTCCCCTCCTCTCTTGACTTACCATAACTTGGCTCCTGCTTCCCCATCTCCTCTTCCGCTGAGCTGCAGCCCGGATGTCCCGTAGCGCAGGATTCTTCAACCCAGGACGCCGGCAGCCAATTAAAATGCAGCACCGGCTGGTGAGCAAATCAGAGCGTGCATACCGACAGCCACTGTAATTGGCTGCAGGTACGCGAGCTCTGATTGGCTCAAAAGCCGGTGCTGCATTTGAATTGTCCGCCGGCGTCCTCGGTTGAATAAGTCTGTGCTCCAGGACCTGTTTTGTTCAGCGCACTGAGCGCAGCGCAGCAGAGGCAGTCAGGGGGGTTGCGGTTGGCAAAATGAGCTGCCCGGGCCCTTCCAGAGGCCGGGGCCCGAGACAGCTGTACCCAGAGGCACCCCCTTATTGGCGGCCCAGACTTCATGTTCATTTAGGGGGTTGGGTGCTGTGAATTATCTAGCGTGTACCCAGCTTTATCGATATATCGTCTAGTGTGTACGGTACTTGAGGTTAGTTGCATGGGGCCTTTATGAATGGTGCATGTGTGGGATTTTCATAGAATTGGAAATTCACGATTGTTATTGTTTAAAAACGTTTGACAAGCAGAAGATCAGCCACCGATCAGCCACCTACAGCAGAACAAACGTCCCACAGCCTCACGTTATGTTCCTAGAACTGTGATCGCATACTCACAGCAACCATTCCTGCCTGTACAAGAGAAATTGTGTGAGCATAATTACCACAAGCAGCATTCCTGCTGCCTAATGAGGCTGCGGGTCTCAAAGGACGCACTTAACATTTTTATTCCAATTAGCTACATCAACATCTGAACAAAGGTTTGTCTCCCAATAGAAATTTTACGAGTTTAAAAGTGCAATTGTTATGCCAACATTCCCTCATCGCGTACATTTGCGGATATTCAGCAGGCCTGGGATATTATTAAATATCCTTCTCTTATCATGATAGACTGCGCATACAGCCATGACTGTTTTCTAAATACTCTGATATGATATTTTTATTGAAATGAGCACCTGCCACATTCTTATTAAAATGGAAGAATGCCCCGAGAAAGGTGACCCTTGGGAATTACAACGAGCGGCGGCAGATTCTTAACTACATTCACAATAAGCATTATAAGAAAACTTGGCAGAGGTACAAGCGAGTCTGCCTGCAATTTAAATAGTCAACAAAGACAATTTTTCATACTTTTTTGATGATTACTAATATCACTTTTCCACCCAGATCCAGTACTGACCCTTTCCACCACGACTCTGACCCAGATTATTCCAGTGTCGGAGCTGTGTAGTAGTAGTAGTAGTACGTTTATTTATAAGGCGCCGCAAAGTGTCCGCAGCGCCGTACATAGCAAACAAAAAAAAACAAATTACAAGGTAACGTACAGGGTGTGTTGAAAGATACAGTATAAATAGGGGTATAGCGGGTCGAACTAAAATCAGCATCAGTTCAGAAGTAGGTGTCAAAATTGTCAAGGAGACTGAAGATGAAGTAGAGGAAGGGAAGAACAGGACAGGAGCACAGGTGAGGTAATGAGGTAGGGTGAGTACGTGAGGAAGGAGGGCCCTGCTCATAAGAGTTAACATACTAAAAATAGGTGGGTGGACGAACGAAATACAATAGGATAAGTAGGAACGGAGGGGAACGGAGGCAGGATAGGAGGATCAAAATAGGTTAGGAGGAGGGATAGGCTAGTCGAAAAAAGTGGGTTTTGAGGGAGCGCTTGAAGGAGGTAAGGGAATCAGATAGCCTGATGGGTGGCGGGAGGTTGTTCCAGTGCAGGGGGGCAGCGCGAGAGAAATCTTGGACACGGGAGTGGGAGGAGGTGATTAGGTGAGAGGTCAGTCGGCGGTCAGCGATGGAGCGAAGAGGACGGGAGGGAGTGTGGATAGAGATCAGTGAAGAGAGGTAGGGAGCTGTGGAGGAGGAGAGAGCCTTGTAGGTGGTGGTGAGGAGTTTAAAGAGAACTCGGAAAGGAATGGGGAAACAGTGAAGAGATAAACAGAGGGGGGAGGCAGAGGTAAAACGGCGGGAGAGGAAGATGAGCCTAGCAGCAGCGTTTAGAATGGATTGGAGAGGTGCGAGGCGGGTGAGAGGTAGCCCAGAGAGAAGGATGTTGCAGTAGTCAAGGCGGGAGATGACAAGAGAGTGAATGAGAATTTTGGTCGCGTCAGTGGAGAGGAATGGTCTGATGCGTGAGATGTTGCGTAGGTGAAAGCGGCAAGACTGTGAGAGAACACGAATGTGGGGGGTGAAAGAAAGGGAGGAGTCAATGATGACACCGAGGCAGCGCGTTTGGTCGGTGGACGTGATCTCGGTTTCACCAATGCTGATGGAGATAGTGGGAGAAGAGGGGATGTTCGGGGGATGGAAGATTAGAAGTTCAGTTTTAGCCATGTTTAGTTTCAGGAAGCGTTGGGTCATCCAGGCTGAGATGGCCGTGAGGCATTCGGAGACCTTGGACAGGAGTGATGGGGATAAGTCGGGGGAGGAGAGATAGATTAGAGTATCATCAGCATAAAGGTGGTAATGAAAACCATAGAAGCTGATGAGGGTGCCCAGAGAGGTGGTGTAGAGGGAGAAGAGGAGAGGGCCAAGGACTGACCCTTGGGGAACACCGACTGGCTGGGGGGTAGTAGGAGAGGAGGAGCTCGGAGTGGAGACGGAGAAGGAGCGATCGGAGAGGTAAGAGGTGAACCAGGAGAGGACCGTGCCAGTGATGCCAAAGGAGCGGAGGGTGTTGAGCAGGAGAGGGTGGTCAACAGTGTCAAAGGCAGCCGACAGATCAAGCTGGATGAGGATAGAGAAGAGGCCTTTGGATTTAGCCGATAGTAGATCGTTAGTGACTTTGGTCAGGGCAGTTTCAGTGGAATGTAAAGGGCGGAACCCGGATTGGAGGGGGTCTAGAATGGAGTTAGCAGTAAGGTGGCTTAGGAGACGATTATAGGTCAGACGTTCTAGGAGTTTGGAGGCAAAAGAGAGGAGGGAGATGGGCCTGTAGTTGGATGGAGAGTTGGGGTCCAGATTTGTTTTTTTGAGAATTGGGGAGACAAGAGCGTGTTTGAAGGAGGAAGGGAAGATCCCAGAGGATAGGGAAAGATTAAAGAGGTGAGCCAGGTGAGAGCAGACTGATGGACTGAGACGACGGATAATATTGGAGGGGATAGGATCGAGCGGGCAGGTGGAGGGAGAAGCGGATTGAAGGATAGAGTGGACTTCAGCAGCAGTGGTGGGGTAAAATGAGGACAGGGGTTGGAAGGAGGGGAGTGGAGATGTAGGAGGGGAGGAGGGAGAGGGTGAGGTCATGGCAGCAGTGATGGCAGTCCTGAGAGAGGAGATTTTGGTTGAAAAGTAGGTAGCAAAATCAGCGGCTACGATGGAGGACGGAAGAGCTGGAGGAGGGGGGGAGAGCAAGGAGTTGAAGGTGGCGAAGAGCCTGCGGGGATTGGATGATTGGGAAAGGATGAGGGGCTTAAAGTAGGATTCCTTGGCCAGAGCAAGGGCAGAGCTGAAGGACGAAAGAATGAATTTGAAATGGAGATAATCCGCAAGGGAGCGTGATTTCTTCCAGAAGCGCTCAGCAGTGCGAGAGCACTTTTTAAGGAATCGGGTGATAGGTGAGTGCCACGGTTGGGGGTTGGAGCATCGAAGGGGGATAGAGGAGGAAGGGCAGGCAGAGTCCAATGCCGAAGATAGGGTGTCATTATAGAGGGAGGCAGCGAGGTTCGGGCAGGACATGAGGGCGATTGGGGCGAGAAGAGGACACAGCGTGTTTGAGAAGGCAGCAAGACCAAGTGTGTTGACGTTATGCTGTGAGACAATGCGCTTGGGACGGGGGGTGGGAGAGGGGGAAGCAGTGAGGGAGAAGGAGATGAGGTGATGGTCAGAAAGAGGAAAAGCTGAGATAGTGTAGTCAGTAAGGGAACAAGAGCGAGAGAAGACGAGATCGAGGGAGTGTCCTTGGATGTGGGTGGGAGAGGTAGTCCACTGAGATAGGCCAAGAGAGGAGCAGAGAGAGAGGAGTTTGGAGGTGCCAGGATCAGCGGGGTTATCCAAGGGGATGTTAAAGTCACCAAGAATGATAGATGGCAGGTCGGAGGAGAGGAAGTGTGGAAGCCAGGCGGCGAAGTTGTCAAGAAATTGGGAGATAGGGCCAGGGGGGCGGTAGATTGCAGCGACACGGAGGTGGTAGGGGTAGTATAGACGGATAGAGTGAGACTCAAAGGAGGAGAAAAGGAGAGAGGGTTCAGGGTGAATGACACTGTGGGTGCATGAGGCTGAGAGGAGAAAACCCACACCGCCACCTTGGCGACCGTCAGGCCTGGGAGTGTGAGAGAAAGAGAGGCCACCGTGGGAGAGAGCAGCTGGAGAGACAGAATCAGAGGTGGAGAGCCAGGTCTCGGTGATAGCAAGGAGGTGGAATGCTCTAGAGATGAATAGGTCATGGATGGCAGGGAGTTTGTTGCAGATGGATCTGGCGTTCCATAGTGCACAGGAAAGAGGGGGGGTGGGTTGTGTATTTATGTGGATAAGGTTTTTGGGATTGCAGAAGCGAGGGGGGGTCATTGGGAGGGTGGGGGTGCGGGGGCGAGTGGTCAGGATAGGTATGGGATGGGAGGGGGGAGGAGCAGTTGGAGAAAGTGAAGTTGAGAGATTAACAGCCATGAGGAACCGAAGGTGAGAGGGTAGGTTAGTGAAAGCAGACAGAGGGATTTGGGAGGACAGACAGCGTCTGTAGTAGATTTGGTAGAAAACAGAGTGAGAGAGAAGGTAACAGGCAAGGAACTACTGTCAGAGAGGAGACCAGTGGGTAAAATCAGGTTGATTGAGTAATCCAATTAAGTATGAAACAACAACAAGTGAGAGGATGAAGGGAACAGAGAAGGTCAGAAGTGAGGCAAATGTGAGCAGGCGAGAAGAGGGAAACAGAATGCAATAAATGTGTGGCAAAGATAAGAGAAAATAATAGTGAATGAGTAAAATGAAATACAGGGGGAAATTTACCAATATGAAAAACCTAGTTTTTCGTATTGGTAGTTTCCCTACGACTGCATACGACTGTTTAAGTCGTATGCAAAGTCGTGTTCCGGAGGATCAGTTACAAAGCAGTCATATACGACTGCTTTGTAACCCTCCGATGGTGTAATGATTCGTATTAGCGGCCGTATATACGGCCGCTAATACGAATTATTTCTAGCAGTCTGCACGGATCAGTCAGATCCGTGCAGGCTGCAAGGTGTAAAAAAAAATAGAAAAAATAAATAAATTAAAAAAAAACGGCGTGGGGTCCCCCCCACAGCCATAACCAGCACCAGGTTGAAGGAGCCCGGGCCGGTAATTAAAAATCAGGGAGCCCGACAAATAGGGGTTCCCCGATTTTTAACAACCAGCCCCAGGCTCCAGGTCCGGGGCTGGTTCCCAAAATACGGGGGACAAAATGAGTAGGGGTCCCCCGTATTTTAAGAACCAGCCCCAGGCACAACCAGCCGGCAGGGTAATGTCACAGCCGGGGGACACTTATAATATAAGGTCCCGCGGCCAAAACATTCTCCCTACCGACCAGTCAGCCTGGCCAGTGGCCCTGGGGGAGTGGGGACCCCCCCAATGAAGGGGTCCCCCCCCTCCAGGACTTACCTGACCAGGCTGAAGCCTGGTGCTGTCCTCGATGCCCCTGGGCGGTGGGCATCGAGCTGATAGTGTTGTAAAAAATAGAAAAATCTATTGTTTTTTACTGTGGCACTACAAGTGCCAGCAAGCCTCCCCAGCAAGCTGGGACTTGGAGAACCACAAGTCCCAGCCTGCTGGGCATTAAAGGGCCCGCTGGCACTTGTAGTTCTACAGTTAAAAAAATAGTGCACAAAACACACTGACACACTTTTAAAATAAAACTTTATTACACACAAAGCCCACACATACTAATACTTACCTATCTTCTTCCCGTAGGTCGCCCTGATGTCCTGTGTCGGCGTCTTCTGGTCCTGTGTCGTCTTCTTCCTCCATGTCGACCGTCGCTGTCGCCGTCCGGATCCGAAGAAATCCATTTGGGAAGCTGTGGAAGAAAACCATACTCACCTGTCCCAGCGCGACGTAGTCCAGGTAAGGGTCTTTGCAAAAAAACAAAACGAGCACCCGAAACCAAGCGGACACGACGGAGACGCACGGTGTTTACATCGTGCGGCTCCTCCTCCCGAATGCCGCTATTGGCCGCCTTGCGGCCTAGCGGCCAATCAGGAGCCGCTAGGCCGCAAGGCGGCCAATAGCGGCATTCGGGAGGCGGAGCCGCACGATGTAAACAAACACACGTGCGTCTCCGTCAGTCCGCTTGGTTTCGGGTGCTCGTTTTGTTTTTTTGCAAAGACCCTTACCTGGACTACGTCGCGCTGGGACAGGTGAGTATGGTTTCCTTCCACAGCTTCCCAAATGGATTTCTTCGGATCCGGACGGCGACAGCGACGGTCGACATGGAGGAAGAAGACGACACAGGACCAGAAGACGCCGACACAGGACATCAGGGCGACCTACGGGAAGAAGATAGGTAAGTATTAGTATGTGTGGGCTTTGTGTGTAATAAAGTTTTATTTTAAAAGTGTGTCAGTGTGTTTTGTGCACTATTTTTTTAACTGTAGAACTACAAGTGCCAGCGGGCCCTTTAATGCCCAGCAGGCTGGGACTTGTGGTTCTCCAAGTCCCAGCTTGCTGGGGAGGCTTGCTGGCACTTGTAGTGCCACAGTAAAAAACAATAGGTTCATCTTTTTTTTACAACATTTATCAGCTCGATGCCCACCGCCCAGGGGCATCGAGGACAGCACCAGGCTTCAGCCTGGTCAGGTAAGTCCTGGAGGGGGGGGACCCCTTCATTGGGGGGGTCCCCACTCCCCCAGGGCCCCTGGCCAGGCTGACTGGTCGGTAGGGAGAATGTTTTGGCCGCGGGACCTTATATTATAAGTGTCCCCCGGCTGTGACATTACCCTGCCGGCTGGTTGTGCCTGGGGCTGGTTCTTAAAATACGGGGGACCCCTACTCATTTTGTCCCCCGTATTTTGGGAACCAGCCCCGGACCTGGAGCCTGGGGCTGGTTGTTAAAAATCGGGGAACCCCTATTTGTCGGGCTCCCTGATTTTTAATTACCGGCCCCGGCTCCTTCAGCCTGGTGCTGGTTTCGGCTGTGGGGGGGACCCCACGCCGGTTTTTTTTTTAATTTATTTATTTTTTCTATTTTTTTACACTGCAGCCTGCACGGATCTGACTGATCCGTGCAGGCTAAAACGCAAATAGAACAGGAAAATGGTGTTCTATTTTCCTGTCGTATTTGCGTGGGTGTTTCACACCACTAAGCAGCCGTATTGTCAGTACGGCTGCTTAGTAAATCAGAAACCACCATTCTTTTGAATGGTGATTTCTGTCGTATCCTATCGATGGTGTAGGGCATTCGTATTTGTAACTACAAATACGAATGTTCCATCTTTAGGACTACGAATTGTTGTATTTTTGGGATTGTAAATCCCGAAAATACAAATTCGTAAAAAAAAGGTGTATTTCTCCCTACGAATACACCTTTTTTCTATGAATCCATTTTAGTAAATTTCCCCCACAATGTTGGAAAAATATAGATACAATGAATTAAATGTCAAAATTGAGCAACAGGTTACAATAGGATAGAAAGAAGATGAATATATTACAATAAAACAGAATATGAAAATTTAGACTGTGTTCAAACTCACCTTTTTCAGTATTCTAACTCACCTGCTTCAGTTTACAACTCACTTAAGTAAGTGCGGCAGTGCTAGGAGATGATACTATGCACCGGCCCCTAGCATCATTGGCCACGCCCCTGAAAGTCTGACATCACTGCAGGAAGCAGCATCCACAATGTGGATCTTCCCAAGCAGTGGTGGTTCCAGAGGCGGGGCTGGAGCACAGTCCATAATTCAAATAGAGGAGTGGTACCGACTGCCAGTGAGTCAGTTTGGAATGGCAGTTGGTGTCAGGTGCGGTGCCTCCCCTATTTGAATTTTGAACTGTGCTGCAGCCCCACCCATGGAATCTCCCCTCTCCCCAAGGGGTAAACCGGAGCCCGGCCAGATGACAGAGTTTACCTGTTTACACTGCCAGCTAGCTAATCTAGATTCCCAGGTCACTGGACCTAGATTAATCCTTGTACACTTTTACAGCTTTAGTACTAGGGATGCATAACTGCACTCCCAACTTTTCATGTGCCACTGAACAACACTGGCACTCAACATTGGAGTGTACACACTGATGGGTTGTAGCCACCCCCCCTCCAGAGGCCACACCCACAGTATCCAGGGCCACCTGATTTCTCAGACGACCTAGTCAACTATACTGACCATGAAAAACTTCACCTAATGTGACTGTGCCTAGCACTTACCACTATGTGTTACATTATTCCTGGCCTACCTGTGGTATGGCTAAGCCTACAGTTCATTTGGTATCACCTACATGAGACAACACACAACTAATTTAAAGGCCAAAGTTTCAGACCAGTCACCCGTAAAAATATGTGTGGATAAGTCACACTTGCCTACAGTACCTTTTAAAATAGGGGACTCTTGTTTATTAATTAGTCCCCCCCCCCCCATTGTGGTAAAAAGCCCTGATTGATGGATCCAGGAGGAAGGGAACGAGGTTAGCCCTGTCCCTTCCATACATCTCTGCAATTCCCAATATAATCTCTCCTGCACTCTTCACTAGGAAGTGGTTGGCCATTCTTCCAGGGAGACTACTGCAGCTTCTGTGAGAGTAGACAATATGGTATCAGTACAGTAGGTTCTGTAGCTACTCCAAGCAGAGTCCCTTAATAGATCTCACCCCTCCCGCGCATTGAAGCGAGAAATAATATCAATTCGGAATCAACTCCAAAAACTCTTTTTAGATTGAATGAAATATGCATACTCGAAACTCCAACAGAAATTTTATTCCCTAAGTAACAAAGCGGGTAAATTCCTAGCCCGTAAACTCCGGCATTGCCAAACTAGGAATAGAATTAAACTTATCCAGACTCAAGACGGGAAAAGACTCTTAAACCCCCATGATATAGCCGCAGCATTTGCTACATTTTACAAAAACCTGTACAACCTTCATTCGGATCCTGTCACCCCCAACCCACCCCCGAATTAATCACTTCCTTCCTGGAAGACTTACCCTTTCCCAAGGTGTCTTCAGAAGACCTAGTCGCCCTCAATGCAGAATGGTCCAAGGAGGAAATTCTACAGGTAATTAAATCCCTACCCTGAGCAAAAGCCCCTGGACCAGATGGCTTTACCAACACATTTTACAAAAAATTTTACAATCAACTTGTTCCCTCCCTATTGTCTTTATTTAACTATGCTACTGAAGCCGGCTCTCTCCCGGATGAAATGCTATAAGCCCGCATTATCACGATTCACAAACAGGGCAAGGACCCCTCACTATGCCAAAACTATAGGCCCATAGCCCTGCTTAACACTGACCTCAACCTTTTTTCTAAGTTAATCGCAAATAGGCTAGCCCCCCTCATCCCCAATTTGGTCCACCCAGATCAGGTTGGTTTTGTACAAGGGCGCCAAGCATCAGATAATACTAGAAGAGTATTTGACCTTGCAGAATATATTTCTCAGGCGCGGGAAGAAGCTATTTTCCTTTCTTTAGATGCCGAAAAGGCTTTTGATAGGCTACATTGGGGCTTCCTTACAGACACCTTGACAAGTTTCGTCCTTCGGGGTCCGATACTATCTTCTATTTAGCTCTGTATAGCTCCCCTAATGCAGTAGTGTTTAGTAATAGCTTTACATCATCCCCCTTTAAAATCTCCAACGGAACTAGACAAGGCTGCCCCCTGTCCCCTATTATATATGTATTAGCTATTGAACCTCTAGCTATGGCAACACGACACTCCTTAGCTTTTCCGGGAATTAGAGTAGGCACGTCTCTCCATAAGATCAGCATGTTTGCCGATGACATCCTTCTCCTGGCGACAAAGCCTGACTCCTTCCTACCCGCCGTCCACGACATACTTGACCGTTTTAGCGCAGCTTCTTTTTATAAACTCAATACGACAAAGACAGAAGCTTTGCTGTTCAACCTGAGCGTGAAGAAAATCTCCTCTTTTAAACAACACTATAAATACAACTGGAAGAGGGATTACATAGTATACCTTGGAGTCAACATTCCCAACTCTTTAGCCACAGTTTCTGAAATTAACTTCAACCCCCTGATCTCTCAAATAGATGCATTATTGAAGGCTTGGTTCAGTTTAGAAATATCTTGGCTGGGGCGAATCGCAGCTTTTAAAATGTCAATATTGCCGAGACTGATGTACCTCTTTCGAGCAATACCGTACTTAGTCCCACAGAAAATCATTAACCAAATCCACTCTATAATCTTGAAATATATTTGGAAGAAAAACCCCCCTCGCATAGCATATAAGAGATTGACGAGACTACGAAAACACGGAGGTCTCGAGGTCCCAGACTTAAGGAAATACCAACATGCATGTTTAGTGGCCCAAATAAATGCTTGGTCTTTACCTAAAGGCAAAAAACAGTGGGTGGACTTGGAGAGTCAACTATTTTCCTGGACACCCCTATTAGATCTACTCTGGACCCCTGCCCAACAGAGACCCCCAGAACACACTACTACTCGGGCTATATCCGACTCCTTATTTGCATTGGACACTCTAGTTATATATACCAAAATAGTCTCCCTCCCCTCTCGCAACCTCTCTCTACATGCCCTATCAAAATTATTACCCAATATGAACCTCTCTACCTGGATAACATGCGGCATTGATACTATCGCTACCTTGATAGATGAAGTTTCCATTACTCCCTTTAGTTCCCTTCAGGATCAATTTACCCTACCCGATAAGGAACTCTTCACCTATGGCCAGATTGCCCATTGGCTAGAAGAAGTGTAGTGAGATCTTCAGGACCAATTCTGCTACCTCCCCCTAGAATACTTACAAAATTAACCCTTGGTAACTCAAAAGGATCAATAAGCTTTTGGTATTCAGAGAGGCAGGCTGACACCGCGGAGGATAAATCCACTACTCAAATCAAATGGGAAGGCGCACTAGAGTGCTCCTTTTCCCAACATCAATGGGAAAGAATTTATCTAGCTTCACATAGAATATCTAAATGTAGTAACCATCTTGAAATGCACTACAAACTCCTACAAGATCTATACTTCACCCCGCCAAACTGCACAAAATCTGGCCCTCAACGTCCGACTTATGCTGGAGAGAATGTGGCGAGATCGGTGATGCCTATCACATCTTCTGGGCCTGCCCGAAAATAAGACAACTGTGGGGGGAGGTTTTTAACCTTGCCTCCAAAGTTATTGGAGCTCCGATCGAGAAGGCCTCCCTCCCTGCGCTATTGCATCTCTACCCTCCAGCTGTCCCACAGGCCAAATGTTACGTCTTTGGCCATTTGTTCATAGCCACTCGGGCAGCTATAGTACAAGAGTGGAAGAAACCCCCCCCCCCCCTCTTAGTCAAAATAGTCAGGAAACTCCACCATTCGTTCCAAATGGAAACAATGGGATTAGCCTCCTCATCCGAATCATCCTCTCCCCTAGTGACCTGGTCCTGTTGGAGGGAGTATGCTGCTACACATGAAGGGGCGTCTCTAATATTTGACATGGCTTAATCTAATGTAGAACCCACTTAACCTACTCCAATTTATCGCCAACCTAATCCTTGTATTGAAATTGCTCTTATATGTATTCTCAGTGTAATTACTGTATGTGCCTGCACTTATAGTTCGATATGTATAAGCTGTTGTATGTTGGATTGTACCCCCACTTCCCCCCCCCCTCCCCCTCCTTTATTCTGTATCCTGCTCCCCTTCCATATGTAACGGAACAAAAATCTTAATAAAAATGTATATTGAAAAAAAAAAGTACAGTAGGTTCATCAGGAAGTATCATAACAGTATGCAGTAGTAATATAGGTTGGGTACCAAATATATGGACAACAAGAACAAACAATTAATAGTAGAGTGGATGTCCGGCAGGAATAAGCTTTATAACATATCTGGTTTTTCTGCTGCAAATATTTATTATGCTGGAGTCAGGGCCCTTTTCTGATTGACAAGCTCCCCTGCGGGTACTCGCAGGGGAGCGATTTGAAGTGACTGCGCATAGTTATTTATGTGCATGTAAAGCTGCTGTGTGCAAGATTATTCGCCGGGCGCTCGCACACAACAGGGGCCATGCTCCCTCCTCGGCCATCCTAAAAGTTGGGGGAGGTACAGTATGGTTTGAAAGGGTTGTAACAGGCATAACTTTGTCTCTCCGAATCCCCCTTCCCCCAGTACAGGTGTGACTGTACCTAGCTGTCCCTCCCCCATCAGCACAAGCAGAACTGTGTCTCCTGTTGCTGGGTCTCTTGCTGCCTGTCTCCAGCGCCGGGTCTCCTCCTTCCGCTCCGCGGCACTGAGCCACCTGCTGCCTGTCACTTTAATTGCGCTGCTAAATGAGTCACATGACAGCGACACAAATTTTTTTTTTTTAATGGAAGACAAAATCAGAAGAGTGCAGGGAATTACCTTAGGGCCCCCCCAAGTCACTGGGCCCCATAGCCACTATACTTCTTCAATCAAAATTCTGCTGTATGGTGACCTTAAAAGATCCTGATTTGTTATGGGCTCTCTGTATGCCGCATATTAAAACTGCAGATGGTCAGCTTGTACATCTGCTTCTTTACCCTTTGCAGGGGACTCAGCCTGACTAAACACATTCCTGTTATGTAACGTTGAAATGTCATCTAGCGTATATTAAAACGCGATTGTGTCAAAATGGCAACAGCCTGCATTTAACAAAGGAGATGTAAACTTTTGGCCGAGACTAATATGTGCTCTGAAAATAAGAATGTGGCTCACTTTTGAGATTACGCTGGAGGTCAGGAAGGGTAATAATGTATCGTAACTGGAACAGAATTTCTATTGATATGTCAAATGTTTAGCAGATCTTCCGTGTCTACTACAGAGCAGCCCAACTGTTCGTTCCCAGAGCAAAAACTTTTATTTTCTTCCATCATGTGAATTGGAAAACCCATTCATTTTGATTAACCCCATTTCATTTTCAGATTCTGTATCGGTTATACTGAGCAGGCTCCGCGCTTGCTGGAAGCTATCAGATTTCTAGAATGACGTGTGGAGTCCAAAGTTCTTCAGGTGGTACCCATATATTTAACACTTCTTAATTATACGAGAGTCACACAAACCGTTACTGCTTGCAAGTAAATTAGGTGCTGATTCAGCCCCTTCCCCAATCTTTGGGTTTTGCGCATGCGCGATTATGCGTCGGGGCAGCTGTAGGGATGGCCATCGGTGCAGACGCCATTGATGGTTGCCATCGATGGTGATTCTGCACCCAGCCATCGATAGTAGTAAACTATTTGATGGATAACCATCGATAGCTTTAGCTATTGATGGTCATTCATTATATATGACTGAATGGCCCTTGGGCCAATCAAAACCTGGGGGTGGGACTTCCGGGTGTTGAGGGGTGGAGCTATGGTCCGTGTCCCAGCACCTTGGGAAAAAAAAGGAACCATCGGTTCTCCTACATCAATGGCAAAAGTATTCAACATCGGACATAAACCTTTGATGATTTTAAATCATCGATGGTCGATGGCAGACCTAGGCGGCTGTATTCCCAATGCCCAGACATTGCAGCTGCCATCGATAGCATCTCCTTCTCCACGGACACAACAGTCACCACTGTCGCTGTTGAGAGCATCCCCCTCAACAGACATCACATGCCCCGCCCCTTCACAGCTGGGGGATTGGTTGGGGCTCCTGCACATTGCTTTGGCCAGGGACCTCCCTCTACTACATTGGTGACATACTTACAATATACTGTACACGGTAAGGGAGGAGGACCCCTTCATATTCAGTGTAAGGAGAAAACATATTTTTACAATAAAATACAGACCAAGCCATTGAAAAAAGATCATTTTTTCTGACACAACAATAGACATAAACAACTATGCCCAGCAGACACGGGTCCTTATTCTGGTCCGTTCGCATGGACCAGAATATTCGCAGTGGCTCAGATGTTGGGCCTATGTGCATGGTCATTTCTGCGCATGTGCATACGCCATGTGCGTGTGGCCAGGACAAACAGGGTGTTCCCTTGGCGCATGCACCCAAGTGTGTGGGCGTGGGGCGTGGAAGGGCGGCGAGCCAGGCCATTTGCAAATGGGAACCAACTTTTCATGGGCGTTCCAATGAGAACGCTGGGCGTTCTCATGCAAACGCCCCGATGACGCGGGATGTCAGCTGCCCGTCCACTTCCTCTCGAGCATCCAAACATATTTAAGTGACTTCAGAGTCACTTTTATATGCCTGCACCTTCGCCATCATTCGATAGTCGCCGACCATCAAATGATGTGGGTGGATCCCACTAGGCTGTGAAACATCCATTCGCAGTCCCTGCAAGGGAATCGTCCTTGCGAATAGGTGGCAAATTCACAGCCTTGCGAATCAACCAGAATAACCCCCATTATCTTACTGCATGCCAACAATCCACCTACCTCAATTCAAATAAAATATTTAAATTTCAAAATTGACAGCCCGACTACATAATGTGGTACCTGCTCCTATCACTACAAACAATGTTCAAATGAAAAATAACATATAAAATTCTGCATTCCTAAGAAGGATTAACATGTTGGAGTGAAGGAAATTTCAGAGTAAATCAGTTTCCCACAACCCATCACTGCAAGTCCTATGTAACATTATGAATGAACCCCTACCTGTGATGTATTAGGCAGACTGCTAAAAAAAAAGCAACCACAACTTTGTCTCTTAGGGGCATTGGGGTAAATGGGTGTAACCGCAGGTATTAGGCATCCCTGAGATTTAAGAAGAAGGGACTGCAACTCCTGAAAGCTCTGGAGGGAGAACCAATCTTAGCCCCTGGCTTACAGACCCAATCTTACATCATCTGGAGACTATTTAAAAGGTGGTATAATAAGTTGGCGCACAACATTTTCTAGTCCTTATACAGACAACGCCCCTAACAATTCCACCAATGTCATTTCTCCAAACATATGGAACGGAATGGGTGTTTGGATTGATTCCATAGAAACTACACCACGATTTGCCCTCCTGCCAATCAGAATGGGTGTTCCTGTTACAACTCTGTTCTATCTATATTATTTATTTATTTATTATTTATTATTACTTCTTACCTAGGTAAGTACTATCACATATAATTTTCCATATCCCTTTTACTATCACTTTAATTTCACACTAATGTGATGCCATGGGGTGGTTCTGCTGGGCTGGCCTGGGGGGCCCTGTGCCCTGGACCTGTCCCAGAGTAGTGTTAGGGACTTGTCCTATTGAGGTAACCTGGATGCGGTGGACAAGCCCATACTAATGGCCATTACTATGCTAATAACCTCAAATGCAATATAGCAAGATATTAAAAGGTCTAGCATATAGATTTAGTGTGCACCTGCAAACTCCTCCTCCTGCTTGCTGCACTACAAGTCTCAGCAGGTAGCACCTCATATGTCCAGGGTGTGCAGTTTAGGACCCCTCCCCCTATGTACTATATACTGTGTATTCATACACACTGGAAGGAACTAGAGACGCCTTCCTCCTTAACTAGCACCCCACCCACCTGTCTCATATTGCTTTTAATTAGGTTTGAGTCCCAACATTCAAGACTGCACACCTCAGCTTGGCACTATGAGGGTAAGTCCTACTATACATATATGCTGAGTGTTAGTCTGTGGGACTGTGTTTGGGGCGCTGGGCTCTTTGGGCTGCTGTTGCTGGGCTGCTCCATGGCATCATATCGTACACTTTCAATCACCCCTTTAGTTTGTTTAATATATATGTAGCACCCTTCACATTTATTATTACTTCTTACCTAGGTAAGTCCTATCACATATAATTTCCCCTATCCCTTTTACTATCACTTTAATTTCACACTAATGTGATGCCATGGGGTGGTTCTGCTGGGCTGGCCTGGGGGGCCCTGTGCCCTGGACCTGTCCCAGAGTAGTGTTAGGGACTTGTCCTATTGAGGTAACCTGGATGCGGTGGACAAGCCCATAGTAATGGCCATTACTATGCTAATAACCTCAAATGCAATATAGCAAGATATTAAAAGGTCTAGCATATAGATTTAGTGTGCACCTGCAAACTCCTCCTCCTGCTTGCTGCACTACAAGTCTCAGCAGGTAGCACCTCATATGTCCAGGGTGTGCAGTTTAGGGCCCCTCCCCCTATGTACTATACTTGGTAAATACTGACCCAATAGAAAATTTAAGGGTGGGTTTTTCGGGAGGAGTTGCGCCGTGGACTATATATGGTAACCCTGCTGCAATGAGTGTGGAGGTATACTACCAGTACCTCTTGTTAATCTGTGGGGGGGGTTTCACCTTACGGTGTACACTCTGCGCTAAGGGTATACCTTTTGGAAATGTTTGTCGAGGTTATATATCTCCTATATTGATACAATCACCACTATTAGTTTCTCTTTGAAAGAATAATAATTTTTATTTAAATGTACATGCGTATTTTAATTAAAACACAAAACACGGAATATAATAGGTAGTTTTAAAAGGCATTAATTGCCTAAATAAAATAATATAAAAAAATTCATGTAAAAAACATGCACATGTAGATTATCTATGCATACATGGGCTCTAGTACCGGTATACACATACAGAGGGGTATACAAACAGGGAGACACACTGGGGGTAATTGTCCTCAGCAATTGGTCCAATTCATATATGGGCAATAATATGATAAAACAAGTCTCCGTTTAGAGTGGATTATCCACTATAGCTTGATACCTGATTCTCTGATGGGGTAAAGGTAACTTGGAAGTGTCTGCCGGCAGACTCCTTTTAGTATCCTCTTGACCAGAGGAATACTCAGCAGGTCCAGGTGCAGCGATGTGTCAACTAGTTTCACCAGGTAACTGGCTTCTTCAGGATGATCGCAGTAACTGGTTTCCTTCCCTGTTTCTCCTTTTATCCCCTGGTGGTAGGCGTGGTCAGCATGACTTGGCAGTTTCTAATTTACCAGCTGTCATTATTCTCTTGTATGTTCACTTCGTTTTGTGCTAGGCGGAGGGCGGGGTCAGCGTGACCTAACTGTTCCTTATTGGGCAGCTGTCATCTATCCAGCGCTTGGTCACTCACTGTGCGTCGCGTCACTTCCGCCCTTCTCATACTGCAGCGTCTTCGATCTACTTCCGCCCTTAGTAGCGCGGCTTGCGTCTCTTCTTCTTTTGTTTATGGACGGTTGCCTTGGTTACCGGGCTGCCTTCTCCTCGTAACTTATCTCTCTTGTTATACTGATTGTCCTAATATCATTCACATATTGATGTAACTGTCAGAAGCTTCTGTTCAGCGGAATTCATTGTTATGGAGTCCCTTCAGCTTTTCAGTCCCGTTTTTTCAACGGTGATTATTGGATGTTATTGGATACATAAGGAAGGGGTTGGGACTTTAGACACAAAGGGTATAACAACCTATAGTTTTTGTAATAATGCTGATATAATCATCCCTTGTTTGATAGATGTTATTGGGCTATGTGCGGTACAGGGTTAATCGGTACATATGTTCAATGGATCATAGCTTTCTGGTCTGGCTCTTATTCAAGCTAAGCAACTGGGTGTTTATTCTTGATTCTCATCTGTAGTAGTAGTCTGAGCTGATGTACGCAGAGGTTTTTTTATTTATTGATATACTACATGATTTTAATTATTTTTTTTTTTTTTTTTTTAGTTGCTAGGCTATAGCATCCTACATATAAAATGGTGAGATGCTGATGGTGGTTATACTATTGGATGGACTTATGTTTTTCCTTCACCTAGTCTCTTGATTTTATTTTATTTAAGAAAGGCTGAGATTTCAAAGTCAATATTGAGGCCCTTGGGAGCGAGGGTCCCCATATGGTATATTAGCCTTGTTTCCTCTTTAACAAGTAGTGTCTCTTGGTTTCCTCCTCTCCAAGGTATGTTCACTTTCTTGAGACCTGTGAATTTTAGGGTACTGGGGTCACTTCCATGTTTTTCTTTATAATGTGCCGACACACTATGGTTGTCCTTTCCATTCCTTATATTACATAGATGTTCCTGTACTCTTGTGTGGAGCTTACGCTTTGTTTGCCCTATATATTGGATCCCACAAGGGCATTCCAACATATACACTATTCCTGTGGTATTACACGTGATTCGGTCTCTTATGATCAGTTCCCTTCCATTAGATGAAGATATGACTTTCTTGGTCATTTTTGTATCCTTATTGTAAGTTTTTTTGCAGGCTGTGCAGATTCCACACCTAGAGAACCCTTTGGTGTGGGTGATGGATCTTATGTTAGATGTCGGGGCAAGTGGTTCTAAGTAGCTATGGACCAGATTATTTCTAATGGTCCCTGCTCTCCTATAGATAATACGAGGACGTTCTGGGAGAAATTCTTTTAATTCTTCGTCTGCCTGTAGCACGTGCCAGTGCTTTTTCAAGCTCTTTTCCAGCATTCTACTCTGCGAGGAGTATTCTGAAATAAAGGTAAGTCCTTCCTGTTTCCTTGCGTCTTCTTTACACACTTTGGTTTGTAGTAAGTTCTTTCTCTCCAATTCTCCAACTCTCTCTTTTTCTCTTTGTAGGAGTTTCGGGCTGTACCTCTTCTCTTTAAAGTTCTTGATCAGTTGTTTTGATTGGGCTTCATAGTCTGCAGGTTTGGAACAATTTCTGCGGATTCTTCTAAGCTGACCTCCTGGAATATTTTTCAGCCATTGTATATGGTGGTTGCTCTTGGCATCCAGGTAGCTGTTACAGTCAGTCTGTTTTATATACGTCCTTGTTTCCATCTTGCCTTCTTCTATGAATATACTTAAATCTAGGTAGTTGATATTACTCCTACTGATGGTGCTAGTGAACTCTAAGTTTATCTTGTTCTTATTGATATTCCTGATGAAGTCTTCCAAGCTTCCTTCATCTCCGTCCCATATTATGATGACATCATCGATGTATCTTCCCCAGAATCGCAGGTTCTTATTGTGCTCTCCAGGGCTCCATATAGTTTCTGATTCCCACTGGGCTAGGAACAGGTTTGCATAGGAGGGTGCAAACTTTGTACCCATGGCCGTCCCCTTACATTGCAAGTAGTAGTCTTCTTCATAGCAAAAATAGTTGTGGGTTAGTGTAAAGAGGATAGCTTCTATGATGAAGTTCTTCTGGGATATATTCAGACTTCCTTCTTCTTCAAGTTTCTTTTCCACATTTCTGCAGCCATCCTGGTGGTCTATACATGTATACAAAGACTTGATATCACATGTGGCCAGGAGGAATGTACTCTCCCATTTTATTTCTTCCAACATTTGCAGTATGTGCGTGGTGTCTCTGATATATCCTGCTTGTTTCTTCACTACGGGCTGCAGGAACTTATCAATGTACTCTGAGAGGTTAGAAGTGATGGCATTGATCCCTGCCACTATTGGACGTCCTGGTGGGTTCCGGTCATCCTTGTGGATCTTAGGCAGGTGGTATAGCACTGGTATTACAGGGTTTTCTGGTAGTAGGAATTTGTACTCCTGTTTATTTAGGATTCCTTTCTCAAAGGCTTTTTTCAGTAGTGTTCCTAGCTCCTCTGCAAATTCCTTGGTCGGATTTTTTGGGAGCTTCTTGTATGTGCTAGTATCCATCAACTGCTTCATTGATTCTTTATCGTAGTCGGTTCGGTTCATAATCACTATTGCTCCCCCTTTATCCGCGGGTTTCACCACGATTTCTTTGTTCTTCTGTAGTGATTTTAACGCTTGAAGCTCTTTTGTGGTCATATTCTGTTTCCTAATTTTTTCTGGAATACGTTCCAGATCTTGCTCTACCAGTCTCTGGAATGTTTGAATGAAGTGCCCTCTTAAATGTCTGGGGAAGAAGGTTGAATTTTCTTTTAAATTTGTATGCGTGAATTCATTTCCCGCCTCACTCAATTCTTTTCCACCATCATTTGTTTTTTCTGGATTACTGTTCTCTTTCTTTTTGAAGAATTTCTTTAGGGTGCATTTCCTAATAAACTTTTGCAAGTCAATAAAAGTCTCAAACTTTTTTAGTTTGTTCGTAGGGGCGAATTTAAGTCCCCTCTGGAGTACTTCTGTTTCTGCTGCAGTAAGTTGATATTCACTTAGGTTGAGGATGCTTTTCCCATCGTCCCCCTCTTCTTCGTCTCTCTCCTTTTCTTGCTGTTGTTGTTCTTTTTCTTTCCTCACCTTCTTTCCTCCTCCTCGCTTTCCTCGCTTTCTGTAGTGCTTCGTTTTCTTATTTTTCCCCTGTTCTTTACTGTGGTGTATGTGGTTTTTGGGATGGCGCCCAATTTGGGGTTCGTATGAAGGTTCTCTTGTGCCAGCTCTAAAAAAAGGTTCAGATTCATTTCTGCTGGGTCTTCTCTCTCTTCCTCATCTTCAGTATCTGAGGTCTCTCTGGTTGGATTGCCTAGATAGATCCTGTTCATGAGGGTATGTGCTGAGGTGTTATACTCCTCTTCGTCTCTGTCTCTTCGTCCCTGGTTGAAACTGTCAATGAGTGTTCTCTCGTCTGGGTATCTTCTATTCTCCCTATGATACTGTGGTCTATCATCATCCCGTCTTGGTTCTCTTCTATCTGTACGTCTGTTGTTCACTCTGTGATGGGTATGATATTCCTTCTCATGATCGTATCTCTTCGGGTAGGGTGCATCCCTATCTTCCTCTCTGTTCCACTGGTAGTATCTTTGGTTCCTGAGAGGTGGGTACCCTGGTGTTCTATTTCTGTACCTATCATAGGTGTTGTAGTTGTTATTCATACGTTGTTGTGGTTTGATTTCCCTCTCTACCTTCCAATTTCTATAATCTTTTCGGTAGTCCTCCATATCCCTGGAGAATTTTTTCTTTTTTTGTTCTATCACCTCTTCTTCTATTCTTTTAAGCTTGATTTTTGTTAGCTGGTCCAATCTTATAAAATCTTTATGTTCTTTCAACGGTTGTATCTTCCTATATATCTCCTGTTTTTCTTTGGTCAGGCTTCTTAGAGATTCTTAGAGATTCCAGAACGTCCTCGTATTATCTATAGGAGAGCAGGGACCATTAGAAATAATCTGGTCCATAGCTACTTAGAACCACTTGCCCCGACATCTAACATAAGATCCATCACCCACACCAAAGGGTTCTCTAGGTGTGGAATCTGCACAGCCTGCAAAAAAACTTACAATAAGGATACAAAAATGACCAAGAAAGTCATATCTTCATCTAATGGAAGGGAACTGATCATAAGAGACCGAATCACGTGTAATACCACAGGAATAGTGTATATGTTGGAATGCCCTTGTGGGATCCAATATATAGGGCAAACAAAGCGTAAGCTCCACACAAGAGTACAGGAACATCTATGTAATATAAGGAATGGAAAGGACAACCATAGTGTGTCGGCACATTATAAAGAAAAACATGGAAGTGACCCCAGTACCCTAAAATTCACAGGTCTCAAGAAAGTGAACATACCTTGGAGAGGAGGAAACCAAGAGACACTACTTGTTAAAGAGGAAACAAGGCTAATATACCATATGGGGACCCTCGCTCCCAAGGGCCTCAATATTGACTTTGAAATCTCAGCCTTTCTTAAATAAAATAAAATCAAGAGACTAGGTGAAGGAAAAACATAAGTCCATCCAATAGTATAACCACCATCAGCATCTCACCATTTTATATGTAGGATGCTATAGCCTAGCAACTAAAAAAAAAAAAAAAAAAATAATTAAAATCATGTAGTATATCAATAAATAAAAAAACCTCTGCGTACATCAGCTCAGACTACTACTACAGATGAGAATCAAGAATAAACACCCAGTTGCTTAGCTTGAATAAGAGCCAGACCAGAAAGCTATGATCCATTGAACATATGTACCGATTAACCCTGTACCGCACATAGCCCAATAACATCTATCAAACAAGGGATGATTATATCAGCATTATTACAAAAACTATAGGTTGTTATACCCTTTGTGTCTAAAGTCCCAACCCCTTCCTTATGTATCCAATAACATCCAATAATCACCGTTGAAAAAACGGGACTGAAAAGCTGAAGGGACTCCATAACAATGAATTCCGCTGAACAGAAGCTTCTGACAGTTACAGCAATATGTGAATGATATTAGGACAATCAGTATAACAAGAGAGATAAGTTACGAGGAGAAGGCAGCCCGGTAACCAAGGCAACCGTCCATAAACAAAAGAAGAAGAGACGCAAGCTGCGCTACTAAGGGCGGAAGTAGATCGAAGACGCTGCAGTATGAGAAGGGCGGAAGTGACGCGACGCACAGTGAGTGACCAAGCGCTGGATAGATGACAGCTGCCCAATAAGGAACAGTTAGGTCACGCTGACCCCGCCCTCCGCCTAGCACAAAACGAAGTGAACATACAAGAGAATAATGACAGCTGGTAAATTAGAAACTGCCAAGTCATGCTGACCACGCCTACCACCAGGGGATAAAAGGAGAAACAGGGAAGGAAACCAGTTACTGCGATCATCCTGAAGAAGCCAGTTACCTGGTGAAACTAGTTGACACATCGCTGCACCTGGACCTGCTGAGTATTCCTCTGGTCAAGAGGATACTAACAGGAGTCTGCCGGCAGACACTTCCAAGTTACCTTTACCCCATCAGAGAATCAGGTATCAAGCTATAGTGGATAATCCACTCTAAACGGAGACTTGTTTTATCATATTATTGCCCATATATGAATTGGACCAATTGCTGAGGACAATTACCCCCAGTGTGTCTCCCTGTTTGTATACCCCTCTGTATGTGTATACCGGTACTAGAGCCCACGTATGCATAGATAATCTACATGTGCATGTTTTTTACATGAATTTTTTTATATTATTTTATTTAGGCAATTAATGCCTTTTAAAACTACCTATTATATTCCGTGTTTTGTGTTTTAATTAAAATACGCATGTACATTTAAATAAAAATTATTATTCTTTCAAAGAGAAACTAATAGTGGTGATTGTATCAATATAGGAGATATATAACCTCGACAAACATTTCCAAAAGGTATACCCTTAGCGCAGAGTGTACACTGTAAGGTGAAACCCCCCCCAATAGAAAATTTGACTGGCTGCTGTAAAGCTGGAGATATATCCAATACACCCGTCTTTCTTTATTGTTACACTTTCGGGATACTTTCAATTGATGCCGGATCCATTTCAAAATTATTTCGCCGGAATGGATACAACATCCATTATTCAATGCAGTGGCCAAATCCAGATGTTGGATTTGGCTGATGATTGATGCTCACCTGGCTGGCACTGGGACCGGGTGAGTGTGGCGGCAGGAGGCAGCGGGAAGCAGCGGCAGCCAGGATGAATGTGGGATGGGCCCAGGTGAGCTGCTATCACCTGGCCCGGCGGTGGGTGGGTACGGGAGGCGGGAGGGTGTGGGCGTCTGTGAGAGGGTGCTGGCTTTGCCGGACGGCGCAGTGTAAGCTGCCGCTGCTCACTCGGCACCATCCTCCCTGTCTCAATCTGGCATCTTTTCATGTCTGATTGAGATTGCCAGAAACATGGCCAAAACCTTTTGGTTTTGGCTGTGTTTCCTTCAAAAGCAGGTGGATTAGCGGCTAAACCATCAATCCCCCTGGGTTTCGGCATGTTGGAACATTTCAACCTGATGAAAAAACCCAGCTAGCATTGAATAGATCGGAACCCCTTCTGATCTATTCATGTTGAAAACTTCTGTCTTTTCACCAAGACGGCAGTTTTGACATCAATTGAATATACCCCTTAATTCTTCCCTTAAAGATGAGAAATTTCAGTTGAATGCCCCTTAGAATGAAACAAACTACATTTTGCAGAGCGATAAAGTGGAAAAACATACCAACCAGTAAACTCCTCATTGCTATGTTACAGGCTGTGCTTGAAAACTGACAGTATGTACTGTATCTCTCTCCTCTTGAATATGTAAATGAAATGCATCAAATTGCGTAAGAAACACAAATTCAATGAAGCAAGTGACAATTTCTATATAAACACTCCACTACTAACGTGTGAATGTAACACTTACCTGTCAAACCCACATTACTGGCAGACACACGCACTCTAGGCAATCATTTTGGCGTGAAAAATGAAGCTGTCCAGTAATGTAAAAATTCACAGATCCACGGAGGCATCTGCCCTTGCCGCGTTGAAATATTTATTGTGAACTGTTTAAGTGGAACGCAGGGGGGGTTAAACGCAAGGTTATAGCATAATAGCTTCCATACAGTAAATGAGACTTGGCAGAACTGATACCATATTTCACCATCTTTAAAATCTGCTCAGGAAAACACTGTAAAGTGGTCACTTTGTGTAACTGAAGGTCATTATGTCGGATCGGAAATAACTGTAAACAACGTTCTGTCATTTCTTATGTTTAGGACGTTGTGTTGTAACATTGCAGTTTCAAATACAAGTGAATGGCTTGTCCAAACTGTGGCCCTCCAGCTGTTGTGAAACTACAAGTCCCATCATACCTTGCCATAGTTTTGCTATTAGGGAATGCTAAAACTATGGAAAGGCATGCTGGGATGTGTAGTTTCACAACAGCTGGAGGGCCACAGTTTGGACATGCCTGCAAGAGTGACGAAGCGTAATTGGTTCCAGAGGCGGGTGGACTTGCAAGTGTGAATCCGGTGAAGTGGTCCCGACTGGACTCAGTGAGAGAGAGGCTCAGCGGGATACAAAGAAAGGAAAAAAAAAAAAAAAAAAAAAGCCACGCGCAGTGGTACTGGAAGAAGCTGCTTTTGCTGCCGTGCCTCTAGCTGGAAAACAAAGATCAGAGGGACCCTAAGCCTGCAAGCAGTCTGGAGATAAGTACTAGCTAAACTTTTTCATTAGCCTACGGGAGGGAAATACCCCCAGCCAGCAGAACAGAGCAAAGGTGGGAGTGGGGATAGGGTTCCCTACATCCCCCTTGGTGTTCATAATCTGCACAGGTTGTGGTTGGGAAACCCTGGATACCCGTACAGTGATTTTCATACAGAGATCCCTCCAGAGGTGATATCAGGGACATTGTAGCTGTACCAATTTTGACCCTTATTGTGAAGGGCACAAAGCAAAGAGTCTGACTGTGTAAAGGCACAAGCAGTTTTTATCCCCCTGCTATAATAACTCTTAGCAAAGAAAACGTCAAACGACAGTCCTTAAACGGCATAAATCACCAGTCCACGTGCGGGAAATACCCCCAGCCAGCGGAGCAGAGCGAAGGAGGGTGTGGAGACAAGGTTCACTACATCCCCCTTGGTGCTCATAATCTGCACTGGCTGTGGTTGGGAAACCCTGGATTCACGTGGAGTGATTCTATATTGAGCTACCCTCAGAGCTGTTATCAGTGACACTGTAACTGTATTAACCCTCACCCGTACTTAGAAGGGCACACAGTAAAGTGATTGCCTTTGTAAGAGCACAATTTAACTGTATTCTCTCGCTATAATTACTCCTAGCAAATAACGTGAATTATAGCCCTCTGTACCTCCCATTGTCCAAGGATGGGTAAAACAGGCAACGCAACTGCCGCTGCTCGGCTAGAGAAATTTGCAAGAGTACAAACAAATACTAAGACACAAACCCCCATATCAACGCCAACAGCCTCACCAGTGAAAGGGGGCGATACACAGGAGACTAATGAGATAACAATGCAGCAACTGATGGAGGCAATTAAGGGGTGCGAAGTCAGGCTAGGCGAGAAGGTATCTGACTTGCAAACAGAGATAGCAAATATGAGGCAAGAGGTGAGAGCTCTTAAAACGCAAATAAAAGAGGCCGAATCTAGAGTATCAAAGCTAGAAGATAGCAACAACACCTGTGTTGCAAAAATTCAAGAACTCTCCCAGGGTATGGAGGACTTAAAAAGGAAAATTACAGATCTTGAAGGGAGAGGACGGAGAAACAACGTTAGAGTTGTGGGATTTCCTGAAAGGGAAGAGGGTTCTGAGCCAGCGAGATTCATGGAGCAGTGGCTAAAGGATAAACTGGGCACCAACTCCTTTACAAAGTTCTTCTCAATAGAGAGAGCACACCGAGTACCACTAAGACCTCTTCCTCCTGGAGCGCCACCAAGAACTTTGATATTAAAATTTCTGCACTTCCAGGACAGAGATACTGTGATACGTATGGCCAGGGCTAAAGAGCCAATTGAGCAGAACGGTGTTAAAATTACTATGTTCCCCGATTACGCGGTGGAGGTACAGAAAGAGAGATCAAAATTTGTAGAGGTCAAACGCCGTTTAAGAGAAAAGGGCTTGGTGTACTCTATGCTATACCCGGCTAAGCTGCGAGTGGTCGCTGGAGCTGAAACAATTTTCTTTGTTAACCCAAAAGAGGCTGCTAGATGGGTGGATAAATGGGTTCCGGGTCCACTGCAATTAGCTGGTAGAGAGTAAAAGAAAGTAATGTAACTGAATAGTATCCAGGGGGCTCACCGTACGATGGTGGCCGGATAGAGAAAAGCCCCTACAAAAGAGAGTGAGAGGGTATTGGGGTATGGGATCCGTAGGTATACCTGGGGGGGGAATAGGTATACAGGGAGGGAACGGGAGGGAGGGAGGGAGAAAGGGGGGGGGGTTATATGATTGTAAAGTACTGTATCAAATGTTGTGTTTTTTGTGTGTGTTAGTGGTGTATGTATATGTGCAGGCCTATAAGAATCTAAAAGGTAGAATGTGTAATGCCAGGGGACTCTGCTGCGAGGAGGGGTGGTGTCCTAGAGTAAAAAAGCAATATTACTGTTATGGTACAAAATGATATAAAAATAATTACTTGGAATATCCGTGGAGCCAATAATAAAGTAAAAAGGTCGCTAGTCTTAAATCAACTTAGAATTTATGGAGCAGACATTATGTGCTTAGTGGAAACCCACCTTGAGGGGAAAAAGCATCTGTCCCTCAAAAGACAGTGGGTAGGTAATATATACCATGCTCCCTTCACTTCAGCGGCCCGCGGTGTTACAATATTAATACGGAAAAATATATCCTTTTCTTGCAACAGAGTCGCTATAGACCCACAGGGGTGTTATATATTTTTGGAAGGTGTGTTTAATACACAGCAATTGCAGATATTAGCTGTTTATGTACCCCCTCCTTTTAGGTACGACATCCTGGTAAAAGCAATGGACTTCGCGGCTCAGTCTCCGCAAATTCCAGTAATCTGCTTAGGAGATTTTAATAATGTACTAGATGAAAAGTTGGATAGGTGGAGTAAATCTATGGCTAATATTAAAAAAAAAGGAAACCGCCATTTTGCGGAATTCTTTGAAACTATTGATTGGATTGATCCGTGGAGAGAGATGAATCCCTTATTGATGCAGTATTCTTGTTTTTCAACGTCATATGTGGCATTTTCAAGAATTGATTTAATTTTAATATCCAGGGAACTGATGCCACGGGTGCGCGAGATTAACTACAAAGTACGAGGTATTTCTGACCACTCCCCTGTATATATGGAATTAGTGGGTAGGAGTGAAAGAGGAATAAATTTTTGGAGATTAAACCCGTTGTGGCTTCCTAAAATAGATCAAAGTGGGGATCTGGCGCATCAGTGGCATGAGTTCTGGGATAGTAATTATGGGTCTACAAGCGTACACATGGTTTGGGATGCCTTTAAGGCATTTATCAGGGGTACATTAAAAAGGAAAATCGCAGAAGAAAAAAGGAAATGTAGAGATCATATTAGAGCAATGGAGGAAAAATGTATGACAAAAGAAATGGAGTACTGCAACAATAAATCCGAGGTAGCTTTCAGTGAATGGCAAGAAGCCAAGAATGGGTGGTTGGAGGAGATTAATAGGTTAAATAGAAAGATTATGGAGCATAAGTCCAATTCCAAATATCAAAACGAAGACAGGCCTGGCAAATATATGGCCTTCCTGTGTAAAAGTGAAAATACGCCCAATATAATAACTAGTGTGAAAAACCAGGAAGGCATTATAGTAAACACAGCTGATCAAATAGGAGAGGCATTTAAGATCTACTATTCTCAATTATATTCCAGTAAACAAGATCACACTGTTGAACAAATTAAGCAATATATTGATAAAATAAAATTGCCCAGATTAGATGAAGACAGCAGGTCGGGCCTGGAAGCCCCGGTTAAATTAGAAGAAGTTTTGGACGCTATAAATCAGCTCCCTGCCGGGAAAGCGCCAGGGTTAGATGGCTTGCCGGCCGAACTATATAAGAGATATAAGGAGGTACTGGCGCCTTTATTACTTACAATGCTAGTGGAAGGGTTTGAAAATGGGATTATCCCAAGGTCTTTAAGGGAAGCCAAAATAATAGTCATCTTAAAACAGGATAAAGATCCCCTAGACCTAAATTCGTATCGACCTATATCCTTAATCTCATTTGAGGCCAAAGTGCTCGCCAAAATAATGTCCACGCGTTTGAACAAGCATATTAAAAAGTTAATACATAGTGACCAATCGGGATTTATCCCAGGAAAGGATACTAGTCTAAATCTGCGGAGATTAAACTCGCACCTGCAAATTTTGGGCCGTAGGGAAAGTCAAGCTGCGGTCATCTCAATAGACGCTATAAAGGCCTTCGATTCCATCGAATGGACGTATTTATGGGAGACATTGGCCGCATTTGGATTTGGTCCTAATTTTATCAAGTGGCTGAAATTGCTGTACTTTGAACCATCGGCCCGCATTTCGGTTAATGGATGGTGTTCAACTCCAGTGGAGCTAGCCAGGGGGACACGGCAGGGATGTCCGCTATCCCCTGCCTTGTTCGCCCTGGCAATAGAGCCGTTGGCCTGCCTATTGAGGCAATGTCCGGACGACCTGGGCTTCCCAGGGAAAGATCATAGTCAGCCTCTGGAAAGAGTCTCATTATATGCAGATGACGTACTTATATTCCTTAAGAATTATCAGCAATCACTCCCTATGGTGCTAGACTGTATTGAGGACTTTGGCGGGTACTCTGGCTTTAAATGCAATTGGAATAAGTCGAATATTTTCCCTGTAGGAAACCCAAATAATTATGTGGTAAATAATTCTTTCCCCCTAAGATGGGCGCCGTCATTTAAATATCTGGGTATAGTTATATCTTCGGACCCAAATGAATTTATTAGCCTGAATATTAATCCACTGATAGAATGGCTAAAGAATAAAATAAAGAGTTGGGAAAGACTACCCTTATTAGTAGCAGGAAGAGTCAACCTGGTAAAAATGACCATCCTTCCTAAATTTTTGTATGTTTTACAACAATCGCCGATTTACCTGCCAAAGTCACTATTTAGAAAGTTGAACAATATGCTGGGCTCCTTCATATGGAACCATTCCCGTCCTAAAATAAAACTGGAGTATATGATGAGACCCAACACAGATGGGGGCATGGGCCTCCCGGATATGCGACTGTATTATATAGCTAGTCAAGTGGGACAATTAAGATCTTGGGCACAGGAAGAGGAAGAAGGTCGCCATTTAGTGAAACAGTTAGTCGATACATCTACCCCTGGAACTGAACCAATATCGAGGTTAATTCAAGGTAAAAAAAATCCAGCAGATCCCCCTCTGGTAATGCAAGCTCTAAAGATATGGCAGGAAGCGAATAAGATCCTAGAAATACTAAACTTGGATATAGAAGGTAGAATAATAGATGTATTAGCACCAAATACTACCGCAATACTCCAGATAAAGGAAACCTGGCATCTATACAATCTGACATTGGTTTCACAATTCTATAATCATCTAGGTATTAAATCATTTCTTCAGCTGAGGGAGGAGTATGGCCTGCCAAAGTGCTACTTCTTTAGATATTTGCAGATAAGATCAGCCTTTGTGGCAGCTCTGGGGGATGATCCGCCGAGGTTTGAGGAGTCAGTTATTAAAAAGGCAATAATGTCATCTAATAGGGAAAAAATGGTATCCAAGGTATATAAAATACTTATGACGAGTAAAAATAAGGATAGTTTAGGAAAATTGAAGCTTAAATGGGAAGAGCAGGTGGGTGAGCTGAGTGTGGTGGAATGGAGCGAGGCAAAAAAAGTCATAGTAAAGGCCACAAATTCGATCAGAATAAGGCAAACCCAATTATATATATTACATCGTACCTATATTTCAGCTAGTAAACTTAAAAGAATCGGAATTAGATCTTCCGATAGATGTCCCAAGTGTAACCACTCACCAGGCTCATTTGATCATCTAATATGGGAATGTGTAAAAGTGGCTAGTTTTTGGGAGAGAGTAAAATTGACAATAGTAGACGTCGGTATTTCTTTGACCGCTCTTTCCAAAAAATGTTGCCTGCTAGGAATAACCGATGATAAGTTCAAAGGGAACGATAAATTGTTTATTATTAACATGATGGCAATAGCAAAGATACTAATAGGAAGTAAGTGGATGTCCAATAGTGCACCAGGGTTAGTAGAATGGATCACACGGGTAAATTATATAGTGGACCAAGAAAGGAATTATGCAATAAATAAAAATGCTCTCACAAAATTTAATATGATATGGAATCGTTGGATTCAATCTCCTCATTATGCACTAAACAAGCATTAGAAGTTTAAATAAATAAATGACCTGATGTGTAGGATTTTTTTTTTTTTTTTTTTTTTTTTTTTTTTTTTCTTCCTCTTTCACAAAATTTAAAAAAGATATGGAACTGTGGTGCCAAATCTTCTCGAACATGCACTAGATTAATAAATAAAAATTAATTCACAGAATTTAAAAAGTATTGAATCTTTCGATTCATCTTCTTCACTATGCACTAAAACCAGCACTAGAATAAGGGTGGTTTTTTTTTTTTTTTTTTTTTTAGTAGTTGCACTACGTTGAAAGTCACAGAGGAGAATATTGTGCATAGTATTGGACAAACACAAAAGAAAAGTAATAGGTAGATAGCAACTAAGCGGTAGGATTCCGCAGACTACATATAAATACAGTCACTCAGTAAGCCCAACATAAAGTCTCTAGCCACAAACTTGTAATGCTTATAGGTATACAGACTAAGTAGTGGTACTTTGTACCGGAAATCGGTAAAATAAACTAGGTGAAAACCTGCACAGGAGTTGTATGTGTGTATGTGTGTATGAGTTGTGTTGTAGTGGAAATGTCTTGTAAATTATGCTACACTGGCTGTAAAATCATATGTAAAAATAATGGCGAAACGAGAACAATGCCTAATGTAGCAAATTTACTGTAATTACTGGGTTATATACCTTATGTTTTTTTTTTTTTTTTTTTCCTCTTTTTTTTTTTTTTTTTTTTTTTTTTTTTTTTTTTTTTTTTCTTCTTTGCTTGTTTCTGATTCTGTTTTGTGTATGTTTTATGTGAAAATACAAATAAAGCTTTAAAACTAAAAAAAAAGAGTGACGATGCAAACATAGGACACTGAATTTATCTCAAGGGCCCCATACATCAGCAATTAATTGTGACAATTTTTAATATGGAGATGATTGCCATAATTAATTTTAGATGTGTGGGCTCCCCCTTTTGGCAATCCCAATCAAAATCGCCAATCGATTGCTTAATCAGATTTTTAAACATGCTTAATAATCTGGTATTATCTGCAGATCTTTTTTATATGTGTGGGCATTCCCAATTCGTCTTCTTCATCTATTTACATTATGAACAGCTGAAATGACAATCGATTGGGCAATTTCCAGATATGAAGATGCAATCTTGAGATGGAAAAATCTGCCGATCACTGAAATAAATCTGTAATGTGTGGGCAAAGTCAGATTGATTGTAAAATCTATTTATCTGGCCAAAATATCCCTGGATCTGGAAATCCATTAATTGTGATTGCTGATGTATGGGGCCCTTGAGATAGAATGTCAACTGTATACAGAATACAAGAACATAGATTGTTGTGATAATGATTATAAAATAAATACATAAATGAATAAATAATAAATGCATACCGTGACAAGGAATCACATACACTGGATAAGATGAAGTCTTGGTCCCTTTTTTTTTATAGCACGTTAACAGCAGACCAGGTAAACAACATAGGCAAGCATGGTTACAGCATTGCAGCATGCAGGTGTTACAGGGTTGGGGTCGAAGGCTCAACAGCACTAAGGTTGACATGCATTGTTCGACCACTGAATGTCAACATGAGCAAATGTTGACACGTGGGAAGGTCAACATGAGCTTAGGTCGACATGTCCTTTGGTCGACACAAGCATTAGGTCAACATAGGCTAGATCGACAGTCAAAAGGTCGACATGGGGGGTTTCACTTTTTTGGCCCGATTGTCGACACAGTCGACATAGACACCATATCAGTGCGCTGCACTCACCATGCTTCTGGCATGGTGGCTCGGTACGCTCGGCACACTATTTTATTCTGCCACCATGCCCTAGTTGACGGTAGGGCATGAAATAGCGCCTGTCGGCACACGTCAGCTCAAAAAAAGTGAAAAAGCCCATGTCGACCTTTTGATTGTCAACCTAGCCCATGTCAATGTAATGCGTGTGGTGACCTAATGACATGTCGACTTAAGCTCATGTCAACCTTCCCATGTGTCAACCTTCAGTGGTTGACCCAATGCATGTCGACCTTAGTTGCTGTCAACATAACAACCCTATACTATGTCACAGTACAGTTCAAACTCCTTACAATGTTCCAGTGGTCCCTACCGTAGCCCATACCCTGGCCTATCACCTGGGCAGCTGTTCCACCATCAGGAACATTGACCCTCTGCCCTGGAAACACTTATACCAGGAGAGCACAGGTGCTGCTAATCAGCCCAACCCTGATTACCTCATATGTTGTCCCTGCCACAATACATGCACCAGGGCTGCATACTTCCTGGGACACCAGTTCAGTGAGGCAATTTGGCGGGTGGCCAGTGGATGGTCAGTGTGGGGGCGTGGCCAATGCGATTGCGTCCTCCTGGCCACGCCCCCGCGCAATACTGGTCTTTCAGGCATTGCACAGCAGGGGGCGAGGCTACTAAGAAGCAAATCCCGTAATTTGCTCACACGGGGGAAGGGGTGGGGGGGCTGCCCAGATTCTGGGAGGCTTGCCTACCTTTCCGGGGGCCGGGAAGTTGACCCGATTTCCGGTACCCTCCCGGCCATTCTGGGAGGGTAGGCAACCCTGACATACATACTTACATTGATTCAGAGCCAAATTGCACTTTCCATATCTGTCATGATTGATTTCCACAGAGTTTCGAGTTGTTACATAAAAACCTAAAAGATAAAGAAGAGAGATGTATTTCGATCCCTTTCTGCTATTGGATGTTATACTATAATATTGTGACGTTAGCAGAGTGCTATGTTTGACTTAGCAATCATTGACGAATTGTAATTTTCCAATCGTGTGATTGAAAGCTTGCATGCATGGATGATTTCATAACTGGTTCTGTACAGCGGTGGTATGTAATACAGTACATTAAGCTATTAGTCTACTTTTAAAATGCTGCACTTATTGTGAACCAGAAAAGGACAGTCAATATACATGAGTTCTTGGGAGAGCGCATGCCGGATGGTTAATGACAATACAATGTGCATGCTGGATTATTGATCCATTGTGGGTTTTGTTGAATACCTGTACACCACTGGCTGCACGCACTTGCTTACAAGTCAGGGGGTCGTAAGCCAGTTACAGCTGTGTTGGTACTTATGTAGTAACTGGGCTGCCGATTTTGAAATCGGGTCCATCGCATCGCATCGCACCCGACCAAATCGCATGCGATGCGATGCGATGCGATGCGATGGACCCGATTTTTCCATAGGATTCAATGTTAAAATGGACTGAGTCCATTTTAACATGGAATTCAATGGGAAAAAGGGGTCCTTTTCATACCCCTACTATCCAAGTGGGCATGGAGTTGGATATAAACCTGTGGCGAGCGTAGCGAGCCACCGAGCCCGAAGCGTGGCGAGCGTAGCGAGCCCCGCGAGGGGACACAGAATACCGTCCCCTCGCGGGGCTCGCTTCGCTCGCCACGCTTCGGGCTCGGTGGCTCGCTACGCTCGCCACAGGTTTATATCCAACTCCATGCCCACTTGGATAGTAGGGGTATGAAAAGGACCCCTTTTTCCCATTGAATTCCATGTTAAAATGGACTCAGTCCATTTTAACATTGAATCCTATGGAAAAATCGGGTCATCGCATCGCATCGCATCGCATCGCATCTGATTGTATGCCTTAACTTAAAGGTGGCCATACATCAGAAAGATATTGTACCCAATCATACAATCTCAACTGATTGTAAGATGGATTGTATGCAGATTGTGTGCACATCTTATGTACATAATCATACAATCAATCATCAGATGGATTGTATGACTGATTGTAAGATGGATTGTATGCAGATTGTGTGCACATCTTGTGTACACAATCATGCAGTAGATGGATTGTATGATTGATTGTGTGTAGATTGTGTGTCCAAAAACCACCAAGGACTGCCGGGGATTTCAAGGGAAATTGTACACAATCATGAGCGCAATCGATCTTAAGATCGATCTTTCTGATGTATGGCCAGCTTTAGGCATACAATCAAAAAATCGGCAGCCCAGATACTACATAAGTACCAAATTTTGGGGGTGTGGCCTAAGTGTGGGTGGTGTGGGCACCTCCTACACTTAGGCCACCCCCCCAAAATGTTTAGAGGTGGGTAAAAGAAAACTCTAAAAACTGTAATCTCAGACGCAGCACACACCTACAGCATGTGCTGTGCTGACAGCAGGCTCAGCATGACCTCTCACGCTGTCAGTGAGACACTCATGCTGAGCCTGCTGTCAGAACAGCACATGCTATAGAAGTGTGTGCTACTGGTGATACCCGGGAGGGACGGAGGGGGAAGGGAGGGGTCGAACCAGGGCCCCTGCGGGGCCCCTTCAGCAAGCCTGGGCCCGGGTAATTAGTACCTGCTCCCCCCCTCTCTCGGCTCCCCTGCTTGTGGTAGGTGGGCCTAGATGCAAAAATATAATTTGGGCCAGCAAACCGTCTGCGTGAGTGGAGGGACACTTGCAAAAAAACACATTTCGGGATAGTCTAAAGGAGCAAATACACTTGAGCCATTAGGGCTCTTTTCATTGTGACAGATCGGTCCAATAAATCGGACGAAGTGTCAAAACTCATGAGTGTCACGTCCAAATCCGATCCGATGCGCGGTACCATGCGCATCAGATTGGAGCCGGGGATCGGAAGGGCTGCACTAAGCAATTGTCACATTTCCACAGCCCTTGTTGGAATCACATATGGGCGGTTCAAGAAGGATCGCAAGTGGTTTAAGACAAATGCTAAACCAACTTCCTTGTATTTAAAGCAGAACGGTTTGTATTTTACAAGTACAGGACCAGATCTACTAAGCTTCAAAAAGTGATAAAACAGAGAGTGATAAACAACCAACCAATCAGCTCCTGCCTTATAGTTTTCAAACACAGTCTGTGACATGTCAGGCAGGAGCTTGGTTTGGATTGGTTGGTTGTTTATCACTCTTCATTTTATCACTTTTGAAGCTTAGTGCATCTGGCCCACAGTCTCCATATGTAATAACCACACCTGGGATGTATATGATATCCCAGTGGTCAGGATGCTGGAGGTCAAAAAGACTGACATTGGCATTCCAATTAGGAGAATCCAGGCAGGTCTCCGTTTTTAGGCTAAACCTGTTGCTCTATCCACTTAACCCTAACCCTCGTTTGCAGCAGCCTAACCCTCCCTCCCCGCAGCCTGATCCTAACCCTCCTTGCTGGTGCCTAACCTTAACCCCCGCACCCTGCCGCCTAAACCTAACCCCCACCCCGCAACCCGCAGACTGATCCTAAGGCTGGTTTCACACACTCCGGCTCCTGCCGGACGGTGAAATCCCGCACGGCCAGGGAGCCGTGCCGCACACACTAGTTTATCATGGAAGGGATGGTCACAGCCCGGCAGCCGTCCCTTCCAGTGGCGGGATCCGGCTGCAACCGTGCGGCCGGGTCGTGGCCGTCCTGTGAATGGACACAATAGTGTCCATTCACAACTACTGTGTGCGACACGGCTCCCTGGCCGTGCGGGATTTCACCGTCCGGCAGGAGCCGGAGTGTGTGAAACCGGCCTCTCCCTTCTTGCTGGTGCCTAAACCCCCACCCACCCCGCAGCCAAAACCTAATCCCCCCTTCTGCATAAACTTAACTCTCATTCTCCACAGCCTAACCCTAAGTCCCGCCACTCATGCCTAAACCTAACCACACACACGCACTTACCGTATTCCAGATGGACACAACCTGATTCTTTTCGAGGATCCGGTGCCGGTCTTCTGACAGCAGTGTGGATGCCAATGCCGGTATATTAAATGCTTAGCCCACTAGACTAGATGGGCCAAGTGGTTCTTATCTGCCATCAAATTCTATGTTTCTATGTTTCAATCCGCATACTTACCATATTCCCACATCGGCAACCTGATCCTTTTTGAGGTTCCGGCGCAGTCAGGATGCCGACGTCAATATATTGAATGCTGGCCTCCTGACCGTTGGGACGCTGACACCATCCCACACACCTCGTATAAAAGACATCAGTGTATCTCTCTGTGCACCATCCCCACGAGCTTTACTATAACTGACCTTCTGCACGGCACTGCACAGTTATATTTAAAACTAAATGCAGCAATAAGAAACTTTTTAAATGAGCGCTAAAAACACAGCGGTACTTATGTAGTATCTGGGCTGCCGATTTTTTGATTGTATGCCTTAAGTTAAGGCATACAATCAGATGCGATGCGATGCGATGCGATGACCCGATTTTTCCATAGGATTCAATGTTAAAATGGACTGAGTCCATTTTAACATGGAATTCAATGGGAAAAAGGGGTCCTTTTCATACCCCTACTATCCAAGTGGGCATGGAGTTGGATATAAACCTGTGGCGAGCGTAGCGAGCCACCGAGCCCGAAGCGTGGCGAGCGAAGCGAGCCCCGCGAGGGGACGGTATTCTGTGTCGCTTTTACCCGTAGACACCCCAGCCGATGGGTGGTTCGCGGGAGATGGGGGGTTATGCGGAAGGGTTTCCCCCCTTTCTAGGGGACCGGGAGGTGACCCGATTTCGGGGACCCTCCCGGCCATTCCGGGAGGGTAGGCAACCCTGCTCCAGTCTCTGTCTTTACAGCTCCCTCTGTCCATTTCCAGCAAGTTTGAAACAGATCATTTTGCTTTCTCCTTTCTGTGTCGACCGAAAGTCATGTTGACTGTTTCACCTGTACATTCTATATGTCGGTATTTTGACCTTGTCGGGTTTAGTCCTTTTCGGGATTTTAAACGTTGGGATTTTGTCCTTGTTGGTATTTTGACCCATTCAGGATTTTGACCCTGTCGGGATTTTGACCGTTGGGATTTTGACTGCATCCCACATACACAACTGAAGACAAGCACATACTGGAAAACACTGCACTACAGCACTACTGCAGGGGAATTCTGCATGCATAATGAAGTAGTTTGCTCCTGTAGAAGAGGGCGGTACAGATCTGGGACTCTGCCAGGTGTCCACAAAGACCATAACTCCGAGCATCACTGCAGGACTCAGCTGATTACTGCTGTATGTCATTGCCTGCTAGAACTCCTCGCATCCGATAAATAGCCCATTTAAGTATAGCCTGCCAGTGATAACAAGGACAACCAATTAAACATGTTGTGATGGTTTTATTAAAACAGAGGTAAACGGCGCCTTAAATTATGTATCAGCCACAGTTGCCAGACTAGCAAATAACGCTGCACTATGTGTCCTAATCAGCCCCAGTAGAGACACGGAGCTAAGTCGGCTCTGGAACCCGGATACACAGTAAGTCATTGCTCTTTCTAGGAATTACATCTTTCTAGGATATGAACAGTGGTTAGAACCACAGACGTGAGATGCTTATTACTGCTGCAGCACATTTCACATAATGCTAAGCATGCATTAATTCTGCAGAACAACGCCTCCTTATTTTTGTTTCAAGATTTTAACACCCCCAACCCATTGGTATGGGTCATGGTGTCGACCCAATAAAGGTTGACAGTCAGTTGGTCAACCACTATGTCCGTTGGATAGTATGAAAAACACCTGTTTTGGTTTTTTTTTCTAATGTTGACCTATTATACTGTATGTGTCAACATTGCGACCATGTAGGTATGTCAACCTTTCTCAGTTGTCGACCCTGTCGTCCATTAGTGTTTGAACTACTGACTACCGACCTATTTTTTGTCGACCTGCCGACCACATCTCCAACCCACCAGGAAGTTACCATTATAGACATTTACTGTAATTAGCGGCCAATACTTTAAGTAATTCATTTTATATATGCGGTGCATCATTTACAGTCAGATGCATTTGGCATACGGGGCTGTCACACAGATCGCATGTTATGTGTAGTGACATGGACAGCATAAATATCCCTGGCATAGAATAGATGTAGGACAGTAGGGTTGGGGTTGGAAAGATCCAGCCCAGGTATAAGAAACCATACGCTTGATTACAGACTGAGGCGCAACTAGATATTCATAGGCCCCATAGCAAAAGTTTTCAAGGGCCCCATATTTAGCAACTGATGGTGCTAAATGTGTGTAAAATATTACTTAAACAGTAAAGATGGGCCCCTGCAGCACTGGGCCCCATAGCAGCTGCACCCCTTGCACCTATGGTAGTTACGCCCTTGATTGCAGACGATCATCTGTCAGCTGGTTTTAAAAAGGGATCTGACAGGAGGATCAGAGCTTCTGAGCAGAGGCACTGGAGACATCAGCCACCTGTACGTACAGCAGCACCTGTGCGGTTCACTGCGGGATTCAAGTGTGACCGCTGCTCTTCTATCTATCTATATATCTATCTATCTATCTATCTATCTATCTATCTATCTCTGGAACACTGCCATCTGCTGGCAGAGAGTGAAACTACATCTCTTTCTCCCTCTCACAGAGGCAACTAGCTTTAGAAGCTTTCGCTACTAGCGGGCTTACTAGCATATACAGGGTTATTTTTGTGCAGGCTCCAGCAGGAACTGAGGCCCTTATTCTAGTTCACTCTTTCTGACAAAATATTTCTTAGATGGACAAAACCATGTGCACTGCAGGTGAGGCAGGTGTTACTTGTGCAGAGAGAATTAGATTTGGGTGGGGTTTTACACCTGCCTCACCTGCAGTGCACATGGTTTTTTCCATCTAAGAAATATTTTGTCAGAAAGAGTGAACTAGAATAAGGGCCTTAGTTCCTGCTGGAGCCTGCTGAAAAATAGCCCTGAGCATATATATATATATATATATATATATATATATATATATATATATATATATATATATATATATATATATATACTGCAGTGTGGATGGCACTTGAGAGTCGTTTATAGAAGAAAGCACAATACTATCCATGTTACATCTGCCCCACCTGCAGTGCACATGGTGTTGCCCATTTTGAGCACAAATTTGTCCTGCCATTAGATATGAATAAGGGTCTATGTCCATGTCATCCACTCACATGCCAACCTTTTGACCCTTTTGACCTATTTTTAACTGTTAATCATCTGATGTCGACCTGTTGCAAGATGTATATCTATTTCCTGTCTTTGAATACCACCGACATCCTTGTGTCATCATTAGTAATGTAACAAGGGTGGGGTATGTGCCCTGAGTCCTGTGACTAGCGTGGCACAAGCCAGGGGGTGCCACCTGCCAGGGCCGTGGGCTATGGCCAGCTGCTCACCTTAACAAAAAAGAAGTGGTCCAGCCGGAGGAGAAGAGCAGGGCCCCTCCTCCTCCTTTGCAGATTTCATCAGCGGGCGGTGTGCATTCTTCACCTGCGGGTGGTGGCTTTTAAGCTCATTTGCATGTCCGCCACCCATCCAAGACTTCCAGGACATTTTCTTCCTTCTACACCTGAGCAGCGGTGGTCTTTTAGCATGGCTGCCACTCATTGAGACATTCCATGGCGTCTTGTATCTTCAGGAGCTCTCCATCACGGCTCCTCCCCTTAATGCTGGTACTTATGGTTATCCGAGGACCAGCATGTGGGGGAGGCTTGCTGATACCTGTAGTCCTTCTGTAAAAGGCAATATTATTTACTAATGGACTACCACCTCTTTCTCTATCTTCTCTCTATGGTATGTTTTTTTTTTTTTTTGGGGGGGGGGGGGGGGGGGGTTTATATTGCCAACAGCTCTAAAACCCCAAATTTCTCCTGCATATATATAGTATCCAACAGAACTTATATATTTATCATTTGTACATCACAAATGAAAGATTTACCATAGGAGGGTGCTGACGCTTAAGGCCCCCCCATACACCTGGACGATATTGGGTCCGAACGACGGGTCGCTTGATGAATCTGATGCGCATTGTGTGTATTTCATTACAATGTGCAGTTACGCGGGTCGAGAAGTCGGCCCTCATATCAGACGTGCAGCACATACAATTGCTCGTTCAACCGCTCCATGAACTGCGTACGATCAGTTCATATGCAGGTCGTACTGATGTATATTTATCCAGGAATGATTGCTATTTACCACCATATTCGGCATGTAGGTGTTGTAGCGTATTGATGGTACTTGCTAGTGATTGATGTTCCCAGTAGATGAGACAATGCCTATTGTCTACCTGTGGAATCATTGTTGCCTTCACTTCATGGAGCGTTATCATCCTACCGGAATGCAGCGTCTCCTGGGAATAAGTAACTGTTTTTAGGGCTGGTTCTCCCATCCGTGATGGATGAGCATATGGGAGGTTACAAGTTTTATTTCACAGTACATTCAATCACTGTCTTTTAAAATCATTGTGAAATTGGTGGAGACAGGAAAGTCTAAAATAAGCATCACTTTATTGAATATTATTTCTAGGTCAGTTCTCATTGTTTCTTAAGCTGTGTACTAACCAAGGGTGGAATGTTTCCTATCTCTGTGTATACAGACCGTGATACTGTAGGCAGATATATCAAACCTGGTGTTGATGGATGTAGTAAGATGAAGGGCACTAATTACACGCAAAGGGGCAGATTTAATAGCAATTACCTGTTCACGTTAGTTTAGTATCCCCTAATTGCATCAAAGGAGCTCCAAACCTTTTCATTTCCTTTTTTTAAAGTAACTAAATTGCATGTCCTATACTTATTTGTAGAAAAAGTGGTGGGCGGTCAGCGGGGCGGAGTTTACATTCGAATATACGCAGCGTAGCGAACAGGTATGAATTATCCCCCTAGTAGGAGGCCACTCAGGGGTAGATGTAAGAAGCAGTGATAAGGGAGGAGAAGTGATAAAGTGCCTTGTATCACTGGCCAATCAGCTCCTACCTGTCCCTTTTTAAGCCCAGCCTGTAACTTAACAATCAGGAGCTGATTGGCTCATGGCACATGTGAAGTAGAATACACATCTTAGTAAATTTCCCCCTATGTATCATATAATTAACTATGTGATTAGATAAAAAAAAAATAGCATTATATTAATATATTGAGTACTTTATATACTTAACAATTGTCTACTGTAGCTAAGATTATTGGTCAAATGCAAATTTTTTTAAATAAATGAAATCCAATCCAATCAAGGGCATGGGCGGCCATATTAATGTTTACAAAATCATGTAGTTAAAACATATTTGGTAATATCAATTGGAATATAACCCGTTGATAATCTTCTTGTAAACCATTAGGTTCTATGAAAACACGTGTCTGGCTTTCCAATTCAGATTAAAGTGAATCTACTGTATAAAGTCTTCCAAAGATGAGTCTTTGTTTAGAAATGCTTTCAGCCCGTCCATATGGAAAACATAATATAATTTAACACGAAATAGAGATACTGTAAAGTGGAGGAACCACTTGGATCCACAATTGTAAGATACATCGATGAGCAACTGCTGAAATGATTAACAGCAGGTTTGTGTTACGACTTGTTAATGTATTGGATGTAGGGGAAATCCCTAACACTGCCCATTCGGGAGAGAGTGGTAAATAATTTTAATTTGTCAAACCTGATGCCAACCAGGGTGCAAGAGTGTCCGGCGCCCTCCTGCAAACCATACATTTTGTGCCCTTTCACATTGCCATTGCAACAAGCTGCAGCCCGATTGTGGGAGCGTATGCAACATGCGATCCCATGGAGGATCTCGGGTGCATGTACATGTATGCATACACCATCTCAGTGCTGTGTCCGCAAAATGTTGCAGGCACTAAAGATGCCTATACACGCTGCGAGAATCGCATACGTTATGGGCTAGATCGCATTGCACGGCATGCATGCAATGTGTGTGCGATGCGATCTGAAAGCTGTACAAAAAGTATGTGCAGCACTCGTGACTGAGGAGGAAAGGAGGGGAGAGAAGGAGGAGATGGAAGAAGAGGGGAGGAGATAGAGGGGGTGGAGTGTTGAGGACTGGCAGTGGCACTGGCACAGCACACTGAGAAGAGGGAAGGAAGGGGAGGCGGCGCTGCTGCCTGTTCGTCATTTGATTGACAGTTGACAGGCGCAATGGGTAGGGGGTGGATCCGGACATGACATGTCATCCAGGCATTCACAGACAGCGCTACATGCCTCAGCGCAACCGTCCGTGAGGAAGAGGGAGCAGGTCGCAGGAGGAGGACAGTGTGTGCGCGGTGCAGGGAGCTGCTCAGCCTCTCCATACTGCCACCTGCTGTCAGACAGGCTCTGCGGGCGGCATGCAGGAGGCAGTGACAGTGAGGGCTGAGGCAGCTTTAGCAGAGCAGGGAGGGAGACAGCATGGCACCTCCCTGCTTTACAGGAGCTGCTGAGTGGGTAGCGCCGGCCCTGATGCTAACAATAGACAATGAAAGTACAATTTCACATACAGGGCCTGATCAGTATGGATTTAATTTGTGAACCGCAGCGCAGTTTATTGATGGTTGGGAAAATGAGCACAGGATACAAGTTCGGTGATCGCATGTATTTTTGCGGATGCCTCTGCCTGATTGGCAGGCATAGATGTTTGAGGGGAGGGACAGAAGTGGGGACGGTTGGCATTGCTGGAAAGGGGGTGTTTCACACTTTTTTGGGGGGAGTGGCCAGGTCTAGGACTAGAGCATGAGTCACCATGAAACGGCATGCCTCAAAAGGTTCAACAGCTTAACCATTCTGGAATTTGTGATTTTCTACATATAAAAAAAAAAATCTAAATTCTGACCCATTATTATGTAAGTAAGACAAAAGATTCTGAATAGGCAAAATATATTAATAAATATCTGTTTTTAAATCTGTATGGTAAATCCAATCACAAATATATCTTAATATACAAGCGTGACTATACATTTTTGATTACGGAAAGTTCACACCCCAATTCGCTGAAGATGATAGTGACTTAATTAAACTCATCCTCAACCTTTCATTCTGCCAGATGTATTTCTGAAAAGTTGCATATATTAATTTCTCATCTGTTGCTGATAACAAGATGGGCAGCATTTGGAGTGAATGGAGAAGTTTAATCATCTTAATTAATTGTATTCTACCCATATAGGACAGTAATAGATTTTTCCATTTAATCACCATATTTGAGGGGCTCTAGACTCAAAGGGTTTAATTGCCCAGTTCTTAAACCGGGCGCATCAGAGTTAATTTATGCCCACAATTAAAAGGGCAATGAATGTAATATCTACAGTATGTAATTATTAAATAAACCCCTATTCAAAAAATTAGCTGCATCAGCCTGTAGTTCCTGGGCATAGGAAAAAACTCATCTCAGTAGAGTTAAGATAATATGTAGTTGTGTCTGACATAAACAAGTTAATCCATTCGTATAGATCATGGGACATAGCATAATCTATTTATGTATATTTATGTATGTAATGAAGAGTGGATACGGATCTCCGAGTTCCGAGCTCCCCCCGAACTTCTGGATCCGATTCCGACACGGGATAAAAGTCCAGCTCGGGTTTTGCCACCAGACTCGGATCCCAGATAGAGGCAAAACATCATCATCCCGCTGACGGATCTCTCGGGTTTTGGATCCCAAATATAAGATGCTGCTCATCAGCGTTATCTTCATTCCAGCCTTGGAGAGTGAGGGAGAAAGACCTATTGTCTCTCTGTGGGTGGTGGCATGTGGTGGGTCCTGTGTGCTATCAAGGGGTGCTGTAAAGTGTACAGGGGCACTGTCCTGTTGTGCTGTTCTGGGGTGCTATATTTGCTGCTGTCCTGGGGTGTACAGGGCTGCTGTCCTGGGGTGCTTTTTTCCCAGGGCACTTTCATTTGGTGCTGTCCTGTTAGGGGTGCTGCTGTCCTGTGCTGTACAGTGATGTACAGGGCAGCTGTTATTGGTTGCTGTTCTGTGGTGCTATCTTGTGCAATTAGGGATGCTGTATAGGGGTGCTGCTGTCCTGTGCTGTACAGGGGTGTACAGGGTGCTGTCCTGTGCTGTTAGGGGTGCTGTATAAGTCCAGCAGTGTCATCCTATGCACCCATATACAGTAAGTCCATTGGGGTCACCTGTGCTGCCATATAAGTCCATTGGAGTCGTCCTGTGCTGCCATATAAGTCCATCAGGGTTATCCTGTGCTGCCGTATAAGTCCATCGGTGCTGCCACATAAGTGTAATGGTGTTGTCCTGTGCTGCTCTATAAATTCAGCGGTGCTGCTGTTTAAGTCCAGCGGTGTTGCGTGCACGTTCATCAACGTTGTTGTCACACGCAGCCGCGGTGGTGCGCGGCGGGCATACTACTCACCCGTCCGCGCCCGCCGTCGGCTAGCGTGTAGTGGTCTCCAGGTCAGCGGCAGCAGGCAGCGGTAGTCCCTGGGACTGTCCGATTGAGTTGATGCCTGGGAAGTTTCCACCTCGGGGCCGCATCTACCCCTTGTCTCTACCTGAGACCAAGGTTATGTCTGACTACATTCGTGAGTACTTGAATAAAGGGTTCATCTCCATCGTCAAACAGTATCTGAAGTCCTGCGGCGTCTTCGCCAAAATAAACTATACTGCAAGCTAGACAAGTGCGTCTTTGAGGTCACCTCCATTCCATTCCTCGGCCACATCCTCTCCAGCACTGGGATAGAGATGGATCCAGAAAAAGTAAAAGCCATCTTAGACTGGACAGCCCCCACCACGCTCAAAGGCATCCAGAGGTTCCTGGGCTTTTCAAATTATTATCGTCGCTTCATCCGGAACTTCTCCACCCTTGCTGCACCTCTTACTGCTCTAACCCGTAAGGGGTCAGATCCAAGTCAGTGGTCACCTGAGGCCTCTCAAGCCTTCCAGCAACTAAAGAATGCTTTTATCTCCGCCCCAATCCTTCTCCAGCCAAACCTAGACAAACCCTTCATTCTCGAGGTGGACGCATCCTCAGAAGGGGTAGGGGCAATCTTGTCGCAGAGAGGGGAGGACCAGGAACTTCACCCATGTGCCTTCTTCTCCAAGAAGTTTCTTCCAGCGGAAAAGAATTACCCCATTGGGGAGCAGGAGTTACTGGCAGTCAAATCAGCATTGGAGGAGTGGCGGTACCTCCTGGAGGGTGCACGACATAAAATCACTGTACATTCAGACCATAAGAATCTCTCATTCCTCAAGCACGCCCAATGTCTTACAGCTCGTCAAGCCCGCTGGGCCATGTTCTTCGAACGTTTCAATTTTCAAATCAGATTCAGACCCGGGACGATGAATGCCAAGGCCGATGCTCTTTCATGCTCTTTCAAAACCCCAGCAGACCTTGAGACTCCGCCTCGACCAATCCTCGATCCGCTGGTCTTTGCCCAAGTAACAGTCCAGCCTTCACCCCCACCAGGCAAGACCTTCGTTCCTCTCAATCTCCGCAAGAGAGTGCTGTCCTGGGCACACGCTTCCCGTTTTGCAGGGCATACGGGGGCACAGAAGACCTTAATGTTCCTGTTGCGTTCATACTGGTGGCCTACCATTCGTCGCGATGTAACCAGCTTTGTTGCCTCCTGTGTAAAATGCGCTCAGCATAAGTCCTCCAGAACGTCCCCTGCCGGTCCTCTTCTACCTCTAGCCATACCAACAGAACCATGGTCCCACCTGTCTATGGACTTTATCTGCGAACTTCCTCCCTCCAAAGGGCATACGGTAATCTGGGTGGTAGTTGACCGGTTTTCTAAAATGGTGCACTTCTTCCCATTGAAAGGCCTTCCATACGCTCCAGTTTTGGCTCAGCTCTTCATTTCCACCATCTTCAAACTCCATGGGTTGCCCAAAGAGATTATATCCGACCGTGGAGTACAGTTCGTCGCAAAGTTTTGGAGGGCCCTCTGTTCCGCTGTACAAGTCAAGCTCAAGTTCTCCACTGCTTTCCACCCACAAACCAACGGACAGACAGAACGTGTCAACCAGGACTTGGAAGCCCTCATTCGTTTGTTCGTCTCTTCCTCTCAAGACGACTGGGTAGACCTTCTGCCTTGGGCGGAATTTGCGCACAACAATTCCTATCATTCATCCTCCGGCACCACTCCCTTTTTTACTGTCTTTGGCAAACATCCTCGATCTCCAGAGTTCTCAGATTTATCGTTGTCCGATGTCCCTGCAGCTGCTTCTTCTCTACAACGGTTTGCAAAAATCTGGTCAGACGTTCATACCGCTCTCCTCAAAGCATCCGCTCGATATAAAAGGATGGCGGACAGAAAAAGAAGAGCGGCTCCTAGATTGAAGGTTGGAGATCGAGTATGGCTGTCTACCCGCCATATACGCCTTCGGTTACCCTCCATGAAGCTGGCTCCCCGGTTCATCGGGCCATACCCAATCACTCAAGTGATTAATCCGGTGGCCTACAGACTACAGCTCCCTTCTTCCTTGAAGATATCGAATTCTTTCCATGTGTCTCTTCTGAAGCCTTTGAGATTGAACTTATATCAGAAGAAGGTGCCTAAGCCGCCCAAGATTGGCTCAGAGAGAGAGAGAGAGTTCGAGGTGAGGCGCATTATCGACTCACGTTGTCGCAATACCCATCTTCAGTATCTGGTAGAGTGGCTTGGATTCGGTCCTGAAGAGAATTCCTGGGTTGATGCTGCAGACCTCCATGCTCCCCGTCTGGTAAGACAATTATTTCAAAGGAATCCACACAAGGTGCGTAGGTGCCCTGGGGTCACCCAGAAAGGGGGGGGTACTGTCACACGCAGCCGCGGTGGTACGCGGCAGGCATACTACTCACCCGTCCACGCCTGCCGTCGGCTAGCGTGTAGTGGTCTCCAGGTCAGCAGCAGCAGGCAGCGGCAGTCTGGTGGGCAGCAGGCAGCGTGGGACGCCGGCAAGTGTAGCGGTGTGTGCTGTAGGGGTGCCGGGAGGCCGGCGCTGCCATCTTGGTTAAGGGCAAATAGCAGATTGGCTCATGTCTGAGGTTTCCGCCCATACTGACCTGACAGCCAATGGCAGCCGCCCTCTAGGGATATAGGGGATCTGCCTAGGCCTGTTCAGTGTCAGTACAAAGAGTCTCCAGAGGCGTTCACAGCTCCCAGCTGACCCCGGCTCTCTGACTCACCTCTCCTGACTTGGTGCCTTGCTTCCAGTGCTCTGTGGTTGATCCAGGTTCTGCTTAACCCCATCGCTGCCAGTTCTCTCCACAGTCTGGTTCCTGCCTGCATCCCTGAGCTCCCTGGCCTCGCTCTTCAAGTCTTCTGCTTCCAAGCAAATTCTTCATTCTTCAGTCATCATCCATCTTCTTTCAGTCTTCAAGGATCCTTCATACCATCAAGTACATTCTCTTTCCGGATCCTCTCATTCTTCAAGACCCTAGCCTGCCATCCTCAGTGCCTTGAACTGTCATTATTTAAATGAACTTTTCTTCTTTCAAAGTGCCGTGCTGGCTCAATTATTATTTACCACTAACCGCCACTTAAAGAAAGTATTCAAGTGTGTATTGTTCCATTTATGAATTCTATTATTAAACCTGCACGATTTAATCCTTCCTCCTCTGGTCCGTCTCCGGTTGCTACACACCACACGACTTCATCCAGCCCTTCAGTCGTGACAGTTGTCTGCTAAGGCCCATGCCCAATGTTCTAGAGGGCATGAAAAACCAAATAAAAAAAATGAATGCTAACAAAAAAAAGAAAAGTTAGCTAACGAGAAACTTGGGCTTGCCAATATGCCATTCACGACATGAAGTGGCAAGGAAAGGCTAAGGCCTTGGCCTATGTACACGAATGGTGATTCAGCTTCTCATGAAGATGGAATTCATCCTCCCTCTCGAAGAATTGAAAAGATAACATTGGTTAAAGCACAGATATCACAAATCCCAAAGGAGAGTCCAAGTGTATCCGCTGTTGCGATGTATCGACCTGACCTTTCCAACCCTGTACAGGAAGCGGAGGCTCCTTCCACTATTTGCATGCCCTCTGCAAGTGTTGGGAGGAGCACCAGCAGTCCCGTGCGAACGCCTTTGAAGATTATCACACTCGGTGAGGTGTTCACACGGGAAGGAGGGAAGCGGGTGCTCGGGCCGGCGGCTGACGTTACATGAGTGACATGTGTCAGTTTAGAATTACTTTATTACAAAAGGGGAGCAAAATCATTAGGTGGTTGGCGACCATCAAGTTATTTCTCTCCCCTTCAGCCACATCCCCTCGCATAGTGCAGAGGGGATTCGGAGGTGAGGGGCGTTCGGCTGGGTGGCGTTTATGGGCTCGCTAGACAGCAAATGACTGCTGCTTAGTGAGCCCACCTGAATTAGGCCCTTAGGGGGAGCTTCTGGCTGTTCTTTTATCTAATATTGTTGCATGTTTTACTGATACTTTTTTTTTTTGTCTCAATCTCCAAAGAGATCTCGTCCAGCTCTTTAGTAAGCGTCTCCTATGTATCTGCATATATCACTGCAGTTATGTTCTAGATCAGGGGTCCTCTAACTATTTTGCTCTGGGACCACATCAGACAATAAAAGTAATGACAGGACCCCAGCAAGTTACTGCAGAAGGTCATCACATCACATGTATGGTCAGCAGACAGCACATACATGGCAGCATTGTGGAGGCACAGAGTGATGGGAGGAGTCTAATATACCATAACCCATCACATCACACGTGTAGTCAGCAGACAGCACATACATGGCAGCATTGTAGAGGCACAGAGTAATGGGAGGAGTCTAATATACCATAACCCATCACATCACACATGTACTTAGCAGACAGCACATACATGGCAGCATTGTGGAGGCACAGAGTGATGGGAGGAGTCTAATATACCATAACCCATCACATCACACGTGTAGTCAGCAGACAGCACATACATGGCAGCATTGTGGGGGCACAGAGTGATGGGAGGAGTCTAATATACCATAACCCATCACATCACACGTGTAGTCAGCAGACAGCACATACATGGCAGCATTGTGGAGGCACAGAGTGATGGGAGGAGTCTAATATACCATAACCCATCACATCACACGTGTAGTCAGCAGACAGCACATACATGGCAGCATTGTGGGGGCACAGAGTGATGGGAGGAGTCTAATATACCATAACCCATCACATCACACGTGTAGTCAGCAGACAGCACATACATGGCAGCATTGTGGGGGCACAGAGTGATGGGAGGAGTCTAATATACCATAACCCATAACATCACATGTGTAGTCAGCGGACAGCACTGTGGAGGCACAGACTGATGGGAGGAGTCTACAATAACAGCCTGATGGTCAGCAACATGGAGTCACGACCCCATGCTGAGAAGGTCAGGACCCACAGTTCGAGTACCGCTGGCCTAGATGGTAATACTGATGACATCACTCTGGGGGCAGCCCAGCATTTTCAATCTAAAAACCATTTCAATTCAAATTCCAAATGTAATGATTAAGGACCAGGTTATTTAAGGAATATATTCCTTTTTTATTTCTTCCTTTGCTGGCCTTTTCTCTACATATTTGTTTGACATGTTTCTTTAATTTGTTTTTTTTTATCCCTATATATCTCTTAATACACATTTCTAAATTATTATGACCCGTCTTAAATTTTTTAGAAAGGGGGTGATTTAAATGCCACTTTCTTATATTATATATGTGCTCTGACATTCACGTCTTTCATTCTATGTAGTTTTGTTTATATATATCAGCCCACATTTGCATTTCAGTAGGTAAATGACATTTCATAAGTGAAAGGTGACAAAGCTATTACTGGTGAGAAAGAGTTGGCTGTTATTGTTTATCTGAAAGAAGTCATTTTTCTTGGATTATTTTTTTTTTTTACTTGTTGAGCGAAATATTAACCAGGAGCCGCATCTGTGAACTTTTTCAGTCTCTAACTTTTGAGTTTAGGTTCCATTAAAGTGCTTATGACTAATTTGTCTGAGTTCAGTGAGCAGGGGCGGATTGCGGAAAATAAAGCGTGCAGCAGCTCAAAGGGGGTGTGGGGGGGTGGGGGGTGGTGGGTTTGTCAGCGTATGTAATGCGGGAGGGGGGGGGCGTGGAATTTTTTTTGCGCAACAGCCGGGGGTTGGGGGGTGGTTAGGCCGCGGATGTGATGTGAGGGGGGCGCATGGCGGTGTATGTTGGGGGGTGGTTGGTGGCTGTGGATGTAATCGGGGGGGGGGGGGGTAGCGGTGGCTGCCTGCGGCGTATGTAATGCAGGTGGGGGGCTCACCTCCTGCTGTGTCTGCGCTGCTTGCTCGTCTCCAGATGGGGGATCGGGAGCAGGAAGGCCGCCGCACTTGAAGGCCCATGGGAGGAGCTGCGTGCTGTTGCGCATGCGCAGCCCTCCCGCGGCCATTTTGCTTGTGGGCAAAGTGCTGCGGCCTAGCCAGGAGCGCGGCCGGCCTGTTTTTAAGGATTTTCAGGCCAGCCCACCGGGAATTGGCCCGGTTGACACGGATGCTGAACTGCAGCAATATTGTTGACGGCAGGGCAGCGGGTGAGCGACACGGCTCGGCCTGACACACAGGCACTCCGTTTCAGCTAGAGGTGAGACCACCCACTGCTGCGTGTGAGAGACGCGGCAGTACCGGACTAACAACATACTGCTGGACATAGGTTGGTCTCTTTCCCGGGACCTCACCTTGCACTATCACTCAAAACAAGCAGGTAGTAGTACTGAGGGCAGTGGAGTCTACACGGAATAGCCCCTCCGTCTCCCTGCATTCCCCACTCCGTCACACACCATGCAATTGGAGTCCGTGAGTATTGCACTAAGTAGAGAACCTTTTCCCACATTAAATGACACTTGGATAATATCATACTGGCACTTTAAGTGGACATTCCTTTACAGATAAAAAATGGAATAGTACTATCCCGGGTATTGAGGAAAGAAGCAGGCAGCTGGTATTCTGTGTCTTATGGAGTGGCCAGCGCATTCACCAGATCTCAATCCCATTGAGCTGTTGTAGGACCAGCTTGACCATATGGTATGCCACAAGTTCTCATCAAGCCAATCCATCTTGTGGGAGGTGCTTCAGGAAGCATGGGGTGACATTTCTTCAGATTACCTCAACAAATTAACAGCTAGAATACCAAAGGTCTACCATGCTGTAATTGCTGCAAAAGGAACATTCAAAGTTTGAAGGACAAAATTATAATTTCAAATAAAAATCATTATTTCTAACCTTGCCAATGTCTTGACTATATGTTCTATTCATTTTGCAACTCAGTTGATAAATAAAAGTCAGTTTTGATGTAAAACACCAAATTTCCTGGGTGACCCCAAACTTTTGAACAGAAGTGTACTTTTCTTTAGTTGTTTAAAATGGAAACTGTATTTAGTAATAAAGGTCCATTTAAACTTTGAATTTTTTTTTCCTTATTTTGTTCTTTAAGGAGACTCTCTCTCTGTTTGTATTTTATAATTTTTTCATTAGCTTTCCTTATTATTGCAGCCAGTCTTGTGGACTCTGCAACTAGTTGAGCAAAGCTGGGTGGTCTGTGTGTCGCTGACCTTGCCAGGTGTGGATTGAAAGGTCAATATTGTCTATGTAGACAATCAAATGGTCAACAACAAAATGTCGGCATGCAAGAAACGTTCATGGTTTGCTTCACTCGGCACACTTTACCATTCCCATTTGTAGTCCACGTGGATGGTAAAGCCTGAAAATGTCCAAAATATGAAACAAAATTGTAAAAAAAACTCATGTTGACCTTTTACTTGTGTCAACTTTTTGTCAATGTTTAACTATTGCATGTCAGTCTCTGATGCACACAACCTGTTTCATGCTCAACAGATTTATCCTTTTGTTTTCCTATTATGTGTTTAAAGCCATTACTGTGTGGCACATAAGGCGGACCTCTCTTTGTCAACCTAGGAGGAGGCGTTTCCCGGGCGACTAGGACAAGACAAGATGTCTGGCTGAGGCCCAGTACATGCAGAGATTCTCATTACGTCAACATACTTTTCTTCTGGAGATAAATGAAAATGATTAATTTGCATTGGTTCTTCAGGAGGTTGGGAAACTGGGGTTTGAACCACTTGAATGGAAGGTGTCCAGGATCTAAATCGATCGCTCCTACTTCTCTCCATTCGTAGTTCCTGATGGCGCAAATCAACCTTGTTGCAGAGTGAAATTAATCGTCCAACTTAGCTGGAATACTGTATCTGGTTGTCAGGACTGCCATTGGTATCATGCTGGCCTGCAGTACATCTAGTTTGATAAAGGTGCTGCAATTGGCTTCGGGTCTGCAGTGCCTCTGTGCGGCCAGGGGTGCTGCTGTTGTGTTCAGCTTGCAGTACCCCTGTGTGGGCAGGGATGCTGCTGTTGTGTTTGGTCTGCAGTACCTCTGGGTGGCCAGAGGTGCTGCTGTTATGTTCTGCCCGCAGTACCTCTGAATGGCCAGAGGTGTGGTTTCTGAGAGCAGTCCCAGCTGATGTAATCAGCTGGGTCAGGCTGTTCTCTGGATGCAATTCCCAGCTGCAGCACATATTGAGGATTGAGGGGCCTGTCTCTGTGTGCTGCAGTGATTGGCCTGCTCTTGCTTTAAAGCTGTGTTTGCCCTCAGCTTCAGGGCCTGAGGTCCTGTATTTGGAAGTCTCGTGATATTTGTACCTGTCAGCTGAACCTGAAGTCCTGTACCTTGCCTGTCACTTGTACCTGTTTCCTGAACCTAAAGCCTTGTACATGTATTTGATTCCTGGTTTCTGATCCTGCTGAATACAAGTAGTTTCACATCCATCCCGTCTCCATTGTCTGTTCCTCCAGCAGGGATTACTATTAGTCTTGCAGTCCTCTGGGACTCCTAACACTGGTAGCCAGATCATCCTTAAGTCTTCCAGACAGACTATTCCAGAAGGTTTATATTAATGCCTGCTCATTCCACTCTAATTCCAAAGCCAGGGTATGAAACATACTGGCTTGCTGGTCACCCGCCGTGGCATATTCTCATAATCTCGGTAGCCTTTGATCAAAGGAAACAAAGGAAGCGTAGTTGGATCGGTCCGTTTCTATAATGGCGATACCCACTCCAATGCAGATTTGGATAATAATGAAAGAATAAACTGTATGCCACCCGAGACTTGTCAGAAGGAAAGTTGAAGGGTTGAAGAGAAAAAAGTACCTCGCATTTATTTAAAAAACCTCGACAGGCTTTAGGGGTTCCATTGAATTTGTTTGGAGTTGGAAGGTGAAGATGAGCGGAGGTGTTTGTAGAAGAAGCTGGTAGATATGCTGAAGATATGGGTAGAGCAGGTGTTGCCGGTTGAGGTGGTTGGATCAAACTTTGAAGGCATTGTGCCATCTGTCGTTGGGACTCCTCAAGCTGCCCCAAACGACCAAGAATACTTTGGAGGGCATGAGCTGTGGCTCCTGCTTCACTGCCCAAATCTATCGGGTCAGTCCAAACTGTCACAACTGCAGTGTTTGATGGAATCGGATGTGTAATAGAGACAGACAATTTAGGAGTAAAGCATGAAATTCTTGTTCCTAAAGATTACAAGCCAACTTTATAATATAGGTAAACAGTCTCTATAATCTCTTGGACTGAGAATAATAATAATCGCAATAACTTCTTGTACTTTGAATAATAATAGTCTCTATAATATCTTAGACTTTGAATAATAGTAACAGTCTCTACAATTGCTTGGACTTTGAATCCAGACGAATAGTAAAATGGCATAGGGGGAGGACCCAAAACGAAGCACTCGGTCATCCACTTGAACGAGATGGGTACGGACACAGACAAGAGCAAAGAGTATCACCAGCGTGTTTGACAGAATTGGAACCTTAGGACAGGCTGAGCAGAGTGACCAGCAAAGGCCTAGTGAATCTGCAGGTTCCAGGAAATGTACAGCTCAGGAGACTTTGGACTGACCGCTTCTGATTCAGAAAGGCCAGGCTATATACCCAGGGCTAAATCCCCATAGGCTGAGAGTCAGGAAGTACAGAAAGGAGTGCAGACAGGCCAAAGGCACTTTTGCTCATATCCAAGATGGCCTCCATCCAGAAACCAAACCACAAAACTCCTATAGGCCATTGCCACTGAACTTCTGAAAGGCATCAGACCCCCATCCAGCACAAGGAGAGCTGTTGCCGAGCAGATGAGTAGCGCACCTGCCGGCGGCGCCTGCGACCGACCATGACACAGGGGTTTCATTCTCATTGCAATGAGGATTATATGTTCATTGCTAGGGGGATTTACATGTTTGTTGTTAGGGGGAGTTACATGCTTGTTGCCAGGGGGGAGTTATATTCTCATTGTCATGGGGAGGGGGGGATTTACATGCTCATTGCCAGGGTGGAGAGGGGGTACATGCTCATTGCCAAGGGGGTTTCTTTATAACTGTGTGCCAGCGCTCCCAGAAATCCGCACTTCCGGGTAGCACTGGGTACTTCACTCCTCAACAAATTATAGACGTCCCCCTCAACAGATACTAGAGGTCCCGCATGACCTCTAGTGTCTGGCTCCTTCAAGACAGCGGTCATTTTTGGAGGGGCCGCTGCGAACAGACTAGGTGTGCGGATCGGATGGGCTGTGGGTTGGAAGCTGGAGGCAGCTGCGTTGTGGGTGTGCTGGTCATTAGGGGTTGCCTGGGCACCCCCAGTGCACTCGCCTATGTACATGAGACGCATTTATTACATTTTGCGTCTTTGTAACATGGCAGAAATCTATGAATGATGCTGAAATACAGACATCAGAATGAAAGTCAGGTCACGTCTTATAGATTGCAGCATTCTGAACACTTTTCTTTCTGTTCATAAGAGAGATTAAAGAAAATGGCAAAAGATCAGGTGCAGAGAAGGAAGATGAAAGTCTAGAACCTCCGACAGGCAGAAAGCATATCCCTAAGGACGGTACATGTTTATCTGCAGCAGTATATGGCCCAGTGCCTGGGTAAGTGTATGAGTTCTCTACAACACTAGATGACTGTATTCATAAAGTAGTCTATTTCATTATCATGACTAATACCTGATCAAGTTGCTGCATATATCTAGCAATGTGTAGCATAGTACTCCTCTAAAGGCTCTTGATGTTCCTCTAAAGATGAGAAGAACAACTTAACATAATATCATTCGTTAACTCCATTGCAGGCTTAATAGTCACCCCGGTCCTCTGATTTTATTGTATCGCTCACAGGGGGAGATGTATCCAGGCTTAGAGACTGACAAAATGGAAATGCCCAAAGCAACCAATTAGCTTCTGTCATTTATCTAGCACAATCTTCAAAATGACAGCTTGAAGCTGATTGGTTGTTTGCGGTAATTACTCTATTTTATATCCAGGGCTTGATGTATCACCTTCTGGAGCAGCGTGTAAGCACCGGCGGCTTTGGAAAAAAGTCTTCTTCTTCGCGCCGGGCAGTCATAATTTGTGACATCATGCCCGGCAGCAGTGGAAATAGGGAGGAAGAGAAGATGGGCTAGTGCAACTACACAGCCTCTGGAAACGGCCCGCAGCATGCTGTTACATATTACTAGCACGTCCCAGAATTGAAATTAAAATAAAAAGAGCCTGTGTGCCTACACTCTAAATCCAACTCTAACTCAGTACGAAGGTCCCGGCTTATGACTGGCTTCCGGTCACAAAGCTTGAATTGGCTCTCGGCTGCTGCCGCATTTGTATTGCCATCGTAGCGTACTAGAAGCCTAGTACAACTATAACGCTGCCTTCCGGGCCCCATTTTTGTGTCGGGCCCAGGACTCAAGTACCCCCAGACCCCCCTTGATGGCGGACCTGGATATGTATAGAGGGAGCTGTGAAGAAAAGTAGGAGCAGATAGAAGGCCATATTCTCCAAGCTTCAAAAGTGATAAAATTCGAGAGTGATAAACAGCCAGCCAATCAGCTCCTACCTGCCATGTCACAGACTGTGTTTGAAAAATGTCAGACATGAGCTGATTGGCTGGCTGTTTATCACTCTCCATTGTATCACTTTTGAAGCTTATAGAATCTGGCCCAGGGACTGAGGGTGGAGAGTGTGTGGGCTAAAAACTGTCACAGCTCAAAGTGAAAGACAATTGCAGAAGCAATGTATGTATGTATGTATGTATGTATGCGGAGGAGCCGTGAGTGATCACCCTACGAATTTGTGTATCAGCAACATAACAATATGGGCCTGAATCACTAGCTTATTAGGCACACATAAATTGTTTTGGGCTGTTAGAAGTGATCGATGGCTGCAGGGGAACATTGTGATGTTGACAAATGTTATCCTTTAAAGAGCAAATCAGCTCCTAAAAATGAAAATAAGACATTTAATAATTCATATCCCAGCCCAAGGTACAGTATGCAGGATGTTCCTTCCTACGGGGCCTGTATTATTTATCCGTACAGGGGACCAGTCCTTTATGTTACGCATGCCCCGATCCACCGTGACATTGTTACTCCAAAGTCATTTATAGAAGGTTTTTGAAACACATTAGACCTGTCCACCAATAGCCGATTTACTATAAAGAAACACAAGCACCGACGTAGGGCCCGCGGGTCTCCGGAAGCCCTCCGACAGTGCTATTTAATTGTAGTGGCAGCAAATGGTTGGGGGAGGGTAGTGGGTGTTGGGGTTAGAAGCAGGAGCATACGTTTGAGGGTAGTGGTGGCGAGTGGTCGGGGGGAGTGGCCAGGGCCGTCTATTCGTATGGGCTTAATGGGCACTTGCCCAGGGGCCCCAGTTGTATAAAGGCCCTATGCTGATAGCTGAGGATCCCCCTTTTGCAGGGATACCAGAATTTTGAAAATCGGCCCTGGGGAACTGGAGATATCCAACTTCAAAGCATCAGTCCACATCCAAACTGTTAATTGCAATTCACAGTCATATTTCTCAGGTTCTCTCTGACTTACAGTTTTTCTGAGAGTATATTCCAAAAGCTGAGACTCTCTCCTTTCTGTCGACACTAGCGGCTTGTCTCTATCATGCCCAGAACCAGAGATATCAGCTTTCCAGCAGCCGGCCCCTGCTCCAGCTCCAAACATCTGGTATACAGTTTTATATTTTTGTCAATGGATTGCTCTGGCTCCTGATCTCTAATCCCCAAGTCCCCAGCACCTCCTGAAAGTTGGGACTCTAGGTTTTTATACTATTGAAGGCTAAGAAATCTATTTCCAGATAATGGCGATATCTGCAGTCAAACAAGCTGCCCTTCCCCCGGAAAATGAGGAATATTAAGCCCACTCCATTATCCATCCCTCCCCTGCTTATAAAACACCCCCTACCTCCCTGGAAGTCATTTACAAGGGACCCTTCATTCAGCTCATTGCCCCCTTCCACACGTTAGTGTTCTCCCTCCCACCACCTGTGCAGTAAAGGAGTCATTAGTAGAAGTTACTGCTCCAGGTCCTACATAGAGCACCCCCTGCCACCCGTGGGACATCAAAGCTGCTGCTGATAGCACCCCCCACCCCTAGGAGGGGAGGATGGGTAAAGGCCCCAGTGCATTGCTTTGCCCAGGGGCCCACACTGCTGTTAAGACGGCCCTGGGAGTGGCAGCAAATGGTTACTGGAAGGTAGTGGCTGTGGATGGTCGGGAGCTGAGAACAATAGGCCTTGGCTCACCATGGCTCACCATGGCTATCCAGAGACGGCTAGATGAGGATGGCTCCATCTGTAGTGGCAGAGAATTAATGCTGTGCACATGCACATGGTGTCTATTCAGTGTAGCACAGAGGCAGAACTTTGGGAGGCAATGGAGTCATCTGCCGCCGGGCTCCTGCTCCCAAGGGGGCACCTCTCCTCCCTGCAATTTTAAATCAGTTCATTGAAAGCCATCGATATCGCTTTTGTGGCTGACTCTCCCTCCATAGACATCACACTCTCATTATTTTAAACATAATATACATAACATACATAAGTACATCCATACAAGGTGCTCTGTGTGTGTGGTGGTGGTGGTGGTGGGGGGGGGGGGTAGGGGGCACCAATATTTATTTTCCCTCTGGGCAACTGGGAAGAACTTACGCCACTGGTGTAGCAGAGGGGCTGGGGGCATGGCCAACAGCTCACACAGCTCGCTACGCCCCCATAGTGATGATGACAGGGGTGTGGCTTGCGGTAGTGGCATCCACTCAAAGCCAAGCCCAATTCTAATGAGGCCACACCTCTTTTAGGTGTTAGCGTCCCGATCCCCAACATTACAATAGGTATGCTTTACCTAAAACACAGTAATCGCAGAAAGGCAGTATACAGTCAGAAACTGAGCCATGGTCATGAGGAATACGGTCGTTAGGTCAACATCATTAAGGTCGACATACATGAGTCGACCACTGAAGGTCAACTGGCCTTAGGTTGACACAGACAAAAGGTTGACATGCCTAAAGTCAACAGGTCGACACAAGAATTCAGTCGTCATTCGGAAGGTCGACAGTTAAAAAGTCAACATGGGTTTTTCACTTTTTATACAACATGTGCCGAGACGCGGTATTTCATGCCCTACCATCCACTAGGGCCTTGATGGCTAACCTTGACACTCCAGCTGTTGTTGAACTACACATTGCCGGCCCTAGCCTAAATGATGCCCTATGCAAGATTTTGTCTGGTTCCCCCTAACACAGCCACTAGTTCTGCCATTGACCCTGCTCCCCTTTCCCAGCACCATCAACCCTCATCATAGCAGTCATCATTTTGGTGCTCCTACCCGCAATATTTGAATTAGAAACAGTGCACACATTCGGTGCGCAGCCCAAACAGGGGTGTGTTCTTGCTGGGAAGGGGCATGGCCACACAATAGTACCCCCAATTCAAATTATGCCACACAGTAGCACAACTTTATTCACATTATATCATGCGATGGTGTCCCTTATTCACGTTACATCACACAGTAGCACCACTTTACCTTATGTACATTACTCCTCACATTATTCACATTACACCCTTAAAAAAAAATCCTGAGAAAATATTGTATTTTAAGCACCTCCATGGCCACACTGCAACCCAGCACAAAGCAGTGTGTGCTGGGAAGAGAAGAGCTGCAGCTGTGCTGACACATAAGGGGCGGGGGCCCCCACTGGGCCCTTCCATCAGACTTTGGCCTGGGTAATTTGTACCCCCTACCCCTTTCTCTCGGCTACCCTGATAATACCACACAGTAATGCCCCTTACACGACACACATTATTAATGTCCTTATAACCACAATGCCCCTTACACATTAAGCCAACCTTTACTAATGCCCTTCATACACATAATGACACACATAATGCCCCTTACACATATGTTGCACATTATTAATGCCCTTATACACATGACACACATAATGCCCATTACACATATGTTGCACATTATTAATGCCCTTATACACATGACACAAATAATTCCTGTTACACATATGTCGCACATTAATGCATTTATACATGACACACATAATTCCCCTTACACATATGCCGAACACTATTGCACAACCAACCCACCCGCAGACAGCACTCGCACAGCCGCTAACACTGTGACCTCTGCCTCTGCTTGGATACAGATGTTTCCTCATACATCTTGCCTCAATAGGCCATGCAGCTCCTGGCCAGTTCTGCTAACGTTGGGTGCCTTTTTTGCTGAAAATTCATCTTATTTGCAGTGTTATGACCAGCACACACAAGGAGCTTTCAATGATTGAAATTATATGCAGCATGCCTATATTCTGTGTGCGACTGTGGCTGTACCTGCATACGGAATGCTATGTTACAGTGATTTCCATGAATACACTATTTCATATGCAGATACAGCCTCACTCACACACAGAATATAGGCATGCTGCATATCATTTTAATCAGCAGAAGCTGCTTGTGCCCCTAGGCATTCCAAATGCCCTAGGCAATTGCCTAGTTTGCCTATGCCTAAGGCCGGCTCTGGAACTACACATCGCAGCATGCTCTGCTTCAGTTTTGCTATTTTGCCATGCTAAACCTGATGCAGAGCATGCTGAGATGTGGGGTGACATTCTATGCTATGCGCTAAATGCGCATGTTTAATTCGCACACCACATCGCCGCAAATCGCCTATTTTGAAATCGCATTTTTCAGCCTAAATGCGCATATTTAATGTGATGCGCATTGGAGGCTGAAAAGTGCGAATAGGGGCGATTTGCAGCGAAGTGGTGCGCTGTTTTTAGTCCTGAAAATGTGCGATTTTCATGTCTGAAAATCGCACATTAGCAGGACAGCGCAAGGTTGTAAAAAAAAGAACCGAGCGCGGGGTCCCCCGCCCGAGTGTACCCAGCCCCGGGCTCACTGAGCCGGTGCTGGTGACATAAAATCAGGGTCCCCGACAAATAGGGGTCCCCTTGATTTTATGAAACCAGCACCGGGCTCAAGGTCCGGCGCTGGTTTCCAAAATAAGGGGGACAAAGTGACTAGGGGTCCCCCGTATTTTAAGAACCAGCACCGGACACAACCAGCCAGCAGGGTAATGCCACAGCCGGGGGGAGACTTTTTATACAAGTCCCCCCGGCCAAAGCATTAACCCCCTGGCTGGTCAGCATGGGCAGGGGTCCTGGGGAAGTGGGGACCCCCCCAATGAAGGGGTCCCCCCCCTCCAGGACTTACCAGCCCATGCTGATAGTCCGGGGCTGTCCTCCATGCCCCTGGGCTGTGGGCATGGAGCTGATGCTTTGTGTAAAAAAAAGAATGATAACTATTGTTTTACACTGGCGAACTATGAGTCCCAGCAAGCCTACCCCGCATGCTGGGACTTGGGGAACCACAAGTCCCAGCATGCGGGGCATTAAAGGGCCCGCTGGCACTTGTAGTTCTGCAGTGTAAAAAATAGTGCACAAAATCACACTGACACCCTGTAAAATAAAACTTTAATACACACAAAACACACACACACTGATACTTACCTACCTTGAGCCCGTAGGTCGGTCCCTGGATCCTGGATTCTTCCTCCGGGGCTCCAGGGCAGAAGAGTCCTGGTTCCGGGGCTGGTCCTGGGGTTCCGGGGCTCCTGGCGTGAAGAATCCGGGGTCCCGGATCCGTGGTAGTCCAGAGGGGTACCTAAGGAGGAAAATCCAACTCACCTGCTCCCCTCTGAATATAGATGCCGAGCATAGGCGAATTTAGGGGGTGGTCCGGGGGTGCACAGGACCACCCATTAGCTCATTTTGTAGCTGAGGGATGGGGCTTTCCAACGAGCCCAGCCGCGTGTCTCTAGCTCCCTGGGAACCGGAGATACGGCCAGGCAAATCTGGAACGTTTTCCCTATGGGACCCGCTAATTCCGACCCCCACCCAGTTCACTGGCTGCCAGTTCCCCCTTTGGCATCACTGAAGCTCGAGGTTGATCTCAGTCGAACCCAAATCGCTGGGCCTTCAATCTGATACCAGGCTGGATCCATATGGGTTAATTGGTTCCAGGGATATTGAGGTTAAACCGTTTTTTTCATTTCTTAAATGTAATTTCATGACTGTTTATGTTCTTTGAGGGCAAATTTCTCTGGAACCAAACAGCCCAGTTTCACAGGACCAAAATCATTTGAAGCCAACTTAAAAGTTCTTCAATATGATACTGGTATCATGTAAATGGGTCAGTTGGTTCCGAAGATATAGCTGGTTGGTTAAAGGGGGTAGGGAGAGGGGAGTGGTTGTCTCTCCCCCTCACACCAGAAAATGCAGGGACTAGGCTGGTGTATAAGGGGTCAGCTTAGGAATGTCCCTGCATGATCCTGGGACCATATTCCCGGGTAAATCCCTGCATTTTCTGTTGTGAAAGGGGTATTGGGCAGCCCCCTGCTCTCTGCCCAGCTGTCAATGACTGTCACCCCTGCAGTTTCCGCTCCAATTCTTCTCTCCGCTTTCACCTCAGCCTGCCCCCCCTTTAATCATGTGGTGCCGGCGCCCTGCGTGCTCCCCCGACGTCACGCACAACAACAGCGCGCACAATATTTCAAATGTCCACTCGGCTAGAGGGGACACCAGGAGGGGAGTGGGAGCGTGCGCTGCGCTCTGCTCCTCTCCCCATAGAAGCAGCTGCACCGCTCTCCATCTCTCCATGCAGCAGCAGCAGCGAAGGCTCATATAAAAATTTACAGTAAGTGGCACTTTTGGGGGCATTGCTTAAGGGACACTACAAGTGGCAGTATGTGGGAGCATTACGCATAATGTGTGGCTTAATGTGTAAGGGGCATTACGGTGTGCAGCATCATGTGTAAGGGGCATTATGTGTGCAGAATCATGTGTAATGGGTACTATGGTGCGTGGCATCATGTGCAATGGGTACTATGGTGTGCGGTATCATGTGTAATGGGTACTATGGTGCTCGGCATCATGTGTAATGGGTACTATGGTGTGCGGCATCATGTGTAATGGGTACTATGGTGTGCAGCATCATGTGTAATGGGTACTATGGTGTGCGGCATCATGTGTAATGGGTACTATGGTGTGCAGCATCATGTGTAATGGATACTATGGTGCGCAGCATCATGTGTAATGGGTACTATGGTGTGCAGCATCATGTGTAATGGGTACTATGGTGTGCAGCATCATGTGTAATGGGTACTATGGTGTGCAGCATCATGTGTAATGGGTACTATGGTGCGCGGCATCATGTGTAATGGGTACTATGGTGTGCGGCATCATGTGTAATGGGTTTTATGGGGTGCGGCATCATGTGTAATGGGTACTATGGTGCCATCAAGCAAGAACCCCCTAGCAATGAGCACATAGATAAGCAGCACTTATGTGGCAAATATGTAATGGGCATTACGGTTTGTTATATAGTATGTAATGGGCATCATGATGTGTGGCACAATGGGTAATGGGCATTATGGTGTGTGGCATTATGTGTAATGGGTATTACGGAGTTTGCTAAAATGTGTAATGGGCATTACTTTGTATGGTCTAAAGTGTAATACCACACCCCTTTTTGTGATGCCACGCCTCCTTCCCATGAGGTCACGCCCATTTTTGGCGCGCGGCTACGCCGCGCAAAGGTCCACCTTCTGTTGTGTCTAGATCTAGGACCACCCATTACCATAATTCTAGATTCGCCTATGATGCCGAGGGAGTAACATCTCAGCGCATCCAGAGCTGAGATGTTACTCCCTCGGCGTCTATATTCAGAATGATTTCTGGCCAATCAGGAGCCGACTTTCTCGGCTCCTGATTGGCCGAGAAATCATTCTGTTCAGAGACGGCGAGGAGGAAACATCTCAGCGCCGGACAACCTCCTGCAAGCCGGGTACCAGTCTGGAGCAGCGCTGTCACCGGAGGTCGCCGCCGGGGAGCAGGTGAGTTGGATTTTCCTCCTTAAGTACCCCTCTGGACTACCACGGATCCCGGACCCCGGATTCTTCACGCCAGGAGCCCCGGAACCCCAGGACCAGCCCCGGAACCAGGACCAAGGCCCCGGAACCGGACTCTTCTGCCCTGGAGCCCCGGAGGAAGAATCCAGGATCCAGGGACCGACCTACGGGCTCAAGGTAGGTAAGTATCAGTGTGTGTGTGTTTTGTGTGTATTAAAGTTTTATTTTACAGGGTGTCAGTGTGATTTTGTGCACTAATTTTTACACTGCAGAACTACAAGTGCCAGCGGGCCCTTTAATGCCCCGCATGCTGGGACTTGTGGTTCCCCAAGTCCCAGCATGCGGGGTAGGCTTGCTGGGACTCGTAGTTCGCCAGTGTAAAACAATAGTAATCATTCTTTTTTTTACACAAAGCATCAGCTCCATGCCCACAGCCCAGGGGCATGGAGGACAGCCCCGGACTATCAGCATGGGCTGGTAAGTCCTGGAGGGGGGGGACCCCTTCATTGGGGGGGTCCCCACTTCCCCAGGACCCCTGCCCATGCTGACCAGCCAGGGGGTTAATGCTTTGGCCGGGGGGACTTGTATAAAAAGTCTCCCCCCGGCTGTGGCATTACCCTGCTGGCTGGTTGTGTCCGGTGCTGGTTCTTAAAATACGGGGGACCCCTAGTCACTTTGTCCCCCGTATTTTGGGAACCAGCGCCGGACCTTGAGCCCGGTGCTGGTTTCATAAAATCAAGGGGACCCCTATTTGTCGGGGACCCTGATTTTATGTCACCAGCACCGGCTCAGTGAGCCCGGGGCTGGTTACACTCGGGCGGGGGACCCCGCGCTCGTTTTTTTTTTTATTTAACCATTTGTTTTATTTTTTACAGCAGAACCCTGCACGGAACATTGCGATCTGTGCAGGGTTCTGGCTAATTCGCCTAACAGACCCAGGTCTGAAATTAGTGCGAAAATAAGTCACTTAAAAAATGCGATGTGCAAATGCGCATAGCATTAAATAAGCGACTTGTATACTTTTCTGTGCGCAAACATCTGGATGCGATAAAAATGCGAATTAATCTCGCATTTTTATTCACCAGACCTTAACGCACAAAATATGCGATTTCAGCCCCTATGCGCATCCCATTAAATCAACGATTTAATGGGAAAATGCGATATCGCCATTTTGTGGTCTAATTACCGCAAAATAACGAAAATCGCATAGCATAGAATGTCACCCGTGTAGTTCAACAACAGCTGGAGTGTCAAGGTTAGCCATCAAGGCACTTGGGTGTAGAGGGAGAAAATAATAGTGTACCCGAAGCATGCGAGGGGATGCGGTGCACCAATATGGTGTCCATGTCGATTGTGTCAACATTCGTGTGAAAAACCCATGTTGACGTTTTGACTGTCGATCTTCCAAATGTCGACATAATGCTTGTGTTGACCTTTTGACCCTGTCGACCTTAGGCATGTCAATGTTTTGTCTGTGTTGACCTTCAGTGGTCGACCCAATGTATATCAACCTTAATTTGGTCGACCCAGTGGCCCATAACTGGTCATAAAGGGCTTTAAAAGTCAGTAAGCCGATCATGAAAACAATTGTCCATCTTTCAGGCCGCCAGTGAAGGGAGTGTACAATGTGGCTGGTAAATAGCCTGGCAGCCTTATTTTGTACCAGCTGCTAGCGGTGCAGTTCTCTTGCTGGAAGACCCAGGTAGAGGGCATTGCAGTAGACTAGGCGTGATGATGATACATATATATGTATGACTGTAGGCAGATATTCTGCGGGAATTAAGTTTTGCCTATTTTTCCGGAGCCTCCTGGGCATTGCGGGAGAGTAGTAAAGTGAAAGTTTTTTTAGAGCATCTTATTAGTGTCCTGAGTATCGTTCTGTGCAATATATAATATCTATTACACCCTCAGCTGCACAATTATAGGCATCCCTATCTCAACATATACAGTACTTGTAAATGCACAGAGAAAGGGGTGGTGGAGCGCTGAATAATACAATTAAACAGGTTATGACCGTTAGGGTAATACAATTTGTTTATTCTATATGGTAAAAAGGTATAGTATTTAAAAAGCAATTGCACATCTATTAATAACAATATCATCGGTGTACAGCCTGATTGAGTCTCATACAATATATAGACAGATGTTAAACAATTTCTCACTTGTTCCTATGGAAACTCTCACGAGTGGGTATTTCACAATCTCCCAGATGGTATTGGGGAATACTGGAATGGCGGGTGTCCATAAACCTGACCGGATAACCGGGACCTGATCCTGATGTAATAGGAATGCTTGGTCTCAGTCCTTGGTAGGAAGTCCGGTGAGTAGCAGGTGGGGGTGTCCTTGAGAATGTCCAGTTTTAAGTTGTCCCAGATGGATAGACTTGGGGAGTGGAGAGTTGGTCCAAGTTGAGATAGTGGAGTTTTGGGGTCCAATTCGAAGGATATCTGTTAGAGTCCCAATTTCAGACTGAAGCACCTGGCCTGACGCGTTTCGTTGTCCACAGACAACTTTTCAATACGTATTGCAGCTGAGAACAATAGAATAGCCATGGCTAGCCATGGCCAAAGGAGCAAAGATGAAACTTGCTCCTACTGTAGCAGTACACACCCACGCTTCTAGGTGCCACGTTCACAATCTCTTTTCACAATCTCTAAATATATGGAACTAGACACTCCCTTTGGGTGGAGCATTGGGCGCTGTGTACAATTCTACTACCAATTATAATCTCCCTGAAACTAGTTTTCAAAAGTAGGCAAGTATGATACTAGGTATATAAACCAACAATACGACTGCTTGTGGTGTAAATTATCTATATTTGTGACCACTCTAAGTGGCTTTTGTAATTTAAGCTGCCAGTTTTAGAGATGCCCTATGGTTGTGTTCAATATGTATTTATTTTCAGATTGTTTTATTTCCCTGTGACATATAGTATACTAATGTGTCTTTAATAAATATATAAAAGTATGTCTCACTAATATGCTTTCCACAGTATGCCAATTATGACCAACGTTGTGTGTGCGTGTCAGTCTTTATCACACTATTACAGACTGAGTAATAGAGTAAGAGGGGGGGGGGGGGGTACTGTCATTAAATCTTCATTATGAGCCAGAAAATGACTCTAGGATTCTTGTGGTCAGTCAAGGTCCCCACATTAATCAGCGTGAGCTGGCGACTATGACAGATGACTACGGGACATACAATGATGTGACAAATGGTATGTAGAAGTGAGAATTAGTTTTTAGCCTCTGCAGTCTGTAAATAATTGCTGGAGAATATCCTCCATTTGCCAGAACAAGTGACAAAGGATATTTAGAGTGAAACCAGGTATTACATTGATATTTATATGCATCAGATGATAATCGGTCTTCCTTTTTAGATATAACAAAATTAAACAAGGCAGCAACAAAAATTTGCGGGTGGATTTTTAATGGAAATGGTTTATTGTTGCTTTCTCCTATTTATTAACAGAGACATTGCAGAGAAATCACTGTGATTTCTCTGTGATTGTGTGTTTATTTGTAATAAAATATTTTTTTATTTAATGTCTGTATTTTTTGCAAGTAAATAGCCGCCACCCAGACAGAGGCGTAACTGTGGGAGGCAATGGAGTTATCTGCTGCTGGGCTCCTCCTCCCAAGGGGGCACCTCTACTGCCCTGCAAGCTTGAATCAGTACATTGGAAGCCAAAAGATCCTTACTGTATTTGGGCTACACACTAGCACGGTACACTTCTATGGTGTCCATGGCAACAGATGTCAACTTAGACACCAAAAAGCGCAAAAAACATGTGTCGACCTTTTTCTATATCAACCATTTCCATGGCGAATGTTTGCTTGTGTCGACCTTTTTGTCAATGTCAACCGAGACCATGTTAACTTTTTTAATCTGTCAACCTATTGCTCGTAGTGGTCAACTTGTTGACTGTCTACTTTATAATCCACACCTGAAATGCGCATGCGCCCACCTCCCATTCAGGCAAATCAGAGTGCGTTCACACTGCGATCCCACTACAGCAAACTTCTATAAACAGCAAAGCTGTAGTAGGACACATTTGCAGTCCTCATGCTAAAAAATGCAAGACCCAATATTGATGCAATTTTATATGGAGAGATAACCTAATAGAGCCTACGTCAAGACTGCAAGGACTGTCGCTCACTGCCTTCCGCTGAGTCTATATACTGTATACAGCATGCTCTGGAAATGATACACATCTCTATCTCACCTATCTTTTATCCTCAGGTCCTCATCCAAATACTCACACCTCATGTCATCAGTCAGTCTCAACCTCTCTCCAGTGGTGGCGTAACTATAAAATTTGCTCCCCCAAGCCAAAAAAGTATCCGGCTCTCCCCCCCCCCCCCCCGCCACCCTGTGAGGTCTCCTTACTCTGTAGGAGACCTCACAGGCTCAGCCTGATTAAAAACCCTCCCATGACAAGGCCGCTGCTGCTGCTACCCTCCATTGGCCCGAGAAGCCTGTAATGAGCTTCACCAATCAGAGCTCAGCACAAGCCCCTCAGCTTCTGACCTCTTGTGCAGTCTCATGGGAATTTGTCAACTCCCAGTAATGCACTGTACACTTGTGCAGTCAGTGTGCCTTGGCTCCCGATGCTCAGCATCATTAATCATTGTCACATTGGCAGATAGGTGAAGCTGCAGCACTACCCCACTGCCATGCACAAAATCTGCCTCTTAACGGGTCAAAGTATCAAACCAAGTCCCAACCAATCAGCTTGTAACTGTTATTTTGACATGCTGTGTATAAAAATGAACATGAGCTGATTGGCTGGTACTTATCTCCTTTCACTACATCTCTCTCCAAAGCTTGCTGCATTTCCCTGTGTTTGAAAAATGTCAGTTGGCTGTTCGGTACTTTATCTCTCCTCAATGTGTAAAACATTTCCCTCCAAGTATTTTCCTTGTCTACGCAGAATTTCATGGCATATTTTTTTATGTTCTACCATTTTTTAAGGTTTTTTTTTTTTCCAGTAGAAATCGTATTTTGGGGAAAATTAAAGTAAGGCAGAAGCGAAGTCTGCAACATGAGCAAAATCTTTTAAATTAAATAATGATAAACTCAATAAAACTTCACAATAATGTTGTTTTACTGCAACGGTCGATTAAGGAGAACCCATCTAAACTCTCCCGCTCGCAGAGAAGTCTCTAGGTGCTAGTTCAGCGGGCTGCTTGTGTTCCAACAGTTGTTTTTCATTTGTAAGTATGAGGTTGGCAATAAAATGAATTAGAATGGTTTGATTGCTCGCTAGAACCCCCGGGGAACTGTATTTGTAAGCATATTGATGAACAGACAAAAACTATGTTAAAGATTAATCAATAAAGCTTTCTTCCCACTGGCATTACAAATCCTGCTTTATTTAGTGTTTTTAATGCTAATGCTAACAAAATGTGTAAGTGAGGTGGAACGTATTGTTTCCAATGACCCTATTGCCCAGTGGCAAACGCAGGATTTTCAGAAGGGGGTTTCCAGAGGGGCGGAGCAAAGCACGGAGATGGACACTTAGGTGACCCAGTATATGGCGGGTCAGTTAAAGTATTATAGATAGACCAAATGTATATAAATAATAATAATAAATATATATATATGTGTATACATACATATACATACATACATACATACAGAGGCGTCAACAGCAGTGTAGACCCCTGGGCATAGCAATGTATTGGGGCCCCTACTGATCCTCCAGCGGTAGGGGTGGGGGAAGCTTTGATGTCCCGCAGCTGGTAGGGGGTATTATATCAACCGCTCAGCATGTAGGGCCTGGATCAGCAAATTCCACTAATTACCACTTTACTGAACAGATGGAGGGAAATGAGGTGGGAGAAGGGGGCATTGGGCTGAATGAAGGGGCCCTGATACATAACTTCCAGGTTAGTAGAGGATGTTTAATATGCAGAGGATAGTGGAGTATAGTGGAGTGGGCTTATTATTCATAATTTTCTGGTGGGAGGACAGCTTGCTTGACTGCAGATATCTCCAGTTTTTGTAATAGAATTAAAAACTAGAGAATCCCACCTACCAAATGGTACTGGGGACTAGGGGATCAGAGTTCAGGACGCAGAGCAATCTGCCAATGAGTGTATAAAACTACATACCAGGTGTGTGGAGCTGGAGCAGTAACCAGCTAATGGAAGGCTGATATCTCTGGTTCTGGGAAAAGTAGAGACAAGCTACTAGTGTCCTTCAGAGGGGGAGAGTCCCAGCTTTTGGAATATACCCTCAGAAAAACTCTAAGTCAGACAGAACCTGAAATATCTGACTGGGAACAACAATTAACAGGCTTGGATGGGGACCACTGCTTTGAAGTCAGATATCTCTGGTTCCCAAGGGCCGATTTTTACAATTCTTATACCCATGGCAAGAGGGGACCCTCAACTTTCAGCTGAGGGCCCTTGGACTCCTGGGGGCATCTTTTGGACACTAGAAGGGAGGGTGAGGGTCAGGCTGCAGGAGGTGGTTAGGTTATGCTGCTGCAAGGGAGGGTCAGGGGTGGGGAGCGAGCATGAGGAGAGGGTTATGGGCCCCATACATCAGCAATCACAATTTATGGATTTCCAGATCCAGGGATTTTTTGGCCAGATAAATGGATTCTACAATCTATCTGACTTTGCCCACACATTACAGATTTATTTCAGTGATCGGCAGATTTTTCCATCTAAAGATTGCATCTTCATATCTGGAAATTGCCCAATCGATTGCCGTTCATAATGTAAATAGATGAAGAAGAGGAATTGGGAATGCCCACACATATAAAAAAGATCTGCAGATAATACCAGATTATTAAACATGTTTAAAAACCTGATTAAGCAATCGATTGGCGATTGTGATTGGGATTGCCAAAAGGGGGAGCCCACACATCTAAAATTAATTGTGGCAATCATCTCCATATCTGAAAATTGTCAAAATTAATTGCTGATGTATGGGGCCCTTAACATATATATTATCATTTATGTAATACTGTATATGTACTGGCTGGTTCCCCAGGTATATGGATGACCGGCGGTCAGGATGCCAGCGGTCAGAAACTAATACCGTAATCCCTAGCATTGTGCTGTATTTATGGAGTAACGGGCAGAGGGCACCCCACCTTTACAGTACTAAGAAGGAAAATCATAAGGTTAGCGTATTAGGGTTAGTTTAGGGGTTTGGGATATGTTATTAGAGATAGTACAGGGGGAGGGTATTAGTGACGGTGTGGTCAACAGTCTGGATTCTGATGGTCAGTATACCGACAGCGGAATATCAACTGCCAGAATGGGGGGAGAGCGCATCGAAGCCCCTTGAAGGATTGGTGGCTCTCTGTGCTTGCCACAGGTTTTATTCTCCCTCTATGGGAGTCATGGAGCCCCACAAGAGAGAATAGCCCCTGTCAGTCCGAATCCCAACTGTCCGGCAGTTAATGGTAGGGATTCCGACATCCACATACTGATCATAGGAATCCTGACTGCCGGGAGGTTCCCATTAGGGATGCTGTATTAGGGTTGGTGTATGGTTTAGTGGTTTTGGTTATGGGTTATCCTTCAAGTACAAGGTCCTGTACCAAAAATCCTGAGAATTATTTATGTATTACCAGTTTCTTATATAGCGCACACCAGGGGCGTAGCTAAAGGTTCATGGGCCCTGGTGCGAACGTTCAGCTTGGGGCCCCCCTACATACAACAAAATTAAAATCTCGCCGCACAGTGATGCCAATTACACAATAAGCCACACACCGTGATGCCCATTACACCGCACACCATGATGCCCATTAGGCTGCACACCGTTATGTCAATTACACAATACGCTGCACACCGTGATGCCCATTACACCACACACCGTGATGCCAATTACACAATACGCTGCACACCGTGATGCCCATTACACCGCACACCATGATGCCCATTACGCTGCACACCGTTATGTCAATTACACAATACGCTGCACACCGTGATGCCCATTACACCACACACCGTGATGCCAATTACACAATACGCTGCACACCGTGATGCCCATTACACCGCACACCATGATGCCCATTACGCCGCACACCGTGATGCCCATTACACTGCACACTGTGATGGTAATTATTTAATACACAATATTCCCCATACCATAATGCTGCCCATTACACCGCACACCATGATGCCCATTATGCCACACACCCTGATGCCAATTACACAATACTCCGCACACCGTGATGCCCATTACACTGCACACCATGATGCCCATTACACCCCACAGTGTGATGGTAATTATTTAATACACAATACTCCCCATACCATAATGCTGCCCATTACACCCCACACCATGATGCCCATTACACTCACCTATGCCCCCATAGTGCCAGACATTGATATTGTATGCCCCCGCCCCACAGTGCCAGATATGATATGCCCCCACACAGTGCCAGACATATACCCGACACCATGATGCCCATTGGGCCATTACACTCACATATGCCCCATAGTGCCAGACAGACACTGATATCATACTGTATGCCCCCACAGTGCCAGAAGCCTCACCTGCTGCAGTGACCACTGCTTCCCTTAGTCCTCCTTTACTAATCCCTTCTATCCAGCATCATATACTGGCCAATACTTCCACCAGTACTCTTCTACTGACCCCTGCTTTCCCTAATCTACCTCTACTGACCACTGCTTACCTTAGTACTGCTCTACTGACTCCATCTATCCTGCATCATCCAGCGCCCCCCCTCCCCTTCGAGTGACGTCACAGGCTGCCTGCGCGCCCAAACAAGGTGGTCCCTCCCTCCGTCCCCTGGGGTGGCCAATCCCCACAATCGGCCGCCAGCCGCCCAGCCTCCCTTAGCAATGCGCCCGGGCCGCACCGCACACACAGCAGGGGGAGAGGGGGGCGGGTCGGCATAGCATGATGCGCAGTGCGCATCATGCTATGCCGACCCGCCCCCCTCTCCCCCTGTGTGTGCGGTGCAGCCCGGGTGCTCAACTGACATCATGCTGAGTGAGTGTGTTGCATGCTGGGACTTGTAGTCCCGACCCCCCCCTCCCGGTCTGTGCGCCGCCGCAGTCGCACACAGCCTGCTGCCCTGGCCTGGCTGTCACTGAGAGTGACTGACAGCCAGGGCCGGGACAGAGAACACCGGCCAACTCAGAGCTCTGGGTGTCACCCCAGAGACTGGTGACACCCGGTGCGGCACCGCACCCCCCGCACCTGGCTAGTGACGCCACTGGTCTTGTGGTCCGCGGCCCATCCAGAGGGGGACCTGCTGCCATCGGCCCCCCTGGCTCAGGGGCCCGGTTGCAGGTGCGACCGCTGCGACCCCTGTAGCTACCCCACTGGCGCACACATATTCCGCAGGGCTTTACAGAGAATATTTGAACATTCACATCAGTACCTGCCCCATCGGAGCTTACAATCTATATTCCCTACCACATGTACACGCACACACAGACATTCTAGGGTTAATTTGTTAGGAGCCAATTAGCCTACCAGTATATTTTTGGATTGTGGGGGGGAACCGGAGGAAACCCACTCAAGCACGGGGAGAATATACAAACTCCGCACAGTTAGGGCCATGGTGGGTATCGAACCCATGACCCCAGTGCTGTGAGGCACTCAGATTCAGATTTGGACGATGTTCACTCAACTAAGCGATCATTGGAAAGTCGTGCACTCGCCACGGTACTCTACCGACGCTGCTCTCAATCAGGATTGAAAATATAGTGCTATAAATTGTTTAATGGAGGAGGGTCCGGAACCGGTATCTTGCCTAGGGCACCATGCGGTCTAAATCCTTCAACAATGCAAGGTGTTATTAAAGAATACTGTAAATACATTTATTAAAATACAAATATTTAGTATAAGCTGTAAATAATAGGAGCTACTTCTGTAGAACGATCACTGATCTCCCTGTAATTATCAGCTAATTACAGTCTCTAATAATATATGTAACAGTGACTCTTCATTTACTGTTCCCAACACTTTCCAAGGAAAGTAATTGTATTTTGATTGGTTTATAGCAAATTAGTTATATGCATTTAAAAGGATTTGTTTATGTCACATTATATTTCCAGAAATAGGAGAATAATAAATGTTAATATAAGCTTGTTATCGCTGTATTATTCCTAGGACACCTCACTGTGTAATCACATTCACACCTTCCAGTGCGCTAATTAGATTACACTTAGGGCTTAATTCAGAGATTGGCTATTTCGGTACATCCCCAAAGGTTGCAGACCGGCTCAGTACCCATAGCGCATGTGCAGATACCTGTGTGCAGTATTTATTAATTACCAGTTATTTATATAGCGCACACACAGGGCAATCTTCAATGACTATATTCGGCATGGGCAGCGAATCCTGTTTAAGATTCACTGCACATTCGCCGTGTTCCAGAGGGCTGGCAGCCCTCCCTGTCACCCTATTCAACGCGGCAGAGGTTCGCTGCCCCTGACGGATATTTTTAACCCCTGTGGAAAATGCCGCAGGGAGCCGGGGGACTGCGGCAGGCAGGGAGATGGAAGCCTCCCTGTCTGCTCCTGACACTTCTGTGGGAGAAGGAGGGCTCCTGGGGACACAGGCAGAGATCTGGCAGGGGACGTGGTAATGGAGACGCTGCACTGGTCCCGCTTGTGTATATATAATGAGCAGGACCAGTGTGTAGTGAATATTAATGAGCGGCTCCCCGCCCCCTGCTGGCGTATGTGTAAAAAAAAAAAAAAATGAAAAATTAAATAAATATTCATGTGCAGCAAGCACGTGAATAAAAATAGCATGCCCCTTCACAGAATAAAATTAATGATTTTTTGACACCAAATAAAGAAAAAAACTTTTATTTTAAAAGATCACATTCCAGTTCACCATAAAAAGATGGCGATTGCCAAACGGTGACACACTGTGAAAATCACGTTGAAAACAATCCGCCATCCGAGCATTGAATACACTCACGGCGAATTACGGCAAATGAATCACCGCAGAGAGTGAAAACAGCCTGAATTCGCTGTAAAAAAATGTGAATCCTGAGCACTGAATTTTGCCCACATTCCGCAGCGCTTTACATAGAATATTTAAACATATAGTGGAGCTTACAAGCAAGGGGAGAGTATACAAACCCTGCACATGGTGGGAATCGAACCCATGACCCCAGTGCTGTGAGGCATTAATGCTAATTAATATTAAGTAATGGCTTTATTTTCTTTTGCACCTTTGTTTGTATCTCATGTCCTTTTATGTGTGCACTGTACGCAAAGGAGAACACAGGAGCCAACATAGGGGTCCCACTCTGGGCCTCCCCCATCCGCTGTGTCACGGACAACTTCCTCCTCCCCTTTCTCTGAGACACAGACTGTTCACCGGGGCCACCCAAATAAGCAGTCTATGTCCTGGGGTGTGGGGGATTAGTCCATACTGCTGTGGAGAGGAGAAGTCCCAGCAGAACACCCTTTTGGGGTCCTGGTCATTTGCAGTGTACTCTGGACTCCATAGAGGCGAGATCGGAACAAATACACGCAATATGGGCCCCTGGAATTGTGGGGCCCCTGTATACACACTGCACCCATTATAAATACAACACTGATTCCAACACTGTTCTTGTTTTGTTACCGACATGTTTGGTATTTTGCTAAATTTCTTTCATAGCGTCTATCCATTCACGGTATGGATACTGAATTCGGCCCCTGGAATTGCAGGCGGGACGAGGTGTGCCGGGGGCGGGCAGCTGATGTCACATGACAGTCTCCACTGACTTATATTTGCAAGTCCAGAGAAATAATTCGATGGTCTCCAACTATCCAATGATTTCTTCTGCTTCGGGTACATGTGAGGGTAAGTGTCTTTATAACAAATCCCCTTGCATGGTTGCGAGGGGATACGGCAGTGGGGGGTAATTTTCCTGGGGCAGCCTTTCTGAGACTCGGTAAGTTGCGAGATTCACATCTTACTGAGCGAACCAGAATCATGGCCTATAAGAGATACCGGGTGAGATTTAATTGGATGAGTGTTTCAGAAAGTGAGAGATTTGGTGAGAAATCTCCAGTTCGTTTAAAGCGGCAATCATTTACACTGCAAAACCTGTGTGATTTTGCAGTGTAAATGATTGCCGATTTAAAAAAAACCTGGAGATTTCTTCCCAAATCTCTCACTTTCTGACTTTCTGAATCTCTCATCCTATTAAATCTCACCCATAGTATATATATAATGCCTTGCTTTTACAGATAACAAATAATTCATAATGTCTTTTACATAACGCAATTTAAACACCTGATTGAATTTCCACTGCTATAGTTGTCCTTGGCAAATGCCATCCATTATTGTCACATTTCTTATTCACTTATTGTAATCATAATAACCTTTTATTCACTATCAAATGTGAGAATCAGTGAACTTTACAGGGCAGGATGCCGGCAGAACCCCCCCCCCATCACTGCCTTTAGATCGTCTCTCTCTGCTCTGATAATCTTACCGCAGTCTGCTCTTTAAAAGGACCTTCTGTGCTTATAGATTCAAGTCACTTGTAAATACAGTTTTCTGTAAGTAATACTGTCATCCGGGAAATATAATCAGCACTTCTGGGAGATTTTTCATTTTTTCTGGGAGTGCTGAGAAGTTTGTACTTTGTACAGAAAATGTAAATAGGGCGCCATATATATACGAGAGTATTGTTTGCCTGGCGCTTTTCTATGCTGTTGGGTTTGATTTCAGCACTGTGGTTAGAGACAGCAGAGGAGAGATTGATGGCCTCATTTGCTATGGTAGGGAAAATGGAAATCAGGCAGCCGGGCTCACGCTGAGTTCTGCCACCTTCCAAAATTATAAAGACCAAAAAAAGTCAACTACTAAGTTTTGTTGTGTTAAATCAGAACTCTCCGCCTGCTGCTACAGAGTTGCTGCTCCGCTGCTTCTAAGTCTATGAGTATGATGGTATCTGGGAAATATTGATTTCAGCAGCATCATTTGGGGGGGTGGGGGTGGGCAGTGGGCGCTGGTGTAGGTCGTAATCAGAGCTATAGCGATATATGCAATGGAGCGATTATTTGCCACTGTGCATGTTCCAAAGTCGCGTTATCGTAAAGATTTATTTGTGATAATGAACGCATAGAGGATATATTCGCAAACTGAGTGGCAGGCATTTGGGGGAGGTAACCGGGTATAGCAAAAACAAAAACAACAAAAAAAAAAACAGCAGCACGGATAGTGTAATGGTTAGCATTACTGCCACACAGCACTGAGGTCATGGGTTCAATTCCCACCATGGCCCTAACTGTGTGGAGTTTGTATATTCTTCCCATGTTTGTGTGGGGGTACTCCGGTTTCCTCCCACAATCCAAAAATATACTGGTAGCTTAATTGGCTCCTAGAATGTCTGTGTGTGTGTGTGTGTGTGTGTGTGTGTGTGTGTGTACATGTGGTAGGGAATATAGATTGTAAACTCCACTGGGGCAGGGACTGATGTGAATGTTCAACTATTCTCTGTAAAGCGCTGCGGAATATGTGTGCGCTATATAAGAAACTGCTAATAGATAATAATAAATAAAAAACACAGGGCTGTTGGGACTGCTTTATAGGTGTTCTGTATTGATAATTTGATCACAAAGCACTTTTCTTCTCATTATTTTGATGTATAAACTGTACCTTGCAGTGACGTTAGTATAATGTGTATAATACGTATTTTAATACGGTATGTTTTTAATGCCCATATTGTATGCTGTGGCGTTCCTACTATCTGGGACACCCGGTGTCGGAAAATGGGTCATGGTCTTGTGGGGAGGGGCTCCAACCCCCATTTTCATCGCTTCAGGGGTCCGAAGATATGGGCTGCCCCCATTGTGCACCTACCATTGCCTAGGGGGCTGGGATCTGGTGTGTGTGTGTGTGTGGGGGGGGCACCGCCAAGTCTACTTATAACAAAATGAAGGCTGTCTATAAGGAAGACATCCTTGTTGTACGTAATACGGCTGGGAGTTGTGGAACTTCGTAGAAGCCTCCGCCACACTTTCTCAGAACAAAGTCCAGCCTTTAGAGAGCATAGCATTAACGTAAAAGGGTTAACAGTCAACAGTTTGACACTATAGTATATGGTCAACATGCACATCGTCAACATAGTCAATAAGTTGATTTGGTTAAATGGTCAGCCTGGCAATAGTTAACACACTTTTTCATGCTTTACCATCTACATGGACACCGATTGGGAATGGTAAAGTGTGCCTAGTGTGTAAATTGGGCAGGTGATGCTCTTTGCAAGGGGCAACTAACAAAAATAAACTATCCAGTGTAGACCAATTTGGGGAGTCTACCCCCTTTGTCACTTTGCCGCTGCTATTAATTCAGCGGAAGGGCATTAAACAGTGGGTCTGCAGAGGTTCTTCTGCCTACTTAAGATCAGCTCCTGGACTCTCAATCTCCTGAGTAGCCCAGTGTGTATAACACCCCATTGGGCTGCTCCTGCTGCTCAGAGTGTCCATCTGCTGGTCCTGTAATTAGGGATTTCCTCTCCTGCATGCTGTAGCCAGAGCCTTCTCTGAGTCCTTTTAGAGCACTGAAGCTGGGGGGGGAAGCAAACTATAGTGGTACCCACATATTCTTGGGCCAGGTTACATGCAGTGACTCTCCTGGATCATTCACAGGACCCCTCTGCTGGGCACCATTGCATTATCAAGCAGTCAGTGATGGCTATTCCGCTGAGTGGACCCTGATGAGGTCTACTGCTGGCACATGCCTTGGTCCTTTCAGGTGGAGTTCTTTAATAAGTTTTCTCCAGTAGGGTCCTACTTGGGGCTGTTTCTAGTGGCCTACTCTGCATTCTGGGTCTTGTTCCTGGTGGATTGCAGTCTCTTGGAGTCTTGCTGTGGTTGACTTCTCACTCTTTGGATCAGTTATTAAGGCATTTCACGGGGATCCATGTGGGGTCCTTGCACTTGCCAGATGCAGCCAGGAATCCTATCACTGCAGCAGCTTACACTGTATTATTGGCACAGCTGCTGACCCCAGACTCCTCCTGCCATCTCCATCTTCTGAGCCACCCATCACCCACTCTCCATGCCAGACCTCTCTGTCTTCCTGTTGGCTACATTACCGAAGCATGCACAGGTCAGCTCCCATCGGTGAAACCTCCTGTTCCTCGGTTGCTTCTTTGTATCCTTCTTGCTGCTTCTTGGTCCACACTCTCTTTCACTGGCCAAGGGTCAGCCAGCCCCCAGGTTTCTTTGTCCTCCAACCTGAGACTGCAAACAGCTTTTTGATTTTCCCAGGCTTTGCTGTTGATGGCTACCCAGGAATGGCACCAAAATCTCTGTCAGCCTTTTGAGTTCACCTAATACACCACCATAAAGTTATATTACGCCAGAACTTTAATTACAGGGGCAGTGAGACCTCACCAAAAAAATCTATAATGGCTATGGGATATGGGTGATCCTACCAAAAAAATTGCACACCGCATTTACATGGGAACACCAAGGATTTGCATGGGGAACCCCATGAAACGCTGGGTATTACCATGTCTGAGTGCAGCCACCGCCCCCCATTCCTCGACCCCATCCGCACAGCAGCCCTGCTCATACGCATATGAGATTATGCGCATGCGCAGGGCAGAAACATTGGTCCCCCGTGCAAACACGCGCGAGACCAATCAAATTAGAATGACCTCCAAAGTACCAGCCAATAAACTCATAACTAACATGTTACAGGCTGTGTTTAAGAAATGGCAGTTGCTGATTGGCTGGTACTCTATCTCTCTTTATGACTCCCCACTTTATCTTTTGTTAAGACTTAATACATTTGGGGGTAATTCAGACCTGCTCGCTAGGCTGCATTTATTAAGCCTAATGAGCAGGATAACGCTGCCCCGTTTAAAGCACCCGCCCCCTCCGCCCAAATCCCCTCACTAAGATGTAAGCTACATACCATTGGTGGATTTTTCATTCGCATGCAGCCGGAAGGAAGGCCAGGACTAATTTTTGGGCTGCACGTTTTCTCTGAATTTGGGGTGGCACTGACATAATGTGATGTCAGCTGCCCGCCCCAGCAGGCAGAGGAATGCTTGCGTTCCCTGGGGCCCGCCCAGCATTTCTATTGGAGTGCTGACCGTTGGCAGTTCCTACCTTATAGTTAGGTGCCATTGCCGCTCCTGCTCCCGGTGATCCTCGCCGCTCCCGGTGATCATCGCCGCTGCTGCTCCAAGGCGATCCCCGCCCCCAGTGCTCCTAGGCGATCTAAGGAGGTTTGGTCAGTCGCACAGGACCCTCATTACTTGAGGAGTTATAAATAGTAAGGACCCCCCTGAATGGAAATGGACTAGGTTCCTAGAAATTCTATGGGAGGTGTGCTACCACTGGACACAAATAGGAATATGCAAAGGACAAGAAGAAAAAAGTATGTCACGGTGTGGTGCACCTTTATTTGACTCTTACGAATAAAATTTTTCGGTACTTATGTAATATCTGGGCTCCCGTTTTTCTTATGAGACCGTGTCCCCTTGCGGGGCTCGCTGCGCTCGCCACGCTTCGGGCACGGTGGCTCGCTGCGCTCGCCACACTATATAAAATCAACTCCATGCGTAGTTGGATAGTAGGGGTATGAAAAAATAGGGTGCATTTAACATGGGAGCCCAGATAATACATAAGTACCAATTTTTCTTTTTATTGATAATATTTTTAAAACAAGCGAAATATAAAAACACACAAGACAGGAAACATGAAATAAGGTGTGTTTAAAAAAACGGCGGCTCACTCATTCAGCACAGTCTATAGTTTATAAGTAAACTGTTAACAGGACAATTCCCGTCGACACCATTTATGTCCGTTCAATATGGATTAATGTCGTATATGTAGGTGCCCGGATCGGGTTTCACTACCAGTATGGGGATTTATATTAGTTATGTGGACCACACACACTGCAATGATTTTGTTGCACTTTAATAACACGATCAATCAAGTCACAATCATGCACTCTCCTTATCTAGTGTTTATAGTACATGTGCAGTGTCAACTTGAGTCGACAGTTCTATATAGATGTTGCTTTTGCGTAACAATCTTGTAGGGTACGCACGATTGGGGAGACTGCAGTGGATCAGCCTGATTGTTAATCTATCAGGTCATATAGTGATCACATAAATGATAGTGTATTACCACTTCCAATTGTGGAATATATAGGAATGCGCTGCAGTCTCGAGTACAGTCAGTCAATCTCACTGCCCTGTCAACAGGTGTGTCGATCGCACTGTATTGGTGCGACTGTAAGTGCTAAGAAGTGTATAGAGATAGTCTTGATTGTTTATTCTTAGAAACTATGTCATATGCAACAATGTTTTATTTTATCATTCCATGCTTGATACAGTGTATGAAAGGTTATACTATAATGGCCACAGGCTGGATATGCATTTGGGAAGGGGTTGATTACTTCAATGTGTCGACCCTTGTGTCAGCACTAGTGTGCAGGGTTTTAAATCAATAATATAATTAGATATAGGGCAAAGGACCAATACTATCCGCGTAGATCAGTGCTGGTTTGCCTCAGTCCATTTCAATTATTAATGGTATGCATCTATGAATATTAATAGGGTAGTGTCGGCTAAATCAGAAAGCTATAATGGCTGTTTAGTATCAATGCCAGACAGTCCCTAATAATATGAGCATATACGCCCCTGCTATACACAGTGTTTCCCAATAATCAGTGAGTTTTAACAGAGTCACTGTGTAACCACTCAGCCCGCTCGTGGCTAGATGTAATTAGCACAATCGCGGCAGTATGAAGCCAGTAACAGTGGACAGTCATACAGTATGATGGGCGGTCACGCAGTACGGTTGCGCACCCCCTGGTAGTGAATCCTGTAGGAAGGAAATTTACAGATCAAAATGCATTTCAAAGTGTTATGAATGAGTGAGCGTCACCGCTAGCCGGCGCGCGCTTCGCTGTAGCTTTTTCAAGGCCTTTCAAGGCCTTTTTCAAGGCTGGTTTGCCTCAGGCCTTTTCAAGGCCTGAGGCAAACCAGCACTGATCTACGCGGATAGTATTGGTCCTTTGCCCTATATCCAATTATATTATTGATTTAAAACCCTGCACACTAGTGCTGACACAAGGGTCGACACATTGAAGTAATCGACCCCTTCCCAAATGCATATCCAGCCTGTGGCCATTATAGTATAACCTTTCATACACTGTATCAAGCATGGAATGATAAAATAAAACATTGTTGCATATGACATAGTTTCTAAGTATAAACAATCAAGACTATCTCTATACACTTCTTAGCACTTACAGTCGCACCAATACAGTGCGATCGACACACCTGGTGACAGGGCAGTGAGATTGACTGACTGCACTGTGCACCTCAGTGAGTCTCAGTACTCGAGACTGCAGCGCATTCCTATATATTCCACAATTGGAAGTGGTAATACACTATCATTTATGTGATCACTATGGCCCTTATTCTGAATCGTGCGGCCGGAGCCGCACACGGTGCTCCGGCCGCACAAACCAATCCCCGCCCACACTACGGATCGCCACGGCCGTCCGTACACGGACGGCTGGCGATCCGCATGAAAATGGTGGGGCGTACGCCTCCACCATGGTGGGAGCTGCCCCCTGCATTCGATGGTCGTCGACCATCGAAGGCAGGGCCGCACGCCCCAGCAGCTCCCGCAAGCTGAGACCACACGGACAATCGTCCGTGTGATAGCTTGTATGGGGCCGGAGAACTGACATCCGGCGACGTCAGCTTTCCGCCCCCATCACTGGCGTCATACCCTCATTACCATGCATACGCCCCGCGTTTGCATGGGAACGCCCATGAAACGCGGGGCGTATGCATAGGGAAATGAGGGTATGAAGCCCCTCACGCCCCTATACGCCCCATTTGCGGCGGACGAAATACGTCTGCGGCGAATTCGGCTGCACATGCGCAGATTGACCTCTGCGCATGTGCAGACTGAAAACATCGGCGGTACGGCCGCACGCGGCCCGTACCGCACGATTCAGAATAAGGGCCTATATGACCTGATAGATTAACAATCAGGCTGATCCACTGCAGTCTCCCCAATCGTGCGTACCCTACAAGATTGTTACGCAAAAGCAACATCTATATAGAACTGTCGACACAAGTTGACACTGCACATGTACTATAAACACTAGATAAGGAGAATGCATGATTGTGACTTGATTGATCGTGTTATTAAAGTGCAACAAAATCATTGCAGTGTGTGTGGTCCACATAACCAATATAAATCCCCATACTGGTAGTGAAACCCGATCCGGGCACCTACATATACGACATTAATCCATATTGAACGGACACAAATGGTGTCGACGGGAATTGTCCTGTTAACAGTTTACTTATAAACTCTAGACTGTGCTGAATGAGTGAGCCGCAGTTTTTTAAACACACCTTATTTCATGTTTCCTGTCTTGTGTGTTTTTATATTTCGCTTGTTTAAAAATATTATCAATAAAAAGAAAAATTTTACTCCTAGGCGATCTCCAGCGCCGATGTTCCCGGGCAGTCCCTGCCTCCGTGCTTGGATGAAAACAGGCACTGCCGCATGTGCTGCACCGATCACTGTACTGTGCATGCACTGGCCCCTACCTTCTATGGGCTGCTTCGGCAGATAAATCCCAGTCCCGGCACCTGTACAATACAGATGGCAGGCACCGGGACCGGTGCATGCGCAGTACCAAACTATATACTGCGCTTCCGTCTGCATCTGGTTCTATGGCTTCTGTGGCTACTGCCAATAGAAGCCAAAGGCTGCTCTTACCCCGTTTTGAAGGAGGGAGACTGCCGCAATGCAGGCCCCTCCCCACCTCTGCTGCCACCACCACCATCACGTTCCCCGGCTGCCACGCTCCCCATCCGCCGGTCCCCTGCACAGGGCCAGTGCATGTGCACTAACTTCATACATACTGAGCATGCGCTGGCCCAAGCCTCCATGGGCGGGTGCAGGACACTTTCCCGACAGTCGGGATCCTGACATTCATCACCCCAATGTCGGGATCCCGACAGTCAAACCCCGACACTCAGGGTCCCGACGGCCACCAGCTATTCTCCTTCATGGGGGTCCACGACCCTCATAGAGGGAGAATAGAATAGGTGGCAAGCGTAGCGAGCCACCGTGCACGCAGCGTGGCTTTGTTGCACTTTCCCCGCTGTCTGAGTCCAGCCAGTCGGGATTGCGACGTCGGGCTAATGACTATCAGAATCCACACTGTTGGGACCATATACCACACCCCATTGGGCTGCATTTGCAGCAGCCCTTGGAGGCATAATCAGATTCCCGGGTTTGGCACATGCACAGTATGGTCCACGTTACTGTGCATGCACAGAACCCGTTTTGGGGGCCGCCGTGCATTTGCGCACAAGAGCCATCCCAGCAGGAGTGAACATCTCCCAATGGGACTGCCTTGAATGACTGGCAGGTGAGACTTCCAATAGGAAGTCACTGCCAATCACATTGAAGCCAGAGCAGTCTCACAGACTGCATCTGGCTTCACTTTAGGCAGAGACAGTGGCGGATTTTACCTGGGGGGCTGCAGCCCATAGGTAAAAACCGCCACTGCCAAAGAGGCAGCCCCGGAGGGAGGGAATACCTCCTAATGGGAAGCCTTGGGTGACTGGCAGGTCGGACTTCCAATAGGAAGTCACTGCCAGTCACAGTGATGCCAGAGCAGTCTTACAGAATGCATCTGGCTTTACTACAGTGACAGCTTTTTGCTTGGGGGGGGGGACACTGAATGAAATTAATAATAATCTTTGAATTATGCTTAATCATTCTGGTAACATCTAACGTTTACAAACTTTTGTTGTGCTAAGGCCAATTCTGCGGAACCCACTGAAACGGCCCACATAGAAGAGAGATCTGCCGGCCTTATCACAGCACTCACAGGTTGTACATTTCACAGCACAATAACATCACAGCAATAACATTTACATGTTTTAATATGTTCACAACCTTTCATTAAACATCACAAAGTTATTTTTGCAGTATCATTGCTGGGTATAATAATAATAGCACTCATGCACAGATTTCTGATCATTAAAGAGAAAATCACAAATATGCTTATTTGCATAATTATGCATGTATCATGTGAAAGGTTCCGCCAGCAGAATGAATCTTGAAATGAAAGAACAAAACGAAGGATGCTTTGAAATACTTTTTGTTTTATTTGTTTTTTGTTTTGTTTTTCAACAAAAATTAAATAAAAAATACGGTGCCCACGAATTAAAATGCATTTTGGCATTTTTTTTTATCCCTTGGAAGGATTTCACAGGTAAAAATTGGAATCGGTAGCGAGTATATTCTGTATACACCCCCTCCATTATGATAAAGAGATGTTTTTCAAAGCCTGTAATTGAATTTCACACATAAGCGCTTGCTCACTGAACCCTACGTGCGTACAGGTGCACAGCTGCAGGAGAATTTAAATTCTCCTGCTCCATCCCTGCAGTCTGCACCCCTTATTTGCAGAAAGAATTCCAGAGCCGCTCGATATAGACTTTCTGACAAAACACCCAGAACCCAATATTTATTTGCAGCTAATAAAAAATAAAATGGAACAAAAAATATTGTCCCATCCGTATCGCTCCTCAGGATGTCCGGCGTATTGCCCGGTGCTTTTGCACAATCCAAATACAGTACCGAGGGTTTATTTTTAAACCCAGCTTCTTATGTTTGTAAACCGGTGAACTGTAAAATGAGTGATTTCAGCACTACGTACTGTGGCTCACTCTGCTGTTTATCTTTGTTGCCTCTGAGTGGTTACAAACTGTATTGGTCTTTGCTGACCTTATTTTCAATTGTGAGAGCATTGGTTTGCAAGCTTAATGAGAATGTAACGAATTGTGAAGAGTACATGTTATTGCTTACTGGTATATAAGTCATGGAAAGGTTGTGGTGCAGTAGCTGTAACGTGTGGTTTTTGGTGAGCAAGGCTGGTTTCCATAAAGGCCATGCAGTATTAGGACTGGAAATGGTGGAGATTAACAACCCTTTAACACTACCAAGTCGGGTCGCACAGAAGCCCGACCACCATTAAGCCTGGGAGGGTGATGTCATTGGGAGGCAGGGCCACGGTAGTGCTTGGAGATGACAGCATCTCTCTCCGGTGCCTTTACAGTGCAGTGAACGGGACCCAGGTTGCGTTGACCCGGGTTACCAGTTTCCACTGCCCCTGGACCCGTGAGCGTCCTGGGTCCAACCAGGGTTGGAGTCCCACTAGCAAAAAATCTGGGTTATTTTACCGGGGTGGAAGGTGAACATTGGGAGCGACGACACTCAAAACCTCAACAGGAGTTTATCATGTTTTTCTAGCTGACTTGTGCCGACAGGCGGTATTTCATGCCCTACCATCCACTAGGGTGTGGATGGAGAAGCATGCGAGGGGACTCGGTACACTTAGATGGTGTCCATATCGACTATGTCGACATTCAGCGCAAATAAAGTGAAAAACTCGTATCAACCTTTTTGACTGTCAACCTCCCCCTCCCCATGGCCTAACTATAACCATACCCCTTGGTACATAACCCTCCTTACTTTGTACCCTCAGCCCTAACCAGCCCTGGCATACCGTCTTTCAGGATACTAACAGTTGGGATTCTGGTACCGGCATTGTGATCTGTGTTGAAGTTCCGGTCCCAATCTTCTCACCACTTCCGTCTGCCAGCATCCCGAACATCACGATGGCGAATACATCCCATTCAGGTGATATAAAGGAAAATGAATGAAACATTTGAATAGAAATATTACTATCCATATGATTATCCAGCAATAGTCAGATTTGCCGTCTCCCATATATGTGTGAATTGGGTAATCTTTAGCAATATCAGTTTGTGCAGCGATGGACTGGTTTAGAGTCCTCCAGATGACTTGGAAATGATCCACAAGTCGTTGTTTTGATGGAACAACCCAGAACTTGTTTCCTGCCGTTCTATACTTCCAGCCTTCAAATGTTTAAATGCTCATTAAGCAGATAACTGTCACGGTTGCATTTATATTCTGTAGTAAAGTGTACCATGAAAAAATGTAATCATTTAATTACTGCAGGTTCTGTTGTAATATGTTTAACATCTTGTTTAACTCTACATTCAATGTCAGATTAACAACCTCAGCAAAGCGAGATTTTTGAAATGATTGACTGCATATTTGTGTTTGTGAATTGGGTGCTGATAAATGTATGTTGCCATGTAAAGCTGTATATATATATATATATGCTCTGATCAGATACCTGGTTTAGATAGCACTATGTTGGCCCTGCCTGTATAATGTGGTCCAATAAATAGTCTCCCACTATAAAAAATAAATAAAAAATTTGTCAGCAGCTTTGTTATTATGAAAATAAACTTTGAAAAAGATGAAAAAAAAATTATGAAACGTTTACTGAATTCTGGACATCTAGGGAAGTTCCTTTTCTGTACGTTGTGTCAGAATGTTCCATACAGAAGTTTTACTTACTCTTCGTTGACGTGCTCTAGCCATTATGTTCTCCAATATCCCAAATATCTATGGCTTCTAATCCTAGCATAATATTCCGAATGCATTAGAGAAGGCCAACTCATGCTCAAAGGAACATCTGATCTTCTTTACCGTGCCTCCGACTTGGATGAGACCATGCCCTCTGATCAGAGTTGTGCACATGGAAAACTATAAAAGCCAACAATATGCACATCAAGAATATACTGGAATTCATTTATTTTTACTTACTTCTTGCCTACATGGAAGAACTAATTTTATTTGCCTTAACTACGAATTTTACTCGATCTTGGTCAGGATCAAAGAGTGCTGTGTCCAATGTACAGTATTTTTTAAAGTTTTGATACGATTGTTGAAATTATTATTTTGGTACTTGTTTCCTAGCACGGCGCCCATCCGGTCCCATCGCATACCTTAACTTAAGGTATGCGATGGGACCCGACCGACCCGATTTCGGGCTTTTTTTGAGGTTTCGCAACAAATGTAAAACCGGGTCCATCGCATGCCTCTGCTTATTCTAACATTCTGAAGCAGTTATAACTAGCCATGAAAATGGCATTGCTACATTATTTGCTTGTGCTATGAGTCTATGACCATACAGGATAGTGCACCGTGATCCAGGTATAATTGTGCTGCAGGAAGTTGGAACCAGATCTCAAACCTCTCTTTTAGCTTGTAAACCACATCACCATGTTTCTTTTCATTTCTTGCTATATCATAACTTAAGAACAGCAACTTTATTAGCTTATACAGTATTGTAACCAGCACTTCCTGTACAGCATATTATTTTAATGATCCAGCAGGATGGTGGTATAATAATACATATAATAAATGTACTGTAAAACCTCTTTTACTTTGTACAGTTTATAGACCACACCCAACTGTTCAAATGCACACATTTCTGCAATATAACCAGTTTATATGTATAGAACGAAAGGATTCCCGGCACCACTGCGTGCCTTTACTTAGTAATTAGGGAACTATAGACCGCAATACAAAGCTCAATCAAAATCTATACAGGTTTATATACACTCCTCTCTATATATGTTATTCCCTAAGTAAGTCTAGTTAGGTGACTTGAAAAATGTGTAAACGTGGATAGGGGATTAAGTATCCACTGGTATTATGGGGTTTATTTTGGTTCACTCTTTCTGACAAATTCCTTCTTCGATGGACAAAAGAATGTGCACTGCAGGTGGGGTAGATGTAAAATGTGCAGAGAGAATTAGATATGGGTGAGTTATTTTGTTTCTGTGTAGGGAAAATACTGACTGCTTTATTTCTACACTGCAATATAGATCTCACTTTGAAGTAAACCCCCACCCAAATCTAACTCTCTCTGCACAAGTAACATCTACCCCACCTGCAGTGCACATGGTTTTGTCCATCTAAGAAGGAATCTGTCAGAAAAAGTGAACCAAAATAACCCCCTATATATTAAGGTTTCTGTGACCCAATTACAAACTTCAGAAAGAACAAGATAATACTGATGTGTGGTAAAAAATTATTATCAGTTTTATAAAAATTATTATATATTATATAAAAACAAGACGTTGTGTGTAAATTAGAGATGTGCACCGGCCACTTTTCGGGTTTTGGGTTCTGATTACCTTGAGGTTTTGGGTTCTAATGGGTTTTGGCAAAACACCTCCTAAGTGTTTTGTGTTTGGATTTTTTTGGGTTTTGGGTTCTGATTTTTTTGTTAAAAAAGCATAAAAACAGCTAAAATCGCAGAATTTGGGTGTTTTGTTTTGCTCCTAGGCTATTATTAACCTCAATAACATTCATTTCCACTCATTTCCAGTCTATTCTGAACACCTCACACCTCACAATATTGTTTTTGTTGCCAAAGTTTGCACTGAGGTAGCTGGATAACTATGCTAAGCCACACAAGTGTGCGGCACAAACACGTGGCTCATGTAAGAGTGGCACTGCAGCGGCAGACATGATGGCAGTTTAAAAAAATAGGCCCATAAAAGATACCTATCTGGCTTGATCATGCACTGTTTACCATGTGCAGCCAAGGAGCTGTGGGCATTTTGTGCAGCACAGAGTTTGTCTGCAAGTGTGTAACTGTTTTGATCACTTTAACATCCAACAAGACCCCTATCTGGCTTGATTGTGTGATAATGTAATCTGATTGTTTAATTTTGTGATTATTATTAATTTATTATTACCAGTCGTCTCTTAAATCATTGCCTAATGGTGTAGGGGAGTGGGCTAATCAATTTTAAGGTGGCAGATGGAAGATGTAATGTAATGTAAACCATCACTAGCATTGGTTGCAGCAGTGGCAGTAACTGATGGACCCGGCTGTGCAGATAAGGAGGATGCTGACAGCGATGATGTCAAAGGGAGAGCCAGCAAACTGTTGCTCCATGCAGCGCTGGAAAACTTCACTGCCCGTGGTGATGCCATAGGGCATGCGTAACCATCACTAGCATTGGTTGCAGCAGTGGCAGTAACTGATGGACCCGGCTGTGCAGATAAGGAGGATGCTGACAGCGATGACGTCAAAGGGAGAGCCAGCGAACTGTTGCTCTATGCAGCGCTGGAAAACTTCGCTGCCCGTGGTGATGCCATAGGGCATGCGTAGGAAGACGTAGCACCCAATAGGGGTCATGAAGGCAGTAAGCATGGAAGAGGCTCTGTCCAGAGGGATCTGCCAAAACCCACACTTGGTATTCAGGGTGCTAAAGACCGTTGCACCTGGCATGTCAGTGATCACCTGCTCGATGGTGCAGAGTGTGTATCTGTTTTGGTCAGTTTAATATTTCATAAGACCCCTATCTGTCTTGATTGTGATTATGATTATTTATAATTAATTTCATCTGATTTTTAATTTGGTGATTAGTAATATTATTCATTTATTTTTTATTATTACCATTCGTCTCGTCAATCATTGCCTAATGGGTGGAGGGGAGGGGGCTAATCAATGACTAGGTGGCAGAGTTCTATCTGGCTGCGACTTCTGTAACTCTATTGATCGCTAGGGTGGATTCAGGTGATCTGGCTCGCTAGGCGGGTGTTCCCTTTGCTCACTGCTTCACATGCGTCCCTCGTGAAGCTGCGCGCTTTGTCGAGGAGGATGTCCTTTGCCAGTAGAGAAGTACTGATCTTCTCTCAAGGTGTTACGACTTGTAGCTGCACTCCCCTGCTACAACCTCAAAACAAGCACCAAGACCCCTATCTGGCTTGATTGTGCACTGTTTACACAGTGCAGCCAAGGAGCAGTGGGCGATTGGTGCAGCAATCAGTGGAATGCAAAGAGTTATATGCATTTCAAAGACAAGTCCCTCATACAAATGACTCTCAGCAGTGGGCACCAGACCAGACAGGTAAAAAAAAATTTAGCCGCCCAAAAAGAAGTGTAATTGCAGCCGCCCCCACAGAAGTGTAATTGCAGCCGCCCGCAAAGAAGTGTAATTGCAGCCGCCCAAAAAGAAGTGTAATTGCAGCCGCCCACAAAGAAGTTTAATTGCAGACGCCCACAAAAAAGTTTAGCCGCCCAAAAAGCAGTTTCATTGCAGCCACCCCCAAAGAAGTGTAATTGCAGCCACCCCCAAAGAAGTTTAATTGCAGCCGCCCACAAAAAAGTTTAGCCGCCCAAAAAGAAGTTTCATTGCAGCCACCCCCAAAGAAGTGTAATTGCAGCCACCCCCAAAGAAGTTTAATTGCCTCTCAGCAGTGGGCACCAGACCAGACAGGTAGATGAGGCAGTACTAGTTGTGTGTGTATCTGTTTTGGTCAGTTTAATATTTAACAAGACCCCTATCTGGCTTGATTCTGGTTATGATTGATTGATTGATTATTAATTCATTTTATGATGTGATTGATTCATGGTCAAAACCCCGTTTAACAACCTGGCTGATCCTGACCCTGATGTGCAGTTGGTCTCTGTGATAAAAGATCCCAATCTCAAATGGCAGGCTGAACAATCTGTGGATAGCCATATTTCAAAAAATGTGTGGCAGCCCAATACAGGATACCCCCTGTGCCCCTGGAGTACCCCTGTGCCCCCAAAGAAGTGTAATTGCAGCCGCCCAAAAAGAAGTGTAATTGCAGCCGCCCAAAAAGAAGTGTAATTGCAGCCGCCCGCAAAGAAGTGTAATTGCAGCCGCCCACAAAAAAGTTTAGCCGCCCAAAAAAAGAAGTGTAATTGAGCCTTCCTGCCCCAGCCCTGACTCCCCCAGGTCAGGGAGATCACATTCTCACCCATGAAGGTGCAGCAATCAGTGGAATGCAAAGAGTTGTATGCATTTTAAGACAAGTCCCTCATTAAAATGACTCTCAGCAGTGGGCACCAGACCAGACAGGTAGATGAGGCAGTACTAGTTGTGTGTGTATCTGTTTTGGTCAGTTTAATATTTAACAAGACCCCTATCTGGCTTGATTCTGGTTATGATTGATTGATTATTAATTAATTTTATGATGTGATTGATTCATGGTCGAAACCCCGTTTAACAACCTGGCTGATCCTGACCCTGATGTGCAGTTGGTCTCTGTGATAAAAGATCCCAATCTCAAATGGCAGGCTGAACAATCTGTGGATAGCCATATTTCAAAAAATGTGTGGCAGCCCAATACAGGATACCCCCTGTGCCCCTGGAGTGCCCCTGTGCCCCCAAAGAAGTGTAATTGCAGCCGCCCAAAAAGAAGTGTAATTGCAGCCGCCCAAAAAGAAGTGTAATTGCAGCCGCCCCCAAAGAAGTGTAATTGCAGCCGCCCGCAAAGAAGTGTAATTGCAGCTGCCCACAAAAAAGTTTAGCCGCCCAAAAAAAGAAGTGTAATTGAGCCTTCCTGCCCCAGCCCTGACTCCCCCAGGTCAGGGAGATCACATTCTCACCCATGAAGGTGCAGCAATCAGTGGAATGCAAAGAGTTGTATGCATTTCAAGACAAGTCCCTCATTAAAATGACTCTCAGCAGTGGGCACCAGACCAGACAGGTAGATGAGGCAGTACTAGTTGTGTGTGTATCTGTTTTGGTCAGTTTAATATTTAACAAGACCCCTATCTGGCTTGATTCTGGTTATGATTGATTGATTGATTATTAATTAATTTTATGATGTGATTGATTCATGGTGGTGTGCTTTTCAGGCATTTGGCTCCAAAAGGAGGACCAAGTGATTTAGGTGTCGCTGGACTGCTAGCCGCACTTTCTGGACTAAACACTGAACCATGACGCGTCTTTAGGTGACGTTGAAGGGAGGTTGTCCTTAGGTGGGCAAGATCCTTACCCCTGCTTATTGGAGTTTTATATAAGCTACAAATGGCAATACTTTTGTTGTCCGGATGCGGATAAAAAAAATTCCAGACCGCAGAGGTGGATTTATTGGTCCTTTGTCCAGGCATGATGATGGGCTTTTTCATCCCATGGACAACAACTTTTTCCCCCACAGGTGCCTCATTCCCCCCTGGTGCGTCATTTAAGCAAACCAAGTCTCCATCCTCCTCGACAACTTCCTCCTCAGTGCCAGCTACATCAATATCCTCCTCCTGGTGTACAACATCACCTTCACTAATAAAATCTGGAACTAGACTGTGGGTGATCCTTCCAGCATATGCAGAGGGCGTACTGCAAATGGTGGAAGGAGCCACCTCTTTACGTACAGTGATGGGAAGGTCCGGCATCACAACCACCGCCACCCTCGGACTCTCCGTGGGGATTTCTGATATGTATTTAGAATGATGAGTTTTTTCCAGATTTATTTTCTGAATTTTTTTCTGGGTTTTTTTCTGAAATTTTTTCAGACTTTTTTGAGTCGGTGTCAGCCTAACTCTCTTTAATTTCCTATTGGGCGGGGAGAGAGGAGGAGGAGGTCTTTCCTCGTCATCTGAAGCTGCACCAGTAGTCATGAAGTTAGGCCATGGCCTTAGCCGTTCCTTGCCACTCCGTGTCGTAAATGGCATATTGCCAAGTTTAAGTTTCTCTTCCAACGATTTACATTTCATATTTTTATTCCTTTTACGGAAGTTTGGTTTTAATTGTACATGCCCTCTGCTTTCACACTGGGCATCGGCCGTGGCAGACGACGTTGTTGGCATTTCATCGTCTATGTCATGACTAGTGGCAGCAGCTTCAGAACTATAAGGAAGTGCATCTTCATCTTTCCTTTGTTTGTTAACCTCCATATTTTGGATCTCCATTATTATTGTGGAGTTATGTCTCAGAACAGCGCCACTGGAGTGCAATTATATATGTCAGTGAGTATGCACCAGCAGGCAGTTATACAGATACAGCAGTATTAGGCAGTGAGCCACACACCAGACAGGTACGGCAGTATTAGGCAGAGAGCCCCAGACCAGACAGGTAGATAATGATATACGGCAGTATTTAGGCAGTGAGCCCCAGACCAGAGGGTAGATACGGCAGTATTGGGCAGTGAGCCACAGACCAGACAGGTACGGCAGTATTAGGCAGAGAGCCCCAGACCAGACAGGTACGGCAGTATTAGGCAGTGAGCCCCAGACCACAAAGGTAGAGATTTACGGCAGTATTTATTTATTAGGCAGTGAGCCCCAGACCAGACGGTACATACGGCAGTATAGCCAGTGAGCCCCAGACCACAAAGGTAGAGATATACGGCAGTATTTAATTATTTATTAGCCAGTGAGCCCCAGACCACAAAGGTAGAGATATACGGCAGTATTTAATTATTTATTAGCCAGTGAGCCCCAGACCAGACGGTACATACGGCAGTATAGCCAGTGAGCCCCAGACCACAAAGGTAGAGATATACGGCAGTATTTAATTATTTATTAGGCAGTGAGCCCCAGACCACAAAGGTAGAGATATACGGCAGTATTTAATTATTTATTAGCCAGTGAGCTCCAGACCAGACGGTACATACGGCAGTATACCCAGACCACAAAGGTAGAGATATACGGCAGTATTTAATTATTTATTAGGCAGTGAGCCCCAGACCACAAAGGTAGAGATATACGGCAGTATTTAATTATTTATTAGCCAGTGAGCCCCAGACCAGACGGTACATACGGCAGTATAGCCAGTGAGCCCCAGACCACAAAGGTAGAGATATACGGCAGTATTTAATTATTTATTAGGCAGGCAGTATTTAATTATTTATTAGCCAGTGAGCCCCAGACCAGACGGTACATACGGCAGTATAGCCAGTGAGCCCCAGACCACAAAGGTAGAGATATACGGCAGTATTTAATTATTTATTAGGCAGACAGTATTTATTTATTAGCCAGTGAGCCCCAGACCACAAAGGTAGAGATATACGGCAGTATTTAATTATTTATTAGGCAGGCAGTATTTAATTATTTATTAGGCAGTGAGCCCCAGACCACACAGGTAACTAGATAAGATATACGGCATTATTATTTATTAGGCTGTGAGCCCCAGACCACAGACCGCCAGACTGGCAGATTCAGTGCAGGCAGCAGTGCAGCACCAGTGGACTATATATATTAATTTAATATAATTAATTAATTATTAATATATATAATAAATGGCACAGCACAGCACCAGAGGTATGCCCCAGCACAGAGGAGACAGTAGTACTACAGGCAGGTACACAGTTAGACTGTTCTCCTAAGCAGAGGAGAACATAGTACACAGCAGCACTGAGGGAGACAGCCCTAGCAAATAAATTAATTAATTACAGCACAGCTCACCAGAGGTAGACCGCACAGAGGAGACAGTAGTACTACAAGTACACAGTTAGACTGTTGTCCTAAGCTGAGAACAGAGTACACAGCAGCACTGAGGGAGACAGCCCCAGCAAATAAAATAATCAATTACAGGCAGCACAGCACACCAGAGGTAGACCGCACAGAGGAGACAGTAGTACTACAAGTACACAGTTAGACTGTTGTCCTAAGCTGAGAACAGAGTACACAGCAGCACTGAGGGAGACAGCCCCAGCAAATAAAATAATCAATTACAGGCAGCACAGCACACCAGAGGTAGACCGCACAGAGGAGACAGTAGTACTACAAGTACACAGTTAGACTACTACACAGCAGCACTGAGAGACAGCACCAGCGATTGCAAAAGCTCAAGGTCAAGCTCAAGTTTAAGCCCCAGCAGCAGCACCAACACACCCTCTCCCAACCCACTACTTGACTGGAGTGAAGATGGCGGGCGCGCGGCAGCTGCTTATCATAGGCGAATCTAGAATTATGGTAATGGGTGGTCCCAGATCTAGACATGACAGCAGGGGGACCTTTGCGCGGCGTAGCCGCGCGTCAAAAAGGGGGCGTGGTCTCATGGGAAGGAGGCGTGGCATCACAAAAAGGGGTGTGGTATTACACTTTAGAGCATACACAGTATTGCCCATTACACATTTTAGCAAACTCCGTAATACCCATTACACATAAAGCCACACGCCGTAATGCCAATTACACATAAGGCCACACACCATAATGCCCATTACACATTGTGCCACATATCATGATGCCCATTACATACTATATAACAAACCGTAATGCCCATTACATATTTGCCACATAAGTGCTGCTTACCTACGTGCTCATTGCTAGGGGGTTCTTGCTTGATGGCACCATAGTACCCATTACACATGATGCCGCACACCATAGTACCCATTACACATGATGCCACACACCATAGTACCCATTACACATGATGCCGCACACATAATGTTGCACACATAATGCCCCTTACACATGATGCTGCACAATTAATGCCGCACACCGTAATGCCCCTTTGAAATAATACCCCTTTCACAACAGAAAATGCAGGGATTTACCCGGGAATATGGTCCCAGGATCATGCAGGGACATTCCCAGGCTGACCCTTTATACACCAGCCTAGTCCCTGCATTTTCTGGTGTGAGGGGGAGAGAACCAGCTATATCTTTGGAACCAACTGACCCATTTACATGAGACCAGTATCATATTGAAGAACTTTTGAGTTGGCTTTGAATGATTTTGGTCCCGTGAAACTGGACTGTTTGGTTCCAGAGAAATCTGCCCTCAAAGAACATAAACAGTCATGAAATTACATTTAAGAAATGAAAAAAAAAACAACGGTTTAACCTCAATATCCCTGGAACCAATTAACCCATATGGATCCAGCCTGGTATCAGATTGAAGGCCCAGCGATTTGGGTTCAACTGAGATCAACCTTGAGCTTCAGTGATGCCGAAGGGAAAACTGTCAGGTCTCCTGGCCGCCGGTTCTGCAGAGCATTGCGCCATGTGCTTTACTCACCTGCACGGGCACTGTACTCCTGGCGGTGCTACACCCGTCACTCAGCGCTTCCCCGACTTGGCGGTATATCCTCTGGGGGTCCGGCTGTTCCCGCAGTCGGCTCCTGGGATGGACGCCGCCATCTTGCTTGTGGCATTAGGCAGAAGGGGGCAGGGTCTGATATAACCTCTGATTGGAGGTTGGGCCTGTGACATCACTGCCTGGAGGAATAAAAGGCTAGGCAGCCTATTCTCCAATGCTGCTGCTACTTCTGCTTTCTGCTCAGTGTCCTGCTGACAGCCAGTGAGAGTGTACACAGCTCCAGGTCTCTCTGAGTCCTGTTTGCAATCAGAAGCATCTCGTTATCCTTTCAAGTGCCTGCTGATTTCAGTTTACCTTCCAAGTGTCTCCTGAGTTCCGTTAACCCTTCAAGTGCCTCCTGAGTTCTGTTTACCTTCCAAGTGTCTCCTGAGTTCTGTTAACCCTTCAAGTGCCTCCTGAGTTCCGTTAACCCTTCAAGTGTCTCCTGAGTTCCGTTAACCCTTCAAGTGCCTCCTGAGTTCCGTTAACCCTTCAGTGCCTCCTGAGTTCTGTTAACCCTCCGAGTGCTTCCTGAGTTCAGTTTACCTTCCAAGTGTCTCCTGAGTTCTGTTAACCCTCCGAGTGCCTTCTGAGTTCAGTTCACGTTTCAAGTGTCTCCTAAGTTCTATTATTATTTCAAGCGTCTCCTGATTACAGCTATATCCATCTGTTCCAGCAAGCGTCCTAATCTCCTTGGAGGCTCCTGATTGGAGGGCCGCGACCTGCTGGGTGGACGCAGCTAAGTCCAAATCCCCTTGCGGGGGTCCCTGGTGAAAACCGCCACTCAGTTAGACTCCGCGCCTCTGATTAGGAGTATAGCCAAACTCCTTGGAGACTCCTATGAGACGCCAGTATATTCGACCAGCAGTTCTTTCTCCACCATTGGCATCCGTGTCAGAATCCACGCCCCCAGTGGATCCACAACAATCCGTTGTGACAGTTAGCAGCAGCCAAATGGATTCCACATCCGGGGTCGATTTTAATACGGAGCTACTGCAAAGAATTGTGGCCCGCCTGGAAGGCCTGGAGGTCTCCCAAGGTCAGCTAACTCAAGGTCTCCAGGATATTGCTCATCGGCAAGAAGTAATGCAGGCCTCTGTTTCTCGAGAGGTTCCAGTCCCGCCTGCTCCTGATCCGGTCCGGGTGGTAGCCCTGCCGTCAGCATCACCAGGGCATCTACAACTCTCTGCACCCAGCAAATTTGATGGAACCCCAAAATTGTGCAGGGGTTTCCTCAACCAATGCGATGTACAGTTTTCACTCCTGGCATCAAGCTTCCCGACCGACAAGTCCCGAGTTGCCTACATTGTCTCCCTTTTGTCAGGGTCAGCTCTGGACTGGGTATCTCCTCTCTGGGAGAGGAATGATCCACTGCTCTCCCAGTATGATGAATTTATAACCCAGTTCCGCAGAATCTTCGATGAACCGGGTCGAGCAACTTCAGCTGCTCAGGACATCATGCGGTTAAGGCAAGGGAATCGTCCGGTCGCACAGTATGTGATCCAGTTCCAGACCCTAGCTTCCGAGGTCGCTTGGAATGAAGAAGCACTAGTATCCGCATTCTGGAGTGGACTCTCGGATAGGTTGAAAGACGACCTAGTGTCCCGTGACCTACCCGTCAAGCTTGATAAACTTATTTCACTTTGCAATAAAATTGACTTGAGGTTCAGAGAGCGTCAGGCAGAGAGATCCCGAGGGGATCGTTACAGGAGCACTCCTCCACCACTACTTCAGGTCTCTTCACCTGCAACAACCGACGAGCCTATGCAGATAAATCGAGCTCGACTCACTCCTCAAGAGCGACAGCGTCGTTTCCAAGAGAGACTTTGTTTATACTGCGGGCAGGCCGGTCATCAAGTGTCTCAATGTACCCTTCGCACCAGTCGAGTAACCCAGGGCAAAGAGAAAGAAGTAAGATTGGGCCAACTCTCTACCTCCTCCACAATGCCCGATTCCGTCATTGAAGTGCAACTTTCTTTCGCAGGTCAGACGTTGATGATCCAAGCCCTTCTGGACTCCGGAGCTGCCGGGAACTTTATTTCTGCCAATTTTGTTGAATTACATTCTTTACCCATTAAAGCAATTAAAAATCCACTACGTCTGACTGCAGTTGATGGGAGTTACATCCCGAACGGGTTAATTGAGTCTTGTACGACACCGCTGTCACTGGGTATAGGGGCACTCCATCGAGAGAGTATAGAATTCCTTGTTATCCCTCAAACCACTTTTCCTTTGGTTTTGGGTCTGCCGTGGCTTCAGAAACATAATTCGCAGATTGACTGGTCAGCTATGCAAATTGTAGCCTGGGGTCCATCGTGCTCTCAAGGTTGTCTAATGAAAGTGGTACCTCTACAGTCAGTTTCCTCTGATAAGAAGAGTCGAATTCCTGCTCCCTATCAGTCCTTTGCGGATGTTTTCAACAAACAAGCAGCTAATATCCTGCCTCCACATCGCGAGTGGGACTGTCCCATTGATCTGGTTCCAGGAGGGATGCCTCCACGTGGTCAGATATATCCCCTATCCATCCCTGAAACCCAAGCAATGAGTGACTACATCTCCGAGAATCTACAGAAGGGATTCATCCGCCCTTCTTCGTCCCCGGCCGGAGCGGGGTTTTTCTTTGTCAAGAAGAAAGATGGAACCCTAAGACCCTGCATAGACTACCGAGGTCTGAATGATATAACAATAAAAAATAAATATCCATTGCCCCTGATTCCGGAACTTTTTGATCGCATTAAAGGAGCGGTTGTCTTTTCCAAATTAGACTTAAGAGGGGCTTACAATCTCATTCGTATCAGAGAGGGGGACGAGTGGAAAACGGCCTTTAACACCAGGGACGGCCATTACGAATATTTGTTCATGCCGTTCGGCCTCAGCAATGCCCCCGCAGTCTTTCAGAATTTTGTGAATGAAGTCTTTAGGGACCTACTGTATCTGTCCGTTGTAGTATATTTGGACGACATCCTCATATTCTCCAAAGATTTAGAGTCCCATCGGTCACAAGTGAAAGAGGTTCTTCAACGTCTTCGAAGCAATCACCTATATTGTAAACTTGAAAAATGCCTTTTTGAGCAAGCCTCCGTACCCTTTCTGGGATACATAATTTCTGGACAAGGCCTACAAATGGATCCAGAGAAGGTTCAGGCAATTCTAAACTGGACTCAGCCCACTACTCTACGAGCAGTGCAGCGATTCTTAGGATTCGCCAACTACTATCGGAAATTTATCCGGGGTTTCTCCACCATCGTTACACCCATCACCGCTCTAACTCGGAAGGCAGCCAATCCGGCTGTTTGGTCTGCTCAAGCACTATCCGCTTTCCAACAGTTGAAACAGGCCTTCATCTCTGCTCCTGTTCTCCACCAGCCAGATCTTGCAAGACCTTTTATTTTGGAAGTGGACGCTTCCTCTGAGGCTGTAGGAGCCATTCTGTCTCAAAAATACGGAGATGGGTCCACACATCCATGTGGGTTTTTCTCCCGAAGGTTTTTACCCGTGGAAAAAAATTACGCAATCGGGGAACAGGAACTTCTGGCGATCAAGTTAGCACTTGAGGAGTGGCGATACCTCCTCGAAGGAGCTCAGTTTCCCATCCAGATCTACACGGACCATAAAAACTTGATCTATCTCCGAAACGCCCAATTCCTTAACCCACGACTGGCGAGGTGGGCGATGTTCTTCACCCGCTTCAACTTTAAGCTTTCCTTTCGTCCGGGTTCCCAGAACACTAAAGCAGATGCCTTATCCCGCTCTTGTTCTCCTGATGCTGAGGAGAGACAGACATATCCCATTCTGGATTCCTCTGTCTTCGCGGCTACCAGAATAGTCAACATTCCAAGAGGCAAGACTTATGTAGGGCCTTCCCTCCGAAAGAAATTACTCCATTGGGCCCACTACTCCAAGTTTTCCGGGCATCCTGGTGCAAGAAAGACCTTAGAATTCCTCCAAAGGAAATACTGGTGGTCAACGATGAGAACCGATGTGCAGGACTTTGTATCTTCATGTCCAGTGTGTGCCCGACACAAAACCTCACGCCAACCCTCTGTAGGGAAACTTCTACCCCTTCCAGTTCCTGCAAAACCATGGACCCATATAGCCATGGATTTCATTACGGATCTGCCTCCCTCTAATGGCTATAATACTATATGGGTGGTCATCGACCGTTTTTCCAAAATGGCCCACTTCATCCCTTTGAAGGGACTTCCCAGTGCCCCAACTTTGGAGCACCTTTTCATAACCCAGATCTTTCGTTTACATGGCTTACCACTTGAAATCATATCGGATAGGGGTGTCCAGTTTGTAGCCCGATTCTGGAGGTCTCTTTGTTCCGTCTTCCAAATTAAATTAAAATTCTCTACAGCCTTCCACCCTCAGACCAACGGTCAGACTGAAAGAGTTAATCAGGATTTGGAAAAGTTCATTCGACTCTACCTATCATCTTCACAAGACAATTGGCTTGAACTCCTACCCTGGGCAGAGTTCGCTCACAATAACACCTATCACTCTTCCAGCCGAACCACTCCTTTCTTCACTGTTTATGGGATTAACCCTCGTGTCCCAGACTTTTCCAAACTCCCTGGTAATGAATTACCTGCAGTTCAAACTTCTGTAAAATTTTTTGCAAACATTTGGAAAAATGTACAAAAAGCCTTACAACAGGCCTCCAGTAGTTACAAACTCAGTGCTGATCGGAGAAGAAGTGCTGCTCCACCTTATAAAGTTGGTGATCGTGTCTGGCTATCAACTCGGCATATTCGTCTCAAGGTTCCATCCATGAAATTGGCTCCTCGCTACATTGGACCCTATGTAATCCAAAAAATAATCAATCCTGTAGCCGTTCGGCTGAAGCTACCATCCTCCTTACGAATCTCCAATTCATTTCATGTTTCACTCCTAAAACCTTTAATTCTCAATCAGTTTAGAAAAACTCCACCTGGAAGGTCCGGTATCCGAGTAAAACAGGATGTAGAATTCGAAATAAAACAAATATTGGATGTTAGACGACGACAAGGGAGGGTACAATTTCTAGTGGACTGGAAGGGATACGGTCCTGAAGAAAGAATGTGGATTGATGCTTCCAATGTTCATGCACCTCGTTTGATTGAAAGGTTTCGGAAAAATAATCCTAAGAAGTGTCCGGTGGCCACTCATAAAAGAGGGGGTACTGTCAGGTCCCCTGGCCGCCGGTTCTGCAGAGCATTGCGCCGCGTGCTTTACTCACCTGCACGGGCACTGTACTCCTGGCGGTGCTACACCCGTCACTCAGCGCTTCCCCGACTTGGCGGTATATCCTCTGGGGGTCCGGCTGTTCCCGCAGTCGGCTCCTGGGATGGACGCCGCCATCTTGCTTGTGGCATTAGGCAGAAGGGGGCAGGGTCTGATATAACCTCTGATTGGAGGTTGGGCCTGTGACATCACTGCCTGGAGGAATAAAAGGCTAGGCAGCCTATTCTCCAATGCTGCTGCTACTTCTGCTTTCTGCTCAGTGTCCTGCTGACAGCCAGTGAGAGTGTACACAGCTCCAGGTCTCTCTGAGTCCTGTTTGCAATCAGAAGCATCTCGTTATCCTTTCAAGTGCCTGCTGATTTCAGTTTACCTTCCAAGTGTCTCCTGAGTTCCGTTAACCCTTGAAGTGCCTCCTGAGTTCTGTTTACCTTCCAAGTGTCTCCTGAGTTCTGTTAACCCTTCAAGTGCCTCCTGAGTTCCGTTAACCCTTCAAGTGTCTCCTGAGTTCCGTTAACCCTTCAAGTGCCTCCTGAGTTCCGTTAACCCTTCAGTGCCTCCTGAGTTCTGTTAACCCTCCGAGTGCTTCCTGAGTTCAGTTTACCTTCCAAGTGTCTCCTGAGTTCTGTTAACCCTCCGAGTTCTGTTAACCCTCCGAGTGCCTTCTGAGTTCAGTTCACGTTTCAAGTGTCTCCTAAGTTCTATTATTATTTCAAGCGTCTCCTGATTACAGCTATATCCATCTGTTCCAGCAAGCGTCCTAATCTCCTTGGAGGCTCCTGATTGGAGGGCCGCGACCTGCTGGGTGGACGCAGCTAAGTCCAAATCCCCTTGCGGGGGTCCCTGGTGAAAACCGCCACTCAGTTAGACTCCGCGCCTCTGATTAGGAGTATAGCCAAACTCCTTGGAGACTCCTATGAGACGCCAGTATATTCGACCAGCAGTTCTTTCTCCACCATTGGCATCCGTGTCAGAATCCACGCCCCCAGTGGATCCACAACAATCCGTTGTGACAGAAAACGTTCCAGCGTTGCCTGACCGTATCTCCGGTTCCCAGAGGGCTAGAGACACGGGGCTGGGCTCGTTGGAAAGCCACATCCCTCAGCTACAAAATGGGCTAATGGGTGGTCCTGTGCACCCCCGGACCACCCCCTAGATTCGCCTATGCTGCTTATAAAGCCTCGCGAAATCCGACGCCGGGAGATGACGTTCTAATCACGCGGACGGACCGAGTCAGGCGGGAATCTCCGAGCGCTGCTCGGAATCGGGCTCGGAATGATGACGTCCGTGGGGGCTCGGATCTCTGAAATCCGAGCCCGCACATCTCTAGTGTAAATTACCATAAAATCCCAAAATCAGCATTTAAAAATAAAAAAAAGGAAAAGACATTAAGTAAAATAAGGAGGCATCGTAGTGAGAGTAGGTAAAGCCTCCATTCAAAGTGTTTCGTCAGAAGACTTGATGAGCCGAGGTACAGTATACCATCCTACTGAACCACTATCAGAGGAGATAGTGTGCTACCCCTGAGGGACAGGAGACACACTGTTGGCTTTTTGACAAGCAAAATGTGATTGCATTTAAAAACGTATTGCCTTATATCTGGTTCTCTATTAAGTTCTCCATAGGGTCCTTTATGGAGGATTATCTGAGTTGACATGCCATTGAGTATTACATGCTTATTTGACCTCTATGAAATGGGATTGGAACTATGAAAATAAAATAATTGTAATCTCTTAAAAAATATTGCACCATGGTCAGTCTTTTTTTTTTTTTTTTTTACGAATTTTAAAGAATTAAACCACAAAGGACATTCTGATGTAGACTGAAACTGGATTTTTAAGTGCAAGAACAATATATCTTTATTCCGGTTTCACCTGTGGGGCTCCTTGTGTCACCCTGGGCTGAAATCTGTTTGTGCTGTGGTAATCTACTTTATATATTTTATATTTTTCAAACACAACCTGTATTATGGCAGAATCTGATTCTTTATCGCTTGTTAAATTTTAATCCATCTCCCCCTAATAACTTAATTCACATTGCAAAATGCGGAGTCACATCAGGGATTTGAACACAAGTCCGTCCTGGGGGCGACCCGGCATATGGGAGGTGAGCCCCCCACAGTGACACAGCAGTAAGCTGGGTCGCTAACATCAGAAAGGGGGCGGGGCAAAGTGGCGGGGCATCGTCGGGAGCGGGGAAGGAGGCAGCGATTGCAGCTGACACTGGTGGTTATTCTGGTTCACTCGCAAAGGCAAATTCACTCTCTAATGGACAAAACCATAAGAAGTGCAGGTGGGGCAGATGTAAAATGTGCAGAGAGAGAGTTAGATTTGGGTGTTATATTGTTTCTGTGCAGGGTAAATACTGGCTGCTTTGTTTTTAATATAAGGGGGGAAATTTACCAATATGAAAAACCTAGTTTTTCGTATTGGTATTTTCCCTACGACTGCATACGACTGTTTAAGTCGTATGCAAAGTCGTGTTCCGGAGGATCATTTACAAAGCAGTCATATACGACTGCTTTGTAACCCTCCGATGGTGTAATGATTCGTATTAGCGGCCGTATATACGGCCGCTAATACGAATTATTTCTAGCAGTCTGCACGGATCAGTCAGATCCGTGCAGGCTGCATGGTGTAAAAAAAAAAATAGAAAAAATAAATAAATTAAAAAAAAACCGGCGTGGGGTCCCCCCCACAGCCGAAACCAGCACCAGGCTAAAGGAGCCGGGGCCGGTAATTAAAAATCAGGGAACCCGACAAATAGGGGTTCCCCGATTTTTAACAACCAGCCCCAGGCTCCAGGTCCGGGGCTGGTTCCCAAAATACGGGGGACAAAATGAGTAGGGGTCCCCCGTATTTTAAGAACCAGCCCCAGGCACAACCAGCCGGCAGGGTAATGTCACAGCCGGGGGACACTTATAATATAAGGTCCCGCGGCCAAAACATTCTCCCTACCGACCAGTCAGCCTGGCCAGGGGCCCTGGGGGAGTGGGGACCCCCCCAATGAAGGGGTCCCCCCCCTCCAGGACTTACCTGACCAGGCTGAAGCCTGGTGCTGTCCTCGATGCCCCTGGGCGGTGGGCATCGAGCTGATAAATGGTGTAAAAAAAAGATGAACCTATTGTTTTTTACTGTGGCACTACAAGTGCCAGCAAGCCTCCCCAGCAAGCTGGGACTTGGAGAACCACAAGTCCCAGCCTGCTGGGCATTAAAGGGCCCGCTGGCACTTGTAGTTCTACAGTTAAAAAAATAGTGCACAAAACACACTGACACACTTTTAAAATAAAACTTTATTACACACAAAGCCCACACATACTAATACTTACCTATCTTCTTCCCATAGGTCGCCCTGGTCCTGTGTCGGCGTCTTCTGGTCCTGTGTCGTCTTCTTCCTCCATGTCGACCGTCGCTGTCGCCGTCCGGATCCGACGAAATCCATTTGGGAAGCTGTGGAAGGAAACCATACTCACCTGTCCCAGCGCGACGTAGTCCAGGTAAGGGTCTTTGCAAAAAAACAAAACGAACACCCCGAAACCAGCCCGGACTGACGGAGACGCACGTGTGTTTGTTTACATCGTGCGGCTCCGCCTCCCGAATGCCGCTATTGGCCGCCTTGCGGCCTAGCGGCCAATCAGGAGCCGCTAGGCCGCAAGGCGGCCAATAGCGGCATTCGGGAGGCGGAGCCGCACGATGTAAACACCGTGCGTCTCCGTCAGTCCGGTCTGGTTTCGGGGTGTTCGTTTTGTTTTTTTGTGGTTCTCCAAGTCCCAGCTTGCTGGGGAGGCTTGCTGGCACTTGTAGTGCCACAGTAAAAAACAATAGATTCATCTTTTTTTTACACCATTTATCAGCTCGATGCCCACCGCCCAGGGGCATCGAGGACAGCACCAGGCTTCAGCCTGGTCAGGTAAGTCCTGGAGGGGGGGACCCCTTCATTGGGGGGGTCCCCACTCCCCCAGGGCCCCTGGCCAGGCTGACTGGTCGGTAGGGAGAATGTTTTGGCCGCGGGACCTTATATTATAAGTGTCCCCCGGCTGTGACATTACCCTGCCGGCTGGTTGTGCCTGGGGCTGGTTCTTAAAATACGGGGGACCCCTACTCATTTTGTCCCCCGTATTTTGGGAACCAGCCCCGGACCTGGAGCCTGGGGCTGGTTGTTAAAAATCGGGGAACCCCTATTTGTCGGGTTCCCTGATTTTTAATTACCGGCCCCGGCTCCTTTAGCCTGGTGCTGGTTTCGGCTGTGGGGGTGACCCCACGCCGTTTTTTTTATTTATTTATTTATTTTTCTATTTTTTTACACTGTAGCCTGCACGGATCTGACTGATCCGTGCAGGCTAAAACGCAAATAGAACAGGAAAATGGTGTTCTATTTTCCTGTCGTATTTGCGTGGGTGTTTCACACCACTAAGCAGCCGTATTGTCAGTACGGCTGCTTAGTAAATCAGAAACCACCATTCTTTTGAATGGTGATTTCTGTCGTATCCTATCGATGGTGTAGGGCATTCGTATTTGTAACTACAAATACGAATGTTCCATCTTTAGGACTACGAATTGTTGTATTTTTGGGATTGTAAATCCCGAAAATACAAATTCGTAAAAAAAAGGTGTATTTCTCCCTACGAATACACCTTTTTTCTACGAATCCATTTTGGTAAATGTCCCCCAAGATATCAGTTTGAAGTACAAACCCCACCCAAATCTAACTCTCTGCACATGATACATCTGCCCCACCTGCAGTGCATATGGTTTTGTCCATTAGAGAGTGAATTTGCCTTTGCGAGTGAACCAGAATAACCCCCACTATCTCCTCCCTATAGTGTGAACGGGACCCGGGGCAACCGTTCGCAATGCACAGCAACCCCTGTTCTAGCCAGGATTAACCATTCTTTTAACCCGGGTTGCAATGCCAGGTTGCTGGACCAAGGTGTTTTGAAAAGGCCCGTTCACACCGCACATCAACCACCCAGGTCAGACCCAGGTTATTTGTGTGATGTGAAAGGGGTATAAGAGTCACACACGCTGCTATTTCAATATTAAAAAAATTACTTTATGTCTCCTAGTGCTTCTGGATTTCCCTAGTAAAACAGTTCTTTCAGTACAGAAGATGAGAAAAGATTTCCAAATCATTTGGCACAGGAAGACTGAAAAATGGAACTAGATGATTTTTTTTAATGCAGTTTATCTGCAGAGTTTATGGTGAACTGAGCAAAATGGTAATGAGTTCATATATAAAATGGACTTTCACTGGACCAAGTTGCTAAAAACATAACGTTTACATTAATAAACACGACTGCGCCTTGATGGTAATCTGCAGAGAATGTGCTGTTTTTCCACTGTCTGAACAATTTGACTTCCAGCGGGTGCTGCATGGTTGCTATGTAACTACAACGTGAATTAGGAGATGATGGGAGAACCTCAGAATGTTTACTTACACAGGGGGCAGATTGGTCATAGACTTACAGGGAAGATTCCCAGAATGCCAACGCACTTGTGAGGCCACCTGTCAGCCAGTGTTTTTTTTTTTTTTTAAGATGTGGCCCTGCCCAGAGTAGTGGCCCTGTTCCCCCTATGGTCTCCCATACAAACAGCCTTTGTGTACCGAATGCTGCAAACACACCTAAGGAGGGCAACCATCTATATCCATTATGACATCTGTTACAGGGACAGAAGTGGGTGCTATCAAGGGTGTAATAATGTCTGGGGTGGGGCAATGGGGAGAGAGATAACAGGCTGCCACCGCAGCTCTTCCTCTCTCCCCAGGTTAGCACATACCGCTCAGTGCTGAGTGCTAAGCTGCGGAGAGAGACAGCTGCAGCGGCTGCCTGTCATCTCTCTCCCTCTGTGTGTGTGCAAAGAGGAACCCGGCTGCCACCATGCCAAAATATAGAGCGTTGTTTCTTCCTTTCACAGGGGCGTGGCCCCCATTATTTTACCAGGGCCCGGACGAGCCCTTTCGGCACCTCTGATTTTACAGAGAACAACTGATATAGGGGGGATTCTCTAAGAATCTCCCCCCCCCCCCTTCGCCTCTCTTCGTATTTATAATTATCGCATATGTTCTAACATATGCGATAATTATAGCAAATTACAGCTCTTGCGTTAAGAGCTGTTCTTTGCGGTGTCCCAGCAGGTCCCAGCGGCTCCCCCCTCCCTCCCATACCCGGCGCTGCTGTTGCTGCGCCGGGCTTTCCTCCTCCCTGCACCTGGGCACGACCCCCCGCCTGGACACAGGTGAGGGGGCGATGCGGGGGGGTGGGGGTCCGTGCGGGGCGGCGGGGGGTCGTTGCGGGGTGATAACGGAGTTTTTACCGCATTTTTAGCTAAGAGAATCTCCCCCATATTTTGTATCCTACAAGTTCTAAATACATGATAATAAAACTTAGGCAAATACAATCCTATGACCCTGAAGAAGACATCAAGGTCACTTGTGGTATCTGTCATAGTTACCTCTTTAGTCATCAGCTTTTTTTACTGATCTTACACCGAGGTTACAGATAACGGTGCCTATTTATCAAAGAATATTTGTGGGATATCCCCCCAAACACAAGTTTGTGCCCGGTAGGTAATGCCACCTGAAGATTGGGTAATTTTAGCCTACAGACTACATATTGCAAAAAGTACCAGGAGAGGAATCCGTAGGATCCCTCCCCAGCATTCACCATTCCTTGATGCATGGTCAGCAGAACGCACATACTGTAGGAAGCAAAGCGGCGACCCCCCTAGAAAGTTACGTTATACATTGCAGGGTTGGGCTTCTATCATAGCCCCTGAATATGTATTATAGTACTTCCTAGTAGTACATAAGGGGTCTGATTCAGGCCTGATCTCTGGGCTGCTAACATGCAGAGCCTCGTGATCAGATAGCTACCGCACAGAGTGAAAACCCGCCTATGAATTAGCGGGGCTTGCGAAAAGTAACTAGATCGGCACATCCCTGCAAATCCATTCGTAAACCGCTCAGCATCAAATTCATTCCCAGTGTGTGGAGTCTGTGTGTTGCCCAGGACTTACTCAGCATCTGCGATAGAATCATGCTGATCCAGGTCGGACCTGTCATCACAAAACTTCCCAAACGCCCTGGGCACACCTGCATTTTCCCTGACACTCACAGATAACGGCCAGTTACCACCCACAAACGCCAGATTCCTGCAAATCAAATTCCTGCAAACCAACTGCCATCGGTCTAATTTGATCTGAAATACGAATCGTAAATAGGGCAGATTTACTAATCTGGAGTATTTACTGATTCGGATTTGGGAGTCGGCAGCCTGCACCAATCAGTCAGATGCAGGCTAAAGTGTAAAAATAAATAAAAAATGAAATAATAAAAAAAAAAACAGCCCTGGGCTGTAAGAGCCGGTCCTGGTTCTAGAAATTCATGGGGCAAAACACGTAATGGTCCCCCTGGTTCCCAAAATACAGGGGACAAAACTAGTAGGGAGTCCCCCATCTTTTGAGAACCAGCACCGGGCCAAAGCTTTCACCGTCTGACCAGTCAGCCCAGGCCGGGACCCTGGGGAAGTGGGGACCCCCACAATGAAGGGGTCCCCCTCCAGAGTTAATCCTGCCTGGGCCGAAGCCCGGGGCTGTCCCTGGTGCCCCAAGGGCTGTGGGCACCGGGCTGCAAAACAGAGATAAAACTATTGGGCTCTGCTGTGGAACAATGAGTCCCAACAAGCCTGGGCCACCTAATGGGACTTGGAGAACCACAGGTCCCAGCATGTGACCCATTAATAGGTTTGCTGGGACTCTTCGTTCCACAGCAGAACCAATAGCCTAAAAAAAAAGACACTGACACACCAGAAAAATACAACTTTATTTCATACAGAGCCCTCACGTACCAACTTCCCTATCTTATATGTAGATCGTCCCCTTGTCCAGTAGAAATCCAATAGGTGGGTACCTGGTAAAGGAAACCATACCACCTCCTAGGCAGGGAATGCATCCTCTTCGTTCCATGTAGGCATCCACCTGATTGGCTGCTAGGCGCCGCTGCATACGACTGCCTACGAACCTTAGTAAATTGCTTTGCATAGTGGAGTTAAGAATTCATAATTATGAGGTCAACACTTAATAATTAATAAATGGGCCAACAGATGCGCTGTAGTTTTTATTATGACTTTAACCTACCTGCCCAGGTGGGAGATTCTGTGAGTGATAGATACAGAGGGACGTCTTTATTTGGAGCTGCACAATAAGGCAGATGAGCTGGCTTTTGTCTTCTAAAGGGTATTCATCCTACAGTATTATGTGATTAGTACATCCCGTGCCGGCATACTACATTATACAGCAGCACGTCTTCCCTGAGGTGCTATATGAAAGGAAAGCTTATTCCAGCACTTCTAGAAGAAAAAAGAGATTAATCTTCTAAACTAAATAATATATGTCTGGCTGTATTTAGAGCGTCTTCCATGTACGAATGCTGCTTTATTTACCTTTGGATACCTTAGTTCTTAATGTACTGAATACTCTGTGTTGTGCCTATCCCTTTATTTGATGTATGACCGCTAGACTTTATGGTTTATTGCACAGCTGCAAATTCACACGGAAGACAAAACACGTAATGGTCCCCCTGGTTCCCAAAATACAGGGGACAAAACGAGTAGGGAGTCCCCCATATTTTGAGAAACAGCACCGCGTGCTGTGCATGCTTAAGCCCGTGGTATGCATGAGTTAAATTGCAGCGGTTTGCGGCTTTCCGGGGGGAGGGGTGGGGCTAAATATGCAAATTGTGCCCTTAAAGCCTCAGCCCCACCTTGAAGGCCCACAAATTGCAGGGTTTGCATTACTGGGGGTGGGGCTTGGTGATGTTTATATCAGGCCCCACCCCCAGAAGTACTGCTTACAGTCTCCTCTCCGAGGTTCTCCAGGAGAGGAGACTTTAAAAGTAGGCATGTATGCCCCTTGGCTCGCTTGTAATGCTACTGCACGCACCTTAGACACCTGCTTAGGGTAGCAGAGTGCAGATGGTCCTTGTGGTGCACAGAAAACGTTCCCCTCTCCGGGTCGCGATCCTCCTGCCTTTTCCACCCACAGGCTCTTCCCCGTTCCCACACTACACACACGTGCGGGTGTGACAGCTTCATGGCATCACCTGCATGGCGTGACAGTGGGAAGGGAATCACAAGCACCTCCACCCGGCACGCAAAATGGACCTAGAGCAGCGGAGGTCACCGGGCAGGAGTTTGCTGTTAGCGGGAAGGGACTCGGAGTTGGCATGGGGACACCCAACATTTTTCTGGGCACAACCACCGTATGTATGGGTGCTCCCCCTGCCCGCCCCCCTCAAGTGCCAACGCATTGGCAACTGTAACATTCGCCGAAGGGGTTTGCACATCGGGTCGGCCCATGCATACAGTATATTCGCCGTATATGCAGACCCAAAATGTCGGACCACGGACTGAACTCGCTATTAAGCGAACAAACCTGAATCAGCCCCTTTGTTTGGGGACGACAACAGATTGTTATTACATGCTAAGGGCTGGCAAAACTGACAGGGAGACCAGACCAGACTTTGGAAGAATTGTGATAACTAACCATACGACATCCTTACCCAGACAATTTATTTATGGTTCTATAACCACTCATTCCGGGGGAAGGATGCAGCAGGCACTGTAATATACCTGTGATGCACCCCGCCACTCTCCGGAAGCATTTCGGCATTTATTAACGCCGTATGCCTGAAGATTTTAGCAAAGGACCGCTCCTGCAGTAAAAGCAATGATAGGACTTCTGGGTTCCGTTGAGTGACACGCATGCCGCATTGGATACTGGGAGACATACGGTTGGATTGTTCACAGCAGGGAGGTGTGATAGAAGCTCATAGGCATCTATAGTGCAGCGGTGATGGCATTGCCCACTGCACCCACATCTAGGGTGACCAACTCATCCCTTTAATCCGGGACACATATTAATTACACAGAGGGCGGTATTCAATGTGAATACCTGCGAGGTGCAGCGAATCCTTTTTTGGATTCGCTGCACATTCACCACGTTCCGGAGCCGGCGGGCTCCGGTATTCAACGAGTCAGGGGCAGCGAGCCCCTGACTGGCGAATATGAGCTCCTGCAGCGATTGCCGCAGGGAGCCTGAGGACGGTGCCAGGCAGAGAGATGGTAGTCTCTCTGCCTAGCCCAGACCTTTGTGGGGGGTTAGGTGGGCTCCCCGGGTGCCAGGCAGCACAGGCTGCCCCCCCGGGGGTGCCAGCAGGGGGGCGTATATTCACTACACACGATCGTAATGATCGTGCAGTGAATATATGAATATGTAATGAGCGGCTCGGCTCCGGCGCCCCCTGCTGGCTGCTGTGTAAAAAAAAAAAATATATATATTATTTTTAAAATTAAATATATATTCATGTGCTTACAGCACATGAATAAAAATAGCATGCCCCTCCTCAGAATAAAATTCCTGATTTTTTGACACCAAATGTAAAAAACAAAACACTTTATTTTAAAAGTTCACATTCCACTTCACCATAAAAAGATAGCGATTGCTACTCGGTGAATCATGGCGAAAAAAACCTTGAAATGTATTCGCCATGTGGTCATTGAATAGGGTGATTCACCGTTTTTGTCAGAAATTCGCCAAACAGCACAAATTCGCCATAAAAACCTGGCGAATCAGGCTCATTGAATACCGCCCAATGTCTGTGGCTGGCTTTCACCTGGTTTTAAACTGCCACACCTCAAGACTCCATTTCACCTGGTTTTAAACTGCCACAGAACCTGTGTAATTAATATGTGTCCCGGATTAAAGGGATGAGTTGGTCACCCTACCCACACCCTGGAATCTATCACATTCTGGGCTTAGTGCATATGTGTAGCATGGCCAAACCTCGGAAAATTGAATTTTGCCACATTTTAAGCGTAATTTTGCCCCAGGTACGTATTGATTGATTACAACAGGATAAGCAGAAGATACTGTACCTGGAGAATTTAATGAGGTCAAATTAAAATGGCACAAAAACACATTAAGTGACTCATTCAGAAAAGAAAAGGAACACTACAGTGAGCTGCCTTCTAGGGATACATTGTCAAACTGAAATCAGAAGAACTACTACAAGGTGCTGACAGCAGCATCACAGCAGATAGTATTGGAGAACGTGAGGGTACTGTACAAGCAGGAATTTATAGACTTCTAGGGGACACCGGAGATGAATTAGCTCTATAGAATCCTAATGGATACTCTAGATCAGCGGTCCTCAAACTGTGGGTCCTGACCCCAAAGTGGGTCCCGACCTTCTCAGCATGGGGTCGCGACTCCATGTTGCTGACCATCAGGCTGATGATTTTTCTAATCTCAGTCTGTTGAATTGTCTGTTATTTTAGACTCCTCCCATCACTCTGTGCCCCCACAATGCTGCCATGTACTGTATGTCCTGTCTGCTAACTACACGTGTGATGTGATGGGTTATGGTATATTAGACTCCTCCCATCACTCTGTGCCTCCCCAATGCTGCCATGTATGTGCTGTCTGTTGACTACACATGTGATGGGATGACCTTCTGCAGTAAAATACTGTAGTTGTCTTGAAATTTCTTAATACAATGGACAAGATGCAATGCTAAACTGTACAGGTTGATTATCCTGTATCCGAATATCCAAAATCCGAAATATAAAAAAAAAAAGTTTTTCAGAATATTTCGGGTTTGTTTGATTGTCCCCCCCCCCCCGGTCCCTTTTTTGATACTGACCACATCCCCTGGCATCCACAGATGAAGAGGATCCTGAAGGCCGCTGTGGATACCAGGGCACTCCGTGGATGCCAGGGGGCCATCAGAGCACCACCAGGAGACCAGGTAAGCAAGTTAAAAAAAATATTTGATAATAAATATATAAAAAAGAATAATAATAAGCAGTAGCATTCTATATGCACTAGTGTCAGTGCAAAAAAGTGTCAGACTCGGGGCCAGGTGTAATCCTGGACTGGGACCTACACGGAATAGAACCAATTATCCAAAAGGAAAAGGAAAACTGCGCTAATTGTAAAATTAAATTGCTGCTACACCATGGATGAAGACTTGTGCACAATAATGAAAATGGAGAATGTTTCAAAAGAAAAAATCACATACAATTTATTTTTACACATATAAAATACTTTGAAATAAACTATAATAATTAATAACATACATACATACGCACATTAAAGGGCAGTATCTATGAAACATATAAAAAGACATGATGATGCTTGGTATTTTAGTGGTGGTAATTAATTGGTTCAATTTTCAATTTTGCTCACAGAATTTAATTGATTAGTATTGTAGATGAGCGTTTGCCAGAGTTATGTCCGTAGTAATGCTGGGCCACGGCACTTACAACGCAAAGTCTTTTAGTATAAGATTGACTCACCCAAAAGCAGGTAATTGTGAGTGGGTGAGTCAATCTTATACTAAAAGACTTTGCGTTTTAAGTGCCGGGGCCCGGCATTACTACGGACATAACTCTGGCAACGCTCATCTACAATAATAATCAATTAAATTCTAGGAGCCAAATTGAAAGTTGGAAAGTTTGATAACTACGATATTTGAGGAAGAAATTTAAACGCATCAATTTTATAACAATTTATTAATCAATAAGAAAAAATAAAATTAGCATAAACATGATTCATGTATACTTAAATTCATAAAAATAATTCTAAAATACCATTCAACGGCAAGCGAAATGGTGCAAATGGTGCAAAATTGCAGGTTGTTGAATCTCCACTTTGATTATGGGCAAAATAATTTTTGATGTTAATATTTGACTCCACGGACAGTATACATATGGGGGGGGGGGGGAGAGAAACAGTCAATGTCACTCGCATATCCAGGATAATTCCCACTACTCCAAGCTCCACTTGAGGTGGTCCCCATGAGGTGATGAGCTGTCTTCTGATCTCCTTTTCTCCTTTAAATATCCCCAGTTGATGGTGTAGTCCGATTTTTTAAATCCCAGGTTCTTAGTTTGGTTACCTGGTTTTGTAATACACGGTCCACAATAATGAAGGAGGTGGGGGTGCTGAAGCCTAACGCGTTTCATTGAGGGCTCCCAGCTTTTTCAGTAGTCGAAAAAAGGGCCATACGCAGCTCCTGGTAATTACCCTAGTGGTATTACACAATTGTAAAATTGAAAGTTAAACCCATTAATTACCACCACTAAACACCAAGTATCATCGTCTCTTTTTATATGTATATATAGATACTGCTCTTTAATGTGCATATATACGGATGTTATTAAATATTATAGTTTTTTGCTTATAGGTGGCCGACTAATTTAAAAGTATTTTTATATGTGTAAAAATAAATTGTATGTGATTTCTTCTTTTGAAACCGTTTCCATTTTCTTTATTGTGCACAAGTCTTCATCCATGATGTATCAGCAATTTAATTTTACAATTAGCGCAGTTTTCCTTTTCCTTTTTGGATAATTGGTAAAAAAAAAAAATATTCCCAAAACCGGAAAAATTCCTTATCCGAAATGTTCATGGTCCTGAGGATACTCAACCTGTATTCACTTACAGGGTAAAACAATGCCTTGTAAGTGATTGCCCCTTAAAAATACGTCCGAGTTCGGCAGGCATCCTGCATGGCCGCTGAACTCGTACGGCATTACATGGAACCCCATGTCAGCATCAGAAACTCCATTTACTGTATGTTAATTTATATGTATGCCATAAAGTTCTAGCTCCGCCTTGGATGTGTCATGTGATCACAAACCAAGTAACAAACACGTAACAGCATGGACGGGCATGTAATGACTCCTAACCGGATCCAAATGACAAGATGAGAAAACGGCTACGGTAACAAACTGTTTTTTTTTTTTTTTTTTTTTTCGTTCCTTTTTTTTTAACTAGTAGACTCATTTATACAAAATGGCATTGTGCCTGGAGCAACAATATAATTAGATTGCTTCCTACAGTCAGTAACTTAACTGGAACCTAATCAGTTCAAAATATAATGAACAAATGTGAAATCTTTATCTCTCAAATTCTATTTTTGTGTGAGAAGGGCCAACGGTATTAGTACTTGGGACACGTTCCATACTGAAGCCGAGCCAATATTAACAAAATCAAAGTGATGAGTAACTGGTAGCATTGTTGTAATGATTGTTGTAGAGACATATTAAAGAACACTTTGATTTTGAATAAATGACTCTGTTAAGTGCACCGTAAAAAAACAATCTTAAATATAATAACGGGTGTTGTAAAGCAGAGTCTAAACATGAGTTATGGCCGTACAGGGTGTGCTGAGCCCAATATAGTAAATTCAGCAGTTTTGTGTTCCGATAAAATTAGGAGGAATGTACAGGGTTGGAAGGTCAACACAATCATTAGGTCGACCATGGGAAGGTTGACAGTCAAAACGTCGACCTGAGTTAAAAAAAAAAATTGACATAGTCGACATGGGCAGCATCTAAGTATACCGCGTCCCCCCACATGGCTCGCTGTGCTCGCCATGCTTCAAGGACGACCAGGCAAGGCGACGGGGGGGATCAAAGGGGACAGCTGACCTGGGCTCCGGCAATCGGAGGGTCCCCAGAATCAGCCACTTGTCCTTGCAGTCAGCTGCCTGGCACTCGATTGCTGTGGGCAGCTGACACATAAACCCCCCTAAAAAGATTTTTTGCGGCCGAGGATTTTTTGGGGATGCCTGTCAGAACATGCAGCTTCCGGCCGCCGCTTACACACACTGACATGAGCGCCGAAGCAGCACCGGCTCATGTCAGTGTGTGTAAGCGTGCGGCGGCCGGGAGCTGCGTGTTTAAACAGGCTTCCCCTCCAGAGTCCCTGCAGCGCCGTGGCCGCAAAAATTCTTGTTGGGGGGGGGGGAGATATTAAGTGCCAGCCGCCCACAGCAGTCCAGTGCCGAGTAGATGAATGAAGGGACAGGTGGTTGAATTTGGAGCCCCTCTGATGCACAGTTTCCCCTGGGCAAGATGAATGTACATTCCCCTGGGAGCAAACATTTACCCCCTCCCCCGGCAACAAGCATGTTATCCCCCTGGGCAACAAGCATTTAACTCATGTGTGAACGAGCATGTAATTCCCACTGGGCAATGAACATGTACACCCCCATGGCAACAAGTATGTACTCCCCCATGGCAAGGAACATAAAACCCAGGCAAGGGTAACCCCCTGGCACCGAGCATGTAACCGTCCTGGCACTGAGCAAGAAACCTCTGGCAATGAGCATGCAACCCCTGGCAAAGAGCATGTAGATAAGTGGCACTTATGTGGCATAATATGTAATGGGCATTATTGTGTGTGGCCTAATGTGTAATGGACATTACGACGTGTGGCAGAATATGTAATGGGCATTATGGCATGTGTCCTAATGTGTAATGGGCATTACGACGTGTGGCATAATATGTAATGAGCATTATAGTGTGTGGCATAATGTGTACCGGGCATTACGGTGTTTGGTAGAATGTGTAGTAGGCATTACCGTGTGTGGCATAATGTGTAGTAGCTGTCAGTTCAGAAGTGAGACTGTCTGCACTGGGGACTTCTTGCCACCAAAAGGCCCACCATCCCTCCCTGCTCCACACAACTACTAGTGCTTAAGCGGGTGGGGGTCCCCTAGAAATATCAATGTATGGGGCCCCAAGATTTCTGTTGCTGGCCCTGGGGACGGCACTTGCTTCGCTCATCTGGCTCACTTACCTAATGTGCAGTGGCATACCTGTAACTAGAAATTTTGCAACCCCCTGCCAAAAAACTTTCTGGCTCCCCCTGCCCCCTATACATCAATTATATATATTTTTTTACCTACCTGCTTATTGCTAGGAGTTTCTTCCTTTTTGTCAGGGGTTACATGCTCATTGCCAGAGGTTTCATTCTTGTCAGGGGTTACATGCTCATTGCCAGCGGTTACAAGATCATTGCCAGGGGTTTCCATGCTTGTTGCAAGTGGGTTACATGCTCATTGCCAAGCGGTCACATGTTCACAGTGCACCAATGGTCCCGGAATCAGGCACTTTTGGGTAGCACAGTATGGGCTGCGCTCCCCTGACAGACACTAGTGGTCCAATAGTACCTCTAGCATTTGTCTCCCACAAGGCGGCAGCCATTTTTGGAGGGCCGTTTCAGCAAAATCCATGCAGACGTCCTGACCACATGGAATCGGCAGGGACTCTGCGCCCCTCCCCTCACCACCGCTTGTTTTGCAGTGCTATAGTTATGCCAATACTAATGTAGAATTCCCCAGTGTGTAGGGCTTACACAAGTGAAGCTTGCCCAAACGTGAGTTTCCACATTGGGATGAAATTTAAGGCAACCACCATGGAAATATGCGATAGAGACCAGCTGAGCTCAGTACCAAGTTGTCTGCACAATCACAGCAATTATGTACTGGGGTCACAGCAATATAATTACACCAATAGGATATTCACTGAAGGATTTTCACAGTAAGAAAAGAGACGTACTTTAGGAGAAACGAGAGAAGCACAGGTATTGTCAGCTGTGGGTAAGAGATTGCACACATACAGTAATAGCATGGACAAACTGGAGGAAGAGATTGCCTGAAAATACTGTAAAAGCCAAGAGGATAATGTATAGCAGGAAACCAGGGAATGGAAGATCTGAGAAGGTGCATGATGGGATAAGAGGATATCTGCCACAGGCAACTGCAGTAAGCTAGCAAAGTCTAGAGATGGAATACAGGCACTAAAGCTACAGCACTGCGGACAGGAATAGGTGATGACATAACACTGGGGGCAGTGCCGGTGCAAGGCGCCGGAGCGCCCCAGGCGGTGGGGGGCGCCCCGGCGCTCACCCGCTCCACGGGTGGGGGGTGGCGAGGAATAAGGCCGCCGTGCTGCTCCGGGGGGGGGGGGGGGGGTGTGTGTTTCCGGTGTATATATTACTCACCCTTCAGGAGGTGAGGCGGGAGGGTCTAGCTCAGCGGGCGGGAGGGAGAGCTGGAGAGCTTAGCGGGCAGGAGGGAGGCCTCGCAGTTCAGTCCCGGCGCAGTGTGACTGACATCTTCCTGACTTCCTCCACCCGCACTGTGTACAGCCGCTCAGCCGGGCAGCGCTGAGCACTTGGCTCACCCTCAGGCACGAGCGGCTGTACGCGGTGCCGGTGGAGGAAAATGTCAGTTAACATGCACCGGGGTCCGGGACTGAACTGCACACAGCGCAGCGAGCCCTCCCTCCTGCCCGCTAAGCCAGACCTCCAGCTCTCCCTCCTGCCCTGCTCCCAACTACCGCCCCCCAGTGGCCGGCGCCCTAGGCAAATGCCTAACACTGCCTAGTGGTGGCGCCGGCCCTGACTGGGGGCCAGATGCACTTAGCTTCAAAAGTGATAAAATGGAGAGTGATAAACAACCAACCAATCAGATCCTGTCTGACTTTTTTCCAAACGCAGCCTGTAACAAGTAGTAGCTGATTGGTTGGTTGTTTATCACTCTCCATTTTATCACTTTTTGTAGGAGAAGCACAGAGAGGCAGGATGCCAGGGACGTGCAGTCAGAGCAGGCAGTGCCTCACCTGTCATAAATCATATAAAAAAAAATACAAAGATGATATTTATTATACATACTGGGCTTTATTCAGATCTGAGCTCAGAACAAATTTGTTTGGAAAATGGGAAAAACCATGCTGCACTGCAGGTGGGGCAGATGTAACATGGGTAGTTAGATTTGTGTGAGTTATTTTGTTTCTGTGCAGGGTAAATACTGGCTGCCTTATTTTTACACTGCAATTTAGATGTCAGTTTCAGCACACCCCACCCAAATTTAACTCTCTTTGCACAGGTTACATCTGCCCCACCTGCAGTGCACATGGTTTTGCCCATTTTCCAAACAAATTTGTACAGAGCTCAGATCTGAATAAGGCCCACTGTGTAGTATATTTCTTTTTTTAAATTTATGGTGTGAGACGCTGTGTGAAGACTGGGAGGCAGCGGGAGCTGTGCCTCCAGCTGACAGTTGAAAAGCAGAAGGGGGCGGTTAGGTTGGGGGGCACAAAAAGAGTCTGAAAAAGCCCATTAAAAAGCAACCGGGAAGCGGCACCTACACATCTGTCTCAGTGACAGGGATGTGCATCCCCTGTTACTGAGACAGATATCATTGGACAGGTGATCAGTCTGTCACACACACTGACAGACTGATCCGCTGTCACACACAACTGGGTCAGAGGCTGCTGGAACCACTAATAGCAGTCCGAGCTAGCCTGGAAGATCGGGGGCCTGGCTGCCAAGAGCAAGCTGCTACTGGGGCATAAGCATGGCCAGAAGAGGAGCCTGGACGCTCAGCCACACCAGCGATAATGTGCAGTGCTGGCAGCAGAGGGCGGTCAGGGAACTGGTGTGGGACAGGCTCCAGGAGGAGCTGTATTGCCTGCAGTGTCGCCGAGAGCGAGAGGAGCAGGTACAGTTTACCCGCCATGTTAGGGTGGCCTGGCTCACCTCCCTCCTCCTCCCGCAGCCACGGCTCTCTTCTCACACAGTGGCAGCAACCACGGATCCTGCCGGGAGGCCTGGCTCCCCTCCCTCCTCCAGCCGCTGCGGCTAGCTCTTTTCATGCTCATGCTTCGGCGGCTGCATCTCTGGACCCCGCTGGGAGAACTGGCTCCCCTCCCTCCTCCCGCCGCTGCAGCCTGGGCTGGCTGTATGCCCTCCGCCGGGTGGCATGGCTGTCCTCCCTCTTCCCGCCACCAATGCCGCTGGAGCACTGGTAGGCTTCAAAGGTAAGAAGTAATGCTTCAACCCTATATATACACTGTCACTCTCCCCATCCCCCGCTCTCACCCTCCCCACTATCACTCTCCCCCATCCCCCACTGTCTCTCTCCCCCATCCCCCACTGTCATTCTTACCCACCCCCAGCTGTCACTCTCCCCCATCCTCCACTGTCATTCTTCCCGCTTCCCTGCTGTCACTGTCCCCAAAAGCGCCTGCCTCACCTGACCTAACCTCACCGCACGTCACTGCGGGACGCCTACCCTCCACGATTTCCAGTTAATGTATCAGCGGGCGAGGGGGAAAGATGTGGTGGTATTGCCAAAATTCCCAGGGGGCCAGGAGTGCCACCTGATTTTCAGGAGCCCCCAGCCCTTTCAGGAGGGTAGACAAGTATGGATATAACCTATGCTTCATCAATGCTCGTTTAGATTCCGGATAATGTACAGTAGATGCTTGTGAATTTCCAACTGTTGCCAGCTTCCCTCCCCCGCTCCCGCATCACCGCCGCATAAGCATGGGAACGCTCAGCATTTTCATGGGGAAGCCCATGGGCGCTACCCCTTGCTGCCGCCCCATGCCCCTGCCTGCACTGCTAGGTTTGAATGGGCCAGCGAATAAGCAGTTTGCTGCACCCGCTCGCATAATGCGGCTGCAAATGAGCATCAATGTTTATGCACATGCGCAGTGGAGCGAACAAACTAGAATGAGGCCAAACTACAGATTATTGCTACTTTGTGTATGCGCAGGTTCTCTGACATCAGAGGCAGCATGATGGCAAACAGTAAATGATTGACAGTTTACTGCCATTCAGGAGTTGGGAGGGGGCGGCGACAGCCTCTAGTTGTGAAAATGGAGGCGTGTCCTTGCCGTTTAATGCGTGAGAACAGGTTAAGGATTTTCATCATAGGACAGAGATTTCCCGGCTTCTGCGACAGATGACTGGAGAGGCGCCATGGGTGTTGTCAGCAGCCTGATGGTGGCAGAGAGATTTGATGCTGTGTTCTAGGATGCAGCTTGGATCACCCCAAGAGGGTCTAATCTAAAGTTAGATTAATAAACATTACTTTTTACAGTAGAACTACAAGTCCCAGAAGGCCTCCCCAAACCACAAGTCCAAGTATGCGGGACATTAGTGGGCGTAATTGGATGTTCAAATAAACACACAGCAATTACCCTTCCTCGCTCCCACAGAGGTCCTCCACTGCAACTCACCCGCACTGACAGCAGAAGCCAGGACTGACAACGGAGTGAGACGGGTCCCCTCGCACTGACAGCGGAGTGAGCCGGGTCCCCTCGCACTGACAGCGAAGTGACCCAGGTCCCCTCGCACTGACAGCGGAGTGAGCCGGGTCCCCTTGCACGGACAGCAGAGTAAGCCGGGTCCCCTCGCACTGACAGCGGAGTGAGCCGGGTCCAGGGGCGGATTGGCCCACCGGGAAACCGGGCTGTTTCCCGGTGGGCCGGCACATATTACTTCAGAGGAGGCCGCTTACTTGGCCGCGGCATCTTCGTGCAGGGCCGCGGCACTGTGCCCTGACTGAAGATGGCCGCGGCCAGCCTTGACTTTCCCACAGCTAAAATGGCCGCGGGAGGGCTGGTGCGCATGCGCGCGCGCACACAGCAGCTCCCGCGGTCCGGAGGGAGAATGGCTATGCTGTCCACATGATCCTCCCCAGCAGCAGCAGCGCGCAGGTCTGTTTTGCGCGCTGGGCTGGGGAGCCGGGATCCGATGGGCGGCACTGGCAGCAGCGTTAAGCAGGCGGCAGCAGGAGGCAGGTACTGTAAATGGAAATGGCAGTGGCACTGCCATAAATAATAATTTTTGGCCTCAGGGAAAAGTATGTATATATATATATGTATGTATGTGTATATGTATATATATATATATATATATATATATATATATATATATATATATATATGTGTATGTATATATATATGTATGTTTATATATATATATATATATATATATTTGTGTATGTATATATATATATATATATACACAGTATATGTATACATGTATGTATATGAATATATATATATATGTATACATGTGTGCGTATATATATATATATATATATATATATATATATATATATATATATACACACACAGTGCTCGAAGTGGGCTGGTACCGGCACTGATTTATTTATTTTTCTTTGCTCTTCTGTCTACTCGGCGGAGCTGCCTGTCTCCGCCCATGGGAACTCCGTCGCTCCCGTCGTCCCCCATCCGGCTGACAGATGGGGGGGGCAGTGTACTGCCGGGCGGACTGGGAGGGAAGTTATTGCGGTAGGAAGAGGCGGCGGGGCTTATTGCAGCACTGCTGCTGCTGGGTCTCCGGAAGACAGTGGAGGTCGGACGGATACAGCGGCGGACCCGGAGCTTCCTGACCGTGCCAGGAATCTGCCTCTCGTGCACGGCAGTGTGTGTGTAGTATGTATGTATGTATGTATGTATGTATGTATGAATGAGGGTGGCAGTGTGTAGTATGTATGACGGCGTCAGTGTGTGTAGTTTGTATAAATGACGGCGGCAGTGTGTGTAGTATGTATGAATGAGAGCGGCAGTGTGTGTGTATGTATGTATGACAGCGGTAGTGTGTGTAGTATGTATGAATGGGAGTGTCAGTGTGTGTAGTATGTATGTATGACAGTGGTAGTGTGTGTAGTATGTATGAATGAGAGCGGCAGTGTGTGTAGTATGTATGAATGGGAGCGTCAGTGTGTGTAGTATGTATGAATGAGAGCGGCAGTGTGTTTAGTATGTATGTATGAGGGTCACAGTGTGTGTAGTATGTATGAATGGGAGCGTCAGTGTGTGTAGTATGTATGAATGAGAGCGGCAGTGTGTGTAGTATGTATGAATGAGAGCGGCAGTGTGTGTAGTATGTATGAATGAGAGCGTCAGTGTGTGTAGTATGTATGAATGAGAGCGTCAGTGTGTGTTGTATGTATGAATGAGAGCGTCAGTGTGTGTAGTATGTATGAATGAGAGAGGCAGTGGGTGTAGTATGTATGTATGAATGAGGGCCACAGTGTGTGTAGGATGTATGAATGAGGGTGGCAGTGTGTAGTATGTATGACTGCGTCAGTGTGTGTAGTTTGTATAAATGACGGCGGCAGTGTGTGTGTGTAGTATGTATGAATGAGGGTGACAGTGTGTGTAGAATGTATGAATGAGGTCGGCAGTGTGTGGAGTATGTATAAATGATGGTGGCAGTGTGTGTAGAATGTATGAATGAGGTCGGCAGTGTGTGGAGTATGTATAAATGATGGCGGCAGTGGGTGTAGGATGTATGAATGTAGAAGATGCTGGTACCTGGTAGAATATGCTGCTATCTGGGTCCTGGGGGAGAGGGAATGTAAAATGAAGGTAGATTCTACCTCCATTTTACATTTTAATTTGATTTAATTTGATTGCTCTGCATCGGATTAAACATTCCAAAGTGCAATAGTGGAGGGGGGCCTTTACACTTGAAAAGAGACCCCCTCCCACCTCTTAACATTTTGCATCATTCAGTGAGGAGCATACAGCGAGGAGCCCTAGAAGACAGAAGGAGAAGAAAAGAGAAGAAAGACAGAAGGAGAAGAAAAGAGAAAGACAGAAGGAGAAGAAAGAAGACCAAGAACATGGTAAGTAAAAGAAAGATCATTATCTTGGCAGTCAGTGGTTGTTTTAGGGGGAGGGCAGTGCACCAACACCAACACATGCCCCCTGTCATTAAAAACTAGTGAAAAACATAATATTGTGTATGGGTGGAGGCAGAAGCAACCTGATCTGTGTTCCACACAGGGACGTAACTATCGGTGTGCCAGTTGTGCCTTGCCCACAGTGCATTTGCACTGTGGGCACACCATCTGGCAGCACCATTTACCCACCACTGGCTTCTAGCAGCTGAACTACAATGATGAGCTGAGAGACAGGAGGAGAGCGCAGCGCTGAACGCACTCATACTCCATTCTCGGATGACATTTCAATTATGTATAATGGGCATCACGGTGTATGGCATATGTATAATGGGCATCACGGTGTGTGACCTATGAATAATGGACTCATTATACATAGGCCACACACCGTGATGCCCATTATACATTTGCCACACACAGTGATGCTCAATATACATATGTGGCTCTCTCTGTGTCCCCGCTGTCACTCTTTCATAGTAGTAGGTAAGGCTGAAAAAAGACTTGCGTCCATCTAGTTCAACCTGGTATGGATATCCATTGCTGATTTGGTAGGTTCTGGTATTTTACAGACAAATTATATTTCTTATTTGTACCCATGGATTTCTTATTTGTACCCATGGATGTACTCTCTGTCTGTTGTCACTCTCTCTGTCCTTGCCGGGGACATAGCCAGCAGCTCAGAGCCACTAGCCATGCCCCACAGTGGCAAAACGGGGCGTGGCCTCATTGAAATAGGCCACACCCCATATTGCTAGGCCACGCCCCCAAAAATTGGGCGCGCCTACGGCACGCAACAGCCCATCACCCCTCCCCCCCCCCTCCCAGGGCTGCGTCAAGATATTTCCCGGGCTGGTTTTAATTCCCAATCCGCCCCTGGCCGGGTCCCCTCGCACTGACAGCGAAGTGACCCAGGTCCCCTCGCACTGACAGCGGAGTGAGCCGGGTCCCCTTGCACGGACAGCAGAGTAAGCCGGGTCCCCTCGCACTGACAGCGGAGTGAGCCGGGTCCCCTCGCACTGACAGCGAAGTGACCCAGGTCCCCTCGCACTGACAGCGGAGTGAGCCGGGTCCCCTCGCACTGACAGCGGAGTGAGCCAGGTCCACCCGCACTGACAGCGGAGTGAGCCGGGTCCCCTCGCACTGACAGCGAAGTGACCCAGGTCCCCTCGCACGGACAGCAGAGTAAGCCGGGTCCCCTCGCACTGACAGCGGAGTGACCCAGGTCCCCTCGCACTGACAGCGGAGTGAGCCGGGTCCCCTCGCACTGACAGCGGAGTGAGCCGGGTCCCCTCGCACTGACAGCAGAGTAAGCTGGGTCCCCTCACACTGACAGCGGAGTGACCCAGGTCCCCTCTCACTGACAGCGGAGTGAGCTGGGTCCCCTCCCATTGACAGCGGAGTGAATCCCGCTGTACTTCGTACTGTGGAAGCTGCTCAGCCTGACTGGCTGTATGCGTTTCTATGGATGGGGGTGATGGTGGGTTTTATGGGCGTCCCCATGAAAACGCTGGGAGTTAGAGCTGGCTTACCATAGAATGATTTCTCCTACTGTGTCCACCGCTCACAGCCGCCGCTTGACCCAGGAGTCACTCGATGGCTGCACCTATCCACGCAATTGCAGGACAAGCCCCGACGTCATCCGTCTGCCCTGAACAGGCAGGGGTACACCTGTGTTCGCTGGGGCCCGCCAACCATTTCCGTTGGGCATGCCCACCATTTTTGTGAACACGCCCATGAAACACTGGGGGTCCACCCCAGGCTGCGAGCGGATCGGCCGAATTCGGACCTGTGCCAACAGGTCTGAATCGGCCTCAATAAACAAACACAGTTAGAGCCAATATTGGAATGGAACCCAAGATCTCAGCGCCACAAGGCAGTAATGCTAAGCATCACACCATCCATGCTGCCCAATAGCAATAGAAAGCTCATTATACTGTAATGCAATGATCTGTCCCATTGTTAATGCTTGGTCCCTATGAGAATTGTAATGATGTAAACCATCCAGAAAAAAAGCAACAATTCCCTATTGAGTGACCTCTCACCCTTATTTTCTGTGGCTGTAAATGGGGTTTGTATCTTATCTCATTAGTAATTATTATCACTATGATAGTATGTCAGGTCCATGATGAGGGATTTGGAAAGGTTAGCCTCATCTCCATGTGATTGCACAGAGTACAACGATAATGTGGTGTATTCCTTATCTACTCTTTCATCTCTATCTATTGGATGCAGAGAGAGTTATTCATATTCTTAACGTCAACAAATGACACTGATCTCATTTTCCCACTGGCTGTATTACATAAAAGCTTTAAAGAGCCAAACATGGCACAGACAGCCCAAATCAGAGTGCGGTGATTACACCTCTGTCACAATTATGGTTTGAGGTTTGTACTGTGTGTAATAGCAATCACAATTCCTTCATATTGCTGCCCGGTATTGTATTCCCGAGAATTCTCGTCATTGAGTTTTGTACATAACTGTGGCTCGTGGGGGTTATTCTGGCCTTGTGAGTCCACCAAACTCCGCCTTGAGAATGGTGTCTTGGCCGCCACCCATTGGCAGCTTGTGTTCGCAGGCCCTGGCTGGGAATGGATATTTTACATAAACATCCATTCGCAGACTGCAGGGGAACACAGACATCATTCCATGGTCGGTGACCATGGAATGATGTGGAAGGCACACACACATCTAAGGTTGCTCAGAGCAACCTAAGAGGTGCGTATGCACTCTGGAGGAAGTGGGCGGGCAGCTGACATCTGGTGATGTCAGATGCCCGCCCCCCGCACCTGCGCCATCGCACCTTAAGCATGAGAATGCCCAGCGTGAAACATGAAACACTGGGCGGTCCCATATGCAAATGGACTGCCCCACGCCCCTCTACACACTTGGGTGCACACAATGGCATATGCGCAGAAATGACCCAGCGCATACGCCCAGCATCGATGCCCACCCTGCTCGCCCACTCCCTCCCCCGCCCAGCTGCGGAACTTTACAGGCGGAGAGCGGCGGCAGCAGCTGGATCTCTGACTGAGCCCAGCGGCTGCCTGGTGTCAGGTGAAGGGGACGGAGTTGTCCCAGCAGCCACAGTCCGGCTGCTGTCAGTGTTGCTGAGGGAGGCCGCCTGTTCCTCTCCCTGTCTCAGCTGCGCCCGCTGCCACCCCCATCCGTCTCTCAGCTGCTCCCTGCTGCCGCCTCCTCCCCCTCTCTCCATCCCGCCCTCCAGCACTGCTGCTGCCATCCTCTCCCTCCATCTCTGTACCATAATGACAGGCATCACTTCATGCGGCCTCCTTCTCCAATTCCTGCCGGTTTGGGGGCTGCAGGCTCCCTGGCCGAGCTCATCGAGGACAACCATACCAGGGAGTACCATTCATGATGTCAGAATTTGGAGCGGGCACTGCCGTCATGTGACATCATCTGCCCAACCCGAGCAGGCAAGGGAATGCCTGCTTTCTCTAGGGTTCACCCAGTGTTTCCATGGCAGAGACTGCATGCAATGGAAAAATCATTTGATGATGAGTGATCGCGAATAGATATGCAGCTTATCATTAATTAAATGTTAAATGGAGGGTGCTTGGCCACTGGGTGGGGGCACCCTGCTCGCCCGCTCCCTTCTCCGCCCGGCTACAAAACTTTACAGGTGGAGAGCGGCAGCAGCTGGATCTCTGATTGAGCCCAGCTGCTGCCTGGTGTCAGGTGAAGGGGACGGAGTTGTCCCAGCAGCCACAGTCCGGCTGCTGTCAGTGTTGCTGAGGGAGGCCGCCGCCTGTTCCTCTCCCTGTCTCAGCTGCGCCCGCTGCCACCCCCATCTGTCTCTCATCTGCTCCCTGCTGCCGCCTCCTCCCCCTCTCTCCATCCCGCCCTCCAGCACCGCTGCTGCCATCCTCTCCCTCCATCTCTGTCCGGCTCCCACTCCCTGCCCATGCGGCCACCGGGACATCCATGCCTGCGCCATAATGACAGGCATCACTTCATGCGGCCTCCTTCTCCAATTCCTGCTGGTTTGGGGGCTGCAGGCTCCCTGGCCGAGCTCATCGAGGACAACCATATCAGGGAGTACCCGCTATTTCCACACCCACCTATTACCCTGCTATGCCAGAGGTGGGGGCAGACTATAACATTGCTCCTGCCCAGTGTGCCCACGCTCAGGACTGCAGCCATGCTCTCATCAGATCTGCCCTGTAATAGTAGATTGCTTGCACTGAGGACATGAGCCGGGCACAGTGCCAGCCCCAGCATCACATAGGCTCACCTACTGTACCCAGCCACCACCTCTGGCCGGGGAACATGCACCAGTGCAAGTAGCGCCCCTCTCTGCATGCCCTGGTGCTGCTTAGGTGCAGTGTCCGGCCCTTGGGTGGGGGATCAATGATGCTGCAGCCACCCCTGCCCGGGTGCACATGCCATGCCAGCAGGATGACGAGCATATGTATACACATATATCAATAGAGCCAGGGGGCGGCTCAGCTGCGTGCTCTGTGCAGTACTATATCCGCCTTGGTGCTGCCATTAGAAAGTGTGTCGTAGTGGGGTTAGCCCTCAAGAGGAGCAGGAGGGGGGGTGTGAGCGTGTAGCATGGACCACACAGTGCCCGTTACATGTCTCCGAGGCAGGGTGTCTCCTTTTCGCCGCGCAAGAGCCCCACCTACTACAAATCAGGGGTGCGGGGGGGCTTGAAACATGCACTTGCTCCAGGCACTGTGGCACCTAGCTACACTGCTGGTGGTATGCAGGCAGGAGGTGGTATGCAGGTAGAGGTGTGGTATGCAGGTAGGGAGGGGTTGGTTTGAAGGCAGAAGGAAGTATGTAGGCAGGAGGAGGTATGCAGGCAGGGGGTGATATAAAGACAGGATGTGGTATGCAGGCAGGGGGAGGTATGTTTGGCAGGGGGTGCTATGAAGGCAGGACAAGGTATGCAGGCAGGGGGTGCTATGAAGGCAGGACAAGGTATGCAGGATGGGGTTGCTATGAAGGCAGGACAAGGTATGCAGGCAGGGGGTGCTATGAAGGCAGAACAAGGTATGCAGGCAGGGGGTGCTATGATGGCAGGACAAGGTATGCAGGCAGGGGGTGCTATGAAGGCAGGACAAGGTATGCAATCAAGGGGTGCTATGAAGGCAGGACAAGGTATGCAGGCAGGGGGTGCTATGAAGGCAGGACAAGGTATGCAGGCCGGGAGTGCTATGAAGGCAGGACAAGGTATGCAGGCAGGGGGTGCTATGAAGGCAGGGCAAGGTATGCAGGCAGGGGGTGCTATGAAGGCAGGACAAGGTATGCAGGCAGGAGGTGGTATGAAGGCAGGACAAAGTATGCAAGCAGGGGGTGCTATGAAGGCAGGACAAGGTATGCAGGCAGAAGGTGGTATGCAGGTAGAGGTATGCAGGCTGGGGTGCTATGAAGGCAGGACAAGGTATGCAGGCAGGGGGTGCTATGAAGGCAGTACAAGGTATGCAGGCAGGGGGTGCTATGAAGGCAGGACAAGGTATGCAGGCAGGGGGTGCTATGAAGGCAGGACAAGGTATGCAAGCAGGGGGTGCTATGAAGGCAGGACAAGGTATGCAGGCAGGGGGTGCTATGAAGGCAGGACAAGGTATGCAGGCAGGGGGTGCTATGAAGGCAGGACAAGGTATGCAGGCAGGGGGTGCTATGAAGGCAGGACAAGGTATGCAGGCAGGGGGTGCTATGAAGGCAGGACAAAGTATGCAGGCAGGGGGTGCTATGAAGGCAGGACAAAGTATGCAGGCAGGGGGTGCTATGATGGCAGGACAAGGTATGCAGGCAGGGGGTGCTATGAAGGCAGGACAAGGTATGCAGGCAGGGGGTGCTATGAAGGCAGGACAAGGTATGCAGGCAGGGGGTGCTATGATGGCAGGACAAGGTATGCAGTCAGCGGGTAATATGCAGGCAGGGGGTGCACCTCCTCCTGCATTTCCATGGTTTAAGATCGCATATGTTAAGCTGCTGATCCTAACTGAATTATGCCCCAAATGTTGTGCTGTATAAAAACCATTAAAACTAAAAATCAAGGTATTTAGAAGCCATTACAGCTGCTGATTCCTTTATATAGGATACAAATGTTGCGATTTACTGGTAGAAGAATAACACAATTTGTCTCAAGGTCTCATTACTTTGTATGGGATACTACTCTGCAGTTTAGGATTGATGGTTTGTTTTTAAGATATTAATAATTGATTACCCATTGAAATATAACATTGTGGATAAACCTCTAATACAGGGATGAGGGGGAACCTTCGGCCCACCAGCTGTTGTTAAACTACACATCCCAGCATGCCCTGGTACAGTTTTGCCATTTGACCATGCTAAAACTGTAGCAGGACATTCTGGGATGTGTAGTTTAACAACATCTGGAGGGCCGAAGGTTCCCCATCCCTGCACTAATATCTCTATAATCAGGTGTTATCAGAGCGCACTTATGTGTGGGTTAGTGTGGCTGCTGAGGTTGGTAATACCGCCTTCTAGACTGCAGCAGATAATGAGCGTCATCTGAGAAGTTCATTGGCGCTTGTGTTTTATTTTGCATTCCATCTATTTAGGCTAACGCTGCTTACTGTATTACGGGTTGGCTGAGTGAGATTGCAGAATGAGAATTAGCTCAACCAGCGTTTAACCTCTGGGGTCAGCTGTCATTTTACTAATCTTTTCCCCTCTTTGTGAACCCTAAATGCCCAGTAAATCTTCTGCCCTGAACCTTATGGTCGGAAACACAAATTGCAGGAGAATGTAGTTTTAAAGACTTCTACAAATGACATTTTAATGCAGCCTCAGAGGTCAAAACTTGTCTCCAAAATATGCGCAGACCAGCAATAAAACCAGTAATGAAAGGATGATGGGACCAAAGGGTTGTTCAGAAAAGTGTGAGGATCATTTGAGCACTTGACATATTTAATAAAGACCAATTAGAAGAATGACCCATTTAATGAAGTCCATTCAAACAAGTTTTCTAAAATACATTTTGGTTAAGAAATGTCCTGATTTGGGGTTAAATGCAATAATGTTATTCTAGCAAATGGATAGATTTGTATACTTAGCTCTCTCCTCTGGGATAGTGTGGTGAAATGATGTCATACTGTACCTCCCAACTGTCCCGCTTTCCTGGGGAATGTTCCATTTTTTGGGGACGTTCCTGCATCCTGCCCGGGGCTGCACAGCGTCTATTTATGCCGCCACAATGGGGAAAATGGGGGTGTGGCCTCACAGGATCATCGCAAGTACAGGCCACTCTCCCTTCCGAGTAAGCCACACCCCAAAAAATTTCAGGCGCGGCAGCGTCCCTCGTCGTACCTCCACAATGTTGGGTGGTATGTGATATGTGTAAAATAATTAAGCGGTGATTCAGTAATGTGAATACAATTAAATGTGGCTTATTGTACCACTAGCAACCCGCCCACAGGGGGACATTTTGTATAGTGAGGGTGGGATATTAAAAGATAAAGTAAAAAATGGCTGAATTATAAACCGAGGATATTGGGTCAATGGGTCGGCTAATATATATTCTCCATCCATGCTCTAGTGGATGGTAGGACATGAAACACCACCTGTCGGCACACGTTGGCTCAAAAGAAACCATGAAAAACTCAAGTTGACCTTTTGACTGTCGACTTAGCCATTGTTGACCTAATGCCTGTGTCAGCAGAAGCAGAACGGCAGCCCAGGACTTACTGCACTGCTGCACGCTGATGTCAGGATTGGGGGCGGGCACTGCCGTCATGTGACATCATCCGCCCAACCCGAGCAGACAAGGGAATGCCTGCTTTCTCTAGGGTTCACCCAGCTGTTCCATGGCGCAGACTGCATGTACTGGAAACATCATTTGATGATGAGTGATTGCAAATAGATATGCGGATAATCATTAATTAAATGTTCAATGGAGGGTGCTTGGACACTGGGTGCTGGGGTGTAAAAAAATAAATGAGTGGGTCACAGATAACAGGCTAGCGATGCATTTGTCTCTCTCCCCACCACAGCACTCGGCACTGAGCAGAATGTGCTCAGCTGAGGAGAGAGGCTGTGCTGCGGCTGTAGCCTGTCATCTCTCTGCTCACTGCCCGGCTCCCTGCAACTCGGAAGGGGGGAGCCGGACCCCTGCCACCCCCAGCAGACCCGGGCCCAGGTAAAAAGTACCCACCACACTGCCTCTGAAAACGAAGTCCAGGGGACTTTTATTGCCCTATTTACCCTGATATCACTGAAGGCGACACGTATATGAAGAATGGAGGCTTTGCGACAGCTCTGAGATTCCTTTAATCAACCAATTAGTGCATACAAATGTCTCCGCTCTCAGCCTGCCACAGAAGAAAGTCATTGTTCATTTAAAGGTAATGTACATCTCTCCGTCTTCTTCTGCCGCATCAGAACATACAGGTTCTGCATTTAGAAATACTTTAAAAAGGGTCTCTTAACTTGTACAGAGAGTATGTACCATAATGGAATAACATCCATATTTTATAATGGGCCTGATATTTTTATCACTCATATCATTACCGTTTTGATTTCAAATTAATTTGTAAGTCCTGTCAAATAACCATGTTGTCACCATGGAAACCGTCCAATTCTCCGCTGTGTACTCGCTGTGTCTGTGAACCTCTGAATATTCACAACATAAAAGAATTGGATTAGTTTACATTTCATTTTCGATTCCTGCACTCTTGAGATTCCCACTAGAGTATGGAAATTCAGTTTTTCAAATTAAAAGTACATATGTTAGATCACTTTCTGCCTGATGGACCCTTTAGGAAATCCTTGCAATACAGTATACTGGACGCATTATACAGATTGCTATATGTCATTAAACTTATAGCTATGGGACAAATGAGGTGTGACCGATACCTCACAACAGTCTCCGGGGGGGGGGGGGGGGGGGGGGGGGGGCGACACACACGTATGACAGCGGAGGGGGGTGGGGCTATCGGCATCATCAAGCCCAGCCCCCAGCCCTGCAAACACCGGGAATCGCAGGGCTCCGAAGATAAAATGCTGTCATCTTAGCCCCGTCTCTCACGAAAAGCAGCGGATACTGCTTTGCAGTATTTAAATATCGGGACCCAGGGTAAATGGGTGGGCACCTCAGAATCCGGGAGGTTTGCCTTTTCGGGGGGCCTGGAGGGGAACCTGATCTTTGGGAGCCTCCCGGCCAATCCAGGAGGGTGGCCAACCCTGACGTATGAGCTCCAGGTTTGATCCGATGCGGCTGGGACCGCGCATCAGATATCACACACATGCTATTTTGGCCGATTTCACCTGTTTTCTCGGCCCGGTTTGCCGGAATCTGGTGAAATGGGCCCGAATCGCATAGTATATGGGGAACTTTAATGTTTGAGTGCAGGATACTAATGTGTAAATTTACTAAAGGTTGTAAAAGTTTTAAGGGCCTTGAGTCCTATTGGAGAAAGAGCGCTATTTAATCAAAATTATTATTATAAGTAAAAAGTAAGCATGTTGCCCATAGCAACCAATAAGATTAATTTACATAATCACCCATTCACAGCCGGGGAGAAATCATTAGATAGTCGGGGAGTTATGACTCCTACTAGGATGTCCGCGTGAGCCCATGTCCTAGCCACCACCAACACAGCTTCTGCATGCAAGGTGATGTCACGGTTCAAGGCCCTCATTCTAATCTGTTCTGTCCCCGGCATATTCGCACGGGGCCCAATGTTTGCGCTTGTGCAGGGCTGCTGTGCAGATGCCTGGGCGTCCCCAGGCGACCACAGACCCAGGACATCAGCCACCTGCCCAGATCTCATTCACAGATGGCGCAAATATATGCGAACAGGGGAAAAATCATTAGATGGTCGGCGACCATCGAATGATATCGGCCCTGTACGCTACCCTGCAACAGGATGTAAACATTTAGTTGCAAAGTGGCGGAGATGTTCGGAGAGGGCGGTCATTCGCTCGCACGGCGGGCGACGTTAGATGGCTCGCTAAGCACAAATTTTTCACTGCTTTTCCAGGCTCAGCTGTGCTGCCTTAGTGGGCTGTCCCAGAAAATGTCTGGGCATACCACAATACAGTATGTAGGTGTGCACCAGTGGTGCCTCTGCCACTCACCTGCCCTATCCCCCCCCCCCCGGGCACTCCCCACCACCGCAGATGCTGCCGAGCACTCCCCTCCACCGCCGTCGTTGCCAAGCACTCCCCTCCGCCGTTCGTCACTCCCTTCCACTGCCGGTGAGTTTGGGTATGCTCGGGAGCACTCGGACGCTACGGTGCCTGAACACACGAGCTCCCGAACACCCAAGCACATCACCGACGCCGCTGCAGCCAGGCACTCTCCTCTTCCCCCGCCCCCCTCCCGAGCAGTCCTGAACTTTCCCGAGTGGACGCTCGGGGCCGATGCTGCTTCTGGCTGGGATGCAGCACTACCTGCAAAAGGTAGTGGCTGCAGCTTGAGTGGTGGGTTTTCCTGGGGCAGGATAAACCTTCCCTGGTAGGTTTGTTCTGCCCCACTAAAACCCACCACTCAAGTGGTTAATCAATTTTAATCTATTAAGAATCTCAGCAATAAACTTTAAAATCCAAATGACTCACAGGTTGTTTCAGACAGTATTTTGTATTGCAAACCAGTAGACTTAAATTTGCTAACTCAATTTATTGCCTGCAGATGGAAAAAAGGAAAACAAACCAAAATAACTGAATAAGTATTAACCCCTTCCCGACATTTGACGTACATTTACGTCATGGCCGGGAGGTACTTCCCGACACATGGCATAAATGTACGTCATGACTTCTAACTGTCACTGCGTCTAGAGACGCAGTGACAGTTAGGTGATGTCTGCTGTCCCTGACAGCAGACATCCCCCCTCGCCGCCCAGGGGGGGCAGGGGTGCCCCCCCCGGTCGGCGATCGCTGTGATTGGCTGTTCAAATCTGAACAGCCATTCACAGCGTTTCCTGTGTTACCGGCGGCTAAGCCGCTCGGTAACACAGGGATCGGTGGTGATCGGTGCTGTCAGGTACAGCACCGATCACCACCGATGTGCAGCCCACCCCTCGCACCCGCCGGGCACTCACCCGGCAGCAGCAGCGGCTCCCACGGCTCCCCCGGAGCGTCTGGAGCGCACGCAGCGCTGCCCTCCTCCCCCCTCCCCCCCGCAGCAGCAGCAGCAGCATCAAGCTGCTGAAAAAGTTGTAAAATAAAATATATGCACTGAAAATATATGTATATATATATATATATATATATATATATGTGTGTGTATATATATGTATATATATAAATATATATATATATATATATACACATATATACACATATATACACATATATATATATATATATATATATATATGTGTGTGTGTGTGTGTGTGTGTGTATATACCCCACCGATCGCCAGCCCCCCCCCCCTCCCACCCGGCAGCCCCCCTCCCTCCCACCCACCCGGCTGCCGCAGCGCCAGCACCCCTCCCACCCCCCCGCCAGCCGCAGCGCCAGCCCCCCTCCCAAAGCTGGTGACTAAAATGGGGTCACTTGTGGGGGGGTTCCACTGTATTGGTGCTTCGGGGGTCTTGCTAATGCGACATAGCACCCACCATTCATTCCGCCACCAAAAATCACTCCTTCCCTTCTGAGTCCTGCCATGCACCCAACTGGTATTTTTTGGTCACACGTGAGGCATTGCCGTACTCGGGAGAAATTGGGGCACAGATTTTGGGGTGCTTTGTCTCCTTCATTCCTTGTGAAAATAAAAAATTTTGAGCCAGAACTGCATTTTTGTGTAAAAAATTACATTTTTTTACACAAAAATGCAGATCTGGCTCAAAATTTTTCATTTTCACAAGGAATGAAGGAGACAAAGCACCCCAAAATCTGTGCCCCAATTTCTCCCGAGTACGGCAATGCCTCATGTGTGACCAAAAAATACCAGTTGGGTGCATGGCAGGACTCAGAAGGGAAGGAGTGATTTTTGGATTTTGCAGCACAGATTCTGGTTGAATGACCCCCGAAACACCCATACAGTGGAACCCCCCCACAAGTGACCCCATTTTGCAAACTACACCCTTCAGGGAATTCATCAAGGGGTATAGTGTACATTTCAAACCCCCCGGGGTTTCACCAATTTTGATACAACTGAGCTGTGAAAATGAAAAATTTATTTTTTTCATTTTCACTGCCCAGTTGTACCACAATTGGTGAAACCCCTGGGGGTTTGAAATGTACACTATACCCCTAGATGAATTCCCTGAAGGGTGTAGTTTGCAAAATGGGGTCACTTGTGGGGGGGTTCCACTGTATTGGTGCTTCGGGGGTCTTGCTAATGCGACATAGCACCCACCATTCATTCCGCCACCAAAAATCACTCCTTCCCTTCTGAGTCCTGCCATGCACCCAACTGGTATTTTTTGGTCACACGTGAGGCATTGCCGTACTCGGGAGAAATTGGGGCACAGATTTTGGGGTGCTTTGTCTCCTTCATTCCTTGTCAAAATAAAAAATTTTGAGCCAGAACTGCATTTTTGTGTAAAAAATTACATTTTTTTACACAAAAATGCAGATCTGGCTCAAAATTTTTCATTTTCACAAGGAATGAAGGAGACAAAGCACCCCAAAATCTGTGCCCCAATTTCTCCCGAGTACGGCAATGCCTCATGTGTGACCAAAAAATACCAGTTGGGTGCATGGCAGGACTCCGAAGGGAAGGAGTGATTTTTGGATTTTGCAGCACAGATTCTGGTTGAATGACCCCCGAAACACCCATACAGTGGAACCCCCCCACAAGTGACCCCATTTTGCAAACTACACCCTTCAGGGAATTCATCAAGGGGTATAGTGTACATTTCAAACCCCCAGGGGTTTCACCAATTTTGATACAACTGAGCTGTGAAAATGAAAAATTTATTTTTTTCATTTTCACTGCCCAGTTGTACCACAATTGGTGAAACCCCTGGGGGTTTGAAATGTACACTATACCCCTAGATGAATTCCCTGAAGGGTGTAGTTTGCAAAATGGGGTCACTTGTGGGGGGGTACCTAACTTTTAGCATCTTATGGTGCCTAGAAACCTACATGGTTCCTAAAAAATAATCTCATAAAAAGGAGGCTCCAAAATCAAGTAGGTGCTCCTTCTATTATGAAGCCTGTGGTTTGGTCACCGTGCACACTAGGGCCACATATAGGATATTTATGAAAACCAAAGAATTGGGGGAATCAATTTTTAGTCACATTTCTCTAGTAAAATGTACTGTGTTCCTTAGAAAAATGTATTAAATTTGCAAATCTGCAAAAAAAATGAAATTTTGAAATTTCACCTACACTTTGTTTTAATTCCTGTGAAACACCTAAAGGGTTAACAAACTTCCAAAATGCTGTTTTGAATACTGTGAGGGGTGCAGTTTTTGAAATGGCATCATTTATGGGGGTGTCTCACATACAAGTCCCTCAAAGTCACATCAGAACTGAACTGGTCCCTAAAAAAATCAGTGTTTGAAATTTTCTTGAAAATTTGAGAATTTGCTAGTCATATTTGAAGCCTCCTAGTGTCCAAAAAAATTAAAAGGAAGTTGAAATAATGATGGCAACATAAAGTAGACATATGGTCTATGTTAGTTATTAACTATTTTGAGTGGTATGATTATTTGTCTCACAAGCAGAAAATTTAACATTTTGCAAATCGCTAAATTTTCCATTTTTTCACGACATTTTGGTATTTTTCACAAAAAAACACAGACTGTATCGACCCAAATTTACCACTAATTTGAAGTACAATGTGTCACGAAAAAACAATCTCAAAATCACTGGGATAAGTAAAAGCAAAAAAAAGTTATCCCCACTTAAGTGAGACATGTCAGATTTGAAAAAAATGGCTCTGTCAGGAACGCAAAAACTAGCTCTGTCAGGAAGGGGTTAAACCCCTGCAGACTTCTTCTTGATTAAACCATAATAACAACTTTAAGGCTGTTGGGGCGAGTTTCTGCAGGTTTGCATACTATTTGGGAGTGAGTGAGTTGTAGATTTGCGCCAGGTTGTAACGGTCGAATGGATAACATTTCTGGACTGCAAGTTTGAAATGGTTCCACTTCCTGTCAGTTGGATTGAGATCTTTGCCTTGGACATTTTTTAAATATTTCTTGTTTTTGTAACCACGCATTACTTTGGCCTTGTGTTCGGAATCCTTGTCCTGCTGAATGGGGAACTTTCTTCCGATCTTTAGTTTTCTAGCAGACAGAAGAAGGCTATCTTGCTAAATCTCCAGTATCTTTTCACCATTCATGCATCCTTCATTTTTAACAAGATGCACAGTCACCGCTAAGGAATATCACACAGCATTATACTGCCTCTCATATAGTTTACAGTTGGAATGGTGTTTGCTGCGAAATTTTGGGTCTACAGCCAGGGGCGAATTTAGGGGTCAGGCCGCCCCTAGGCACAACATTTTTGTGCCCCCCCCCCCCTATTTTAATGTAATCATATATGTATATACATTGTTATTTATATATTTCATTAAAATTTAACTGTAGCCCACCTTAATATTTTTTTAAGCACTCTGGACTGCTCACTGTACGGAGGACCCGGAGGGAGGGAGGCACTTATTAGTACAGAGATTACTAGCACAGTGTCTCCGTCAGTCTCTCTCCGGCTCACACACTGTGACTGACTGAGCGCAGGGAGTATCTGCGAGCCGCTCTGCTACTGGATACACAGCAGCCAATAGACTGTGTGTGTGTGTAGAGTAGCCAATGGGCGGGAGCCGGCAGCAGTGAGCCTGAGCCATTTCCGGACGTGCAGGGGGACCGTCGGACCCAGCCACTAAGCGGTGATGTAATGTGCATGGCAGAGTGGGTGGGCAGTGGCGGGTGACAAGCGGCGCTGCCGCCGACAAATGATAATTCATGTCTGGGGCGGCGGCGCTCGTCACTTGCCGCTGCCCACCCGCTCTGCCATGCTGCTATTTAATAGAATGTCAGCCTGCCTGCCGCCCTTAATTGGTGCCGCCCTGAGGCCGGTGCCTCATGGGCCTAGGCACAAATCCAGCCCTGTCTACAGCACACCATACGCTGGCCATACCCTAGAATGATAATGGGCAGAATTTTGACGGGTTGTGCGATTGATTTTGTGCATATTGTGTGCACATTGTGTGCTGTATTGGTTCGATGCATGGTCACGTGGGTCGAGAAGTCGATCCTCAGATCATACGTGCTGCACATATGAACAGTCGTTATTGGGTGAAGATAATGAGTGGGTCTCTGTACATGCAATCAGTCATTCGATGGATGGTACGACCGGTGTCATTTGACTGGCATTTTCCCGCATACCGTGATGCATACGATTGGTCGTCAGACGATCGATCATATGCGGTAGCTGCATCGTACGATGCATCGTTGGAACATCAAATGCCCCGAGTCCAGGACTGCACGGGAGTTCAAGGGATTTCATGGCACAATCAGAATCGCAGGCTGATCGATCTCTAGTGTATGGCCAGCTATGATTTAAATTGGGGCCAAACAATTCGCTCTTTGTTTCATCTGACAACAACACCTTAAGGCCTTTACACATGGGGCAATTCTGGGGCTACTTGTAAGCGGTCTGATTAGATTGCTTGGAAATTAAGTACGGATTGCTCCGTGTGTATACCCCCAACGAAGCCGTGTCGCTGTTGCTTGATTAGATTTTGACTGCATGCAGTCTGGCAATGTCCCACAGGCGAAGGGCGCAGTTGGGTGCAGCCGGAGATCACTGATGCTCTGTTATTGTGTACGATTTTGTTGTTCTCTTTGTCTTGTGTCTTCCAACATTTTTAACCCTTTCATGTATAGAGATCACTAAAGTGGACAGCAGAATTAGAGACAATGGCCAAGATTTATTGTGTTTACCGTTTTTCCGAAAATGCAATTTTTTCTCAAATCGCCCTTTATCGCAGTTTTTTAAAATCGCATTTTTTTCCAAAAATCGAATATTTAATGAGGTGTGTATTCCGGCATGAAAAGTGCGAGTAAGTACGATGTAGGGCGTTTTTCGGGATGAAAAGTGCTATTTTTTAGTCATGAAAAGGTGCGATTTTTTGACAAATGTGCGATTTTGTGATTGGAAAAAAATAAATAAAAAAAATGGCGTAAGGTCCCCCCTCCTGTACATAACCAGCCCCGGGCTCATTGAGCCGGACCTGGTTCCAAAAATACGGGGGGAAAAAAATGTGGGGGTCCCCCGTATTTTGAAACCAGCACCGGGCTCCAACAGCCCGCAGTGTCATGCCACAGCCGGGGGACACTTTTTACACAAGGTCCCCCGGCCGCACCATGAGCACCGTGGCTGGTCAGCCTTGGACGGGGTACCTGGAGGAGTGGGGACCCCCCCAATAAAGGGGTCCCCCCCCAGGCTTCACCCGTCCAGGGCTGAAGCCCGGGGCTGTCACTGGCGTCCCTGGCCATTGGACGCCGGCCTGATAGGGTTAAATTCTCATTCCTAACATTGCTTAATGGCATGACACTGCGGGCTGTTGGAGCCCGGTGCTGGTTTCAAAATACGGGGGACCCCCAGATTTTTTGTCCCCCGTATTTTTGGAACCAGGTCCAGCTCAATGAGCCCGGGGCTGGTTATGTACAGGAGGGGGGACCTCACGCCAATTTTTTTTTTTACTTTTACACATATTTTAACAAAGAACCATACACAGAGCACAATGATCTGTGCATGGTTCTGACAAAATCGCCAGTCAGGATCAGGTCTATTTTTTTTGGAACTTTAGACCATTTTTGGTGGCGATTTCCAAATTCGCATCTCATTAAAAATGCGATTTGTATCTTTTTCAATGGGGAAAACATCTGGATGCGAATTCCGGAGTTAAAAAAAATCACACTTTTAGAAAGTGCGATTTCGCGGCAAAAAGTGCGATTTATGCCGCAAATCGCCACCCATTCAAAAAACGATTTGGGGAAAAAAATGAAAAAACGGCCGTTTTTGCGATAAAAATCGCCAAAAACCCACCATCGATCTCTAATAAATGTCACCCATTATCTCCTATAGAAACTATATTTTGACAACACAAGCATGATCTAGGCCTGATTCAGCTTGGCACGCTATTGTGCGAAAATTGCTATTTGGTGATTTTTGCACAACAGACATCCCACGCAACCGCTGTGAGCCAAAACATAGCAGCGCTGTGACGACTGCCCAGGCAGAGGGCTATCATAGATATGTGAACGCATCACATTTATGCGATGTGCTTGCATTTTCTGCGAATCATTTGCAATTATTTTGCAAATGCATTGCGGGGAGGGAGCGTGGCGAGCGCAGCGAGACCGCGAGGGGCGGCGGTACGCGTCCTCCGACCTTTTCATATCCCCACTATCCACGTCGGCGTGGAGTTGATTTTAGATAGTGTGGCGAGCGCAGCGAGTCACCGAGCCCGAAGCGTGGCGAGGGGATGTGGATTACTTTACATGTATTCCGCGTCCGCTCGCCACGCTTCGGGCTCGGTGGCTCGCTGCGTTCGCCACACTATCTAAGATCAACTCCACGCCGACGTGGATAGTGGGGGTATGAAAAGGTCGAAAGGACGCGTACCGCCGCCCCTCGCAGGCTCGCTGCGCTCGCCACGATTCGGGTTGGCGTTGATAGTGGTGGTTGTGTTGACAATGGGGGTGGATTTAACATTGTAAGCACCCATCAGGGTGATTGTACAATTACAAATCGAATCGCTTCACATGCATCGCATGGCATGCATCACATGCCACTATGTTGCATGCAATGCACTACGATAAAAATCGGGGGTGTGCAAGGTGTGCAATGATGGAGCAGCATGCAAATCGTCCGGAAAAATCGGTCGGAAATCGGCCGGAAATCGGCCGCAAATTCGCATCCGATTTTTTCATGCGATTTGCGGCCGATTTTCGGGCGATTTCGTGGGCGCCGTGATAATACACAAGTACCAAAATCTGTCCTATTTTTAGGATCACTTCTAAAATGATAAGGTATTTAACCTAGTGGCATCTTGTAATTCCTACAAAAACTAAAAGGTCAAAGTAAAAGGGCAGAGAAAAATTCACCAGCGCCGCATACTTCAGGGATTTCCGTAAAATATGTTTTCTGAGAGACAGCGGAGCAAGAAAAACAAAAACATTCAAAGAAAGTAACATTTACGGCATAATATGACAGATATTTTGCTCAAATTCTCAGTTTATTTTGTTGACAGTTGATGTACAGTTGATGTATCTGTTCACTTCAGTGGAAGTCGCGCAAATGGCTGTTGCTAGAAAAAATAGAACAAATCATATTAAAAAAAATTTTTTAAACACACAAGCGAAATGTAATAGAGTGCGATTTTTTAGACATGTGCGATTTTTGGTCAAAAACGGCCGAAATCGCACATTTTCCGAAAATCGCACATTTAATAGGTTGAAAATCGCGGTAAAAAATCACACTTTTTACCGCGAAATCGCACTTTTAGAAGTGCGATTTTTAGTCACATTTCAATTCGCATCCAGATGTTTTCCCATTATAAAGTATACAACTCGCAAATGTAATAGGGTGCGATTTTTGGTCAATGTTACCAAAAATCGCAAAAAAAATAGACCAGGTTCTGACAGGCGAATTTGACAGAACCATGCACAGATCATTGAGATCTGTGCATGGTTCTGTTAATAAAAATGTGTAAAAGTGTTTTTATAAAAAAAAAAACGGCGTGGGGTCCCCCCTCCTAAGCATAACCAGCCCCGGGCTCATTGAGCCGGACCTGGTTCCAAAAATACGGGGGGACAAAAAGCATAGGGGTCCCCCGTATTTCTGAAACCAGCCCCGGACTCTTGGACCGGTCCTGGTTCCAAAAATACGGGGGACAAAAAATCTGGGGGTCCCCCGTATTTTGAAACCAGCACCGGGCTCCAACAGCCCGCGGTGTCATGCCACAGCCGGGGGACACTTTTTATACAAGGTCCCCCGGCCAAAACATGAGCACCGTGGCTGGTCAGCCTTGGACGGGGTACCTGGAGGAGTGGGGACCCCCCCAATAAAGGGGTCCCCCCCCCCCAGGCTTCACCCGTCCAGGGCTGAAGCCCGGGGCTGTCACCGGCGTCCGTGGCCAGTGGACGCCGGCCTGATAGGGTTAAATCCATCATACATATCATTACATTGCTTTTTACCGGCGAACTACAAGTGCCAGCAGACCTCCCCCGCATGCTGGGACTTGGAGAACCACAAGTCCCAGCATGCAGGGCATTAATGGGCCCGCTGGGCCTTGTAGTCCACCTGTAAAAAGAATGTTTATAAAAAAAACACACACAGAGAAGTACAAGTTTATTACACACACACACCTCAATTTTACACCAGCGTTACTTACCATTCCTGGATCCAGCGCTGGTCTGGCTGCTTTACAGCCGGCTCCCCCCGCACTGACAGGCAGCGGGGAGAACCGCTTTCTCCGTTGCCTGTCACCGGCTTTCTCCGTAGCTTCTGTAGCTCTGTCCCAGTGCTACAGAGGCTGAGAGCGTGATTGGCTGAGCTACAGTATGCGTCTCCATGGAGACGCATAGCTCAGCCAATCAGGACTGAGCTATGCGTCTCCATGGAGACGCATACTGTAGCTCAGCCAATCACGCTCTCAGCCTCTGTAGCACTGGGACAGAGCTACAGAAGCTACGGAGAAAGCCGGTGACAGGCAACGGAGAAAGCGGTTCTCCCCGCTGCCTGTCAGTGCGGGGGGAGCCGGCTGTAAAGCAGCCAGACCAGCGCTGGATCCAGGAATGGTAAGTAACGCTGGTGTAAAATTGAGGTGTGTGTGTGTAATAAACTTGTACTTCTCTGTGTGTGTGTTTTTTATAAACATTCTTTTTACAGGTGGACTACAAGTCCCAGCGGGCCCATTAATGCCCTGCATGCTGGGACTTGTGGTTCTCCAAGTCCCAGCATGCGGGGGAGGTCTGCTGGCACTTGTAGTTCGCCGGTAAAAAGCAATGTAATGATATGTATGATGGATTTAACCCTATCAGGCCGGCGTCCACTGGCCACGGACGCCGGTGACAGCCCCGGGCTTCAGCCCTGGACGGGTGAAGCCTGGGGGGGGGGGACCCCTTTATTGGGGGGGTCCCCACTCCTCCAGGTACCCCGTCCAAGGCTGACCAGCCACGGTGCTCATGTTTTGGCCGGGGGACCTTGTATAAAAAGTGTCCCCCGGCTGTGGCATGACACCGCGGGCTGTTGGAGCCCGGTGCTGGTTTCAAAATACGGGGGACCCCCAGATTTTTTGTCCCCCGTATTTTTGGAACCAGGACCGGTCCAAGAGTCCGGGGCTGGTTTCAGAAATACGGGGGACCCCTATGCTTTTTGTCCCCCCGTATTTTTGGAACCAGGTCCGGCTCAATGAGCCCGGGGCTGGTTATGCTTAGGAGGGGGGACCCCACGCCATTTTTTTTTTTACTTTTTTTTTTTAGCACAAAATCGCATTTATGAAAATGCGCACATTTTCATGACTGAAAATGCGCACATTTTCATGACTAAAAATCGCGGCAAATCGCGGCAAATCGCATTTTTTGCCGCTAATTCGCATCTCATTACATATGCGAATTCGCGGCAAAAAACGCGATTTTTAAAGGTGCGATTTGGTGCGATTTTTTTTTAGTCTAAAAAAACGCACCCTATTACATTTCGCCCCTTGTTTTTTGCATACAACCAAAAAAAAAAAAAACCCTTCTACAGTTAAAATACTGCATCATGATAATAGGGCAACATTTTTGTTGTAGATGTATTGGTCCCACGGTTGTGAATTAACAGGCCGGGCCAATATCGATAGACTGCTCATGCGTACAGCTCGTAGTATGCGTATGCAAGGCCATCCTGCAGTAAAAGCCTGCTACTTCATTGAATCGCTGGTCGTACGCAAGTTTATTGACAGAAAGCCGGTAATTGGGCCCCATGCCTCCCCACCCACCGGCCACAAGGTTGTTCGCCGTGGCCGCATGCACCAAGCACAAACATCGGACCCGAGCGAACGCATGCGGCCACACGAACATACCAGAATAAGGTCCATTGTCCGTTTTCTGGGAGCATCAGGGAAAATGCAGGGGTGCCCAGGCATTGGTGGTGAAGTCATGTGACATCAGCTCCGGCCTCCGATCAGCCTGTTTCTATCACAGCCACCAGGTAAGTCCTGCGGTCACCGGGGAAATCATGCGATGGTGAGCGGATTGCATGTGGATTTGCATCTAATCGCCAAGCAAATTGCAGGCCTACATGGGGCCGGATATCACTCTGGCGTGGTGGCATTTACCTGATCGTTTGGCTCCAAAAATTAGAAGCTGTGCGATCAGGCCTGAATTAGACCCTTTTCCACTCAGATGAACATGTGCATTTTATAGATTTTAAAAACAATATGTTTTATAAACCTTGAAGGCTAATAAAAATAAAAAAAAACATTTTGCATGTTTGCATTCCCAAACACGTTCTTTCCCAATTTCCCATTAGGCAATCACTTCCTGGCATGTTCTTCAGTGTTGCAAGTAAGGGGGTACGGCGTGGTACGGAGTACCTGTAAGAAATATGTTGCAGGTACGCATACCACTTACCCCTGATCCACTGTCATTTCTATTTTCATTTTAAGTCTAAATATAATGCATCCGCAGCCCGCCCACCCAGCGTTATGATTGGTGCTGTATGCAGCTACCGGCTACTGCTGATTTAGCCTGTCACACTGACAGGCATCAGCAGCGCCAACAGCATGAAGCGCAGGCTCCACTATTGTAAGCACAAGCTGCCTGGCTCTCCCCCAAGCAAGAGCCAACCCACCCCCAGTCATTCCCAGTTTCTCATTCCCTGTCTACTGTGTCCACGCCTCTATTGTCATTTAGTCACTCCTCTAGCTTTGTGTGACCACGCCCCCTGATGACACATGACCATGCCCATTTTTGGTGGCGGCTATCAGTACCACCAAGAAAAAAATTCTACTTGCACCACTGATGTTCTTCAATGGTACAGTACACCGAATGGCCCATTGCTTCTGGAAATCAATATTTTTCGCAACATATCATAACCTTAAACTTCTGAAAGTGTTTGAAAAGTTTTCCTGTCAGTGTCCTAGGACCTCATGGGATACAGCTGATTGCTTCTGTATCGCTAACTTACTTAAATAATGCTGCCGAGAGCATGAATGGTCCAAACGGTGTCCATTGTAGAGATGGGTCGTTCGCAAATGAAGCGGGTCTTTTAGGCGGGTCCCATAAAAGACTGAGGGAGCCGCCGATCCCAATAATGTCAACCGTCATTCTTTTACTTTCAGTTTCGTTTTTCTTTACAATGCATTTGCCTGAGCTCAGCAGTGCCACCTGTGGCAGCTGAGATGTACTGACTCCGGAGACTGAGTTCAGTGCTGCGACTGCAAGTGAAAGAAATAATAACAAGGCTGCTGCTGCTAGAAATGGCCATCGGTGCAGACGGCATCTATGGCGATTCTGCACCCAGCCATCGATCAGTGTTTTACTCGGTCATGTATGTTCTTATTTGTTCAGCTCACTGTTTTAGAAAAAAAAAGTAAAAAAAAAATGGCAAAAATGATTGTAAAACAAATTATGCTACGTTATTATCAAATTACCCCTTCTTTCAAAGTGAATCGATGAGTCGTGCAAAGATCCGGATCTTCCCACGGACTGATCTACTGGATCCCAGCTCCCGCTAGTGACCCGTTTTGCCCATCTCTAGTCCATTGTGCTTCTCTTCCAGGTAACCTGGTGAGAGACGCATCCATAACTGGAACTGACTGCTGTTTGCTTATAACCTAGCCAGACTCTTTTCTTTCCCCCCACATTTAGCATTCAATGCCACACGGCCGGCCTGTCTGCATGCCAAGCCAGTCTGCAGATAAGTGGTCTGTACACAATCAGCGAACGTGTGGCTAAAATCACCCTTTCCGCTTCACGTGCACATTGTGCCAGGAAATTAGAGCAGCGTGCGCTCCAGCTAGAATTCTCCTTTAAATAAGAATTACAATCACATCTTAGCGGCTGGTCCCCGCTCCCAGCTTTATTATGATACAATTAAATTGGAGCACTGGTCACTGATGCATTGCATGAAGATCCCAGAGTGAGGAAGCGGTGGGAAGGTGCAGTGCAGTAACTTGTTATCTGTGCCCTGAGATGCTCACAAATGGATAACCAGCGCAGCAAAGAGTACAAAGGCAATCAAGTAAAACCATTACAGCCTGTGCGAGTGCAGATTTTATATTCTTACAGTACAGTGGGGGATCCGTTTCAGCATTTCTACAAACTTTCAAAAGGGAAATTGCACTTCCTCCCGGTAACTGGTGTCTGCTGAATACGAGATACAGTACAGTCAATGTAACAAAAAAAAAGCGTTAAGTGCCTGTGGTTTTAATCTTACAAAGCAAAGTCATTTTTCTACTTTTTTTTTTTTTACTGGGAGAAAACAGGTTAAATTAAAAAACATTGTGCTCATTATGAGTCTGATTCGCACCTGTTCGCTAGGCTGCGTATATTCACTGCTTAGAGAGCAGGTAAATGCGCCCCCGCCACCCAAATTCCCTCGCTAGTATGCGAGCGGAAACGTACATATCCGCTCGTATGCAGCCGCATGGAAGAAAAATCACTGGATGGTCACTCACCAACTAAAGGTGGCCATACATCAGAAAGACCGGTCTTATGCCCGGTACTCAACAGGATGATGGTGCTCGTGAGCGGGCCGTCACAGGAATGTACGACCCGCTCACGAGCTGACGGCGCCGCCGAAATGCCGCAAAATTGCAGCTGATGTGATCGCGATCCGATCACGACCCCCACCCACTGCAACGGTCGGTTCTGAGATCCTACCTGCAGCAGGTAGGATCTCAGAAAAGACAGACCGATCCGCGGGGCCGCGCATCGGATCGGGATCGCATCAATAGGGCAGCGAAATGGCCCAAAACATGGCCGATTTACAAACAATAGGTTGAGATTGTATCTAAATTGCCTGGTTTGGGGCCATATTCAATTCCCCGGCAGTCCTTGGTTGTTTTTGGACACACAATGTACTCACAATCTGTCATACAATCCATCAAGCATCTGCTGCATGATTGTATGATTGAAGCTTCATTTAAATAGGGGGCTGGCCTACTAGGATCAAAAGGTTATGAGTACCAAAAATCCATTTTTCTTTTAATTTACAGGTTGCCAACAACTACCAATCTGCTCACGCTGCTGTGTTATGCCATTATTAAATAGTCCTAATGCAGCAATCCTCTGAAAACTGTTTTCAGAGTAGTGATAGAATTGTGCAAAAGTACATCCACCTTCAGCCGCTCGCCTGTCTGCCGCTTGGAAACTTCTGCGGCACCCAGCATCTTTACCACAACGGGGCACTCGTAAGCTGCACCTCTCTTCTCTACTAGTCAGGGAGGGAGTGTCACATGACTCTGGTTGTACGAGCCATCTAAAGACAGATTGCATGTGCTTAAAAGCAAGTGCAATCTGCTCCCAATCCCAACTGATCTGACGTGCAGCACGCCAGAGGAACCTCCAATCCCACAGGGCCGACATTGTATGATTGTGTGCACACAATCTGCATACAATCTATATTACAATCCATTGAGATTGTATGATTGGGTGCAATGTCTTTCTGAAGTACGGCCACCTTAAGACCAGTCTTTCTGATGTACGGCCACCTTAAAAGTAAGGCTAGACTTGCTTTTACTCCGGCTGGAGATGGCTGAATTTGGGGCGGGTGTTGGCGTCATGTGAAGTCGGCCGTCCACACCAAGCAGGCATGGACATGCCCAAGGGCAGTTTGGGATTTTAAACCAGCCTGGGAAATTTCTCAAAGCAGCCCTAATTGGGGTGGGATTTTGTGAGGGGGCGTGGTCAGCCATGGGGGAGGGGATACTCTCACCTCATATATAGGACAGAGGGGGAACGCAGCTCCAGCTGCCGGGAGAAAGGATGGCAGAGCTTCTGCAGCTGTGCACGGGGGGACAGAGCACTTGCTGCTGGTAGCTCGTGGCCGCCCCACTAAACCATTTAAAAAACGAAAACAGGGGCATGCATGCCGGCGGCAGCAGAAGTTCACGCCCAGGCTGCGGGGATCAAAGGGAAGAGAACGGAGCCATGACCCGTCACTCACGAGCTCCGCAAGGGACCATGGGAGGAACTTGTGTGGTCACGCATGCGCAGAAGCCCTCCAGCGACCATTTTGGATTTGGCCAAAACGCTGCAGCAACTAACTGCTGCAAACACGGACCGGCCGATAGGAAAATAACTGGTTTCCCGCCAGGGCCAGCACACCCCTGGACACGCCTGGGTACTCCCATTGTTTCTATTTTTTTTGTGGGCACACCCATGAAATGAGGGGTGGTTCCTTGCATCCATCCCCTGCCCGCCCCTGTCCACCCATCATGGAGCGAATGCCCCCGCGAGTGTGAAATTCACCGAACGCATTCACTCCGGGGAATTGCACATGGGCATATTCACGCATGCACAAACCCCAACAATCAGCCGGGGTAATGATCTTGACCCGCACCGAACGGGTCTGAAATACCCCTATGTAAATTCGCTGTTACACTGTCTCTGGATTATTCCACATTTTTCTACTCTTTTAATGTTCTTTTATTGTTTACTGAAGTTGATCTATTGCAGCATTAATGCCTTTTTTTAGTATTTTCTAAAACCTTTTATTACCAACCGGTCATTGTATTTAAGCTGTGGTTGGCTGTATTTTTAAAAGTAATTTTTTTTTTAATAATTTGGAAATTAACTTGATGAAATTTATGAATTCATTTCATGCATTCATAAGGTAACAATATATGTTCATACAGTATGAGACTGACATTTGGTAAACACCAGTGGCAGCTCCAGAGGTGGGGCTGCGACAGCTCAAAATTCAAATATAGAAACCACACCCACTGCCAGTGAGTCAGTTTGGAATGGCAGTTGGTGTGGCTCCCCTATGTGAATTTTGAACATTTGCTGTAGCTCCACCTATGGAGCCTCCACTGATAAACATTAGTTCGTTCTGCCTCTGGCCCAACCTCCGTCTCCCAGAACAGCACCCATCACCTGGAAGCAAAGATCACAGCAGCAGCCAGCAACACCCATTGGCCCTTACACATGGCAATCTTCATTCACAGAGCTGTAACCAGACATTTTAGTGCCCTGTGCCAAGAAGGGCACTGATTTCCCCAATCTCCTTATTTGAAATAAGGATTCAAAAAAGGGCTTGTTCTTGTGAGGTTTGTGGACAAACAACAGTATCCCCAATTCACATAATACCACAGTAGTGCAACCTTATTCACATTGCACCACACAGTAGCATGCTTACCAATTTTTTTTTTTTTAAATAGGGATCTGCTGGTTCCAGAAGGAGTGGAGCTACCAACATTTAGGTTTAGGTAGATGGGTGGTTTGGTTAGCACCATGACCACTATGTTCATCACTTTGGGGGGCGTGTCCAGCACTCTTCAAGCAGCAGGACAGCCCCCTGATTCTTTCCAGCACTGAAAAGATACCATGCACATGCATACGGTATCCCTTAAGCAATCATCGGCTGAGAGGTGATCTCCGGCTCCCCCCAAATCCCCCTCCGCAGAACACTGCAACCCACAGGAGGAAAAAAAGAAAGGTGGTAGCAGCGCTAAAAATAAAAATACTAAAAATTGGATGATCTTTACAAAGAATATTTTACTGGGGTTTAAAACAATAACATCGACATAGACATGAACATATACAATTAAATTGGATATCATATATTGCACAATTAATGTATGCCCAATTCCACACTATAGCAGCAAGAGGAGAGTCCGTTCCTATTATGCCCAGATGGGGGAAAGAAGGGATATAGTTAACGCTCCACACACTGATGGAATGTCCTGATATCCACGTGGTCGGCCCAAGGTGGCACAAATAACCGAAGTCCACTGGAATTGGCCTAGGACAGTTGTTTATTTTCCTCAGGTACCTGAATGATGAGATCTGGGGTGGTGGACGGTGGTGTTTAGAACTTGAATGTCCCAAAAACGATGAAATGCAACACAATTGTTTTCCTGGGCTGGTCCGGACTGCAATCCAATGTAATGAAGGGGGCAACAGCACTCTTGACGCGTTTCGCCGCTACAGCAGCTTTATCAAAGGCAGGGAAGTCTCCAATTAGCTGGACTGTCCCACTGTAATCAGGTCATTTGGGAGGAATGCTGTAGTGCCCTTTATACAAATTATGCCACACAGTAGTGCACCTTATACACATAATGCCCCACAACAGTGGTGTCCCTTATAAAAATAATGCCACACAGAAATTAACCCCGCACAATGACACACAGTACTGCCCCTTACACATTATGCCACACAGTAGTGCTGCCATTATTCACACAAAATTAACCCCGCACAATGACACACAGTAATGACCCTTACACATTGGGGGACATTTACCAAAATGGATTCGTAGAAAAAAGGAGTATTCGTAGGCAGAAATACACCTTTTTTTTACGAATTTGTATTTTCGGGATTTACAATCCCGAAAATACAACAATTCGTATTCCTAAAGATGGAACATTCGTATTTGTATTTACAAATACGAATGTCTACACCATCGATAGAATACGACAGAAATCACCATTCAAAAGAATGGTGGTTCCTGATGTACTAAGCAGCCGTACTGATAATACGGCTGCTAAGTGGTGTAAAACACCCACGCAAATACGACAGGAAAATACACCTTGCTTTCCCTGTCGTATTTGCCTTTAGCCTGCACGGATCAGTCAGATCCGTGCAGGCTTTAGTGTAAAAAAAAAATAGAAAAAATAAATAAATTTTAAAAAAAAAACCAGCGTGGGGTCCCCCCCACAGCTGTAACCAGCACCAGGCTGAAGGAGCCGGGGCCGGTAATTAAAAATCAGGGAACCCGACAAATAGGGGTTCCCCGATTTTTAACAACGAGACTCAGGCTCCAGGTCCGGGGCTGGTTCCCAAAATACGGGGGACAAAATGACTAGGGGTCCCCCGTATTTTAAGAACCAGCCCCAGGCCAAACCAGCCAGCAGGGTAATGTCACAGCCGGGGGACACTTATGATATAAGGTCCCGTGGCCAAAACATTAACCCTACCGACCAGTCAGCCTGGCCAGGGGCCCTGGGGGAGTGGGGACCCCCCCAATGAAGGGCCCCCCCTCCAGGACTTACCTGACTAGGCTGAAGCCTGGTGCTGTCCTCGATGCCCCTGGGCGGTGGGCATCGAGCTGATAGTGATGTAAAAAATAGAATAATCTATTGTCTAATACTGGGGCACTATGAGTCCCAGCAAGCCTCCCCCGCAAGCTGGGACTTGGAGAACCACAAGTCCCAGCCTGCGGGGCATTAAAGGGCCTGCCTTGCAGCCTAGCGGCCAATCAGGAGCCACTAGGCTGCAAGGCGGCCAATAGCGGCATTCGGGAGGTGGAGCCGCACGATGTACACAAACACCGTGTGGCTCTCTGCTGTCCGGCTGGTTTCGCGTTCTCGGTTTGTTTTTTTGCAAAGACCCCTTACCTGGACTACGTCGCCCTGGGACAGGTGAGTATGGTTTCCTTCCACAGCTTCCTCCATGGATTTCGTCGGACTCCGGACGCCATCGCCGACAGCGACGTCGACATGAAGAAGAACACCGGCACAGGACTTCAGGACATCAGGAGCAGGGCTACCTACGGAAAGAAGATAGGTAAGTATCAGTATGTATGGGCTTTGTATGTATTAAAGTTTTATTTTAAATGTGTGTCAGTGTGTTTAATTGTACTATTTTTAATACTGTGGCACTACAAGACCCAGCGGGCCCTTTAATGCCCCCCAGGCTGGGACTTGTGGTTCTCCAAGTCCCAGCTTGCGGGGGAGGCTTGCTGGGACTCATAGTGCCCCAGTATTAGACAATAGATTATTCTATTTTTTACACCACTATCAGCTCGATGCCCACCGCCCAGGGGCATCGAGGACAGCACCAGGCTTCAGCCTGGTCAGGTAAGTCCTGGAGGGGGGGACCCCTTCATTGGGGGGGTCCCCACTCCCCCAGGGCCCCTGGCCAGGCTGACTGGTCGGTAGGGTTAATGTTTTGGCCGCGGGACCTTATATCATAAGTGTCCCCCGACTGTGACATTACCCTGCTGGCTGGTTTGGCCTGGGGCTGGTTCTTAAAATACGGGGGACCCCTAGTCATTTTGTCCCCCGTATTTTGGGAACCAGCCCCGGACCTGGAGCCTGGGGCTGGTTGTTAAAAATCGGGGAACCCCTATTTGTCGGGTTCCCTGATTTTTAATTACCGGCCCCGGCTCCTTCAGCCTGGTGCTGGTTACAGCTGTGGGGGGGACCCCACGCCGTTTCTTTTTTAATTTATTTAATTTTTCTATTTTTTTACACACTGCAGCCTGCACGGATCTGACTGATCCGTACAGACTGCCTGTACGAATTCGTATTAGCAGCCGTATATACGAATGGTTACACCATCGGAGGGTTACAAAGCAGTCGTATATGACTGCTTTGTACATTCCCCTCCGGAACACGACTTTGCATACGACTGAAACAGTCGTATGCAGTCGGAGGGGAAATACCAATACGAAAAACTAGGTTTTTCATATTGGTAAATTTCCCCCTTTATGTCAAATTTTAGTAAAGCCCTTATACTGTATAGTTTGCAGTGGTCCTGTTTTCAGATGTGGCAATGGCCTGTAAAATTCTGGTCAGGGAAGGAGGTGAATTACCTGCAGCATGCGGTGGTGCTGCTGAGGTATGCGCAGATTAGCCAAGTTTGGACATGTCATGCTTTATTACACTTTTATAAACAAACACCTATACACTGTCCTCTCCTACCCCAAACACACAGATAACGTGAAAGGGGTTGTCATTAACAGTCTGACACACAACGGGGGCATGCCTTACCGGCTTGCTAGGCTCGCGAGCAAGTCTGAATCGGCCGCTAACTACAGACCATTACTCCTAATAATATTCCAGTGGAGATTCAAAGCATCCATGTTTTCAATCGGAAAAAGACTTAAGCACGAGGTACGTGCTGAACTTAAATAACAGACGGATAATGTGGGAAATAGGATCACTGCAAACATCAAAAGCGGTCTCGTTAGCAAAAAATAGCAAAATTTGTTTTTTTATTCTAACCTCTCTTTAAGATCGTCGGCTACAAAAAAGTAGATATTGGAGATGAGGTTAACACCAAAGAGGAAAGAAATAAAACTGCGCGAAGGTTTTTGTGATGTCAGTGTAAGGAAGTGTCAAGGCATCAAACTTGTACTTTCATGAATGGTTTTTATTTATTAACGGAAATGCAAAAAAGAAGAAAGAAAATTGATTTAATTGGATTCTTTGACTGTTTTAAAATAGTTTATGATCGCTTGCTAAGTGTTGAAGATAATTGTAAGTTGTAAACTCAAGTACTTGTTTGATAAGATTTAAAAGAAAATCAAAGTCTCCCCCCTGACAAAAAAATGTGTTCAACATCATGTCATAATATGTGAGATTCTACCTCTACCAGATTTAGGGCCTAATTCAGGTTGGCTCGCTGAGCAGCATCGTTTTCTGCTATGGGCTGCAGCCCCCCCCAGGTAAAATCCGCCACTCTCTCTGCCTAAAGTGAAGCCAGATGCAGTCTGCGAGACTCCTATTGGAAGTCTGACCTGCCAGTCACTCAAGGCATCCCATTGGGAGGTGTTCCCGCCCTCCGGGATGCCTCTCTCTGTGCAAATGCGCAGCAGCCCCCAAAATGGGTTCTGCGCATGCGCAGTACCACGGACCATACTGCGCATGCGCCAGAACCCAGGGATCGATCAACCCTCCGGGGGCTGCTGCAAAGGCAGCCCACGGAGGCTTGGGCCAGCGCATGCACAGTATGTATGAAGTTACTGAGCATGCGCTGGTCCCGTGCAGGGGACTCGGGAGCACGCGCGGCTGGGGAGCATGGCGGTGGACGGGAGGAGCACGGCTGGACGTGGACGGCAGTGGAGTGGGGGGGCCCGCATTGCGGCAGCCCTCCTCCTCTATACTGATTATTGCGCAATAATATACCTGCTGCAGCTGTAAACTTTTAATTAGTCTCTCTCTTTGGGTCAGATGTACTGTATTAAGCCTGGAGAAGAGATAAAAGCAAGAAACAGCCATGCCTGATCAGCCTCTGCACTCATGTCCAATGTGTCTGCAGACAACCTGAGCACTTAAGCTCTGAGGTCCCAAGACTGGTGACCAACCATCTCGATATGTAAAAAAAAAAACAAGTCCATGGTTCCAGAACAACGCCCATGCAGCAGTGGCCGCTTGGTCATCTTTTTATGTCAAGACTTCACAAACCTTGAATGAATTGTGGGAGGAGTTGTCTGGTGTGAGCTTTATAAAGAATAATGACGCCATGGTTGTTGTGTTTGTCATCCATCACAGAGGACAATTTGAAGCTGATACTGAGAGAATTGAGAGTGTAGGTAGAAGAGATGACCCAGATGCAGGTCAACAGGCAGCGGCAGGTAGAATAGTTGGCCCAAAGGTAAAATCCCCCACTAATGAGAGAAATTAAGTGATACAATGGGACAGCACTTTATTGATTCCAGGAAAGAGCTTCAGGATAATACCTTGGGCCAGGACCTCCAGTACTGATCTCTTTAATGTCTGTCCCACCAAATCTTTCTACTGGAGAAGGCCAAGCTGCCAGTGTGACTCTACATCTACCGATGTGATTGTTTGTGAACACGAAGATGTGAGTACTGTCACTACACCCACAGCAGACAGAATGGAAAATTTAAAGCAAGCCGGTCTGCCATATAATGAACCCTCCTCTCATTACCCAAGGTAGTCCCTGTGCAGCTGTAGGACCACAGGCAACCTTAATCCTGCCTTACAATTACCACACTAAGTAGCTTGTCACATTTACAAACTGTTGCACCTCTTAAAATCAGAATCCAGAAGTATCCAATACTGTATTTACACTTGTCTGTATTATACCCCCGCCCAACCTCCACCACTCGCCACACACACACAGCTCAGCATGATGCAGTGCCACCTCTTGGGAACCGCCTGGGAGAAAATGTGTGCTACCCCCACAACACCCACTAGCCCTAGATCCAGCCAACTGCCAGCCACCTCTGTGCATATGAGGAGACAGCTGTTGCTGGATATATTACATAGGACAGAGGTTGCCAAACGCGGTCCTCAAGGCACCCCAACGGTCCAGGTATTAACTATATCCATGCCTGGCCACAATTAGTAACTCAGTCAGTCTGATTTGGCCATCTGTGCTGAGCCATGGATATACCTAAAACCTGGACCATTGGGGTGCCTTGAGGACCACGTTTGGGAACCTCTGACATAGGATATAAGATATACTGTATGATACATCTCACCCACTGTGTTTTATATTAAAACAAAAACATCATCTACATGTGTCTCCTTTTAGCTTAATTTCTAATATTCTTTTAAATAATCTTTAAGTCAAAGAAGCCGCCGAGCACTTACCTAGCTGAGCTCAAAACTGTAATACTTCCAGATTAGTGAATTGTTCAAACTCTACATCATTGTATTTATAAAATATTAATTTTGTTTAGAAATGGGAAATTGCTCCTCCAGCTTCCATACACTGTAATTGTATTTTAAAGTTAAACATTTGCACATTGTGAGTAATGAAGATTACCGGGTAAGCGGAATAACTTTTGTAAACCGGAATCAATCTCTGCTGTGAATACTTTGTTTCAAGGTCAGCTTCTGCCGCATGTACTACACAGTCTTGGCGTCTGGCTCAAACTGACCATGAAAAGATGTCGCTTCCCCGTGCAGGCCGCATTCATCAAACATGTTTTGCAGATGGGATGTTGCACTTCTTTCTTATTACATGTCGCAACAAACTCTGCTGATTAAATATTAACAGGCGCGAGCAAACAAATACGCTGTAGTTATATCGTTTGTGGATGTGTCGCTTTCTTCATTATTTAACTACAGATGGAGTGCCTCTCGTTCAGCCCCGGGGATCGGCAGAATGTCCCCGCTGGAGCTCCAGCTGACTGGGATGCGTGATCGCCTCACATGCATCCCAGTTTGTCAGCGACGGGGGGACAGAAATTCTGCCTGTCTCAGTTTCAGGGAGAAGGGCAGGATTAGGGGGTGGGGGGGAGGTTATGGCGACCAGCAGGGAGGCGACGCGGACCGACGAGGAGCTCCGTCAGAGCGTCTTGTCCCCTTCCGTGGGGCTGGTGGTTGGCGATCCAACTGCCAGACCCCGGCTAGAGGAGGCGGGCTCCATCTGTTTTGCAGTCTTTCTAATGTAGAACCTAGAACATGGCTCCGTAACATAAAGAAACTTGCAGCCACAACATGTACACTCTATGGGGTACATTTACCAAGATGGCAGTTCCATTTAAAAGATGGGGTGTTGCCCATAGCAACCAATCAGATTCTACTTCTTACTCAGCACCTTCTAAAAGATAACAGATAGAATATGATTGATTGCTGTGGGCGATGTCCCATCTTTCATAGAACTTAATAAATGTACCCCTATGTTATGTGTAGTTGAACATACGTGTACTTTTATGTGCAATAAAATATGTATTTGAGTACTGTGCATGCTGCCCAGTAATGCATAAACCCCTACATAGATTCCTGTCCTTAAAGAGCTAGAGCAGGGGTGGGAAGGAGAGGAAATGATAAGAGGTGCAAGAAATTTCCGGGCTAGTGACTGCAAGAATAAGCAGGGCCCCCACCCCCTCTACATCCACTCCCTCCGAAGCCCCCAGAACTTATCATTGCAGCTCTCGCTCCTGGGAGAAGGCCACAGGACATCAGATGGCACCCATAGTCATGATTGAGGTTGGCGACAACCACAGCAGCAGCACGGGGAACGAGTCCTGATCCCAGAGTAGGCATCCAAAGAGAGACAGTGCCAGCATCATTTCAAATTTGGAACCGGCCATGAGCCAATTCGAGGCTCGGGGACTTGTGCAGCCAATCAGGAACTACCACTATGGCTGGTTCATTAACTCTCTAAATGGCTTAAGGATGGTTCCAAATTTAAAATTACTACAGCTGGGGGGTGGCTGTATATATTTGAATCGGATAGTAGCAGCAGTAAAACGTTTATATCTATGACCCTTTCCGACCTGTAACACAAACCACGCCCAAGTCCCATCCTGAGTTTTTGCAATTAAAGGAACAGCTTCATCATTTACATTGTACAAAGATATATGTTTATATTAAGGGGGTGATTCTAGTTGGCTCACTAAGCAGCAAACGTTTGCTGCATAGTGAGCTTTCTAATACCCCGTCGTGCTCAGAACTTCCCTGCCGCTTTGAGAATGGATGTTTTTAGCATAACCAGAGCAGAAGGTGGAACACTGTAGACCAGCACACCTAGGAGTCTAACTGGGAATCCAGGAAGTTCTCTACGGAGGTAGAGTAGCCTGGTTTCAGCTGAGTTCTAGATGGCGACTGACAGCTGAACCGTCACTGAGGACTGGAAGCAGCTGGGAATCCAAACCGCAGCAGATGACTGGATCAGCTGGGAAGCCAGGCAGCGCCGGATGAGCGGATAGTGGCTGCGGCTGCCAGACAGCGGCAGATGACCCGATAGCGGCTGTAGTAGAATGGCAGTTAGGAGTCTTCATATCAGGAAGCAGGAGCCAGGAAATGGTGCAGGTAGTAACAGAGTTACAGAGCAGGGTGCCAGGAATCAGAGCGCAACAAGGATGATCAGCGACATTGCTCAAAGCAACTTCCTGTTCCTTGAGCAGGATATTTAACCTCCTTGCTGTCACGGTTTTTGACTCGGACGGGTGAATACCAGACTGGGAATTGGCTTGACCTGACTCAGGGGTGCGGAGTCTAACCGTACCGATGGTTTTCGCCAGTGACCCCTCCAAGTGGGATTTGGGCTTCGCTGCACTTGGTACGCCGGTCGCGGTCCCCTGATCAGGTTTCCCACATGTTGCTGGTAAACACTGGGCGTAAGGCAGGGTAAGCTCTGGAATGCTCATGGTCAGACTAGCCAGGTCAGGAACTTGCAGACAGATACAGGTAATGAAGGAGCAGGCTTGAGCAAGAGTCCAAGTACTAGCCGGGTCATACACTGGGAGTCACAGGATGCAGTACATAGGGAGCGGGCAGGAGAGTGATCACAGAACAAGCCAAGGTTATACACAGGACATCACGGATGCAGTACACAGGGAGCAGGCAGGAGAATGGTCACCAGGATAGCCGAGGTCATACACTGGAATCACTAGACACAGTACCGGAGGATCAGGCAGGAGAATAGCCGGAATCACACACTGGAAACACAGGATATAACACTAAGCACTGGGAACACTGGAGCAGGTTAGTGAACCTATACTCTGGCAGGGTCTGTCTGCCAGAGGCTGCCTTTTATAGGAAGCACAAGGAACTAAATTCTCACAGGTGCATCAATCTATGAGGGCTGATCATGTCTCTCACTCAGGTGCTTTAATGATTAAGCAATGGTCAGGTTACACAGAACTCTCTGGCAGCATGGACTCACCCAGGTGCTGTAATCAGCCTGCAGTGTTCACACTAACACAGAGCTGTCAGCAGCATGAGACAGAGCAGAACCAGCAGAATTTCACAAGCGAGTATCACTAAAATACTTGAATGTTGTGACACTTGCCTTGGATGGATTGGTTGACCGGCCAGGTGGTAGCTGCAAAATCAGGAACAACAGTATGAAATCAACTGGGCCTAATAGGAGAGCCAGCAGCTTCAGCAAACAGACAACCGAATGGTTAATAGCTGGTCAGAGGTCTCAGAGGTGTCCAATCAGTAATGCAGCATCAGTACACAGTCTCTCACTAAAGGTTAGCAGCATTACTGGAGCAAGGCTGGGAAAACTCAGAAATGCTTCAGACTAAAGGGAAGATTCCAAACAGATATCTGAGTCAGGAATACAAGAATAGCCAGGTTCGTGACAGGAATGGTCTACACTGACATGGACAGCACCACTAGAGGTGGTACATTAACATATAGGCCGATATGTAATAGGGTGCGATTTTTGGACTAGTCCAAAAATCGCACCATATCGCACAAATTCGCACCTTTCCAAATCGCATTTTTTGCCGCAAATTCGCATATGTAATGAGATGCGAATTCACGGTAAAAAGTGCGATGTGGTGCGATTTCGGGCGAGTTTTAGTAATGAAAATGTGCGATTGAAAAAAAAAAAAAAAAAAACGGCGTGCGGCGTGCGGAGAGAAGAGAGAAGAGAAGACAGAAGACCATCCATGGTGGACCTGGTGAGTAGGATTTACTTCCACAGGTCCAACATGGATTATCGTCGGACAGGACGCCGAGCCCGGAGCCGCCGACACGGAGCCGCCGACACGGAGCCGCCGACACCAGAGCCAGCGACCTACCGACGGGATAAAGATAGGTAAGTATGAGTGTGTGTGTGATGTGTGTATTAAACTTTTATTTAAAATGTGTGTCAGTGTGTGCTTTGTGTACTATTTTTTTAACAGTAGAACTACAAGTTACAGCGTGCCCTTTAATGCCCTGCAGGCTGGGACTTGTGGTTCTCCAAGTCCCAGCTTGCAGGGGAGGCTTGCTGGCACTTGTAGTACCACTGTTAAAAACAATAGATTTAACTTGATTTTACACAAAATCAGCTCCATGCCCACAGCCCAGGGGCATGGAGGACAGCCCCGGGCTTCAGCATGGGCAGGTAAGTTCTGGAGGGGGGGGACCCCTTCTTTGGGGGGGTCCCCACTTCCCCAGGACCCCTGCCCATGCTGACCAGCCACAGGGCTGAATGCTTTGGCCGGGGGGACTTGTATAAAAAGTCTCCCCCCGGCTGTGGCATTACCCTGCTGGCTGTTTGGGTCCGGTGCTGGTTCTTTAAATACGCGGGACCCCTAGTCATTTTGTCCCCCGTATTTTGGGAACCAGCGCCGGACCTTGAGCCTGGTGCTGGTTTCTTTAAATCAAGGGGACCCCTATTTGTTTGTCCCTCTGATTTTATGATACCAGCACCGGCTTTTTGAGCCCGGGGCTGGTAATGCTTAGGAGGGGGACCGCACGCCAGTTTTTTATTTAAATTTCTTTTTTAACTATTTTTTTACAGCAGAAGCATGCACAGATCTCAATGATCTGTGCATGTTTCTGCCTAAATCGCCAGTCAGAAGCTGGTCTATTTTTTTTGCGATTTTTTTGAAGCTCCCATATGCGACTTTAGAACTCGCATCCTATTACATATGCGAGTTCTATAGTTTACTATGGGAAAACATCTGGATGCGATTTTCAGCGTGCCTGAAAATCGCATCTTTAAAATGTGCGATTTTGCGGTAAAAAATGCGATTTTTACCGCGACTCGCATCCTATTACATGTGCGATTTTTAGAAAAAATGCGATTTTGGTCAATTTTGACCAAAAATCGCAAAAGTCTAAAAATCACACCCTATTACATATCGGCCATAGGGGTAAATTAAAAAGGATGAGAGATTCAGAAAGTGAGAGATTTGGTAAGAAATCTCCAGTTTGATTTAAAGCGGCAATCATTTACACTGCCAAACCAGTATGATTTTGTTGTGTAAATCATTGCCGCTTTTAAAAAAAATTAGATATCTCTCACTTTCTGAATCTCTCATCCTATTAAACTTTAGGCATAAGGGGGAAATTTACTAACATGGAAACAAGGCTTCACATGTGATGTTGCTATGTGCAACCAATCAGAATCTACTTCTTTATTATTTAGCACCCTCTAGAAGATAGTAGACAGGATCTGATTGGTTGCCCATAGGAACATCACATGTGAAGTCTTATTCCCATCTTAGTGAATTTCCCCCACAGTGTTTCCACTTTTTTTTCTGGTCCAAAGAAAATTTGATTCTTGAAATGCTTTTAAATGCAATGATGTAAATATATTATTATGTACAAAAGTATTGCCTAATAATAATTATTATTAGTAGTATTAATTATAAAATAATTATAAATACATATTAAATATTATAATAATAATACATTATTTAAAATAAATAATAACAATAAATTAAATAATAATCATTATCAAGTAATAATTTATTTATTTATTTATTTACAGTGTCTTATATTCCGTTGTGCTTTACAATTGGTAAATAATAATAATAATAATTATTATTATTATTAATATTAATTACACTAGCCAACAAAAAACAACTTTTTATTTGCTTCTTTTACAAAAATAGTCATTTTTTACTAAATTTGGGTCAGGAAAACGAATATGACCTTAGAATTTTTTTATTTGCTCTAGTTTTTTAGATACACTACTTGTGATACATGTACTTCTGTAGTAAAAACCAATATTATATTAATATGATATCTGTACACAACAGAAGTAGCAATTGTTTTAATTCAATCTATGTACAGGTAAATTAGCAGAAAATAAAATAACAAGCCTTGCTATTTCGTATGACGACCTATTTATGAGTGCGCCTTCGTTTTGCTTGTCGTTTGTACTCTTGTCCTCTCTTGTCACCGTTCAACAGTAGTCTGCAAGCATGGAAATGTCCCATTTACCTTGATAACTTCCTTCCATAGTTGAAATATCTTGGTGGAATCTCTCACCATGCTCATCACTTACTGCACCACAATTCGGAGGAAAGAATCGAGAAAATTAATTTTGACATATAAGTAACATATATATTGAGTAACAAAATATGGCTGACAATAACTCAGGATACCTGTACTAAGGATTGCCAACCTACAATTTATTTAAATAAAAAAAATCCCTAGTATTTTTCGAAAATCCCTCAAATTCTCTAGCATTTAATGAAATATGGTTATATCTCAGAACATAGAGCTAACTCAGCATTTTAAATGCCATATTCGTATTTCCCATGCTCGAATATGTTAGATTGCAGCGCTCAGCGCCTGTCTCCGCATACACTGCTTAGTGTAAGACTTACAGTCTTCCTTTTCCCCCTTGCAACCAACGTAGTTAAGCGTCACCCTGAGTGACAGGTCGCTTAAGCGAATAGCAGGGCAGAGACCCCTGACCCTGCTGGCAGCGTTACTTTTTCCTGTGAGGAAGTCCCCGCGTTAGAGTGTGCCTCAGATCGTGTGTGACTCCGTCCATGCTGTTTGTAGCTCCACGTGCACCGGAGCGCATAGGAGCAAGCCCCCGCTGTAATCCCGTTACCAGCGTGACTTTTGCACAGGGAGATCAGTCATCATTGGCAGCAGCGAGACTGGGAGAGATACCGCAGCGTAAACCAGCAGACTGTCATTTACCCTGCACGCGCCAAAACGCTACAGCTAAGTAACAACCAGAGACTGTCGTTACCAAATGTACAAGTTGTATTACTGCTTGAAGTTAACTACTAAAGTACTGTTGTAACCTACAAGCCTGCCACTTGAATAAACCCTTCAAACTGGTTATATCTTCTAAGTGTGAGGTCTAACAACCACACTGCACGTACTTATATACACTCTGCCAATAGGTTATGGGCCCAGCACGTCACGTGCGCGAAGATTAACCCCCTGAAGACAAAGTGCTAGCGCAGTACATAAAAGAACACAAAGGAATTATTTCTAAATTGCCATTTGTGGAAGAGTTAACGAGAATGCACAGTACAGGGCATAGCATGAACTTTCCAAAGCTCAAAGGCTCAGAGAATTACACTACATGGAAGTTCGCTATGGAAATGCAGCTTAAGAGGGAGAAGCTATGGAAAGTCACAATAGCCCCAGGAGAAAGTCCAAACCCAGAAGAGGTAGACAAGGCCATTGGCACAATAGGCCTGGCTGTGGAGCAGCATGTTTATTCTACTATCTGTGGGAAGGAGTCCGCTAAGGACATGTGGACAACTCTACAAGGTGCTTATGAAAATAAAGGCTTAATGAGAAGGATAAGTCTGAGACGCACACTGTATGGAACAAAATTGAATGCATGCAAGGACATGAACGATTATATTGATAAAATACTATCGATAGCTCAGCAATTGGCGTGTGTAGGAGCACAAGTGGATGAGGAAGAAGTAGCAATGGTAATGCTGCAGAATTTGACAGAGGAATTTGACTTTCTGGTTGTCGCACTAGAGTCAAATGAGACCAAGCTTACAACTGAAGTTGTGAGAGCCAAACTACTACAGTTCCAAGAGAGAATCCACAAGGATGCCATAGCTGAAGGTTCTGCCTTAGTAGCAAAGGGTGCGAAACCCAAGAAATGCACATTCAAATGTTATGTGTGCCACAAAGTAGGGCACAAGGCTTCAGAATGCAGGCTGAAGAACACTAGTGGCATGCACAAGCGGCATGATAAAAAGAACGAGTCAGCACTGAATGTAACAGACAAGCCAAGGAGGGATCTCTGGTACATGGACTCGGGAGCCTCTAGACACTTCAGCTGCAACAAGGAGTGGTTCAATTCTTTAACACAGTGTAACCCCACAACAGTTACCGGGATTGGTGAAAAGATCCTTACTGCTTCAAGTGTTGGGACAATCACAGTGAGACTAAGAATTGAGGGACAGACAGTAGTCACAGATATCCAAGACGTCCTGTATGTACCAGAATTGGGAAGTAACCTCATCGCTATCAGCGTACTCGAGGCAAAAGGCTACAGAGTCCAGTTTGCAAAGGGCAAGTGCATGGTGCATAATGAAAGAGGGACTGTAATTGCTTCAGCAACCCGATGCAACCAACTATACGTCCTAGACACAGATGAATGTGTAGCTTTGGCAGCCTCTGCTGAAAATGAGTCCATGGAGCTCTGGCACAGACGTTTGGGACACTTAGGATATGATAATGTCCAGAAATTAGCTGATGGGATGGCAACAGGAATCACAGTGAAAGACACCGGAAGACCTGTGTGCGAGAGTTGCATAAAAGGCAAGCAGACCCGCAACCCATTTCCCAAGTCAGCAAGCAGAGCAGAAACACAACTAGCTCTGGTACACACAGATGTGTGCGGACCAATGGAAGAGGAGTCAACCAGTGGTTACAAATACTTCATGACTCTCATCGATGACGCCACAAGAATGACACACGTATACTTCATAAAGAAGAAAAGTGAGGTGGTCAAGAAAATTGTGGAGTACAAGAACCTAGTGGAAACTCAGACGGGCCTAAAACTAAAGGTCCTGAGATCCGACAATGGGGGAGAGTACGAAAATGAAGTACTAACCGACTTCCTAAAAAGGCATGGCATAAAGCATCAGCTGACGATGGCCTACACGCCTGAACAGAATGGCGTAAGTGAAAGGGCGAACAGAACAATCGTTGAAAGAGCACGAGCGATGGTGAACGATGCTGGCCTGGAGAAGAGTTTTTGGGCAGAAGCTGTATCTACTGCAGTATACCTGAAAAACAGAACACCTACAGTGGCCGTGAAGGGAAAAACCCCCTTAGAGGCCTGGTCTGGGAAGAAGCCAGACATCAGTCACCTCCGTGTCTTTGGGAGCAGAGCTTATGCACATATACCAAAAGAGAGAAGGAAGAAACTTGACCCAAAATCAAGACAGTGCATATTGCTAGGCTATTGTGAGGAGAGCAAAGGGTACAGGCTCTGGGATGCAGAGAACAGACGTCTCCTGAAATCAAGAGATGTGATATTTCAAGAAACAGCATCACCCACAAAAGCAAAAGAGCAAGAAAAGCAAGCACTAGTAGAGGTATGTGAAATAGAAAGCATACCTGCAACAGAAAATACTGAAGGAGGAAGCGAACCAACTAAAAGAGCTTCTGTGAGAAGAAACAAGGGCATACCAGCCAGAAGATATGAGGAAGAATATGCGAATATTGCTTTCAGTGAACCTCAGAGTATTCAAGAAGCGAAAGCGTGCAGTGATTGGGCGAAATGGAAATCTGCAATAGACACAGAGTTATCAGCACTGAGAGAGAACGATACTTGGACCATAGTAAATAGGCCAAGCAACCGCAAGACAGTCAAGAACAAGTGGGTCTTCTGCAAGAAGTTAAATTCAGACGGAGAAGTTGCCCGTTACAAAGCCCGTCTTGTTGCTAAGGGATACACACAGAGATCCGGAATTGACTATGGGGAGATATACTCACCTGTTGCGAGGTATAACACTCTCAGATTAGTAATTGCAGTCGCCACTTTACAAGACTTACTGCTATACCAATTAGACTTCGATTCAGCGTTTCTAAATGGAGAACTACTTGAAGAGATCTATATGGAATCACCAGATCATTATGATGAGAATGAACTTCAGACAGAGAAAGTGTGTCTTCTGAAGAAATCCATATATGGCCTAAAGCAGAGTGGTCGTTGCTGGTACATAAAATTGGACACAGTACTGCTTGAAATGAATTTTATTAGATCAGAGACTGACCACTGCCTTTATCACAAAACTCTGGGAGAAAAGTTGTTCATCATAGCAGTCTATGTGGATGATATACTTATAGCAGGTCACGAAGATCACATCACAAGTGTAAGAGATCAACTGAAACAGAGATTCAAGTTGAAAGACTTAGGTCCAGCCAATCATCTGTTGGGCATGAGGATTGTTCAAAACTTGCAAAAGGGAACAGTCACAGTCGACCAACAAACGTACATCGAGGCAACAATCTTGAAGTATGGGATGGCAGACTCCAAGTCAGTGAATACACCAATTGACAAAAGCATCAAGATTACAAAAAGTATGTCACCAACCACACAAGAAGAAATAGAGGAAATGCAAGATGTTCCTTACAAGAACGTGGTTGGAAGTCTTATGTATGCAAGTATTGGAACTCGTCCAGACATCACTCATGCAGTCAGTCGGGTGAGCCAATTTGCAATAAATCCTGGAAGACAACACTGGATCGCAGTGAAGAGGATTCTGAGATACCTAAAAGGTACAAGTTCCTTGAAATTAAAATTCGCCAAGACAAGCAATTCAAATTTGAAAGTCTTCTGCGATGCCGACTGGGGAGCAGATGAAGATGATCGTCGTTCCCACACCGGTTACCTGTTCACACTGGCCGGAGCAGCAGTTAGTTGGGCGAGTAGAAAACAACCGACCGTTGCTCTCTCAACAACCGAGGCCGAATACATGGCTCTTACAGAGACATCAAAAGAAGCACTCTGGATCAAAGAGACTTTGTGTGAGTTAGGTCTACTTTATGAAGAAGAGACTATCAGTATCGCATGTGATAACAGGGGAGCAATAGATCTTTCCTGTACTACCAAGCACCATGGAAGGTCAAAGCACATCGCGATAAGACATCACTTCATCAGAGAACTAGTGGAGAACAAGTCCATCGATGTTGAATACATTGCAAGTGAACAGAATGTCGCTGACATGCTTACTAAAGGACTGTCGGGAAACTTGCTTATTAAGTTCGTGAAGGACTGTGGACTTGTCTAAGTTCAAAAATGTTGATTTGAAGTTTTGATGTTCTGAATGTCTTTTTTTTCTCTCTAACCATATTTTCGGTTACAGGTATTACAAAAGGACAAAGCATTGTATTGAGTTCTTTTATGTAGCCGAAGACAGCCTTAAGCGAGGGGGAGTGTTAGATTGCAGCGCTCAGCGCCTGTCTCCGCATACACTGCTTAGTGTAAGACTTACAGTCTTCCTTTTCCCCCTTGCAACCAACGTAGTTAAGCGTCACCCTGAGTGACAGGTCGCTTAAGCGAATAGCAGAGCAGAGACCCCTGACCCTGCTGGCAGCGTTACTTTTTCCTGTGAGGAAGTCCCCGCGTTAGAGTGTGCCTCAGATCGTGTGTGACTCCGTCCATGCTGTTTGTAGCTCCACGTGCACCGGAGCGCATAGGAGCAAGCCCCCGCTGTAATCCCGTTACCAGCGTGACTTTTGCACAGGGAGATCAGTCATCATTGGCAGCAGCGAGACTGGGAGAGATACCGCAGCGTAAACCAGCAGACTGTCATTTACCCTGCACGCGCCAAAACGCTACAGCTAAGTAACAACCAGAGACTGTCGTTACCAAATGTACAAGTTGTATTACTGCTTGAAGTTAACTACTAAAGTACTGTTGTAACCTACAAGCCTGCCACTTGAATAAACCCTTCAAACTGGTTATATCTTCTAAGTGTGAGGTCTAACAACCACACTGCACGTACTTATATACACTCTGCCAATAGAATAAACTAGAAATGACTATTTTTGTTTCGGAAGCATTTTCACTGTTGGCTAGTGTTATTAATATTAACAATGAGTACCAACATGTTTGTAAGAGATGTTCAAAATATCCGCTAGAAATGCTAGCGTCACTCATATTTGTTATATAAATTCAAACCAAAAAAGTTGTGTAAAAAAAAAAAAGATTTTTAGACACTTTCAAATTCGCCAATTATCGCACTTTTTAAAATCGCATTTTTGGACGCGATAATAAGTGCGATAATGTGTGAGTTTTAGCCATGAAAATGTGCGAATTTTAGGTAATGTGCGAATTTGTGTTAAGAAAAAAAATGGCGAGAGGTCCCCCCTCCTGAGCATAACCAGCCCAGGGCTCATTGAGGAACAGCGCTACAGAAGGTGTTAGCTGCGCAGGAGAAAGCCGGCTCACCACGATGTCAGTGCGGGGTGAGCTGGCTATGCAGGAGACAGACTAACGCTGGAAAATTCTTTTTACAGGTAGACTACAAGTTACAGTGGGCCCATTAATGCCCAGCATGCAGGGGAGGTCTGCTGGCACTTGTAGTTCTCCTGCATAAAGCAATGTCAGGAATGTGTGAATTAACCCTATCAGGCCGGCGTCTACTGACCACGGGCGCCGGTGACAGCCCCGGGCTTCTGCCCTTGACGGGTGGAGCCTGGGGGGGGGAACCCCTTTATTGGGAAGGTCCCTACTCCTCCAGGTACCCCGTCCAAGGCTGACCAGCCACGGTGCTCATGTTTCGGCCAGGGGACCTTATATAAAAAGTGTCCCCCGGCTGTGGCATGACACCCGGTGCTGATTTCAAAATACGGGAGACCCCCAGATTTTTTGTCCCCCGTATTTTTGGAACCAGGACCGGTCCAAGAGTCCGGGGCTGGTTTTGCTCAGGAGGGGGGATCCCACGCCATTTTCTAAAAGAAAAAACACTTTTACACATTTTTTTACACAGGACCATGCACAGATGTCAATGATCTGTGCAGGGTTCTGACCAATTCGCCTGTCAGAACCTGGTCTACATGTTTGGCGATTTTTAGACACATTTTCCTGAATTTGCATCTCATTAAATAGGCAAATTGTATACTTTTCAATGGGAAAACATCTGGATGGAAGTTCCGGCACGACTAAAAATCACAATTTCCGAATGTGCGATTTTGCGGCAAAATCTGCGGTTTTTGCCTTTTTTTGCATCTCATTAAATATGCGAATTCGGGGGAAAGTGCGATTTCGAAAATCACATTTTCGCATCTCATTAAATGTCTCCCAGTATTTCCTATATAAGGTAAACATTACAGATCATGTTTTTTTATTCATCATTATTATGATGAATAAAAAAGTTTGCTTGCCAATTTTCACACCTACTGTTTTTCAATACACTTGGAACTCAAAGGGGTTAATAATAATATTTTTTATTATTATTATTATTATTATTTGCCTTTAAATACAATCATTTTAATATATTATTGTGTACAATAATATTACCTTTTGAAGTTTGATTTGTTTTGTTTAAATATAAATTCTTTTGGGAAAGTTGACCATGAAAAACAAGATAGAGACCAGGAAATTAGAAAATGTGAAAGTACAGTATAAATACAAACCATGGTCCTGGTCCGGCCTTGGTGCTGACTGATTGGCTGATTCCTGAGCTTGTTAATTCTCAAATATACTGTACTCTCTAATGAGGTGAAGTATTCATTATATTTCAACATGAATGCCACCCTAGCATAATTTATTGCCAGCATTCCACGTATCTACAACAGTATTTTCTAGATCTACTGCTGTTAGAAAAATCAGCAATTATCGGATATTTAAAAAAATAGGGGGCGAACGGTAACTCTGACCGTGTGCTGTTACATTGGTAAGTTATTTAATTATGGTATCATTGTCAGTTCTGAATGCTAATGACTAGAGTTTGCTTTTCAGGGTGAGCAATTTATTGGAACAAAGAATAACTTTCCCTAGCGGATGACAAGATCGGAAAGAAGATGATGACTTCTTTCAATTGCTTAGGCATTCGCTACCGATGCACCATTGTAAATGCAAGTGTGCTTCAATTACATCTCTAAATCCTGATTACACTGTAGGACAGAAGTGGAACAGTATCTAGATCAGGACAGGCCAACTTGTGGCTCTCCAGATGTTGTGAAACTACAAATCCCAGCATGCCAGTTAGGGGGGGGGCGCCCATACCCACCCCCCGCCGCCCCGTCGAGCACCCCCCCACCCCCCCCGCCGCCCCGTCGCCCCGTCGCCCATGCTAACCCCCTCCCCCGCAGTCTTACCTATCGCGCTGGTCCCGGCGGCTCCGTCCGTTCATCTGCTGAGGACCACCACAAAATGGCCGCCCCCGTACAGCAGACAGTTTTAGAGAACTGTTTGCTATATGGGGGCGGCCATTTTGTTGTGGTCCTCATCGGAAGAACGGAGCCGACGGGACCAGCAAGTTACGTAAGTCTGCAGGGGATTGGGGGGGGGGTAACTATACCACCGCAGCCCCCGGCGCCCCCACATGCACAGCGCCCCCCCGCGGTGGCGGGGGCTGCGGTGCTATAGTTACGCCCCTGATAACACTCCCTTATAGCAAAACTGTGGCAAGGCATGATGGGATTTGTAGTTTGACAACATCTGGAGAGCCACAGGTTGGCCAGGCCTGATCTAGATTATATAAAAGTCACAGTGCCTTAAAAATAATAATAATAATAATATTAATAATAATCCCTGCTCAGGTCCAGAAATTAAATATTTAAACCGATTTTCAATATACGAAATACAAATCTGCGTTAATGATATGCCGGGCTGTACTATGCTGTCTGCCAATGGTTCCAAAACAACTGCTTGGAGTCTAGAACTGTGATAGGGAAACAGGCAATATACAGTATTATGGGTAGTATGCAATATAGTAACTGCCAGAGGGCTCAGATGTCCTTAATCTCTTCTCAACGTTTGAAATGTGAAAGATAAGTATAAAGTTTAAGCCATTTTAAAACAGATCTAGAACAGGTAATAATGTGAAATACTGTATGTGTGGAATTTATCTTTTCTGCTTGTGTTTGCATTGGGTTTCCTCTATGTGCTCTGGCCTTTACCCACAGCCCAAACCACATACTGTTAGGTTACCTGGCTGCTACTGGAATTCCACTTTACAACATGCTGTACTTGCACCATCCAGGAGGGGGCAGCTAAGTTGGTAGATTGGGGGCATCCAGTGGCAAATGCAAGATTTTTAGAGGGGGGTTTCCAAATGTAATCCAAAATCTCCCACTCTGCAGGGCATTGGAGTAAGTACGGAAGTCTGGGGAAGCGGTAACAGTCCCAAAAATTGGTATTTTGATACACTGGATACTGTATGGAATACAGTATTAATATGTAGCAGTACAGATGGTCTGTTTCAAACATTTAAATAAGATACTGTAAGTGGTCAGGAAAAGGTTAAACTTATCATAATAAATACACAAACATAATAGAACTAGTACAGCACTTTCTAAGCTCACAATCTCCCACTTCATGGTAAGGCTCCTGTCTCTTCCTCCTGGCAGCTGCTCTCTGGTCCATTGCAATGTTTGAGGGCTCAGATACACACATACAGTAAATGTGGTATAAGAAGCTGGTACATTAGGCGTGTGCAGCAGCTCTGCTCTGTCCCTGGGATGCAGTCACAATCCTGGCGGTCGGAATCCCGGGGGTCAAAATCCCGATGCCGGAATCCTGACCGCCGAAATCCCAGCACTTTGTACCTCTGTGGGTGTCCACAACACCCATAGAGGGAGAATAAATTAGTGTGCCGAGCATAGCGAGGCACCGGGCCCCCTGCGTGGTGAGCACAGCGAGCCCGCAAGGGGGAAGCGATCCACGTCCCCCCCTTGTCGGGATTTCGGCGGTCGGGATTATATAATTCCCTGTCCCTTACACTGCATGATGTGGTTGCAGCTTTACTGATCATATTATATATCAGTGCTATTGTTCTCATTTAAGGCACTTCCCAAGAAGAGGGGGGTTTCCGGGCAACCAGAAACCCCCCCTGCATTTGCCTATGGCATCATTGTGGTTCCACATAGCTAAGCATGTCGCCTACAGCCAGGGCCGGTGCTAGCCACCAGAGCGCCCAAGGCGGGGGGTCGCCCCGGCGCCCACTGTTGCGCTGTTACCGGGGGGGAGGTGAGGGGGGGTGGATGATGCGGCCGCTGCAGGAGGGGGGTGGATGATGCGGCCGCTGCGGGAGGGGGGGTGGAGGATACGTTCGCTCCAGGGGGGGGGGAGCGGGAGCAGTGCGGCGGCTGCCGCCGAGTTTGCATTGGGTGGGGGGGAAGCAGCTCACCTGCCGGTTGCCGTGTCTCTCCACAGCGGCGTTGGGTGGGTTGTTAGAAGTGACAGGGGGAGGGTGTGATGAGGTGAGGTTGCTGGGTTGACGACGAGGTTGCTGGGAACCCCCAGCTCCGGACTACTGCCCTCCAGTGGCCGGCGCCCTAGGCAAATGCCTATAGCTGCCTAGTGGTGGCGCCGGCCCTGCCTACAGCGCTGTGTGCAGAGGTGTTGACTATTCATTTTCCCTTAAATTATTTTTAAAAAGTAAACAAACATTCACTAGGCTTAGTAAATTGACCCCTTAGAGTTCTGTGGTATTTGATATATTCTGAAGCACCTTCCATTGTGTTCCAATATACTCTGATCTCTTTGGCCCCAAGACTCCATAGAGAGGAGCGGCTAAAATGACTAAAGGTGCCCAGCTCTAACCCCAAAATGGTCATTTGCATCTCCTCATTGGGCTTCTCACAGAGAGCATGTCTAAATTTACATAAATATATTGCTGTACTTTAAAAGGTTAGAGGTGTTGGGGCAGAGAGTCAGTCTCTGGTGGACAGAAGACCCGGCCATTATACCTGAAGACAGTACAGATTCCGAGGGAGTCACTGCCAATTTCTAAACCAAGAGACTGTGAGAAGTAGGTTGCTACGTGGGCTTCACTTGTACATGGCCCCTTCCAAGGTGTGTACCAAAGGGGTATTATACTGGCATACCTAGCAATGGACAAAAGCCCTATCTCTAGAAGAGGTGAGTTTTATTTGTGATGCATATATATTATTTATAGAGATGTGGGGGAGAACTGTATTTTTCAAAAATGGATAAAAAAAAGCTAAAATCATGTAATCTTTGCAATACAAAACCCGAAATTCTGTATTTGAATCAAAATTCCAATCCATGGTAAGACCCTAACTAGAACACAATTTGGAATTCCTTAGAAGATCCGAAACCCCTCTTCCTGCAGCATGACCCTAACCCTCCCCATTAGTGTCTATCCATAACCACCGTACCCCACTGCCTATTAGTAGTAGTAGTTATTTTATTTATAAGGCGCCACAAAGTGTCTGCAGCGCTGTACATAGCAAACAAAAAACAAATTACAAGGTAACGTACAGGGTGTGTTGATAAAATACAGCATAAATAGGGGTATAGCTGGTAGAACTAAAATTGGCATCAGTTCTGAAGTAGGTGTCGAAATTGTCGAGGAGACTGAAGATGAAGTAGAGGAAGGGAAGAACAGGGCAGGAGCACTGGTGAGGTAAAGAGGTAGGGTGAGTACGTGAGGAAGGAGGGCCCTACTCATAAGAGTTAACAGACTAAAAGGAGGTGGGTGGACGAACGAAAAACAATAGGATAAGGATGGGAACGGATGGAGGGGTAGGGTAGGCAAGATAGGAGGAGCGAAAGAGGTTAGAAGGAGGAGGGATAGGCTAGTCGGAAGAAGTGGGTTTTGAGGGAGTGCTTGAAGGAGGTAAGGGAATCAGAAAGCCTGATGGGTGGCGGGAGGTTGTTCCAGTGCAGAGGGGCAGCACGAGAGAAGTCTTGGACAGGGGAGTGGGAGGAGGTGATTAGGTGAGAGTTCAGGCGGCGGCAGAGCGAAGAGGACGGGGAGGGAGTGTGGATAGAGATCAGTGAAGAGAGGTAAGGAGCGGTGGAGGAGGAGAGAGCCTTGTAGGTGGTGGAGAGGAGTTTAAAGAGAACTTGGAAAGGAATGGGGAGCCAGTGAAGAGATAGACAGAGGGGGGAGGCAGAGGTAGAGCAGCGGGAAAGGAATTTGAGCCTAGCAGCAGCATTAAGAATGGATTGGAGAGGGGCGAGGCGGGCGAGAGGTAGCCCGGAGAGAAGGATGTTGCAGTAGTCAAGGCGGGAGATGACAAGAGAGTGAATGAGAATTTTGGTTGCATCAGTGCCTAAACCTAACCCCCTGCCCTACAGCCTAACCCCCCCTTTAAGTGGCTCAACCAAACCCTCCCCTCATCCCTTCCCACAGCCTAACCTTAAGTCTCTCTACTAGTGCCTAAATCTACTCCCCGGCCTGACTGTAGCCTGCCCAGGCATATTTGCATTTTGTGCTGTTGGCTGTCAGTATTCCAGCCAGGGACCATCTTACTCACCACAACCACTATCTGTGGTAAATATATATATATATATATATATATATATATATATATATATATATATATAATTGTTTTCCATTGTATTCTGGCTTCACCATCCTTGGCTCCTTCGCAGTTCTGGTGCCGGTGTTCTGGTTCTGCTGGCAGTTGGGATGCCAGTGTCAGTATACTGGCTAACATCAACATGAATTCAACGTGTTACTTTATTACGCAGTATTTGCCAAGACATCTCCTGGGGACCAGCTGATCACAGAACACAATAAGTACCCAATCGAAATGTGCTCTGCATGCCTTAAAATGGGAAGGCCAACATGGCCAACTGAAAATACTGATATAGCCACAGATTTCCGGCCTTCTCGTGTGGGGACCTGACAAATAATAGAATCGTTCACTGTATTTCTTATATATTCCTTATTTCCGTTCTTGTGTGACCTGCACGGATAATGAAATATTTTTTTCTATAATATCATAGGAGGAAAATAATGCAGCTTGCAAACCGCGAGCAATTTCCACAGTGCAGCATCACCTTGCTGTGTAAAAATGAGTTTGGCAAAGCTCATTACTCTAAAATCACAGAGCGACAGCAACCTTTCTAAAGTGAATACGGCTGAAGGAAATGATACAAGGAATAGATACAGCCGTATTCTCCCATGTACTGTACAATGAAAGGGATCTGCTTCTCCGTATGAAGTACTACTGTAACTCAAATAGATATGCAGATAGGGGACCTGTTGTACCAAATTATCCCGAATGACCAAAAAAAAATTAAAGACATGTAAGCTCAGCTGCAGTTGTGCGAATTGTAAAGGGAGGGTGAGAGACAGCAGCATCAGGCCACAATCAACCGTACAGGAAGAGTAGGTCCCAGGCGCTGCACAGACTGGGAAAATCATTCAATATTGAGTTGCAGCTGGATTTGTACCAGACTTGCAATGGGCATTTTTGGACCAGTGTCTAGTGGTCACTTAATGGGCTTGATGCCTGGTGAGCTCTCCTCTTCGCTCTTCTGATACAGTCATAGTAGAGACTTTTGTGCTCTTTCTTAGTAGCGGTTACATGACCACTGATGTCATTGGAACTTGTGGGTGGTGCAAAAATATCCTCCTCCACCCCAACCCAAGTTCACAATATGGAACAAGGAACAAGGCAGAAGGTTACACAGTGGCGTAAACATAAATTTGCTCACCCCTGCAAAATTTAAAGCTTGTACCCCCCCCTCTTTCATGGCAATTGGGAAATTTTATATATGTGTGTGCGCTGTAAGACTCCCACTGACCACTTGCCTGTGCTTGTGAGGGCTGGGGCTCTCCTTTATGATTCTTCATCAGCCAGTGGACCCCCGCAGAACAGGTACATAGCCTGCATTCACAGACGCAGTGGAGAAGGGGGGGGAGCATAACCAGGAAACGGAGGAAAGTAAAGGGAAGAGCCTCTCCTCTCCACTGAGTTTTCCTGTATCAAGTTCTTACAGCCCGGCAGGGGCCGGCGGCCGCAGTCAGTGTGCAGTAATGAGTCCGTTTGACTCAATCTGCTGCTGCTACTAGCCGCTTGATTGTGGCGTTTTCTGGCCAGAGATGATTCCCTCTATCTCACCAGTTGGCGGTGAGTAGGTGGCAGAGAGTGGGCGGCAAGGAGCCAGTGTGCATCAGGTGAGTTGGCTGCCCAATGGTAATAGCAGTCAGCGAACGAGCCATGCGGAACCCTGTGCGGTTGCAAAGCTCATCCACCTGTAGAAACGGACCTGGGGAGGCAGTACAATACATGGGTGAAAAAATCTGAGTCCACTTGACCATTTTCTGAACAGCAGCCAATAGGCTCAGTGTATACTCTGATCAATAGGAGCGCAGCCGCTGGGCGCTTCACGCACCGCCGGCCTGGGACACCTTGCTGCAGCAGTAGCTTAGTCTATCTTCAGTGCACCCGGCGGACAGCAGACCCTGTTGTCGATGGCTCCCCCAGGCCGCTGCGGGGTCTACGGCACCATAGTTACACTGCTGGGGTGACAGATACAGCAGTGGGCCTCATGGGCCTGGCTCACTGCACCTGCTGCACCAATGGTTCCGCCTCTTCCATTACCTCATACCTACTGGCCAGCAATTTGGAAGAGCTGTGGTGCTATCACGGCACAGTACCCGGGGGTAGAGAGAGGGCATCTTTTTTTGTGCGGTCCTAATCTCCCCACCTGCCTAGTCCTGCTTGCTCTGTGTTTCCCTTTTGGGGGCAATTTGTTATCAAAAATATCTTTACATTTTTTAATTTTGTTTGTTTGTATGCTTGGTATAAATGCACCCCCCCCCCCCCCCCCCCCACTGCTGCAGTGTTCTATGTAATCCATGCAGCAGACATACATCGACAATATTTTTTTGTAAAAGATATCGGTCACTTTGGCCCTTCTGAGTGACATCATTGAAAAATTTGTTTTGTGTGTATGCTCAAAATCGTTAACGATGCGTTCCACGCACCCCTCCATCGTCTGTGCTACATGCTCAATGCTCAGTGTTGACTATTTCATCAATGAGGAAAAGGGGGGGGGAGTCGTCTGACATCGATTATGATATCACTTACCAATCTCTTTCAGTGTGTATGGTAAATATCGTTTGCCTGGGGCACCTGGAAACTTCGAGCATACATCACTGATGATACCGCTCAATGGTCGGATTGTCTTGTGTGTACGCGGCCTAACTAAATCTACCCCTTGGTTTCCAACACCGAGGTCAGTGGCAACTCCAAAGGTGTGGACTGCAGCACATTTTATTAGGGGGTGCACCGTCAAAGGGGTGTACCTAGCACTTTGGCTCCCCTATTTGAATTTTGAACCGTGCTGCAACCCCCCGCCCCCTTCCCTCTCTGGAGACTTCCCTGGTTAGGGGGTGCACACTATATGATGTTAACTCTATATACAACTATAAAAAACCCAGGTGGTGCAGTATCATAGACAAAGAGAAAATGATTCCCAATATAGAGCACTCACTGGATTGGTTTTGTCTCACAATATAAATAATTGGAGGGCAGAAAATAAATAAGACATACCCTTTATTGATATTAATTAAAACACACTTAAAAGCTAGCAAATTGTGCTCGTCTGTGAAAGGAAACTTGTGGCTGTGTAAGATTCATTAAAAACACTTCTCTCTCAACGCTGTCTCTTGTCATTTGTTTAGATGTTACATCAATGTCCTTCTTATGTCCCAATTAACAATCTCTAAAACCAGCTAAAAAATAATAATGGCTCCTAGTGTAGAGCTTGTAATATATGTGATCAATACTATAACCTGGTACTGTAATCAATAAGTATTACACAACATCACAGCAAAACATATTATATCATAATGTGTCATTATACAGCAGTATTTTGGGGACAAGTATCCTCCCAATCAGTAAATATGTTCACCCTATTATTTAGTGTGTGTGTGTGTGTGTGTATATATATATATATATATATATATATATATATATATATATATATATATATATATATATATATAGGAGGAAAAAATCAGCGGCACTCGGAGACTGAAGAAACTGGTGAATGAATCTGGAATATTTATTCCATGTGCAATAGAAAACGTTTCGGAGCTCGAGGGCTCCGTCGTAAGTTCAAAGTACATATCCTGAGGATCCTTCCCCTCTGGTTTAGAGGGCACCGGAGCAAGTACCCACGGGCATCCACCTCTAAGTCCTGAGTGCCGACCTCTCTTGGGACTATATATATATATATATATATATATATATAGCAGGCGTCTGGCGGTCGATCGCCAACAGCCAGCCGCCAGAAGGGAATGCACGCGTCCCCTTCCAACGAAGCTCCCCACCGAGTCTCCGCCAGTCCCCGACGATTAACCCCACCTCCCCGCACCACCCCCTAACCCTGCCCGTCTCCCTGAAGCGGAGACGTGCTGGATTTGCGTCCCCCGCCGCCCGGAAACTGGGACACGCGTGCGTGGGAGACACAATCCAATGGGAAGAAATAATTTTTTATTCATCATAAATGTCTCACAAAACATGATTGGAAAGCTAAAGACATAGTGAACCTAAATATAACACTGTTTCAAAATAATATACATTTATCTACAGTATATAGAGTCAATTCGATGGACATTATGTTGCATCCAATTATAAGTATATTTAGGACTGTGTAGCAGGGACACATGAAAATAATGTGGAAGATCCAGTCCGGGTTTTAGTAACCGCAAATGTGCAAGAAACAAATGGCAAACATTAAAGAAGAAAAACTAGCCTTGAGAGAACATCAAATATGTGACTCTAAATAATGTAAAACATTTCTAAAATACTTCTCCTTTTTGTCATCTATAGGATCTGTGATGTTGTGCGCATTATAAATAACAGTGGCAAATGTTAAAATACTGTAAAGCAATATGACAGGCTGGCATTGAGAAATGACAATTGCAGACTTCAGTGTTTTTCACCATTTAGATACTCCATACAATGTAATACATAATAACAGTTTACCCAATACACACAATATAAATTCATGTTTGTATCTAAGCTAAAGAGAAACAAGCTTATTGTGTATGTATCAAAATGTATTTGGAATGTATAGGTTTCACAGACTCTAACCTTGAATTGCAAAACAGAATCATATGTGATATTAAAATACATAATATATGCAGGAAAGGAAGAAATATATAAAAACTAGTTACCATCAAAATGTCATAATAAGAGGACTTCCGGTGGGTGGCGCATCTAAAATGGCCGCGTTTTAGCCTAGCACCGCTGCCCCAGAGACAATCCATTGTCATCTCAGTCGTTGGGTACCCATTTTGCTGAAAAAACCCAGACTACTGCCCTCCTCTTATCTAGAGGAACACGCTGGTGTCTGTATTGGAAGTAGGCAAGGAGCACTTACATTTATTGCCCCGGAGTCAGGCTCTATAGCTGGAGCCGCGTGGTGAGGAGAGGGATAACCTTGGTGCCTTACTCCCTGAGCCGTCGATCACCTCCCTGCTACCCTGGAGATTAAGCTGTATTGGAGGGTTGATATTCAGCAGGAGCTTCAGCCGTGGAGACGCCGACCTGCTGAAGTGGACGGAGGAAGGGGAGACCCGCTCCCGCCTGAGTGTTTCTCTGCACTGACGGGAGTAACGGTGTTGGAGGCGCCACAACCCTGCCAAGTCTACTGATCGGGACCCGGTGCATAGGCGGGAGGCAGAGGGAGCTGCGTCCTGTTGCTCCCCTAACATAAAGGAGGAAAGGCTACCAGGCGGCTTGGATACTTGTTGGAGCCGCGCTGCCTGAGACCCGCTGAGCGGAGGGGAGGCGGGGAGAGAAGTGTTCCCCGGCGCTGCAATCGATCACCGCAGAGGAGCGCCGACTGAGTCTGTGGACACCCCATTGGAACCCCTGATCATCCGCAGGTAACCCGCTGATAACCAAACGGAGGACGGGGGAAACACTGAGTGTTTGTGCGGGACCCTCACTGGCGGTGGTGGGGAGCGTGGGTGGGGATCCCGGCGCTGAACACTGCCTGATTGTCCCGGTGACCTTGAGGAGTGCGACCTCCTGCTGTGCTCACAGTGGAGCTGCCTCCGGAGTACAAACACGCAGACCACAACTACAACCCAGCGGGGAATCCAGCGAGTGAACTCCGCTGATTGTGCACTGTTTCCAACTGCAAGGGGATTGGTGTTCTCCCTCTATGCCCACTTGATCTGCCGTCAAAGGACAGGAGGACCTGCCATTCACATTGAAAGTTGAGGTGGTCATGAGTATATCTCTCTCAACGCTGCTGGCCACCTGTAGCTCTACCCCAACCCCTTTCTATACAAGTACACTGTCTGCTGTTACCCCCCACCCCCCCTGAGTATTCATAGTGAAGACTCTTTAACAAACATGTTTGAATGAACACTCCCCACACATCTAACACCTATTGCTGTGGGTAACCCTGCCATCTGTCTGAACCCCCCTTCCGACCAGACCACTCTGTGTCTCATAATTGGGAGTATTGGAGACAACCCCTGCTGCTCAGGTGCTCTCAGGGCTAACAGGAAGTATTAACACCCAAACCCTAACACTGACTAGGTGTTGGGGACTAGTGGACTTGGTTACTGTACTGTGATACAGCTAAAGTCATAGTTGCCTGTTAAAGTGGGAGCCACCTCGCTTCACACTGTTTAAACCCCCAATGGTCTCAACCTCATAACTTCTCTTGAAAAACCTTATTACAGGGTACAGCCATCTCGTGGACATCTTGGTGAACTTTTGTGGCTCCAACAGCACGAGGCTCAACCCTAGTCCTATTGACCCAGCGTCACCCTCTGGCCTCATACTGTCACCATTGATTATACTATATTACCTTTGCACTACTACTATTATACTTAAAATAACCATCCTGTTGTATTGCAAAATCACTTGCTAAATGCTCAACTCACTGTTAAGTATACTGAAATTGCAATAATTAAGGGTATCCTCTGTTGGAGTTTGTTGTGAATACCATTACTCTTGCACCCATAACATTACTACGCCAAGAGGATGTAAGGGATTATCTGTATGTGCTGTTTGAATCACATGGTTAATGGTAACCTGTTTACTTACCCACAATTACAAGCTTGGTCTGATATCCTTTAACTGATATTCTGCTCGCACTGCACTACAAGCAGTTAGTTTACCACTATTCTATTGGCACATATCTGTTCTATTTGAACTGCCCATTATTGCACCTTTAGATATTCGTCACATATCAGAGATGTAACCTCTCTTCCTCTGGAACCCCGGGGGAATTCAGTATCTTGCAATTTAGACTTGTTTATTTAAATATTGTAAATTTTCAGGAGACTCACTGTGTATGGAAAAATTCCTCAACAAAGTCCAAACCCCACCACCTCCCAGGTCTTCAATCCGCAACATGGTTAAACCATCTAAAACACCTGCTAATGGTGGTCCCTCCCCGTCCTCTTCGCAGGGCTCACCGCTTCGAGAGAACCCAGAAAGGAGTGGGGGTGACCCCCATTCAGATCGCCATGACATGGCGGCAGCACTAATACAGGCCATAATGCCAAAAATTGAGAAAAAATTTGGATCCATTATGCCCCTGATTGATGAAAAACTTCAATAATTTTTGCCTAGAATTGAGGAGAAATTTGATCAACTAGTACCCAAAATTGATAAGAGATTGGACAAGTTGCAGAGCTCACTAGACTCAGCATTGAACCGGCTGACTGATCACGCCAAAAGACTAGATGAGGTAGAACAAAGAGTTAGTGATGCTGAGGATAGCGTGATTGCAATACAGGCGGCCTGCACATCCAACTCTGCTTCTTGTCAATCCTTGATTGACAAGGTAGATGATTTGGAAAACCGTCATAGACGGAACAACCTCCGTTTTGTCGGTATGCCCGAACAAATCAGAGGACCAGCCCTGATAGACTTTTTAAGTAAACAGCTGGTTGACTCCCTCCATCTCACAGAAGACCTAGGTATACCAAATATTGAAAGGGCCCATAGATTGGGTCCGGAACGTGATAGGCCCAATAGTAGCCCCTGCCCTGTGATCGCAAAGTTTTTGGACTACCGCGACAAAGAGAGAATCCTGGCAGCATTTAAGAGGCAGAGAGAACTCCTTATCGATGAGCGCCGCATCCTCATCTTTCAGGATTACTCTGCCGCGGTGGCCCAAAAGAGAAAAGAATTCTCACCGCTTTGTAAATACTTGGTTGACAACAATAAAAGGTTTGCACTCCTTTATCCTGCTAGGTTAAAGCTAACTGATAACGGGCAGACATTTCTTTTTGATAACCCAGAAACTGCAAGGGCACATGTCATGTCAAGAGATTCATCCAGGGGTTCTCCCGCTTGTACTCCACCAAGTTCCTCTTCCACAACATGAGTCATCCTGACCCCTCAGTTTGATACTATTTTTGACTAACCCTCCCCCCGGGGTTATTTATGTTTGGTTTCTGTACAACTATTTATGTACGAAATGTTTATTCACTGTTACACACCTTATTTACCTGTTCTATGTTTTGTAATTGTTTTGAAAAATCTGTCACTCCCTGAGACACACACCAGGGACTGGCACAAAATCTTTTTGGTAAGGAAAATTTTTGAAAATGTATTGAAGCATGCGATTTTTCTGTTGTCTAGTTTAAATACTGTGTTCTTTATTGTTGTGGATCTGGATCCGTGCCTACTTTGCCCCTGCTAGCTGGGACAGGGGTGTACCCACTTCCACTGCACATACCCTTGTAATGAAGCCCCCGTTGGCAGGTATAGGATGACACCACTGGCTCGTACGCCCTGTAGTCCTGACTCACAATCAATACCCACTATAAAAATAGTAACTTGGAACACGGGAGGCCTGAACACACCAATTAAACGCAAGAGAATCACTTCATCCCTCAAAAAGCTTAAGCCTGACATAGTCTACTTACAGGAAACACACTGGAAACATGAGGATAATTCCACATTACGCGAGAGATGGATTGGTAACTGTGTATCAGCCTCTTACCACTCTAAATCCCGTGGCGTGGCAGTGCTCTTCGCGCGCCACCTCCCATATACTATTCTGGACACTGTCCTTGACCCAGGGGGTCGATACATATTGATCGATGTTCAAATTCATGATGCTAAATTCACCCTCCTAAATATATACGCACCAAATAATGAACAACAGGCCTTTTACCAATCCATTTCTCAACTTCTGCTCAGTAGACACAATTATAATCTAATACTCGGAGGTGATTTCAATACGGTCCTGGACCCTTCTAAAGATAAATCCCCTGCACCTACGAATACACATAGTCCCCATTGGCAATATATTTCTAACCTATTGGATGACCACTCTCTTGTAGATCCATGGCGACTCTTCAATCCCACTGATCGTTCCTACACATTCCATTCGGCGGTCCATGGGTCCTTCTCGCGCAATGATTATTTATTACTCTCATCATCACTTCTCTCGAATGCTACGACGACTTCCCTTGGAGATATAATTTTCTCTGACCATGCCCCTGTATCTGTCACTCTAAACGTAGGTCCAGCCGGTCTGCGCCCCGCTTTTTGGCGCTTTCCATCATATCTTTATCGTTCCGAGCAATTTAAAACATTTCTAAAACAAAAATGGGCAGAATTCTCTGACGATAATCTGGAGCATTGGGACAACCCTGTCTTGTTTTGGGAAACTTCAAAAGTAGTCATGAGGGGCCATGTTATGTCCTACGTAGCGAAGCAAAATAGGGACATTAATTCTCAACACAAAAAATTACAAGATGCTATGCATGTTCACTTAACTAATAATATTAATGACCCCACCGATGATACACATAACAAGTATATTGACTCCAGGCATCTAATAGATAGCTTCCTGGTAGCCCAAGCTCAGACTAAACTCGATTATACAAAACAAAAATATTTCAGATGGGGAAACAAAACTGGGACACTATTGGCCAATATGACTAAAAGCTTTAAAAGACGCCATCACATAGCCGCCATCACAGATGCTCGCTCTGGTATTTTACACACTAGGACGGCAGATATTGCTAAAACTTTCCAGGAATATTTTTGCCAACTGTATACGGCTACCCCTGATGACCCTGCCTTGATGACAAAACTATTAGATGAAGCTAACCTCCCATGCATCACACCCTCACAGAGAGAAATGCTAGAATCTGATATATCTGAGGAAGAAATCGCTAGAGCAATTACCTCTATGCACCTAAACAAAGCGCCAGGCCCAGATGGTTATTCCATAGAATATTATAAAATCCTGCACCATGATATAGTTCCTGCACTTCATAATCTTTATTCTACTATCACAACGAACACCCCTGTAATTCCCGATTTTAATCGAGCATTCACTACTCTCATCCCAAAGCCTGATAGGGACCCGACGCAAACATCATCGTATCGTCCTATTACACTATTGAATGTAAATTTCAAGTTGCTCGCTAAAATATTGGCAGATAGGCTCCAAACTTTCTTAGCCACAATGTTAACAAACCACCAATTAGGCTTTACCAAAGGCAGACATTCGGTAAAGGGAATACGCACAGCAATAGCGGCTGTTATGGCAGCTAGCCTCCAGCCCACTACTCAAAACATGCTCCTAAGTCTGGATGCAACCAAGGCATTTGACATGGTGTCTTGGCCGTACCTTTACGAAATATTGGAGAGGAGAGGTTTTGGCTCGAAATTTTCAAAGCACTATTAAATTTTTTTATAGTCGGCCAACTACAACTTTACTGGTGAATGGCACTGTGGGGGAAAGGATTGAAATGACTAGGGGAACGAGACAGGGTTGTCCCCTTTCTCCACTGCTCTTTAACCTGGCGCTGGACCCCATGCTCCGGGTGTTGCAGAACTGGACTCAATTTAAGGGTATAGGCCTAGGAAATGCGGAGATTAAGATATCTGCTTTTGCTGATGATGTTCTTCTATTCATCTCTAAGCCTAGGAGGACCCTTGGACCGTTGATGGAGCGCATCAGGGAATTCGGGTCGGTATCTGGGTTTGAGGTTAATTTTGACAAATCCACCGCTCTCTATTTAAAGCCAGGTTACAGACTCCCCACATGGCACAGAGATGCCCCCATTAAATGGGCTACTAAAGCCATTACCTACCTAGGAATACAGCTCCCAAAAAATGTATCCTCCTTATACACTCTTAATTTAAAAAACATAATACGCACTATGCGGGATGACACGGAACGCTGGCGTCACTTAACCCTGTCGTACCTAGGAAGAGCAAACTTGGTCAAAATGATTTTGTTCCCTAGAATCCTATATCCACTACAATCTCTCCCAATTCTGCTAACCAAAAAAAATGCTTTGGAGATTGATAAAATCATCCGCACATTTATTGGGAATGGTAAGAGGGCTAGAATCAGTATGATAAAATTGCAACAGCAAAGATCTAATGGCGGTGTTAACTTGCCCAATATAACCGAATATAGTTATGCTTCCCACCTGCGCTACCTCCGTGATTGGATACATGGGGACAGCATTTACTCTAACACTACTCTAGAGGGTGCTTTCCTGACTAGGCTCAATATAGTCTCTTTTCTACACCTACTAGACGAGGAGATTCCGGTAACAATTCGGGACAATCTACTCTTAATGTCCACACGAAAAGTGTGGCACATACTACGCCACAAACAAACAATAAACTCACATACATCTTTATTTCTCCCCTTCGTGAGTAACCCTTCATTTCAAAATGGGCTTGCAAACCACCCCTTTCCACTATGGAATAGACAAGGACTGAAAACTGTTAGGCAACTAATGGACTGCGAGACCAAAAAACCATTACAGTTCGCACAGGCCGTGGAGAAGTTCCCAATGCTAGAACCGTTCCCCATGGCTTACCTACAAGCCCAACACTATGTAGCTAGTCTCTCCAGGATACTCTCTCCAAGAGATTATAGTAACCCACTTGATAACTTATTAGCAACCCCAAATCCCTCTTTCAAGGCCATTTCAGTGCATTACCTCTTCCTACATGTCCCCATAAATTACGAGACCCAACAAACAGGATTAGCACAATGGAGAGAACAATTCCCATCCCTTACCCTCAAAAAAATATTGAGAACATTTGATATGTCGGTTAAGCTAGTATCAGCCGCGTCCTATACAGAACTATTTTTAAATGTACTTCATAAAACATACTTATCACCACATCGTCGATATCTTATGGGAATGCTAGCGAGCCCCTCCTGCCCTAGATGTGGCTCCCAAAGGGCGGACATATTTCATTGCTTGTGGGACTGCCCAATAATAAGACGGTTTTGGATCCAGGTTTGGAGATTTGTCAATCAACATCTAGTAAATTGCCTACCCCTGACATCTGAGTGGGCAATATTTGGTATAACGCCGGAACAGACTCGCATAGCATTAGGGGTCAGAAAGTAACTAATAATTGTATCCGCGGCTGCAAAAAAATGCATCCTTCAATTATGGATACAGCCAACAGCCCCTCCACTCTCACTGTTTATGGATAAATTGTTTTATATTTTTAGAATGGAGTGGCTCGAGGCTTTGTTACAAAAAGAAAAATTTACAGAGACATTTTTTGATACGTTGGAAAGCTACATAGAAACCCTGTCAGAGTCTCTGAAGGAGCAGATTTGGAAGTATTTCAGGAATACTTTGTGGTATGAAACACGAGTGTGTATTCGGGATCCCCCAATATCACTTGCTGCGCATGATACGCACCACTAGTTGGGACCGGGCTGGGTATAGGCGCGGGTCCAGATGAATCTTCTATTGTCCCTTTTATATGTTGTATTGATTGTTTGTAATGAAAGACACTGCTGCAAAGTGTATGCTGCAAATTGTTTATTTCTTTTTGTGCATAAATCTACTATGCTACATTTTGTGATTCACACAATGGGAATGCAATTATATTCCGGATGTACTTTATTTCATGCTTCAATAAAGAAAAATATTTGAAAAAAAAAAAAAAATGTCATAATAATAATAATAATAATAATAATAATAATAATAATAATAGCAACACTTGAATTGCTCTGCTTGAATACCCCCCCCCCCCCCCCCACAGAGGTGAGGAGCCTTTTAAATATAGGATAAATTACAATAAAATAAAATACTCATGTTCCGCGCTGCTCCTGTCCCGCCCTGCTGCAAATGGCCCGGCGACAATGTAAATCCCCGAATACGTTTGCAGTCAGGGTTTGTAGAACTCTGATCCCCTAGTCCCTAATACCATTTGGTAGGTGAGATTCTCTAGTTTTTAATTCCATTAAAATGTAAGAAATCTATTTTCGGGAACTGGAGATATCTGCAGTCAAGCAAGCTGTCCTCCCACCAGAAAATTATAAATAATAAGCCCACTCCACTATATATATTTATTATTATTATTATTATTAATATACATTTGGTCTATCTATAATACTTTAACTGACCCAGCTTTGCTCCGCCCCTCTGGAAACCCCCTTCTGAAAATCCTGCGTTTGCCCCTGCAACTGATGGTGATAAATGTATCTAAAACATATTGGGGGAAATTTACTAAGAATACGAATACGATATTTCGTATTCGTATTCTTAATACGAATGAATACAAATGCATACGGCTGTTTCAGCTGTAGGCAAATTCGTGTTCCGGAGGATAATTTACAAAGCAGTCAGATACGACTGATTTGTAAACCTCCGATGTCGTATTCATTTGTATTAGCAGCCATATATACGGCCGCTAATACGAATTCGTATAGTCAGATCCGTGCAGGCTGCAATGTGTAAAAAAAAAAATAGCAAAAAATAAATAAATAAATAAAACGGCGTGGGGTCCCCCCCCACGGCCATAACCAGCACCAGGCTGAAAGAGCCGGGGCTGGTAATAAAAAATCAGGAAACCTGACAAATAGGGGTTCCCCGATTTTTTAAAACCAGCCCCAGGCTCAAGGGCCGGGGCTGGCCCTTGAAACCAGCCAGCAGGGTAATGTCACAGCCGGGGGACACTTATTATATAAGGTCCCGCAGCCAAAACATTCACCCTACCGACCAGTCAGCCTGGCCAGGGGCCCTGGGGAAGTGGGGACCCCCCCTTTAAAGGGGTCCCCCCTCCAGGACTTACCTGACCAGGCTGAAGCCTGGTGCTGTCCCCAGTGACCCTGTGCGGTGGTCACCGGGCTGATAAAATGGTGTAAAAAAAATAGAATAAACTATTGTTTAATACTGTGGAACTATGAGTCCCAGCAAGCCTCCCCCGCATGCTGGGACTTGGAGAACCACAAGTCCCAGCATGCGGGGCATTAAAGGGCCCGCTGACACTTGTAGTTCCACAGTATTAAAAATAGTAAAATAAACACACACACTGACACATGAAAAATAAAACTTTAATACATCCAAAGCCGTTTCATACACATACTTACCTATCTTGAGCCGGTAGGTAGGTCCCTGGGTCCGGGGTTCCAGGGTCCAGGGGTCCGGGGTCTGGGGCTCCATGGTCCAGGGTCCGGGATCCGAAGAAATCCATAGGGGTACCTGTGGAAGAAAATCCTACTCACCGAGGTCCTCCTGTGAAGATCATGTCCTCTTTTTCCCGACGTAGTCCATGTCTTTTTAAAAAAACAAAAACCCTGACTATTCCGGCCGGTACCCACTGACGGACTGAGGGGAGACGCTGATGTTTCATCGTCAGCGCCTCTCCTCCGAATGATTCTATTGGCCGCCTAGCAGCCAACCAGGAGCCAGCTTTCTCGGCTGCAGGCTTCTGCCAAATACACCAGGAAAATAAAGTGTATTTTCCTGGCGTATTTGCCCAGCCATTCGCAGGCGTTTTATGCCAATTAGCGGCCATGTTTTCAATACAGCCGCTTAGTAAATCAGGAATCCCCATTCTTTTGAATGGTGATTCCTGTCGTATTCTATCGATGTGTATTCATTCGTATTTGTAAATACAAATACAAATGCCCCATCAATACGAATATGAAGAATCGTATTTTTGGCAAAGTAAATGCCAAAAATACGAATACGCCCCCAAAATTCGTATTTTCCTATGAAAAATACGATTTTTTTTTCACAAATTCATCTTAGCAAATTTCCCCCATTATTTAGACAGTAAAGATGCGCCCCCTTCAGCTCTGGGCCCCATAGCAGCTGCACCCCCTGCATTAATGGTAGTTACGCCCTTGCTCTTATTAGTTTTGATTGTCCAAATATTGTAAGATGCTCATTTTAGGTGTATACGACCCTTGGCGTGGCGGAGTTGAACAGGACCTGATCCCATGTCAGTGGCTGTTTGGCGTGACTGCGGCCATGCTGGATGAGGACACATCTGTTTCTCGTGATAATAATGGTGCAAGGAAACGCCCTAAATACCTGTGCACCACTCCATACCTACGGTAGCAAGGACTGCCAGACTGCTGACATTTCAGTTTCAGCCAATGAGAAATAAGGAAAGAAATTAGGACTTTTCTACTTGGGCCTGTTCCCTGCTATTCCAGTGTAACTTCACACAAGCAGAAGGCGGTGGGGCGTTGCCATTATAACTCAAACTACTATTTTTATTCCCTTTATCAAACTGTCTTTTTAATGGAATGTACACACATCATAGTGGTCTACCCCCCTGGAAGCTGTGGCAGACTCCCAAGTTTTGGGGTAGCCACCGACAGATCTAGAACGGTAGTGGACTCTCCTGAATTACACTTTCCTCCTAGTGAAGGAATCAGGATGGGCAGGGCAGAACTACTGCCGGTGCAGTTCACCGGGGCCCAATGAGTTAATGGGGCCCGCTGCCGCCCACATGCATGCCTCTGTTCCCATTTTTTTTAAATGTTTGGGGGCCAGATACACTAAGCTTCAAGTGATCAAATGGAGAGTGATAAACAACCAACCAATCAGCTCCCGCCTGATTTTTTAAACACAGTCTGTGACATGACAGGTAGGAGCTTATTGGCTGGCTGATTATCACTCTCCATTTTATCACTTTTGAAGCTTAGTGCATCTGGCTCTAAGTGCGGTGGCAGCAGGCTCTCAGCAGCAAGAGCTCTGTCCCTCAAACACCCGGCAGCAAGAGCGGGAGCTCCGTCTCGTCTCCTCTGCCTGGCAGCAGAAGCCTCGCCCCCCCCCCCCTCTGCGCGACAGCTAGAGCTCCGCCCCCCACCTGCTCGGCACCTCCTTCCCCCCTCCGTCCAGCAGCTTTGTCACCATGGCAGCTAGGTCCCCCCTCCGCCCGGCACCTACATCCCTCCGCTGGCTCCAGGCAGCTCCATCCCCTGCACAAAAACTATAGGTATTTCTAACTATATGAAGCTCCTTATCTGACATAAGTCAGCAACTTGAAATGTAATAAAGGACATTGGGCCTTATTTTGGTTCATTCTTTCTGACAAAATCCTTCTTAGATGGACAAAACCATGTGCACTGCAGGGGGGCAGATGTAACATGTGCAGAGAGAATTAGATTTGGGTGAGTAATTTTGTTTCTGTGCAGGAAAAATACTGACTGCTTTATTTTTACACTGCAATATAGATCTCACTTTGAAGTAAAACCCCACCCAAATCTAACTCTCTCTGCACATGTTACATCTGCCCCACCTGCAGTGCACATGGTTTTGCCCATCTAAGAAGGATTTTGTCAGAAAGAATGAACCAAAATAAGGCCCATTGTGACTGAATAACAAAGAGCTCTCAAGGCTTTAAAGATCAGGGAAGTGAAAGTAATAAAAACAGATAGTTGACATGTGTCCACAACAGCGCACCCTACCCTACAGTGCTGTGAGCAGAGCACAGTCCGCACCACTCTAGTCCCAACCCTGAATAAACACCTTCTGCAAGTACAGTGGGGTGCCTCTGCCCCTTTAATACAGTTCTGTCAGGGAACCATAATTAAGATTACAGATGCTCTTCCCGTACTACCGGTGATACTGCTCTGGGCTCTTGCTTACATTGTCAGCGCCTAGAGCTGGCCTTGGATTTAAGAACATCATCCTCAGGAAAGCTGCTGTAAATCTGTAGTCAATAGAGCTGTGGGAAAAGTGATTAAGGAAACAATTGCCTTAAGTGCAACTTCAGCAATAAATAACAAGCGGCACGGGGACATTAGCCGCAAAGCCTAAACTGTTTCTTAGAGGTGGGTAATTTCATAGGGAATGGAATATATAAGCCTCCTGTATAGACAACAGCTAAATGTTTTACTAGCAATATACACTTGTATCCAATTACTCTGTTTTCTAATATGACATAGACGGTTTCCTGCTTGATGTCTCCAGAATAAATTCATCAAAACTTGTAACTTCTTTCCAAACTCCACTCTGCGTTCCAGCATTAGAATTGGCAAGAGAAATAAGGACTCTGTTTGTCTGTTCATCTATATTCATGTCTTATTTAGCGGGATGAAGTTCCCACACATCATTGTTGTCTTGTCGTGTGTCACAGCAACTTATGTCATGCGCATCCTAATGTCATCGCTTTATTGCGCAGTAAATAAAACAGTTTACCCAATCCAAGTCGCGTCATAAATGCATATTTCAGCCGTAAGCTGGAAACATTTCTGTGTGGTGAGTATAAGGTGACATTAGTGACTGGGGAGCGGGAAAAAGAATAGTTGGTACTTGTGTTGTTTCACGGCGGCACTTCCCAGCAGATTTGCATACGATTTGCATACGATTCGATCTGTGATGTGATTTAGCACACCTTCACTATCCACGTCAGAATGAGCGCCCCGCGAGGGGAAATGGTACACGTCCTCCCGGCCTGTTCATACCCCCACTATCCACGTCGGCGTGGAGTTAATTCTATAAAGTGTGGCGAGCGCAGCGAGCCACTGAACACGAAGCGCATTGAGCGCAGCGAGCCCCGCGTACAACGAGCCTGCACGTCCAGTAATCCATGTCACCTCGTGGGGCTCACTGCGCTGCCACGCTTCGGGCTCGTTTTCCTTGTCCGCTCACCACGCTTCGGGCTCGGTGGCTCGCTGCGCTCGCCACACTTTATAAAATCAACTCCACGCTGACGTGTATAGTGGGGGTATGAACAGGTCGCGAGGACGCGTACCGCATCCCATCGTGGGGCTCTCTGCGCTCGCCACGCTTCAAGGTGACGTGGATAGTGGGGGTATGCTAAATAGCATTGCGTATCGAATCGTATGCAAATCGCATGTGATATTTGCATACGATTAGCATACGATGAAACTACACAAGTACCGAATAGTTAATATTCTTTTTGTTTTTATTTGAGTTTTTATTTATAATTTCACAACATTTACCATACATCAATTTAAAAAATTACAATAAGTATATGTATAAAATACCACATACATAATTACACACACAACAAAACATAACATACAAGTTCCTGCCTTTCCTCCCTCCCCATCCAGGTCCGTGACCGCTAACCCTTTCTCTACCCTCTCTCGCTGTTTCCTTAACCTCTACTCCTTCCAACCAATTTTATCTCACAATTAGCCCAACGGTATACCCCTGGAGACATCGCTATAAACTAGACCTATGGTACGCTACAGCTCCGCACCGGGGATTTGCCGGGGTCTGGTGGTGGAGGGGGGGCGCTCTTATCCGGCACCAGCCTGTCAGCTGGAAGCCTCTTCACAGCCCGGCGTCTCTCACCCATGCCCGGGCTGTAGCAGCGCCGGACGGCAACCGGCTCCTGTTGCTCCGTCCCCGACACGCTGCCCGACACCGCGTCACTCACCCGCGGCCGGGCGCAGCAGGAAGCAGCAAAGGAGGGGGGTAAGCTACGCCTCGCTCGCTGCACACACCTTCCGGCAGCCCATCCCCTCGCATGTGTACGAACGGGAGAGAAATCATTCTATGATCGCTGACCATCGAATGATAGTAAAAACTGACTTGTATTTCCGCTGAAAATGGCCAAATATGTGTGACGTCAGCCCCCCCCCCACCGACCCCCCCAAAAACAGGCATCGGCCCGCCTGCATTCCCTGGGGAACCCCCCCACGTTATCATGGAGGTGCACCCCTGCTCCGGTATGGTGTCGCCCCCTCCCGCACCCTCTGGAGCGAATGGCTTGTGAGTGTGAAACTCGCTGAAGCAGTTCCCTCCCACGGGTTGCCTATGCGCATGCACAGACTCCTACCGTCGGAACGGGCCGAATGTGCCCCTGACGATCGGGTCTGAATTAGGCCCTCAGTCTGCTTATCAGCTTATGCTCAGTAGCGAGAGAAAAACCAGCAACCAATAAGCGCGTCATAAATGTTCTCAGCAGCACCGAGTATTTCAGGTAGGAGGTTTGATGTAAGTTGTGACGGGTGTGGATCGTTTTATCGACCACACTTAGGTCGACAGTCATTAGGTCGACACCGTTGGGTCGACAGATAGCAAGGACGTCAGGGATCTAGGTAGACATGGGTGAAGGTCGACAGGTGTTTAGGTCGACATGGGACAAGGGTTTAGATCGACACATGCGTTAGGTCGACATTGGTTAGGTCGACAGGTCGTTAGGTCGACATGGCTTTTTTCACAGTTTTTTAAACCGATGGAGGGAGAATATAACAGTATGCCGAGCACATCGGGGAGGGGCGGAGCGGTGGTGTGTCATCGGGGGCTGGAGAGGAGGCAGCGCTTGGATTTGATTTTGCCTCCTCCCTATAGTGTGAATGGTACCTGGGTCTACCTGGGTTGCCCATACGCGCTGCACAGCAACCCGGGTCCAACCCAGGATTAACTCCTCCTTTATCTCGGGTCATTAAACTGGGGTGCTGGACCTGGGTATTTTCAGAAGGCCCTTTCAGACCCCACGTTGATCCAGGTAGGACCTGGGTTATTTGTGAGATGTAGAAGGGGTATGAGGAGAGCACCAACAGCCCCGGAACTTATACTGGCTTTGGTTTATGAAATATATCAGTCAAAGTTAGCTACAGATGGAGCAGTTATTTACAGATGGAGCAGCTCTGGTTTGAGCTGCTCCTGGTGATTCTATCGCCTCACGCTGACAGAAGGGGGCGCGCATGCATGAGATGCTTGTGCGCCCTGTTCTGTCAGAGGTTGTAGCAGCCCTCCAACCAGCTCTGCCCCTCTGCCCCCAGCTCCCCCCGATCCCCTGGCCATCTCTCTGAAATAGAGATTGAAAAGGAAGCCGCTTCCCGCCATCTTGCTGACGGAGACGCGCAAGTGACTGAGACACTCGCGCCTCCCCATCAGATGGAGCTGCCGTACGCCAGCCTGTGCCAGCACAGGAGATATTGCGACGGGGCAGGCTGGCTGGCAGCTGCTCCATCTGTAGATCTATAGTAGATTAATACCACTTGCAGAATGTAGCTACCGCCAAATGTATTAGTTTAATTGTCCCAATTTATATATGCACTAGTCGTCAGGCCCGTCCAACGGAATGGGCAAAAGTTTATGCTTATGCAATTCTTGTTCCACCTCCCCTTCCCAAACACAGCAGGGCAGGAGCTGCTGCAGCAGCCAGAGCAGGTCTCCAACTATCCACCTTCCCATCCCAACCACAGCAGGGCAAAAGCTGCTGCAGCAGCCAGAGCAGGTCTCCAACTATCAATCTATCCTTCCCAACCACAGCAGGGCAGAAGCTGCTGCAGCAGCCAGAGCAGGTCTCCAACTATCCACCTTCCCTTCCCAACCACAGCAGGGTAGGAGCTTCTGCAGCAGCCAGAGCAGGTCTCCAACTATCCACCTTCCCTTCCCAACCACAGCAGGGCAGAAGCTTCTGCAGCAGCCAGAGCAGGTCTCCAACTATCCACCTACCCTTGCCAACCACAGCAGGGCAGAAGCTGCAGCAGCAGCCAGAGCAAGTCTCCAACTATCCACCTTCCCTTCCCAACCACAGCAGGGCAGGAGCTTCTGCAGCAGCCAGAGCAGGTCTCCAACTATCCACCTACCCTTGCCAACCACAGCAGGGCAGAAGCTGCTGCAGCAGCCAGAGCAAGTCTCCAACTATCCACCTTCCCAACCACAGCAGGGCAGGAGCTTCTGCAGCAGGCAGAGCAGGTCTCAACTATTCACCTTCCCTTACCAACTACAGCAGGGCAGAAACTGCTGCAGCAGGTACAGAAGATCCAGAAAACCCTCAATAAATAAGCAGACAATCAAGAGAGAAAAGAACTGACTGGGGAGCGATCTCACGTGGATTTCACAACGACACCTACAGTGTTCGATGCAAAGACCACTCTGCCGATGAGACAAGGGCCCACTTAAGGGAGTCTGTTTACTGTGTTGTATTCAGAAAGTCATAAGCTTTCCAACGACATATCACAATGCATGAAAACAACAGATATGGCATGGACCCTTATGACAGGACCCTTAAGGGGTCGTCTTCAAACTTAGTTCATCCCTTAAGATGATACGGTCGTATGCAAAGTTTATTAGTTAAAGTGTTTGAGAGTTCAAACACACACACACACACACACACACACACACACATAAACATTGTTCAATTATACTTTAGTAGATACTGTAGTTAGAATTCCCATATTTACTCTGTCCATATGTCATAATAATAATAATAAAACCACAGGATTAGTACAACCATTTTTGCTGTGTAGATTTACCTAATGTATACAGTATATAGCATTGTAGTGTTGGAGAATCCCTATGTTTTCAGATTGCACGCCTGACACATGAAGCATCTTCTCTGTTGTCTCCTGTAATAAGCGCATCTGTTAAGCTGTATACGTTCCAGCTCAGGGAGATAGATGGAAATAAAACACACAGCAAAATAGTTGTAGTGAAATAGAATTAATTGCAGCTGTTGCCCTTCCCAGCAAACAGAGGCGCTGGGATCATTCGTCACAATCCACTTACTTAAAACGCACAGATAAACACTCATGATAGATAAGGTGTAAATGGAAGAGGCGTCGAGGTTGGGGAGAAGCAGTATCAGTGCCGTTATCAGCAGTTGTGTCGAGAGGGGGCCCGGGTCTGATGGGGCGGTCTGGGTCCAGCTCCTCCCTCATTGCAGGAGCCGGGCAGTGGGGAGAGAGATGACAGGCTGCCTCCACAACACAGCTTCTCTTCCCACAGGGTGCCATCCCGGGTGTGGCCCCACCCCATCCCGGAGGCCACGCCCCATCCCGTTTACCATGAACCTGCTGATCTTTCAGCGCCTCCTGCAGTGATACCTCTTCTCCCCATGTATGAAGGAGGAGCAGCGTGCAAGATGATAGGGGTGCTATCTCTAAGATAGCATGCCGATAGCAGGGTGGAAATGTTTGCATGGCCAGCGCTGCTGACATTCTGACACCTGCAGCTATCAATATCGACAGCTGCAAGTGTTGTTGCCCATACACCGCAGCAGGGACAGCGTTGTCTACAGGTTGTGGCTGCATAGGAGGCACTTAGGAGCCTGCAGAGGATTGCCGAAAGGGATAGTTTTCAGTCTACCACTTTGGCGTCTGAGATGTTATTCCATCTTGTTATACGGCTTCCTGCTTTGCCTCAGTAAAGAACTACAATGGAACAATACATGAGGCTATCATAGACATTTTGATAATGGGTGCAATGTATATACGGGCCCCTGATTCCAGGGGTGCCCACACCACATACACTGCAACCTGTTTTAATACTTAACTCTACGGAGTCCCCCAGCTTTGGCGGCTAAAATGGCCGCCGCACATGCGCAGTACCGATATTAGTCTCCGGAACATGGCGGGTGCCATGCCAGTTGACCTGCCAGTTGGTGTTGCTCCCCTATTTGAATTTTGGATTGTGCTTTATCCCTACTTCTGGAGCCACCACTGGTACCTTAAAGATGTAGCGCAGCTCATCATTGCAAAGGCTGGCTGTGGATTTGCCAAGCGCCAGCCCCCGCCAGCTGCCGGAAGGGGACGCGCACACACGAGTCGCGCGTGCATCCCCTTACAATGGGGCTCCCCCTAGTTTATTGAGGTTAGTAACTCTCTAGGAACAGAAGAAGGCTCAAATTGTGTCATTTTAGATTTTGACATTTCGCCAAACCAAAACCGGACAACAAGTTATAACCAAAACCACCAGAAATGGTCTGCTGCTGGCACTCCTCAATACTCGGCCAACGTGCTTCGGGGCCTGTCCAATGAATCAAATAGCATATGGAAATAGTGGCCTCACTCATAGCCACTCAGGGGTAGATGTATGAAGCAGTGATAAGGGAGGAGAAGTGATAAAGTGCCTGGTACTTTATCACCGGCCAATCAGCTCCTGACTGCCCCTTTTTAATCCCAGCCTGTAAACTTAATAGTCAGGAGCTGATTGGCCGGCAATAAGTACCAGGCACTTTATCACTTCTCCTCTCTTATCACTGCTTCATACATCTACCCATCAGGTAGAAGTAAAATCAGACATACAGTGGGGCCCAATTCAGACCTGCACACTGGGCTACAAGTGTTCGGAACCGAGCAAGTAGGTGAACACCGAACAGCCAAGCTCCCTCCCACCGCCCATGTGCACTGCTGCACTGGGGAAAAATCATTCACCATCAGCTGAGTAAGTCTAGAATTACTTAGCGCTGCAAAGGCCGTGGGGAGAAGGGGGCCGCGGCTGATATCTGCATTTTCTGGAGCACTCCCAGAAAACACTGACGTTCAAACGCCTGGTGTCTGTCAATCACTTTGCTTAGTGCCAGAGAAGGCTAGCAACTCCCAATCAGCGATAATGTTCACAATATCATCTAGTTTGTACAGTCAATATGCCAGTCAATTTAGCTACGGTATATGACAACCTGCATGTTCAGTGGGCCCTGGTGGAGTAACTGAACGAGATAACTGCTCCAGGCTGCCATTAATTGACATTTGGCTGCCAATCAATTATTTTAAACGTTTCCCCAGTCAGGCCGGAGCTACCAAACCTTTGCCTGCCCATGGCCTGGGGCTGTGCTGCAGAGTCTTTTGGCACGGAGGAGGTGGGTGGAAGCTCTGTGACTGTAAGTGAGGCGGAGGAGACATCGGGTCACAGAGAGAATGCGTGCGGTGCAGGGAGGAAGCCTTCCACTGATCCATCGGTGCTGGGGCTGGGAGGGGGGATGTGTAGTTGATGCCAGAAGGGGTGAAGCCTAGGACCATACTTGCCTACCCTCCTGGAATGGCCGGGAGGCTCCTGAAAATTGGGTCCACCTCCCTCTTGGCTGGGAAGGTAGGCAAGTCCACTGCATCGCCCCCGCACCTCCCTTCCGGTATTTGGTGCAGCACGAAGTTCATGGGTCTGCAGTGAGGGGGCTGGGCTTAAATGACACAAATCATTACGCGTCATTTGATCACCCCCCCCCCCCCCCCCCCCGGTAGTTCTCATCTCCTGTAATAGCCCTTGTCTGTATATTCCCTGTAGTGACCCTCCTTGTTTTCTGTATATTTTCTTTAGTGACCCCCCCCCCACCTTTTGTTGTCTGTATATTCCCTGAATCAATTCAAGGTTACTTATTTCGAATGATGTACACTTCACCCGACAGCAATTAGATAAGAGGAACAGTGGAAACGATGAAGGTATCATTTTATATAATTAACAGAACCAAATTGCAAAGGTTTATATTTTGCATCTTGCGAGGCCGGTTGGCAGTTGCGAGAGGCTGAAACACATTATCAGAAATTGTTTACGCTGCTGAATGTCGATCCTGCAATATATATGCCTCTCGCAGGACTAGCAAAGTCATTTGGTTTCCAAAGTGCCTGCCATATTTCACTGCACGGAGATCTCGCTAATTGAGAGAAGCAAAGATAGACAAATGAAGAGCAATATTTAAGGGAACGAGTTTTACAATTACATGCATACTTAATATTGTTGGGGGAAGACTGTTAGTGAGATTGCCGTAGTAAAAGGAGCATTACTCAGTGCATTTAACGGGAGACTTTCTCTTTTATTTATTAAAAGATAGGAACAATCCGGAGCAAAATAACACAAGAAAACAAAGCTATTTGTACCACCGCTTGTTGTACACAATCAAATTACGCAAATGTGTCACTAAGAGGACAACATTCTAAAGCTGAGAAATATGTTTTGTTGTTTTCAGCTCATTAAGCGGCAAAATTCGCAGCTTATAGAATGATGAAACAACGTCCGTCCAGATGCTCTTGGCTCTGGGGCCAAATTCGCAACTATTGTAGGTAAAAGCATTCCGTCCAACAGTCCCGATTACAGCAGGACAGTCCCCCTAGTTGCAGACTGTCCCGCTGTCTCTACAGTGGATGACAGTGTACCACTGATGGGGGGGGGGGGGTAGTTGGGGGAGCCGGCACTCACCGCTGATCTGTCTTTGCAGAGAAGCCAGTGATCACTAAATAGATGCCAGCATCCTTACAGCGCAGAGAGGGAGGCGGGAGCTGCCCAACCTCTCGGGGAGTGCTGGCCATGCCCCCAAATTGAGATTTGGCACCAGTGAGATTTTCAAACAAATCGACTAACGAATCAATTTATACAGGCAGCTCACTGGATGAGCTGGTAATTAAAAGACATTGCCTGCCCTAACAAATTATGCATGGAAATGGAGTGTATTATAGTTAGGCTGAGGGATGGGAGGGTTAGTGTTTCTTACTGCTGTAACTGCTAAATGACATCCAGAAGTCATGATCACCTGACTAACGTACCCAGGAGACACTGCCGGAGACACTGATAGATGTTGAATGTTGACAATGCCAATAAAGAGATGTTGAGCATGTCGAAATGCTGCATGTAGAAATTGCAACTGCATTCATACTCTCATGTCAACATTATGGGTGACATTTAATAGGATGCGCTTGTTGAATTTGTGCGATTTTAGGTGCCCTTTTGCTGAAATCTCTTACTTAATAGGGTGCGCTAAGTCGCATAATTCGCACATTTTGTGCAATAACTCGCACTTTCTTACTTGCCGGTTTCAATTCGCATTTTTTTTTCTTGCATCCAGATGTTTTTGCACAGGAAAGGATACAAGTCGCTTATTAAATGGAATAGAGTGTCTAATAATCGCCAATGATGCAGACTAGGTCCTGATGGGCGAATTGACCCAAAAGCAGCTTTGGTCAAGTGCAGAAATGGTTACTTTTCTCACAGGTGTCCTCATTTTTATTCATAAACTCCCCTACATACTGTACACTGCTGCCTCTCCCTACACTGCTGGCTCTTAGTGTGCCTCTGCTGCCTCTCCCCCTGGCTCCTCTAGCGCTGCTGCTGCCTGTAACTGGCCCACTGCTGCCTCTGCCACCTGTACTCACTGCCACTCCTCTTCCAGACATTCCTCCTCTCCTTTCCACGCTCCTTACTACCTTTCAAAGGTTAAAATGGTGCCTGTGCCCCTTTATATAGGGGGCGTGATGCATATTGTAGGGGACTTAGTTGGGCCAATAGGTTAGGGGGTTATTTGGCATGTTGCATCTCTTCGCGCTTCACTGCACTTTTTGGGCGCATTATCGCATACCATTAAATAATCGGTTTTGGAGGAAAAAATGCGAATTGAAAAAGTGTGATACGGTGCGATAAGGTGTGATTTCGAAATGTTACTAAAAATCGCATTCTATTAAATGTCACACTCTGTATGTTAACATAATAAATATTGGCAAAATATATTAAATCCCTTTTAAGAACAGTAAAGTATTTGTAATCAAAGTTTTTAAGACTCCAACATGGCTGCCTTCAGAGAACAAAACTCCTTATAATAGTAAAGCTTCTCATAGTCACCACCAATTTTTGGGGTCAGAGGGGCAGATGTAATGTATGTAGCAGTGATATGAGAGGAGAAGTGATAAAGTGCCTGTTACTTTATCACCAGCCAATCACCTCTAAACTGTCCCTTTTTAATTCCAGGAGGCAAGTGAGGCAGCGCTTATTTCAATGAATAAACCAAAATGGTGTAAAAAGGTATAAATTTTACTGTTTAAAATAGCATATAAATACAATACACATTTATAGGTAATAAACAATGAATAACATAACTCAATAAAAATGGAAGGTGGGGAAGTAAAAGTAAATTGGAATTAATAATGACAATAATAAAAAACAGGGTATCCCGCCTCAGTGGACACGCATGTAGTGGGAAAATATATTTTTGATCACTGAATTGTGGAGGGCAGGTAAGTGCACTTTACCGGCTTAAAGTTGTGGATCCTTTTTGAAGAAGGAAGGGGTAGCTGGAAAGTCCTCACGATTTTTGCAGCCGTGGAATGTGCCGCTGGAGGAGTCAAAAAGTCGCAGGAAGAATCAGTCCTCTAGTTGAGGTGTGAGACAGATGGTGTATGTCTCAAACACCGGAGGGAAGTTGTTACAGCAATTTGACCTGTGATTACCAGCAATCAATTGGGATATGGCTTCCGTGTCCAAGTTGGAGACCTCGCTAGGTATAGATGTTGTTGACCAGCGGTATCATGGAACACGGTGTCCGCCTTTAAGTGGGATCCAATGCTGGGGTGTAATTGAGCGTCCACAAATGGGTGAGAGTCCACAAAAGTGTCCTGGGGCGATGTCCTGAGGCAGGGATGAACAGGGGTATCACCTAACGCGTTTCACTGCGTCCTGCAGCTTTATCAAAGGTGTGGGGAACTGTGTACCTGGTTCAGGTATATATACCTTCTCTAATAACAAATCTAGAGCACCTGTGCAGTGCATCACAACTTTATTAAACACTCAAAATAAACAAAAATTACAATCGAAGAATAGGTAGGCAGACATATAATATAGCAGTGTCATGAGACACTTAAAAAACACTTCAGAAATATATGTATATAAACTTTTTATTATTATATTTGATCCCGATCACGTGATTTGCGGAGATCACGTGATCGGGATACTGTCACTTAAGAAACGGGGATATGCATCCTTTAGAGCCCTAATCAGAGGGATCAGTAAACTAATAAAGATCGCAATTAATAGCTCCAACATAGAGAGACATTCATAGAACATATTAGATGTTAACATGCGAAACATCTAATATGTTCTATGAATGTCTCTCTATGTTGGAGCTATTAATTGCGATCTTTATTAGTTTACTGATCCCTCTGATTAGGGCTCTAAAGGATGCATATCCCCGTTTCTTAAGTGACAGTATCCCGATCACGTGATCTCCGCAAATCACGTGATCGGGATCAAATATAATAATAAAAAGTTTATATACATATATTTCTGAAGTGTTTTTTAAGTGTCTCATGACACTGCTATATTATATGTCTGCCTACCTATTCTTCGATTGTAATTTTTGTTTATTTTGAGTGTTTAATAAAGTTGTGATGCACTGCACAGGTGCTCTAGATTTGTTATTAGAGAAGGTATATATACCTGAACCAGGTACACAGTTCCCCACACCTTTGATAAAGCTGCAGGACGCAGTGAAACGCGTTAGGTGATACCCCTGTTCATCCCTGCCTCAGGACATCGCCCCAGGACACTTTTGTGGACTCTCACCCATTTGTGGACGCTCAATTACACCCCAGCATTGGATCCCACTTAAAGGCGGACACCGTGTTCCATGATACCGCTGGTCAACAACATCTATACCTAGCGAGGTCTCCAACTTGGACACGGAAGCCATATCCCAATTGATTGCTGGTAATCACAGGTCAAATTGCTGTAACAACTTCCCTCCGGTGTTTGAGACATACACCATCTGTCTCACACCTCAACTAGAGGACTGATTCTTCCTGCGACTTTTTGACTCCTCCAGCGGCACATTCCACGGCTGCAAAAATCGTGAGGACTTTCCAGCTACCCCTTCCTTCTTCAAAAAGGATCCACAACTTTAAGCCGGTAAAGTGCACTTACCTGCCCTCCACAATTCAGTGATCAAAAATATATTTTCCCACTACATGCGTGTCCACTGAGGTGGGATACCCTGTTTTTTATTATTGTCATTATTAATTCCAATTTACTTTTACTTCCCCACCTTCCATTTTTATTGAGTTATGTTATTCATTGTTTATTACCTATAAATGTGTATTGTATTTATATGCTATTTTAAACAGTAAAATTTATACCTTTTTACACCATTTTGGTTTATTCATTGAAATAAGCGCTGCCTCACTTGCCTTGTGCAAGTTCCTTCTTCCTCTTTATCAGTGGGGAGTGACTACCCCCACACCCAGGCAGCAGCTTACATTATAGAACCAGCTCATTGTCATAGCGCTTGATTATTCCTAGTGAATATTTCCTTTCCCCCTTTTTAATTCCAGCCTGTAACTTAACAGTCAGGAGCTGATTGGCCGGTGATAAAGTACCAGGCACTTTATCACTTCTCCTCCCTTATCACAGCTTCATACATCTACCACAGAGTTTTATGAAAAGATAGGTAGATCAGGCTGAGATTGGAAGGAAAGGCTTATTGTGTTCTACATTTTAAAAATGAATATACACCTTTTACATTAGGGGACTATGGGGGGGTATTCAATCCCGGCCGCTATTAGTGACATGGGAAATCATCGCTATTAGTGACAGGGCACCTAATCAATGCTGTCTTTCCCAACAGCATTAAAATGGCGGATCGACAGAACGGGCCTGACCTTAAAAGCAGTCGGGCCCGTTTTGTTGATTGCGGCCGTAAATTGTTGGGGTCGTGGCCAAATATCTTCAATCTATGACTGTTTACTCAGACACGCCCCCTTTTAGCCAATCGGCAGCTGGGACATTGAATCCCGCCTGGCAATCTGTCGTTGAACAAAATGAAAACTGACCAGTGTCACGGCTGTCAGGAAGGATCGACAGTCGGGACTCAGGATTAAATTCCCCCCTATAAGGAGATGCTATTGCAGTGCAGAGTGCATAGTACGTAGTTAAGCACAGGGCTGAATCTCAGCCAATCAGCATGCGGAATGATTTCAAACCCAGCAGCGCTTCCCGCGCTGCTGCCTGCCTGCCGTATAGCGCGCATCACTGCAGGGACCCCGCCGCCAGATCACACAGTTCTGCAGGTACCCGGCACAGACACCCCTGCAGCCTCCATGCGAGAGGCGAGGGGCGAAGTGCCGCCCTCCAGTGGCTGGCGCCCTAGGCAAATGCCTAGATTTACCTAGTGGTGGCGCCGGCCCTGGTTAATCATGTTAGATAAAGTTAAAATATGGCCATTTACTAACTTACTGGTTCCCAAACTGTGTGCCTAGGCACCTTGGGGTATCACAAAGCTCCTTCAGAGGTGCCTCAGGTTGGTTGTCCCGGACCAACACTCTTTTTTTATGGTCAAAGTGATATACAAAGCCATTACTGGTATCTACCAATCATAAAACATAAGCACAAATTACTTATTTTAATTTGAACAAACTTTTGGACTAAGGATGCCTCGACAGAAAAGCTGATACTCTAGGTTCCCGTGACTCAAGAAAATTTGGAAATCTCTGTTCTAACCTAAATGTTTCCACATACCTTAATCAGGGCCGGCGCAACCACTAGGCAGCTGGAGGGCGGTACTGTGCAGCAGGAAGCAGCAGCAGCTGCTGCAAAGCTGCCTCCAAAGAGAGCAGGAAGAAAGGAGCCACATTTCCCACCACCAACTCCCCCCCCATGGATCGCAGCATCGGTGGCCGGATCACACACACCCCCACCCCCCCGGGGAGTGCAGCGGCAGCAGTCGCATCACCCTTTAACCCCCCTTGGAGTGCAGTGGCGGCGGCCACATCACCCTCCAACCCCCGTGGACCCTGACCTTAATGTATGGTTTGTAAAATGTTGCAATTTACTAAAGGCCAAGCTGCACTTTAAAGTGCAAACAAAGCTGCTCATCTGAGCTCTGCTTTCTGAAAATGAGATGCAGTCAGATACATATTGAAAGTTGTTTGCCACAAGTATCAAAAATGTGTATATTCAGGCAAAAAAGATAGCTAAACCCTTTGAGCGCCAAGTGAATTAGTCAAAATGGGTATAAAAATTGGCAAGCAACATTTTTATTCAGTATAATGGCCTGTAATGTTACCTTATATAGGAAATATAATCTTTTTTAACAAGATTTTTTATTTTCATTTATATAACAAATGTGAGCGACGCCGGCATTTTTAGCGGATATTTTGAACATCTCTCACAGAGACGTCGGCACTCAAAGAGTTAAACTATATCTGGCCTAGATATTGTGTCTCTGAGAAAGGTAAATAATAAAATATATAAAGGTTTGGTCTCTGGCTATGCAAACTGGACACAGCCGTATTGACCCAGATGCCATGTTATTGCAGGTATGAGCTTGCAGCTGTCAGCAGATATATTGCCCAAAAAAAAGGCCATGACAATCCTGCGTTTTCCCAACGTCTCCCCCTTAACACCTTCAAACTGTATCTTTCTGTCAATCACTTTCCATGAATTCCTCATTGTAAGCAAGACAGAAATTCCACCTTTGCGCTAGCTCGATGTGACTTCGGCACGTGACGATTATCGCTTCATTGCATGCAAACATGAATTAGGCCCATAGTACACAATCATGTTATTCTACAAATCTTGATTCCTCTGATGAGTAACTAATAATAATACAACTTTGCAAATGAACTAAATGATAGTGCCCCTAATTGTAAAAGCTGTAAGTACCCCTGCTTATAAATAAATATATAATGCCCCATTTAGTAATAACTAAATAATACTGCTCCCATTTACAAACAATTAAATAATAGTGCCCAATTTACGCAATTTTACTGACCTAATTTATAAATATCTTAATAATAGTGCCGCCATTTGTAAATATATAAATAGATAAATAAATAAATAAATAGGTTTTCCGTTTATAGAAAACTGAGTAACACAGAGCCCCCCCATGTATAAATAACTAAATAATGGTGACCCTTATTTATAAATATCTAAATAATAGCCCTATTTATTAAAAACAAATAAATATTTAATATGTAATCATAATTAAGATTTACTAATAAATAATAGTGTTAACATTTTTTTTAATAACTAAATAAAAGCGATCTATTTCATGATAATAATAACAACAACAACAATTCTAGTAATAGCCACACAATTTGTAAATAGCTAAAAAATAGTTCTGTCATTTATAAATAATTTAATAATAGTGCTCCTGTTTGTAAATATTAGTTCTCACATATATAAATAATGAATAATGTTCCCATTTATAAAAACCTATAGTTCTCTGTTTACAATAACTAAGCTCCCATTTATAAATAGCTAAGTAATGGAGCTCCTATTTATAAATAGCTAAGTACTAGTGTTCCAATTCATAAATAGTGAAATAATTGAGCCCCATTTATAAAAAACTAAATAATACAGTAGTACACATATACACTCAATTCTTCCCATCAAAAGCATGTCCAACAAATTACATATCCATAAAAACAGAAAGCCACTAGTATCGCTTTGGAAAAATGTAAATATAAATAATAATACAATATTTAATCTTTAAGCTTTAAAAGTCATGCCCCTTTCCCACTGCAGCTCTTAAACGGTATATTGCCATTTTTTCCCCCTTTCTAAATGTTTAAGGCTGCAGTGGGAAAGCGCCAGAGTTGATTTACCGGTTAAAGTTAACCGGTATTTCAACACGTTTAAAAAGCAGAGTCCTACACGTTTCAGAGCCGTTTTTTAGGCAGTGGGAATGGCTCTGAAACGGTATTTAGTAAAAAAAAAAATCGGCGTGGGGCCCCCCCCACTGCCGTAACCAGCACCAGGCTGACAGAGCTGGGGCTGGTATTAAAGAAATCAGGAAACCCGACAAATAGGGCTTCGCTGATATTTTTAAAACCAGCCCCAGGCTCAAGGGCCGGGGCTGGTTCCCAAAATACAGGGGACAAAATGAGTAGGGGTCCCCCGTATTTTAAGAACCAGCCCCAGGCACAAGCAGCCAGCAGGGTAATGCCACAGCCAGGGGACACTTATTATATAAGGTCCCGCAGCCAAAGCATTAACCCTACCGACCAGTCAGCCTGGCCAGGGGTCCTGGGGGAGTGGGGACCCCCCCAATAAAGGGGTCCCCCCCCTCCAGGACTTACCTGACCAGGCTGAAGCCTGGTGCTGTCCTCGATGCCCCTGGGCGGTGGGCATCGAGCTGATCTTTGTGTAAAAAAATAGATTAAAAACTTTTGTCTTATACCGTGGAACTATGAGTCCCAGCAAGCCTCCCCCGCATGCTGGGACTTGGAGAACCACCATTCCCTGCATGCGGGGCATTAAAGGGCCCGCTGGCACTTGTAGTTCCACAGTACAAGAAATAGTTAAAAAAACACACTGACAAGCCAGAAAAATAAAAGTTTAATACATACATTACACAAACACACTGATACTTACCTATCTTGAGCCTGTAGGTAGGTCCCTGGATCCTGGGTCCGGGGCTCCAGGGCTGAAGAGTCCGGGGTCCAGGATCCGTAGTAATCCAAAGGGGTACCCGTGGAAGGAAATCCTACTCACCTGGTCCTCTGGCGACGATCCCGGCATCTTCTCTTCATGTCGCGCTTCTTCCGGCTGGTACCCGCTCGGACACTGGAGAGACGCAGAGATCCTTCATCTTCTGCACCTCTCATCCGAATGATTCTATTGGCCGCCTAGTGGCCAATCAGGAGCCGACTTTCTCAGCTCCTTCTAAACTGGCTCTCGATTAAACTCAGGGTTTACTCTAAGTTTGGGTGTTTTTGTATTTCAGGGAAGCTTAAGCAAATCTTTCCAGTTTAAATGTTGCATACAGTTTGTGAAAACTGAACAATTTTCTTTATGTTTCCCTGTCCATTAAGCTTTATGAAAAGCACATTATATGACATACAGGGTGACATTCTATGGGATGAGATAAATGCGCATTTTTTTATCGCGCACCACATCGCCGCTCTTCGCACTTTTTTAATTCGCATTTTTTGGTAATAATTCGCTTATTTAATGGAATGCGATTTGGAGGCTGAAAAGTGCGATGTAGTGCGATTTGCGGCGAGGTGGTGCGATTTTATGACACAAAAAAGTGTGATTTCTTCCGCCGGTCATGTGCGAGTTTTGGACCAACCGGAGTGCGATTTACAAGACTGTCTCCGCATGACTAAGAACCCCCTAACCTATTGGCCCACCTCTGTCCCCTCCATTATGCATCACACCCCCTATATAAAGGGGCACTGGCGCCATTTCACTCTTTGATAGGAAGTAAGGAGCATGGAGAGGAGCAGTGGCAGTGTGAGCAGAGGAAGAGGTGTTGGTGGCAGAGTGAGGAGTGGCAGAGGGCTGAGTGCCTCAGAATATAGGCGTCATGGCAGTTCCCAGGGAAGCCTGCTACAACACTTAGGATTTTGAGATGAGCATCAAATACCACCTGAACGTTCAAAGATTGCCGCCCACGCCGATTGACATAGACGTATCCCCGCACGTGCGGTGCCCTATAGCTCCCAGCACGTGAGAGAATGCTGAGAGTCTATAGAAAGCCACCTTGTGGTCCTGCCACTCCAACTCAGAACCTGGGAATCTGATGTATGTCCGCCACAACTTCTTTAAAGCAAGTAACACTTGAGTAAAATGCTTAGAGAAAGTGGGCTGTGATACCCCCAAGGACCATGAGGTCACAGACTGAGTGGAGCCTGTGGCCAAATAGTAGAGGGTACACATTAATTTCTGCAGCCCAGACACTGCATAGTTGCCTCCCCCGAAAGGGTCCAAATCATCTCTCACCTGCTCATATAAGTCCAACAGGTTATTGCGGTTCAGCCTAAACATCCCCACAACCTGTTGATCCGAGAGGGAGTCTAGGTACAGCCGAGCACCATACATACGTGGGGTACGCAGTAGTCGGGGGGCTACCTGGATCTGGTGTGCAGCTTCCTCCCTCCTGCGCAGCTCCTCCAAATGGGCCACATCACAGATAAGCAACTCCAAAACTCTGCAAAATCTCCATGTCTGAAACCCTCACAGGTGTCCTTAATGATGTTGCGGTATATGTAGGGGTGTTTCTGAGTGAAAGTGAGTGCACCTGTGCTGAAATTAACCATTTGTGCACTTGACCAAAGTGAGTTCTGGGCCAAATCGCCCAACAGAACCTGGTCTGAAAAAAGTGTGATTATTAGACACCTTAAATGTGTGATTTGCGAAAACGCATCCCATTAAATAAGCGATTTGTATACTTTTCTGTACGAAAACATCTGGATGCGATAAAAATGCGATTTTTTCTCACACTTTTGGTCCGCATGAGTTATCGCACATAATATGCGATATCCGTAACTTAGCGCATCCTATTAAATAACGCCATAATATATAACAGTATAATGCTCTCCAGTAAAAAAAAAAAAAATGTAAACAAATTTATTAACAGGAAAACATAGACATGACATATGTTCTACAAATAATAATCGGTAAACAGTAAAATTATTTAATGATTTAAATTCCAGCATATGAGGTAAGGGAAAATACATTTCAAATGTTTAGAAAGGTGGGCCGTTACTGAACACTTCCAAATGATGAAAATATTTGTATACATATAATAACTGCTGTCTGTAGGAACTCCAATCATATTGGGATTACCCACAGAGCATGAAATACCCATTGACGCTTTAACACACCTATTTCTCTCCCTGCCACCAATCAGCACATACTTCCGGATAGGGGAGGGACGTAAAATGTGCTTTTATAAGCGGACTGCCTGGTCAGATGTCACCAATGTCACAGATGGATCTGGACGAGAAATTGGCCCAACTCGGATGTGTTTGAAACCTCATCCTACCCAATGCGTGTGGTCCAACTGCACTTCTCCATACCTCCCAACTTTAGGTTTCTTTGACTCGGAACCGTCATGCCAGAGGCAGTCACAAGGAGAAGTGGGTGTGGTCTTGTGTGAAGGGGCATGGCCCATGGGCAGCACAGACAGTGTAACGGTTAGCATTACTGCCTCACAGCACTGAGGTCATGGGTTCAATTTCCACTACAGCCCTAACTGTGCAGAGTTTGTATATTCTCCCCGTGCTTGTGTGGGTTTCCTCCGGGTACTCCGGTTTCCTCCCACAATCCAAAAATATACAGATAGGTTAAGTGTCTCCCAATAATTTAGCCCTAGAATGTCTGTGTACATGTGGTGGGGAACATAGATGGTAAGCTCCACTGGGGCAGGGACTGATGTGACTGTTCAAATATTCTCTGAACAGCGCTGTGGAATATGTGTGCACTATAAGGTTATATACTTGACCATCATATACCATTCCTATCTAATCACATCCCCTCTGTACTGTCCACACATATCCACTCTCTTTCTTATTCACATTTTCCATCCTCCTGACCCCTGGCCAAACTGCTGGGTCACCGTATCATACAGCACACCAGGAACCTTTGCATTCTGGTGGAACGAATTCCTATTTCCCTATAGATTGTAAGCTTGCGAGCAGGGCCCTCCTACCTATGACCGTCTGTAAATACCCAATTTGTTGTATCACTCTCTCCTATTGTAAAGCGCAACGGAGTATGCTGCGCTATATAAGAAACGGTTAATAAATAATAAAATATACAGTAAATAACTGATAATAAATAAATGAATACATCAGCTTCTAGTATTGAACATGCATTAGACAGATAAAATGTATTTTTCCTATTTAGTAACCATGTTAGGAAACCATTGAAATAAGTCTAGATTTGTGTACTGTTCTTATTCCCCATTGTATAAAAATGTGCCATCAAGCTGAGAGTATTCAACATATTGCAAAACAAGATCAATAAGGCATCAGATACTACCCCAACATGACCCCTTCCTCCCAAGCTATGCGGCATGTCTCTCAGTGTATGTAAGACTGCATACCCTTGCTGGGATATTATTTAGACACTGTGTGATACTTGTATCATATTTGTTTTGAAACAAATTACTCTGTACTCTAGTTACAGTCACTGTCTCCATGGCCTATTATACTACAGAGGTTCTTGTCATCTGATCTCCTTATTCTGAAGCTCCCGTATTCGTGGGGTTTACCTTTGAATATTTCACCTTAGCAAACAATCAGATTCATTCATTTACAGTATCTAGTGTAGTGTTTCTCAGCCTTCGCTCCCCACGGCACACTAATAGTCATGGTTTTACGGCATATGTGCAGATGATTAAATAACAATAACCACAGCATTTATTATTTCGCCTGTGCTCATTATAACCTGGACTGTTATAGGGAAATTTACTAAGATTGAATGGGTGGAAATGTACCCGTATTTATACCCATTTTCACTCGGGAATCAGCTGATTTAGAAAAGGAAATATTTGACCGGTTTTGCTCATTTACAAATCAAAGTCACAGCCAAAAACACACGTACGGATCAGTTAGGGATGGCAATCCCGGGCCATTTTTGTAATCCCGGGATTCGGGATTGAAAAAATGTCAATGCCGGGATTCCTGGGATTGAGTTATTGAATATTTTGATAACATAAAAATCAGTTACTGCAGTGCAGGGTCACTCCAGCTCTCCTCTGTCCATGCTCCTCACCACTGCCATGTGACAAATTCAGTGGTGGCCTGGCTCTGTGGTGGGTCATTTGGTCTACAGCATGATGGCCAACAGTCATAAGGTCGACACCATTAGGTCAACATGGGAAAAGGTCGACATGGGTCTAGGTCAACATAGGAAAAGGTCTACATGGTTCTAGGTTGAAATGTCATTAGTTCGACAGGTCGTTAGTTCGACAGATCATTAGTTCGACAATGTCTAGGTTGATAGTCAAAACGTCGACACAGGGTTTTTCACTGTTTTTTGCACCAACATGTACCAATAGGTAGTATTTCATGCCCTACCATCCACTAGGGCGTGTTGGGAGAATAAAATAGTGTGCTGAGCGCAGGGAGGCACCGTGCCCGACGCTTTGCGAGCGATGCGAGGGGATGCGGTGCGCTTGAAACTGTGTCCATGTCGACTGTGTTGACATTCAGGTAAAAAAACAGTGAAAAACCCCATGTCGACCTTTTGACTGTCGACATAGACATTGTCGAACTAATGACCTGTCGAACTAATGACCTGTCGAACTAATGACCTTTCGACCTAGAACCATGTTGACCTTTTCCCATGTCGACCTAGACCCATGTCGACCTAATGGTGTCGACCTTATGACTGTTGACCATCATGCTGTAGACCAAATGATCCCAACCCAGTGGTGGCACCGCTGCCCCTCAACAGCCTCTCATGGAGGACCTCTGGCCCGCTTCACAGCTCGTCAGGGAGACCCTCCAGCTGGCCCGTACACCAGGCATTCAGGATGGCCCTCCAGACCGCTCAGCTCACTAGCCTTCATGGCCCCACTCCAGGGGCGGGCTGGGCCGGGGGGCAGGGTGCCATGTGCCCCCCGGGCTGCTCAATCTAATGTGTGCGGGCCGCCTGTTTGTTTCTGAGGCTGCTGCTGCAGCCACGGCTAACCAGTCTCCGACTGGTCTTCGGAAACATGGCCGCCGGCCTCCAGCACTGAGGACGTCTAGTGCAGGAGGCCGCTACAGAGAGTGGCTGTGGACTCTGAGGAGCTCAGACCTCTGTGGCTGCCAGCAGCTGCTGCGCCTGTCACACTGCATTACAGGCAGCAGCGTGGACAGCACAGAGGATCCCTCCCTGCTCCTGGTCAGCGTCCCTGTAGGGATCGGAAAAGGGGCGGGGCTAGCGTCCGGAGGGGGCGGAGCTACACGACTGTGAAGGAGATGATGAGCTGCCAGTCTGAAGTGCCCTGAACCAGGTATGTAAAATGTGAGTGTACTTTAACTGGTGTGGGCATGTGTACAAGCAGCGCTACTAGTGTCGGCAAGTGGAGTGGGCATGAGTACAAGCAGCGATACTAGTGTCGGCAACTGGTGTGGACATATGTACAGGCAGCGTTACTAGTGTCGGCAACTGGTGTGAGCATATGTATAATCAGCGCTACTAGTGTCGGCAACTGGTGTGGGCATGTGTACATGCAGCGCTACTAGCGCTGGCAACTGGTGTGTCACATGTATAATCAGCGCTACTAGTGTCAGCAACTGGTGTGGACATATGTACAGGCAGCGTTACTAGTGTCGGCAACTGGTGTGGGCATTTGTGCAAGCAGCGCTACTAGTGTCGGCAACTGGTGTGGGCATTTGTACAGGCAGTGTTACTAGTGTCGGCAACTGGTGTGGACATATGTACAAGCAGCTTTACTAGTGTCGGCAACTGGTGTGGACATATGTACAGGCAGCGTTACTAGTGTCGGCAACTGGTGTCGACATATGTACAAGCAGCGCTACTAGTGTCGGCAACTGGTGTGGGCATATGTACAAGCAGCGCTACTAGTGTCGGCAACTGCTGTGGGCATATGTATAATCAGCGCTACTAGTGTCGGCAACTGGTGTGGGCATGTGTACATGCAGCGCTACTAGTGTCGGCAACTGGTGTGGACATATGTTCAGGCAGCGCTACTAGTGTCGGCAACTGGTGTGGGCATATGTATAATCAGCGCTACTAGTGTCGGCAACTGGTGTGGGCATATGTACAGGCAGCGCTACTAGTGTCGGCATCTGGTGTGGAAATATGTATAATCAGCGCTACTAGTGTCGGCAACTGGTGTGGGCATATGTACAGGCAGCGCTACTAGTGTCGGCATCTGGTGTGGAAATATGTATAATCAGCGCTACTAGTGTCGGCAACTGGTGTGGACATATGTACAAGCAGCGCTACTAGCGTCGTCAACTGGTGTGGGCATATGTACAGGCAGTGCTACTAGCGTCGGCAACTGGTGTGGGCATATGTATAATCAGCGCTACTAGTGTCGTCAACTGGTGTGGGCATATGTACAGGCAGCTTTACTAGTGTCGGCAACTGGTGTGGGCATATGTATAATCAGTGCTACTAGTGTCGGCAACTGGTGTGGACATATGTACAGGCAGCGTTACTAGTGTCGGCAACTGGTGGGGGCATATGTATAGGCAGCACTACTGCTGTTGCGTCTGGTGTCGGTGTGGGTGTTACGTATAAGCAGCACTACTACTGTCAGAAACTGGTGCGGTTGTTATGTATAGGCAACGCTACTATTGTCGGCAACTGGTGTGGGTGTTACGTATAAGCAGTGCTACTACTGTCAGCAACTGGTGTGGGCATTATGTATAAGTTGTGATACTACTACTGTCGGCAACTGATGTGGACGTTACAGATAGCGCAGGGCTTGTCTTTGCTGGGGATGGCGGAGGACTCGCCACCCGCCATCCCCCGCCCCGCGCCATCTGTATGTCGGAAGGGGACGCGCGTGCACGAGGTGCACGCGCGTCCCGTTCCGACGGAGCTTTTGCCCGGGTCCCCGCCGGCTTCCCCGGGTCCCCGCCGGTCCACACCGCCCCCCCGCAGCCCCCCGCAGCCCTGCCCGTCTCCCTGAAGCTGGAGACGGGCAGGACTGCACCCGCCGCGCCGCCTCGCCGCCCGGCTATTGAGACGCTCGTGCGTGGGAGACGCACGAGCGTCTCATTCAGCCAGAGCGCCAGATTGCTGGCGGATCGCCAGGGACACGGTCCTGGCGCTCCGCCAGCAATAATAAGCCCTGCTCCATCTGTATGTACAATATAAGTTGCGCTGCTACTGTTGGTAACTGTGTGCGATATATATATATATATATATATATATATATATATATATATACTAGGTGATTCATCGCACCCTACGGGCGCTCTTCACACCGTCGTTAGGGGCTGGGCCCTCTTAACTTGGGAAGGTATTTATTGGGAGGGTGAGGGTCGGGTGCTTGGGGGGCGTTTTGGATGGGGGAGCAGTGGGTTCGGGGATACTGTGTGTAGTCGAGTTGCAGTTGCGGTTTTGGGCTGTGTGGGGGGTGTGGTTTAGGGAGGTGCTGGGCGGCATGTGGGTGTTGTGGGTGTGGAAGGAGCAGGTGTGTGGGTGCTGTAGTTGGGTTGGGGATGGATAGCGGGTGGGTGCCGCCGCTGTTGGTGGGGCGGGCACTGGGATGGTGTGGGTGAGTGATGTTTGTGCGTGATGTGGATGGAGGAGAGGCTGGTGTGCTATGGGGGGGGGGTGGTGTGGGTGTACTGCGGGTGGTGGAGGTGTACACCCACACCAAACCATGTTTTGCAAGTGGGTGCTGGAGGGGTGGGTGTGGTGGTATTGCAGGTGGGTGTGGTGGTGGCGGGGGTGTGGGTGGGGTGCTAGGGTGACATGGGTGGGGGAGGGTGTTTGTGGGTGGAGTGGGTTGGGTAGTTGCAGATGTGGGGATACTGGGTGTTTGGAGTTAAACATGCAGGGGATTTCTGTTTGGGTGGTGTGGGTTTGTGAGGTGCGGGTGTGCATGGGTTGAGTAATGGGCAGTTGTGGCGGTGCTGTAGGTGCGGGGGGATGGGTGCTTTGGTACCGTGGATGGGGGTTTTGCGTGCACAATTATGCTTGGGATGCTGCCGTGGGTAATCGAGGAGAGGCGGAGGGCACTGGCGGTAGATTGCTGGGGGGGGGGGGGGGGGGAATCTGCTGGGGGATGTGAGGTGGGGTAGTGGGAAGAGTAGGGGGTGGGGGGGGCAGCTGGGGATTGAGCTGGGGGATTGAGGAGGTGGGCAGGGGACTGTGGCAGGAGGGGTGGGTGGATTAGGGTGCGGCTGTGGATGCTGTGGGGGTACTGCTCATAGGGAACCTGGGGGGTTGAGGAGGTGCGCTGGTGACCCTTATGGAAGATTGCAGGGGGAGAGGGGCTGTGGCACCTGCTGGGGGATTGAGGAGGTGCCCTATGAACACTGGGGAGAGTTGTTATTTGGGGGTGGGCATGAGTAGGTGCTCTGGTGACACAGCGGGTAGACCAAAGGGGGGGGGGTTGGCGGGGTGGCTGGGGATGCTGCTGGGGGATGAATGGGGGTTGAGGCACCTGTGGGGGGAATGAGGTGTGCTGTTAACAGTGCCAGGAGAGCGCAGGGGTGGGGTGGCAGTGCGGATGGGGATTGAGGAGGGGCTGGGGACCTTGGCAGGTGGGTGGCTGTGGACCCTGTCGGGGGAATGAGGAGTGGTGCTGGGGACACTGGTGGGAGAGGGTAGAGGGTGGTGGAGTGGTTGTGGTGGGTGGGCCCTGACAGGACACTGCCATGCACAGATATACAGTAGCAGACTGCTCCCCCAGGCTGTGGCTGTACCTGTACTTCTGGTCCAGCCATGGCCGTGCTAGGTTCCTAAGCATCCAAGGCAAATGGTTCCCCCCCCAGAGAGATAGGAGGGAGAGATACTGTAGAGAGGAGGGAGCGAGAGAGGGAGGGGAGCGGAGGAAGAGGGGAGAGGTAGCAGAGGTGCAGAAGTCAAGGAAAGGGGGAGCAGAGGAGAGTAGAAGAAGGAGGGAGAACGGAGGATATGGAGAGGGGGAGAGTAGGAGGAGGAGTGGAGGGGAGAGAGGTGAAAAAGAAGGGAGGAGGAGGGAGATCAGGGGGGAGAAGAAGGAGGCTTGGGTGGAGGAGATGGAAAGAGGGAGAGCAGGAATCCTGTCAATATGTGATAAAGGTACCTGTTATCCATTGGTGGTATAGTGGCCAGTGTTCTGTGCGTTGGTGCTGGCCTGGTGTTGGTGGACAGGCAGGTTAGAAAGGAGTGGGCGGTTAGATTCCGCGGCGGCCGGTGGTGGCAGTCATCAGCGACAGTACATTTGCGGCAGGAGGGGGTGCCAGGCAGTGGGCGCAGGGTAAAGGCGCCTGTGCGGGGATGAGCGCAGCGTGGCAGTAGGAGGCAGCGGGCGCACGGTCTCTCTGCACTGTCTGTGCGGAGCGTGGTTCCCGCGAGACTTGGATTGTGCTGCCGTCAAAGTCTGTGGCCGCAGCGCGAGATGCAGCGAGACTGCCAGGAGCACAGGTGCCGGGGCAGAGGGAGCGTGTATGTGTATTATGTTGGGATTGTAGGTGTGCTTTATTGCGGGGGTTAGGTGGGTGTTATTGCTGTGTGTGTAGTGCAGGGGCAATCTCTCATATATTTGGCTATACTATTTGGTGTGCGTCTATAAGGCTGGGTGGGGGGTAGAGTTTCATGTGTGACCCCGCCCAGCGTTATAGACACACTCTGAGGATGATTGACAGATGTAGCCAAATATATAAGAGATCCCTGGGCCATTATGTAGTCATATGCAGGTGTACTCGGGGCATTGCGTGGAGCATAATGTGTGTCATAATATCATATGGGCATTATGGTGTGCGGCATATTGTGTAAGGGGCATTACGCTGTGTGGCATAATACATAATGGGCATTACTGTGTGTGGTATAATGTGTTATGGGCATTACGATGTTATTAGTACTTTTATAGGGCCACGCCTCTTCCTCATGAAGTATCGCTCCTACATTTTGCCGCGCGCCTTCGGCGCGCACTCTCCTATTTTTAGTATGGTGGTGGGGCAAGCACCAAATTCCTTTCTGCCACAGGGTACCAAAGTGACTAGTAATGCCACTGGTTCTGGCATAACTAGCCAGGGGGAGCATCCTGTGGGGCTCCTGATATTATACAGGGAAGCAGCCTGTGGTGTCCTATTATTATTATTTTTTTTTATTAATACATATAAGAAAAACCTCCATTTAACGATACGCTGTTACTTATGGGCCGGTGCTCTGGACTTGCCCCCCAGGCTAAAAGTTGCCAGCCAGCCCCTGCCCCACTCCATCGGCTCTGCAGCCCCATCAGGGAGGCCCTCTGGCCGGTCCACTCACCAGGCGTTCAGGGAGGCCCCGGGGAGGGACTGCTCAGCTCACCAGTCCCTTTGGTCTCTCTCTGGCCTGCTCGGCAACACTTCAAGGTCCTCGTGTCCCGACTCCAGCCCGTCTGTGCCGCCGCTACATCTCAGCTGCAGCAGCTGCATGCCAGCCGAATCCTCCTCTGCACTAAAATTGGTGGGCGGGCACGGCTAAGGGGCGGACTGGCATGGTGCTGCATTGTGTGACCTCTGAAGTAACACAGTGTGCAGCATGCTCAGCCGTGCAGCCAGGCAGCATGTAAAGCTGCGACTTGCCCAGCAAAGCTGGGGCGACGGCTGCAATTTGGTAAAGTAAGACATGGCAGCCTCATAATCCCGAAATCAAATCCTGCCACCTTTGGCCTTAAATCCCGGGATTCCAACGATCCTGATCCCGGGATTCGCCACACTAGAATCAATAGACTATCAGCCAAACTTAGCAGGACTTTACCATAGGCAGAGGACACATTGCAAATTTACAATTATTCAGATGAGCAAAGCCTCCCCAGCACACAGGAACTTGGATAACCACAAGTACCATCATGCAGGGTATTAAAAGGCCCGCTGGGAGTTGTAGTTCTACAGCTGAACCAATATTAAAATAAAAATGCAGACACACACATTGCGAAAGAAAAATTGTATTAACATATATGCGCACACACACATACATGTTGACACACTTACTCAGCTATGTTGACACATAAATCAGTCCAATTGTCCAGTACTTATCCATGGGGTACCTGTGGGAAAAAAATACTACCTAAATCCAGTGTAGATCGATCCTCTTCTTTCCACGTGGACATACAAAGGGTTAAAAAAAATTGCAAAACTTCCATCACCAGTTGGACTAAATGACGGGGATTCCACTGACTTTTGTCAATGGGAATTCTCTCAGCCAATCACCTGCAAGCTCCAGAGGAACTCTGTAAGTGATTGGCTAGCTGTGTCCCATAGAACTCAATGTTATTTTCATAACATTGAGTCCTATGTTGGGACCCAGCAAACTTATGCCCCTTTCCCACTGCAGCTAAAAAACGGTAAATTGCCGATTTTCAGCGCAATTTACCGTTTTAAGGCTGCAGTGGGAAAGTGCCAGAGTTGAAATACCGTTTATAGTTAAATGGTATTTCAACCCGTTTTTAAAGCAGAGTCCTACACGTTAAAATAACATTTAAGAGGCAGTGGGAATGCCTCTTAAACGTTATTTAGCCTCCAGGCAGTCCCAGTCCCTGATGAGAACTAGTAGTTCTCACTTTGTGCATGTGTAATGAGTGCATGTGCATAAAAATGAGCCGCTCCTTACATATGCGCATATGTAATGAGCGGCTCATTATTCTGCACATGCACTCATTACATATGCGCAAAGTGAGAACTACTAGTTCTCATCAGGGACTGGGACTGCCTGTACCCTGCATGGACCCCCGCTGCCACCCCACTGCCCTGCATCCCCGTGCAGGTAAGTACAAGGGGAGGGGAGGTGGGGGCACAGGGCAGGTACGGGGGGGTTAGGCACTCTTTACACTTGGGGGGGAGGGATTAGGCACTCTTTACACTGGGGGGGGGGGGGGGTTAGGCACTCTACATTTTACACGGTTCACTGCAATGGGAATGGTACTTAAATGGTATTTAAAATGGTAATCTGCTGCAGTGGGAATGCTAATACCGTTTTAAATACCATTTAAGATTACCAGTACTTTAAACTGGTCTGCAGTGGGAAAGCAGCATTAATTGAAGGTAATTCATCTGTTATTGTTTTGCGGTTGGGGAGGAGGGTATTGGCTTAGTGCCTGGAGTCAGAATGACTCTGCAAAGGCCCATGGGAGGAGGAGTTTCTGCTGCTGGGCATGTGCAGCAGCACTCCTCCAGTACTATAGGCCATTTTTGTTAGGGGCAGCCAAGACTATCTAGCAACGCTACTGTGTATAGACAAATCAGCTCATAAGTGCAGGGGTAGAGCCATTGCCTGCGGTGCAGACCATTGAATGCCACATTGATGGCCACTGTTGGCAGTCAGCTCTGGCAGCAGCATGACTCTGTGGGAAAAACAGTTCGGCTGTAAACCCTAATACCCCTTTCACACTGCAGCTCTTAACCGGTATATTGCCGATTTTTTAGCCTTTTAAAACGGTTAGCGCTGCAGTGTGAAAGCACCAGTCTGCATTTACCGGTTACAAATAACCGGTACTTGCACATGGGTAAAAAGCAGAGTCCTACACGGTTCAAAGCCGTTTTTTATGCAGTGTGAACGGCTCTGAACCGGTATATAGGACTCAGGCAGTAGCTATGAGAGCGCAGTGCATACGTAATGAGCCGCTCACTACATATGCGCATATGTAATGAGCCGCTCATTACATATGCACTATGCTGTCTTATAAGTACTATCTGTCCTGCTTTCACACTGCAAACCTGCTTGAGACCCGGTATTTATGTGCGGTGTGAAAGGGGTTTAAAACGGTAACATACCGTTTTAAATACCGTTTCAAAATACCGGGTCTCAAACGTTTAGGCAATGTGAAAGCAGCATCAGTTAAGGCACACTAACCTATTGGTAAAATTAACAATCACAGGATATTCCTGCACGTTAAACCCCAGAGGGTGACTCTTACCGCATGCTCCTGAAGCACAGAAGAAAAGTCGACGTCTAGTCGTTAACACCCAGGGTAAACACTGCTAATTGATTTGGTTGTTGTGGGTTCCCCTCTTTGGTTTCATTAGATCAGGCATGTCCAAACTACGGCCCTCCAGATGTTCTGAAACTACATACCCCAGCATGCCTTGCTATAGTTTTAGCATTTCCTAATAGTAAAACTATGGCAAAGCATGATGGTACTTGTAGTTTCACAACAGCTGGAGGGCCGTAGTTTGGACATGCCTGCATTAGATACTTTATATGCATTACAAATACTACTAAAGGCACAAGTATTGTTAACATTATAAACAGCATCATCTATAAATATGTGTAGTGTCCGTGAGTCTCTGAAACACTGTCATCTGCTGGCAGAGAGTGAAACTACATCTTATCTTTACACTTGGGGGGGAGGGATTAGGCACTCTTTACACTGGGGGGGGGGGGGGGGGGGGGTTAGGCACTCTACATTTTACACGGTTCACTGCAATGGGAATGGTACTTAAATGGTATTTAAAATGGTAATCTGCTGCAGTGGGAATGCTAATACCGTTTTAAATACCATTTAAGATTACCAGTACTTTAAACTGGTCTGCAGTGGGAAAGCAGCATTAATTGAAGGTAATTCATCTGTTATTGTTTTGCGGTTGGGGAGGAGGGTATTGGCTTAGTGCCTGGAGTCAGAATGACTCTGCAAAGGCCCATGGGAGGAGGAGTTTCTGCTGCTGGGCATGTGCAGCAGCACTCCTCCAGTACTATAGGCCATTTTTGTTAGGGGCAGCCAAGACTATCTAGCAACGCTACTGTGTATAGACAAATCAGCTCATAAGTGCAGGGGTAGAGCCATTGCCTGCGGTGCAGACCATTGAATGCCACATTGATGGCCACTGTTGGCAGTCAGCTCTGGCAGCAGCATGACTCTGTGGGAAAAACAGTTCGGCTGTAAACCCTAATACCCCTTTCACACTGCAGCTCTTAACCGGTATATTGCCGATTTTTTAGCCTTTTAAAACGGTTAGCGCTGCAGTGTGAAAGCACCAGTCTGCATTTACCGGTTACAAATAACCGGTACTTGCACATGGGTAAAAAGCAGAGTCCTACACGGTTCAAAGCCGTTTTTTATGCAGTGTGAACGGCTCTGAACCGGTATATAGGACTCAGGCAGTAGCTATGAGAGCGCAGTGCATACGTAATGAGCCGCTCACTACATATGCGCATATGTAATGAGCCGCTCATTACATATGCACTATGCTGTCTTATAAGTACTATCTGTCCTGCTTTCACACTGCAAACCTGCTTGAGACCCGGTATTTATGTGCGGTGTGAAAGGGGTTTAAAACGGTAACATACCGTTTTAAATACCGTTTCAAAATACCGGGTCTCAAACGTTTAGGCAATGTGAAAGCAGCATCAGTTAAGGCACACTAACCTATTGGTAAAATTAACAATCACAGGATATTCCTGCACGTTAAACCCCAGAGGGTGACTCTTACCGCATGCTCCTGAAGCACAGAAGAAAAGTCGACGTCTAGTCGTTAACACCCAGGGTAAACACTGCTAATTGATTTGGTTGTTGTGGGTTCCCCTCTTTGGTTTCATTAGATCAGGCATGTCCAAACTACGGCCCTCCAGATGTTCTGAAACTACATACCCCAGCATGCCTTGCTATAGTTTTAGCATTTCCTAATAGTAAAACTATGGCAAAGCATGATGGTACTTGTAGTTTCACAACAGCTGGAGGGCCGTAGTTTGGACATGCCTGCATTAGATACTTTATATGCATTACAAATACTACTAAAGGCACAAGTATTGTTAACATTATAAACAGCATCATCTATAAATATGTGTAGTGTCCGTGAGTCTCTGAAACACTGTCATCTGCTGGCAGAGAGTGAAACTACATCTTATCTCACACATGCACAAGCACAGAAGTTAGCAGACTAGCTCTCGAAGCTTTTGCTTTGAGCATGTGTACTAGTTTATTTATATAAAGCCATCTTCTTCATGAACCGTGTATACAGTTGGAATTACATATTCATGGAGAAGAGCTTTATTTTGTTTTGTACAAGATATTTATTTATACAGAAGACAAATGATTTACAGTTTATTACTGGTTGATAAATTGGGTTCTTATGTTATAAGATGGATTGTTTGTTGCTTATTTATCTTCTTCTGTTACTGTATAATAAAACATTCACTACACAGACACAAGACAAGATACTAGTGGGATATACAATAGGTGTCAGGCAGTGAAGAGAGTGGAGGAGTTATAGTAACCAATCACATTTAAGGTATTTTTTAAGTACATTCTACAAAATGATAAGTTTGGTTTTCAGTTCTTGATACATGATCTCCCACTGTAGAAAGGTAAACTTCTATGCCAGACTTGCCTACTTTCACCTCTCCGGGAGATGCTTGGAGAGGAAACACGTCAGGGGGGCGGGAGCAAGGCTGCCATCACTTGGCCCCGCCCCCACGCAGGAAAACTCTGTGATTAAAATATGCGAAATGCCGCGATCGCGGCATTTTAGCCCCGCCCCCTCTCCGCGGACCCGCGATTTCTGGTAATTAAACCAGCGGGCATGGGGGAAGCGGGGGCAATTACAAGAATGCGGGAGACTTGCCCACCTTCCCGGGGGGCCGGGAGGCGGACCCGATTCCCGGGAGGCTCCCGGCCATTCCGGGAGGGTAGGCAAGCCTGTTCTATCCCCATACACAGAGTTTACTGGAAAGGTTTGGGGGATGGTTGCTGCAGATGCACAGGGGATTTTTAAATTTCCCTGAATTTGCCCCAAAACCCAGCAGTTTAAAATGTAAGAGGTTCTTTTATACTTTATACCCCTTTCAGATCGCACCTCGGACCAGGGTTATTGCCAGGTTGCTGACATAAGGACCTGGTGTCGAGGTGCTGTGTGAAAGCACTACAGCTTATAACAGTGATGGCTAACCTTGACACTCCAGCTGTTGTTGAACTACACATCCCAGCATGCCCTGCTACAGTTTTACTATTTGGCCATGCTAAAACTGATGCAGGGCATGCTCCAATAGTGCAGTGCCATATACACATATGCCCCCAATAGTGCCAGAAACACATATGCTCCCACGGTGTCGGGTATGCCCCCACGGTGCCAGAAAGCTGGTATGCCCCCACAGTGCCACAAACTGCTATGCCCCCACAGTGCCACAAACTGCTATGCCCCCACAGTGCAACAATCTGCTATGCCCCCACAGTGCTAATTTCCCAGCAGCAGCACTCACCGTTGTTTCCGCTGCTGCCGGGTGGGGAGAGGACAGTCTGGCGTCACCCTGCAGTCCTGTCATGTCACCGAGGGGAGGAGAGCACAGCACACTGTGCGTCTCCTAGTCCTTCCCCCCCTCACTTCCCTGTGACTAGGCCGTCCGCCAATCAGAGCTCGCAGGCCGGCTCCTGATTGGCTGCCGGCCTGCGAGCTCTGATTGGCGGACAGCCCAGTCACAAGGATGCACAGTGAGGGATAGGAGAGATGCGCGATGCGCGCTCTCCTCCCCTCAGAGGGAGAAGGGAACCGGCAGCGGGTAATGGAGGGATGGGGGACGGGGACAGGCGGCAGGCAGCTGAGTGTGAGCAGGAGCCGCACCTTAACAGGGGGAGAGCCGCGGGTTGGCCACCCCTGATGTAAACGTAGAAAAATGTCATAAGTGTGTAAAATAGGAATGCAATTGTAATAGTTATGATTTATGGTCAACCCTGTGGCAGTTGGTGTCTATCTGGTATTTATCATGCTGTCATGATGATGGGCCTATTTTATGTGGAGGCCTGGTGCTATAGCCCCATCCGCCGCATTGTTAATCTGGCCCTGCTCTTACTAGCCTATTCTGTATGTACAGTAGCCAGAACATTGACATTAACATATAGGGATTCCCCAAATTAATTCCCGAGTGCATTTTGGGGCATACTTGCCTACTTTTGAAAGCTAGTTTCAGGGAGATAATAGTTGGTAGTAGAATTTTGCACAAAGCCCCATTGAAGGGGCATGTCATACTCCCAAAGGGCGTGTCTAGTTCCATATATGGAGAGATTGTGAAAAGAGATTGTGAACGTGGCACCTAGAAGCGTGGGTGTGTACTGCAACATCTGTGAGGAATCTTTTAAAATTACTTACATCCAAATGTAGATTATCCTCAGAGCAGTCAGTAAGAGCTACTATACTTGGTAAAGTGCTGGGAAATGGTGCTGATGATTCACTGTAAATGTATCTGTCTCTCATTCCTTTTTTCCCCCAAAATGTAACAGTGTGATGTGGGCTAGGAGAAATGAGGGAGATTGCTAGACTAATGAGGGAGAGAGGGAGATTGCTGCTATTTCAAGCAGAATGCAGGAGAGTAGGCAACTATGTTTTGGGGGTACAAATATAATGTAAGTATTAGTAAAATCTAGCCGCAAGACTTTTTTATTTATATCTTAATAACCTTTATTTCTAAGGGGCCACTAAGGGTCTGCAGTGGCTCTTGGATACCTAAATGCATCAGGTATATGCTAAAATACATCCAGAGCAGTAGCACAAGAAATAGCAGTAGCCAATACATCTAAGCAGGAGTGGACAATGTAGGCCACTTAGCTTCCAGAAAGGAGGTAATATAAAGTATACAGGTACAACGAATCATAGTTATTAGTTTGATACACAGTACTGCATATGTCAGGACTGCCATGTAGTTTATCTGGCCTGCAGTACCTCCAGGTGCTGCTGTGTGTTCCGGCCTGCAGTACCTCTGTGCTGCCAGAGGTGCTGGATTCTGAAGAGCAGTCCCAGTTTATACTCCAGAACTGATTGCTCTCAGTTACCATTTCCCAGCTGGAGCACGAGTAGGTTTGTGAGCCAGTCTGCATGTGCTGTTACATGGGGTTTTTCACTTTTTTTTTTAGCTGACGTGCCAACATGCAGTATTTTATGCCCTACCATCAGGGCACCGGAGCGCCCCAGGCGAGTCGGGGTGGGGGCGCCCCGGTGCGGGGGGGGGGGGAAGGTTGGTACCTGTGTAAAAAAACTTCCGTCCCCGGCGTCCCTGCTGAGTGCTGGTGCGTGCAGGGGTGTCCGTGCCGCCGGGGGAGCCTGCGGCGCTGTTATTGTGTATAAGCTTGTCGCGCCCGGCGGGGTCCCTACAGTGAATAGAAAATAACTAGCGCTTCCCGCGCCGCCGCGCACATAACGCTAGTGTCACGGCCTGCCACAGGGGGACGCTGGTGCAGCAGGGCATACCTGTGAGGGCGCTCTGGAGGGGTCCCACTGGTGGAGGTGCAGGGTGCTGGCGCTGGTCCTGTGTGGCTGGGCGATCTTCCAGCATGCTGACAAGGTCTGGGCTGTTTAGAGCCAGGAATAGCTCTCTGAGCACTGGACTCCTGCAGCGCCATCTTGGTTATGGGCAAACAGCCCATTTTGCCCTTACTTCGGTCCAGGAAGTCCCACTCAGATGGGAACCGCCCTAAGGGGTATTTAGGAGGAAGGCCTGGTACAGGAAGTTGCCAGTGCAACGTCTCCACAGTCTAGTACTGTGGCCACTAGTTCTCTGTGCTCCGTTACTATTTCAAACAGCTATTGGATTCCAGCACAACTACCGGTTCAGCTACCAGCTTCTGCTGAAGTCCTGTCTGCCAGTATAATCCAGCCTGCCTATTCCGCACTCCAGGTGGTCCTCCAAGCCTCTGCATTCCGGTATTACCCTCCGCCAAAGTGCCTACCCTCGTGTCGGCGACGCTGACATACTTGCAAGTGAACTTCCTGCTGCTGTCACAGTTTACCATCAATAAACCCATTCATGCAACAGCCGCTCATTCGTCCAGCACGTTTATTATACAGAGGTCCAGGCACTCCTGAAATTCCCGTGTCCGTACCGGGTCCACAAATTTCCCCAGGCGTGACAGTTTGCACTGGCCAGATGGATTCGGGAACCGGCCAGGGAACAAGTCCGGAGATATTGCATGGCATCGCCTCCCGATTGGAAGGATTAGAGGGGTCCCAGCAGCGGTTGGCCCAATGCCTGCAGGAAATCTCAGCCCGCCAAGACACCATCCAGGCCTCCTTAGTGAACATGGCTGCAGTCCGCCGGTCCGAACCTCCGAGCCCTCCAACTGCTTCCGCCCCAGCTGTGGTGTCTCCATCTTCACTCCGTCTTTCCACTCCCAATAAGTATGATGGTACTCCTAAGCTGTGCCGTGGATTCATCAATCAGTGCGACATCCATTTCACCCTCCAGCCCTTCAACTTCCCGACTCAGAAAGCAAAAGTTGCATATATTGTATCCTTGCTCACTGGACCCGCACTGGAATGGGTCTCTCCCCTATGGGAACGGGAAGATCCTCTCCTAGATGACTATTCCGAGTTCCTTGATACGTTTAAGAGGATCTTTGATGAGCCGGGTCGTTCTACCTCTGCCTCGATGGAGATCATGCGCCTTCGTCAAGGGAATAGGCCTCTCGGCCAATATATTTGTCACGGTCTCAGGTACATCACGCTGGTCACCAGGCCGGGGATTGGCTAGACCTGACACAGGGGTGCGGAGTCTTACCATGCCATAGGTGTTCACCAGTGACCCCTCCAGTTGGGATTTGGGCTTTGCTGCTATGGACATGCCGGTCGCGGTCCCCTGAGCAGGTTCCCCATGTGGCACTGGTAACCCCTTGGAAACAGGTAGCGTGGATTCAGGATTATGCGTAGTCATCTTAGCCGGGTCGTAAACTGGTATGTCACGGAGCACAGTACACAAGGATCAGACAGGAGAATAGTCAGAAGGCAAGCCGAGGTCGTCCACTGGTAATCACTGGGTACGGTACACGAGGATCAGGCAGGAGAGTGGTCAGGAGGCAGGCTGAGGTCATACACAGGTAACCCACGATTCACGGTACACAGGGATTAAGCCGAAGGATAGTCAGGAAGCAAGCCGAAGTCAGTATCTGGTGATCAGGAATACAGTGAAGTACAAGGGACGCTGGAGCAGGTTGTGAGCCTATACTCTGGCAGCTTCTGTCTGCCAGAGACTGCCTTTTTATAGGAAGCACAGGGAGCTAATTACTCACAGGTGCCCTAATCAATGAAGGCTGAGCATGGTCAGTTCACACTGAACTCTCCTGCAGGAGAGAGTTACCAGGTGTTGCAACTAATCAGCAGAGCTCAGATCACACAGACTTTCCTGCAGCATGGAGTGGATCAGAAGCTGAAATCAGCATGCAGATTTTAACCACACAGAGCTGTCAGCAGCAATAGACAGAGCCAGCAGGATTTTGCACGCAGGTAACACTGAATACTACATATTGTGACATTACCCCCCCCTCTAGGGGTGGGCTCCGAACACCCCACAAGGAAATTTTCAAGGTCGTCTGCGGTGCTTCTTCCTTTTGGAAGACTGTTTGGATTTTGTTGACTGATGTGTGACCTTTGGCTCTACAAAACGGGCAGTAGATAATATTGGACGTCCCAGAAAAGGAGTGACATCATGATCCGAGCCGCACTCTGAACTTGAATCCTGGTCCATGGTCCGTGTAGGGAGTTCATGAGGATCCACCATCAACCTGGAAGAACCTACACATATAACTCCACCTCTTAAATTCAAGGAATCGGGTCTCAAAAAAATTTTTGGAGATGCTCTGGGAATTTTAGAATGAAGTCTAGCTGACTCACCACTCTGACTGACCTCAGGTGCGGCAAGGATAGACCTCTCACCAGGAGTCTTGGGTCCAAATCTTTCAACCACAGCCCTGGAAAAAGAAATTAGGTCTTTTAGTCGGGGGTCATGAGTCTCAATGAGTGTACTAACCCACTCCATGGCTTCTCCCCTGAATGACAACACTAAGTACTTGACAATGTTTGCCAAATTAACCCCGGAGAATGGATCGGAGTTCATAGCATCTAAATAATAGTCTGCTAGGGCTTGGAAGTGGGTGAGATCTCCATCAAATTGGACAAACTGAGGCTCTTTAAATGAATCCAATTGAACTGGATCCTCCTGGAAAATGGACTTGGAGGACAGTTTGGGTAGAGCCGGGACTCCCAACAACACAGGCAAATCTTCTTGAATGGCAGGCATTGGAACCTTAGAGACCATGAGGGTACTGGAGACAGGTCCGGAGGCTGCGGAGGAAGACCCGGAGACTTTGGAGGCAGGCCCGTAGGCCATGGAGACTGGCCCGGAGGCCGCGGAGACAGGCCCGGAGGCCGCGGAGACAGGCCCGGAGGCCGCGGAGACAGGCCCGGAGGCCACGGAGACAGGCCCGGAGGCCACGGAGACAGGCACGGAGGCCGTGGCACATAGGTCCTCATGCCCGGAGGCAAGGGCAGATGGGTCCTCATGCCCGAAGGCAAGGGCAGATGGGTCCTCATGCCCGAAGGCAAGGGCAGATGGGTCCTCATGCCCGAAGGCAAGGGCAGATGGGTCCTCATGCCCGAAGGCAAGGGCAGATGGGTCCTCATGCCCGAAGGCAAGGGCAGATGGATCTCTACTGGGAGTGACACACTCGGAACTCCCGTCTGGAGTGGAGGACTCGGAACCCCCATCTGGGGTGATTAACTCGGAACCCCCATCTGGGGTGATTAACTCGGAATCCCCATCTGGGGTGATTAACTCGGAACCCCCACTTGGGGTGATAAACTCGGAACCCCCACTTGGGGTGACATACAGAGCCCCTTCTTGAGGCAAAGTGCTCGGTGGCCCTACTTGGGAAGCCACACTCAGAGACTCCTCTTTGGGTAATGCATTAAGACGCCCTTTTCGGGGTACCACCTTCAGAGACACCTCTTGGGGTGCAGTGCTCAGGAAACCCACCTGGGGCGCAATGCTCAGAGACCCTGTTTGGGGTGTGGTACTCTGAGACCCTGCTTGGAGCCTGACAGTCTGAGACCCCTCCTGGTGCACGACACTCTGAGACCCCTCTCGGAACTCAACACTGGGGAATTCCTTTTGGAGTACAGCACTTTGATGCCCTTCCTGGGACTTAACACTGGGAAGCTCCTCCTGGAGCACATTACTCGGAAGCCCCTTCTTGGGCTGGACTGCCAGGACCCCATCTTTGGGTTTGATACTCCCCTCCTGGGGCTTGTAACCATGAACCCCCTCCTGGGGCTGGATGGACAGGACCCCCTCTTGGGGCTTGCGATCATGAACACCTTCCCGAGGCTGGACCTGGGCTATACAGTTCTTCAAAGAAATTTTGGTCCTAGGACCCCAGTTGTAACCATAGGATTCCCTCTGGGTTAGAACAGAATCTACTGCTCTATTTCGGGTCCCACGTAGGGAACAATCCCCGATGAAATGATTCTGGGCTCCACAATAAAAGCATAGGCTGAGGGATCTACGCCGCTGGCGCTCCTCATCAGACAACTGGGGACGAGGATGACTCAGGTACCTGTCCTTGCAGGGCACAGATGTAGATGCCACTGGAGTGCCCGGAATGTCATCAGAGGGTTTCACAGGCACTGAACCTAGAGTGGAAGGTACCGTGCCACTAGAAGGACTGCCTAGTAAGACGGTAATCACTGAAAACACCTTAGTCAGTAGCTCCTGCAACTGCTGCATTAAAAGGTGAAGAATCTTCAATGCCTCTGACACTGGTTCCACGGATATTGGAGGAGATGAAGCGAAGTCCATCCGCTGTAACAGAGTCTGTATGCTTTGTAAGATCAGAGCTTGGTTCTGCTCTTGCTTACAGACCCTAGCAGACAGTTGCTCCCATAGCTCCTTTTTTGGGCCAGAGTATTCTGTCACGGTCTCAGGTACATCACGCTGGTCACCAGGCCGGGGATTGGCTAGACCTGACACAGGGGTGCGGAGTCTTACCATGCCATAGGTGTTCACCAGTGACCCCTCCAGTTGGGATTTGGGCTTTGCTGCTATGGACATGCCGGTCGCGGTCCCCTGAGCAGGTTCCCCATGTGGCACTGGTAACCCCTTGGAAACAGGTAGCGTGGATTCAGGATTATGCGTAGTCATCTTAGCCGGGTCGTAAACTGGTATGTCACGGAGCACAGTACACAAGGATCAGACAGGAGAATAGTCAGAAGGCAAGCCGAGGTCGTCCACTGGTAATCACTGGGTACGGTACACGAGGATCAGGCAGGAGAGTGGTCAGGAGGCAGGCTGAGGTCATACACAGGTAACCCACGATTCACGGTACACAGGGATTAAGCCGAAGGATAGTCAGGAAGCAAGCCGAAGTCAGTATCTGGTGATCAGGAATACAGTGAAGTACAAGGGACGCTGGAGCAGGTTGTGAGCCTATACTCTGGCAGCTTCTGTCTGCCAGAGACTGCCTTTTTATAGGAAGCACAGGGAGCTAATTACTCACAGGTGCCCTAATCAATGAAGGCTGAGCATGGTCAGTTCACACTGAACTCTCCTGCAGGAGAGAGTTACCAGGTGTTGCAACTAATCAGCAGAGCTCAGATCACACAGACTTTCCTGCAGCATGGAGTGGATCAGAAGCTGAAATCAGCATGCAGATTTTAACCACACAGAGCTGTCAGCAGCAATAGACAGAGCCAGCAGGATTTTGCACGCAGGTAACACTGAATACTACATATTGTGACAATATTGTACAGTTTCAGACTTACGCTTCAGAGCTACGCTGGAATGAGGAAGCACTGATCTCAGCGTTTTGGAACGGCCTCTCAGAACGCCTGAAAGATGATTTAACAACCCGAGATGTACCAGCCAAACTGGACGAATTGATCTCCCTGTGCAATAAGGTAGACTTACGCATTCGCGAAAGACAATCAGAGAAAAACAGAGGGGATCGATATCGCTTTCGGCCATCCTCCTCCAATCCAGTAGCCGTCCCAGCTTCTGCTCCCCCCGACGAACCCATGCAAATCAATCGAGCTCAGCTTACCCCAGAAGAACGTCAGAGACGCCGCCGCGAGAATCTATGTCTCTACTGTGGTACCGCAGGGCATATGGTGGCAAATTGTTCTCAGCGACCGGGAAACTCCCGCTCCTAGCCAGGCCTGGAGACACCAGGTTAGGAGTATTATCTCAGTCTCCAAGTATAGTAGAACCAGTTATGTCCATAACATTAGACTCGCCTCTGGGTCCTAAGACTGTGCTTTCTCTTTTAGATTCTGGAGCCGCAGAAAACTTTATTACTGCCGAGTTGGTTCATCAACTAAAGATTCCCGTCAGAGACCTCTCCCGAAGTATTTCCTTATCTGCCGTGGATGGAAGTCGAATTTCTTGTGGGTCGGTGACTCAGCAGACTTTTTCCCTTCCTGTTTATGTTGGAGCCCTCCATAGGGAACAGATTCAGTTTTTAGTTATTCCGAAAGCCTCGCATCAAATAGTTTTAGGTTATCCCTGGTTAAGTCTGCATAACCCCCATATTGATTGGCAACGGATGGAAATACTGTCGTGGGGAGAGTGTTGTTCTTCCACATGTTTACCCAAGATTCAACCCCTTAATAAAGTTTCCATCACTCCCTCCTTGCAAATTCCGTCTCCATATGTCTCTTATTCCGATGTTTTCAGCAAGCGAGCAGCAGAGGTTTTACCCCCACACAGGAATTGGGACTGTCCCATCGACCTCCTACCAGGGAAAGATCCCCCGAGGGGTCGCACCTATCCACTCTCGCTCCCGGAGACCAAAGCAATGTCCGAATACATCCAAGAGAATCTAGCGAGGGGCTTCATTCGGCCGTCAACCTCACCAGCAGGGGCAGGATTCTTCTTTGTGCAGAAAAAAGATGGAGGCTTGAGACCCTGCATAGATTACCGGGGCCTGAACGCAATCACTGTGAAGAATCGCTACCCACTTCCTCTTATTACAGAACTGTTCGATCGGGTTAAAGGAGCAACGCTCTTCACCAAATTAGATCTCCGTGGTGCATACAATTTGATCCGGATCCGGGCCGGAGATGAATGGAAGACCGCGTTCAATACCCGTGACGGACACTTTGAATATCTGGTCATGCCATTTGGACTCAGCAATGCTCCTGCTGTGTTCCAGAATTTCGTAAATGAAATTTTTAGAGACCTTCTATATAAATCAGTCGTAGTCTACTTAGACGATATCCTGATCTTCTCTTCGAATCTAAAAACACACCGACGTCATGTACGAGAAGTCCTCCAGAGGTTACGAGAGAACCACTTGTACTGTAAGTTGGAGAAGTGTTTCTTTGAACAATCCTCTATGCCTTTTTTGGGATATATCATCTCGGGACATGGGCTAAAGATGGACCCGGAAAAGGTACAAGCCGTTCTAAACTGGTCTCGACCAACAACCCTGAAAGCCATCCAGCGATTCCTGGGCTTCTCTAATTATTACCGGAAGTTTATTAGAGGATTTTCTACCCTGGTCGCACCTCTCACTGCCCTTACCCGAAAGGGTGCAAATCCAGCTCAGTGGACCCCCGAAGCAGAATCTGCTTTTTGCTCCTTAAAACAAGCATTCACCTCAGCTCCCATCCTGAGACAACCAGACACCAGTCAACCCTTCTTCCTGGAGGTGGACGCATCCTCGGAAGCAGTAGGCGCAGTCCTCTCTCAAAGGAGCGAGGACCTCAAAATGCATCCTTGCGGGTTCTTTTCAAAAAAGTTCTCTCCAGCCGAGAGAAATTATGCCATTGGAGAACAAGAACTTCTTGCTGTAAAATTAGCCCTGGAGGAGTGGCGTTACTTGTTGGAGGGGGCTACTCATCCAGTCACCATTTATACCGACCATCGCAATTTGATCTTCCTAAAGAACATCCAAGGACTCAATCCTCGCCTGGCTCGATGGGCCATGTTCTTCACCCGTTTTAATTTCACCTTAACCTTCCGACCAGGATCACAAAACCAGAAAGCAGATGCTTTGTCCCGTTCTTTGTCTTCCGACGAGCAGATACCGAAGGTTCATCCGGTCCTAGAGTCCAAAGTGTTTGCCGTAACTCAGCCGCAACCTCCAACAGGGAAAACCTATGTCGCTCCCCATCTCCGAAGGAAACTGATTACTTGGGCCCATGCCTCCCGATTCACGGGTCATGCCGGGGTCCACAAGACAGTAGACTTCCTAAAAAGATCCTATTGGTGGCCCACACTAAAAACCGATGTGACGACTTACATTTCCTCCTGCGTCAAGTGTGCGCAGCACAAGGTGTCCAGACAACCACCAGCTGGAGTTCTATTGCCCTTACCCATTCCTCATCGTCCATGGACACATCTATCGATGGACTTTATTACTGATCTGCCTGCCTCCCAAGGTTACACCACGATTTGGGTCGTCATTGACCGCTTCTCAAAAATGGTCCATTTTGTCCCATTAAAGAAATTACCCACCGCGCCTGAGTTGGCACAACTCTTCATTTCCGAGATCTTTAAGCTACATGGGATTCCTTCCGAAATCGTGTCTGACCGAGGTGTTCAATTTGTTGCAAGATTTTGGAAAGCCCTCTGTTCAGCACTTCAAATAAAATTACAATACTCTACTGCCTATCACCCACAGTCAAACGGTTCTACGGAACGTGTAAACCAAGACCTGGAAACCTTCCTTCGCATCCATGTATCCTCCTCTCAGAATGATTGGGTGGAACATTTGCCATGGGCTGAATTCGCTCATAATAACACTTACCATTCGTCTACCGGGTTCTCACCATTCCTTATCGTCTACGGAAACCATCCTAAGGTTCCTGGGTTCCCTGAAATACCTGCATTGGATCTTCCTGCAGTGACAAAGTCATTGAAGCACTTTTCAAGAATATGGAACAAAGTGCTATCTAATTTAAAGAGATCTTCTAACCGTTACAAAAGATGGGCTGATAAGAAGCGCAGAGCAGTTCCGAGATTGTCCATAGGAGACCAAGTATGGCTATCTACCAAAAATCTGCGGCTACGGGTCCCGTCCATGAAGTTCGCTCCTCGCTTTATCGGGCCATTCCCTGTGGTAGAAGTCATCAATCCAGTAGCCTATAGGCTCAAGTTACCTCCTTATCTCAAAGTCCCGTCATCATTTCATATTTCCTTGTTAAAACCTTTAGTTCTGAATCGGTTCCGAAGAACTCTACCTCGCCCTCCAAGAATCCTTACAGAGAGAGGAGAAGAATTCGAAGTTAAGGAAATATTGGACTCCCGTTTTCGTTATAGACGTCTACAATACCTTTTGGACTGGAAGGGATATGGTCCTGAAGAAAGATCCTGGGAGTACGCCTCAGACATCCACGCTCCAGCATTAATTCGTAAATTTCACAAGGAACACCCAGAGAAACCCGGGAAGTGTCCTGAGGCCACCCTAAAAGGGGGGGGTACTGTCACGGCCTGCCACAGGGGGACGCTGGTGCAGCAGGGCATACCTGTGAGGGCGCTCTGGAGGGGTCCCACTGGTGGAGGTGCAGGGTGCTGGCGCTGGTCCTGTGTGGCTGGGCGATCTTCCAGCATGCTGACAAGGTCTGGGCTGTTTAGAGCCAGGAATAGCTCTCTGAGCACTGGACTCCTGCAGCGCCATCTTGGTTATGGGCAAACAGCCCATTTTGCCCTTACTTCGGTCCAGGAAGTCCCACTCAGATGGGAACCGCCCTAAGGGGTATTTAGGAGGAAGGCCTGGTACAGGAAGTTGCCAGTGCAACGTCTCCACAGTCTAGTACTGTGGCCACTAGTTCTCTGTGCTCCGTTACTATTTCAAACAGCTATTGGATTCCAGCACAACTACCGGTTCAGCTACCAGCTTCTGCTGAAGTCCTGTCTGCCAGTATAATCCAGCCTGCCTATTCCGCACTCCAGGTGGTCCTCCAAGCCTCTGCATTCCGGTATTACCCTCCGCCAAAGTGCCTACCCTCGTGTCGGCGACGCTGACATACTTGCAAGTGAACTTCCTGCTGCTGTCACAGTTTACCATCAATAAACCCATTCATGCAACAGCCGCTCATTCGTCCAGCACGTTTATTATACAGAGGTCCAGGCACTCCTGAAATTCCCGTGTCCGTACCGGGTCCACAAATTTCCCCAGGCGTGACAGCTAGTTATTTTCTATTCACTGTAGGGACCCCGCCGGGCGCGACAAGCTTATACACAATAACAGCGCCGCAGGCTCCCCCGGCGGCACGGACACCCCTGCACTCAGCAGGGACGCCGGGGATGGAAGTTTTTTTTACACAGGTACCACAGTGCTGGGGGTGAGGGGCGAACTGCCGCCCTCCAGGTGCCGGCGCCCTAGGCAAATGCCTAGAGCTGCCTAGTGGTGGCGCCGGCCCTGCCTACCATCCACTAGGGCATGGTGGGAGAATAAAATAGTGTGCCGAGCATAGCGAGGCAGCCTGCCCGAAGCATGGCGAGCACAGCGTGCCATGCGAGGGGATGCTGTGCTACTTTTCAGTGTCCATGTTGACAGTGTCAACATTCTGGACAAAAAAAGGGAAAAACCCCATATCAACTTTTTGACTGTCGACCTTCCCCATATCGACCTAATGACTGTTGACCTAATGACCTAACCCATGTCGACCTTCAGTCATGTCAACCTTCCTGCATGTCAAGCCTCAGTCATGTCGACCTTAATGTATGTCGACCTAGTGGTGTCGACCTGATGCTTGTCGACCTAGTTGCTGTTTATCCAATGATCCATACTCATATACAGTTGGAGCCAGACTCATTATTGCCAGCATGACGATCACCACCGCGTGCCGGCGACTCTGGCACTCATGCGCCCCATTCTCGGCATTTGACACGTGAGACCACCAGATACTTTAGGAGCATCTGGCGCTATTTTTTTTATTTCATATGTGTTATTTCAGTTTTTAAATACCAAATTCGAGCTGGTATTGTTATTTGATGTTATTATGAATAATTTATACTTATATACATGTGCATGTTTTAGATATCTCAGTGAAACCCAGCTCTGCTTTTCCACCGAAATACAGTACCTTGTGTGGCCTCACATACAGGGGTGTATACTATGATTGTGGCCCTTCTGTGAGGATACATCTCCACTCTGATAGCTGCTGCCTTATGCGCATGTGCACAGCATCTATTCCCCACTGATTTGCTAAGCAGAGCAGCGAATGACCGGGGGACTCCCAACTGCCCAGCCCACGCAGAACACTGCTGCCTGCTGGTGAGATGCAGGAACATCACGAAAATCACAACAGTTGGGAGGTATGATTTCATCCTCGCTATAGTTTGTTTTAAGTTTTTGTTTTTTGATTCTTGTAATATTGTTGAGCAATTGCTTGCGTTTATTCTCCTGTCCGCTTTTTGTTTATGAGTAAGTAAATTAACCGACCAAAAATGAACAGTGCTTTAAATGTTTTAGGCGCAGTGAGCCGCAGTTCATTTCAAATTTCTAAAGAGAGCCTGAAAGCAATTTCAAGCTTTCCATTGATCAATGATCAATCACAGGTAGCGCCCAGTCACAATGGTTTGATCTATGTTTGACTACTTCTTAGAAAACAAATATATTTCAAACAGGCACATATATCTTTTCCTAATAGATCTTTCAGACCTTATTGACAATAATCAATTGTGTCATGACTGATCACAATTTTCGGAACTTGTGTATTATCAAGGTGCCTAATTTGCCTACGTACCCTGGGGTAGAGATCGCATTGCATCGCATGCAATTGCATGCCATGTGAGGGTACTTGTTAAATTTCACAGCACCCCTGGCCGTGGATTCCATCGCACGCAAATCGCATGCGATGCCATGCAATGTGATTTAGCACACCCCCACTATCCACGTCACCCCATAGCGTGGCGAGCGCAGCGAGCCCCGCAAGGGGACACGGAACGTGTCCTCCTGACCTTTTCGTACCCCTACTCGCTGTGTTCGCCACGCTTCGGGCTCGGTGGCTCCCTGCGCTTGCCACACTTTATAAGATCAACTCCATGCAATTTTCTAATGCCGCAAGAGGATCTAAAGGTGGAAAATTATAATATTATTTTTCATCAAGTAAAATAACAGGCTTTGGAAATACAAACAAAGACAATAAAAAAAACTTCTCAAAATAGAATTCAAATTAATTAAACGGAACCAGAAATAGAAATTAGACAAATTTGCCCCTGCTCTATTTTCAGAACAAATGGCTTTAAGATGTCATCATGTGATTAGATGGATATTTATTGAAGTGACGTTTATCAACCCCATAACATTTGAAATTCATGGGAATTGATTTCCTGCAACCCACTACTAGAGAAACGGACAGGTTAATGAGATTATATTGTAAAGCATTTATATATATATATATATATATATATATATATATAAATATATATATATATATATATATATATATATATATATCACCACAATAGTGTTATATAGCACCCAGTTTCTTTTTTTGTCTTTCCTTATTTCAAAACATCCATAGACACGATTCTCAAACACTTTAAAATAAAAAGTTTTTTTCTCACATAAATTATTGTCAGAGGATTTTCTTTAAATAGTGGATGTAAACAAAAGCCCGACGCGTTTCGTCTCACTATGAGACTTCATCAGGGGTGCTTTACATATATCTTTATTGATTTATATAGGGATTTCTCCTTGTTCCAACAGTGAATACTTTTCAATATTGCTATTACTGTTTTATGACGGGAAAAAAAAATTGAATAAAACTCTCCACTGGATATGATCTCGCTTTAATATAAGGTCTTATTACTGATCCATGTCCACTCTTCTTTCAGAAAAATGGTTGAAGGGTATCAATTTAGTTTTGGATTCCGATAAGGTTCGGTTTTAGTACAATCGATGCAATCAGTAAGGTTCCACATATGTAGAAATCCAAATTCAAATCAGAACTGCTATTCCGATTTTATTCTCCAATAAGAAAATTAACGTGTGATCCTTGAAGATTAAATTCAATTTTCAAAGAAACAAATGATCCCTGGTTCCTCCAGCAGTAGTGTTCTCCTCTGTGTTCAATATAGCAAACAGTACAAAACACGCAGAGGCACTCTCGAGGTCTTGTAAAATCAGGCAAAGTTTAGTGGTAATCCAATGTTTCGGGGTCAAGAAACCCCTTTTTCAAGGTGTAACCTTGAAAAAAAAAGGGTTTGTTGACCCCGAAACATTGGCTTACCACTAAACTTTTCCTGATTTTACAAGACCTCAAGAGTGCCTCTGCCTGTTTTGTACTGTTTGCTATTTACCATTCGAGAAGGCACCTGGACAGCTGTGTACCCTTATGGCGAGTGCCAGACTGATCTATGCTCCTTTATATATATATATATATATATATATATATATATATATATATATAGATAGCAATCGGTCAGGCACAACCCATAAAATGCTGTAAAGGTCCCGGTGCCAGCTGTAACCTCACTGTGAAGGCAATAACATACGATATCCACGCTGCAACCAAGCAGCTGCAGCAGCACACGGGCAGAAGAAGAAGGACACGAAGAGCAGGAACTACTGCAACGTTTCGATTTTAATAATCGTCATCAGGCATAACAAACATTAAAAAGAACTCACCTTATATCCCCGTTCACCCGTGTACGCACAGGCACGTTTCCCGCCAGGAGGCACACACACCGCGTCATCAACGTGCGTCCGCCGCGTCATTGTAACCATGGCCACCACCACCAACAAGCGGGGCGCGTCACCAAGGAAACCACTACGCCGGCGTGACACAAAGTCACATGACCGCGAGGCCATCCTGAATGAGACTACATGCTCGTACGTAAACTAAAAAAGGCTGTCAGGGGAAACAAGGAGCCGGGTCCCCGGACATATCAATACAGCAATATAAAAGTACACAATATACAACGAATGCAGGAATAAAGCCTGCATACATAACACATACACAGAACAAAAAAGGAAAATGAATGCAAATAGAACATTACGCAGGTAACAATATATAAAGGCATAATAATAAACCAGAGCAATCCATAAAACTAGACTACAATCCTAAGAAGCATTATTACTGTTGGAAAAAAATTATATTTAGACTATAGAAATGCATGAAAACCTAGATGGTCATTCAGACCAAAAGGTGTCATAGTTTTTAATCGATGAATCCATCGTGACTCACACTGAAGTAAAGCCAAAGACCTATTGCCACCCCTCAATCTAGACGGAATATGATCAATAATGATATATTGTAAATTTGCCATGTTATGGCCAGCCTGTGCGAAATGTCTCGCAACAGGCTGGTCACTGGTGCCCGAGGCAATGGCTGTCCGGATAGCCATCCGGTGTCCAGCCATCCGCTCACGGAGGGTCCGGTCGGTCTTCCCGACGTAGTGCAAGCCACACGGGCATGAAATAAGATACACAATATATTTGGTGGTACAAGTGACCCTATGTCGTATTAGGTATCTTTTTCCACTAAAAGGATGGTTAAAGCCATCACTCCTGGTGAGGCTCCTACATGTGATACAATTTAAACATCTGTAACAGCCGTTCTTCCTTCCAAGAAAAGAGGCTTGTGCCGTGACATCAGGGCGAGGGGTGATGTCCGTACGGACCACCCAATCCCTCACATTTTTGCCACGGGTGTAGCAAGGCATCAAATCAGTATTGGTCAACCCCAAGTCTTTGTCAGAACTCAGGATAGGCCAATGTCGCCTAGCCACAGAACGTATGGTATCACTCTGGATGTTATAATGATTGACCCAAGGCATCCTAGTTTTCCCATGCGGACTAAGTTTAGTTTTAGGCTTAAGTAAGTCTGCTCTAGGGACCAACAGAGCTTTGTCCTTAGCTTTTGTAAGGAGCTCCAGATCATACCCCCGAACCAGAAAGTTTCTAATCATGAAATCGATCTGGCTGATGGCTTCAGATCTGTCACTACAAATACGACAGGCCCTAAGAAACTGGGAAAATGGTAAGCCAAACTTAAGAGGCCTAGGATGGAAACTAGTGCTATGTAACACAGTGTTGCGGTCAGTGTCCTTCCTAAACAAAGATGTTGAAATGACACCCTCCGCAACACTGACGGCCACATCCAGAAAACTAACGGTGGTGGAACTAATCACAAAAGTCAGCTTAAGGGGTGACTCAGATTGATTATGGCGGGTCAGCACATCAACAAACTGCTGCTCACTACCTGTCCATACAAGGAAGATGTCATCTATGTATCTGGTATAGAAATATACCATACCAGACACATAGGGATCCTTGAAGAATATCTCCTCCTCAGCAGAGAACATATACGCATTGGCATACGATGGGGCCACATTGGACCCCATCGCACACCCAGAGCGTTGAAGATAGAAACGGCCATCATGAATAAAGTAATTGTGGGTCAAGAGCAATAACAATAACTCACATACCAAGTCCACTGAGGGACCCGTGTATAGTGGATGTCCATCAATTAGATCACGTACAGCCTGTACTCCAGCACTATTAGGAATTACAGTATAAAGACTGGATACATCAATACTACAAAGAAAACTTCCAATAGGAACCCCCCGTAATTCATGTAGCTTATTGATAAAAGACATGGTATCCAGTAAATAACGAGGATGCTGCACAATACAAGGCTGCAATAGAGAATCAAGATAGACCGAGCAATTCTGGAAAAGGGAGCCATTAGCGGCTATAATGAGTCTCCCCGGTGGTACTGTGGGGTGTTTATGTATCTTGGGGAGCGTGTACATAACAGGGGTCACGGGCCAAGATGGTACCAATGCCTCCCCAAGAGTTTTACCTATAACACCATCCAGAACTGCGCGGTCAATCGTGGTAGAGAGCAGGCGTGAATAAGCCTTAGTGGGGTCACTAGTCAAAAGTAAATAAACATCAGAATCAGCAAGCTGACGTTCAATTTCCCGTCTATAGGGATCCAAATCCTGTATCACCACCGCCCCACCTTTGTCAGCGGGGCGAATGATGATACCAGGATTGGTTGCCAATGATTTAAGGGCACGAAATTCAGCCACAGACAGGTTATTATGCAAGTTAGCAGTTTTAGAAGAAGCTTTAATAGACAAATTGACATCGTAATCCAACATCCTAGAAAAGGTCTTAATGGACACATTATTCGACAATGGATCGAATTTAGATTTAGGGAGGAGTTTACGTAATTGGGTGGGTACAACAGGGTCAATGGGTTCATGCTGTGATAAAGTGGGCGTGGACTTGGCGAAATGTTCATGAAGGCGTAACTGTCTGTTAAGCCTAAATTTTTCAATCTGCCAATCAAAGTCACTCAAATAGGAAGTAGGCACAAAAGAAAGTCCACGACTCAAAACTTTAGATTCAGAAGGAGATAAGCAGTAGGAGGACAGATTAAAAATTATCTCGGTGTCCTGTTCAAGGGCGGCCTGCCTGGCCTTCTTCGCTCTGTACTTTTTACCGCCGCGTCTTGATTTGTGACGTTTCGGCGGTGGAGCTGCTTGCGAGTGAGCACCCCTAAAGGGGCCGATGCCCCAGAATTAGAAGAACCACCATATTGATCATAATTACCATCGGAATCACTAGTGGTATAGTGATCCCCAGACCTTACAGGGCGCCTATTATACTGACGAGAGACAGATCTTCTCTGATGACCACGGGCCCTCGGTTCAGTATTAGTCCATTGATAGACAAGGTTATGCTCATAATCATTTATAACTTTATCCAACTTGTTGCGCTTATATTGCAAAAGTTCACGTTTGTAGGAAGCGAGTTGAGTTTTTAATTTTTCACACCAGTCCATGGTATTATCAGACTCAAGAGCTAGGGTATGAATGCTTTCAAATGCAGTAATTTTCTCACGAGTACTCTTCAACTCACGCCCCGACTCCTCAATGACGAGGAGCATGAGGTCATAACTGCATTTATTCAACACGCCGATCCATTTTTTGCAAAAGGCCAAGTTGTGGCGTCCTATGGTCGGGCAGTTCTTAACCCTAAACCCACGGGGTATCCGTTTCTCTTTGTAATAGTCGGTAAGGGTTACACCATGATAAAAGAAATCAAGCTCCTTCTGCTTAAGCTTCAACAAATCTCTATAAATCACTTCAGGGGATTTTGAAGAAGAATCCACAAATGCATCTTTAAACAAAACATCCTCCGCTTCCGATTCGGAGAAAGTAAAAGCCATACCTTGCGTAAGTTTGGCCATATTGATACAGTCCACAGACATCTCAGCCCCTGCTCCGCCTTCAGCCATAATGTGGTTTAAAATAGACAAAGTCCAGGCACAAAACTGTGCAAATGGCAGATGAACCACAAAGATATGCAAATAAATCCGGGGTGCCAACGACCTAGTAAGACTTCAACCTGCACAGGAATCCACCAAATATAGATAGCAATCGGTCAGGCACAACCCATAAAATGCTGTAAAGGTCCCGGTGCCAGCTGTAACCTCACTGTGAAGGCAATAACATACGATATCCACGCTGCAACCAAGCAGCTGCAGCAGCACACGGGCAGAAGAAGAAGGACACGAAGAGCAGGAACTACTGCAACGTTTCGATTTTAATAATCGTCATCAGGCATAACAAACATTAAAAAGAACTCACCTTATATCCCCGTTCACCCGTGTACGCACAGGCACGTTTCCCGCCAGGAGGCACACACACCGCGTCATCAACGTGCGTCCACCGCGTCATTGTAATCATGGCCACCACCACCAACAAGCGGGGCGCGTCACCAAGGAAACCACTACGCCGGCGTGACACAAAGTCACATGACCGCGAGGCCATCCTGAATGAGACTACATGCTCGTACGTAAACTAAAAAAGGCTGTCAGGGGAAACAAGGAGCCGGGTCCCCGGACATATCAATACAGCAATATAAAAGTACACAATATACAACGAATGCAGGAATAAAGCCCGCATACATAATACATATACAGAACAAAAAAGGAAAATGAATGCAAATAGAACATTACGCAGGTAACAATATATAAAGGCATAATAATAAACCAGAGCAATCCATAAAACTAGACTACAATCCTAAGAAGCATTATTACTGTTGGAAAAAAATTATATTTAGACTATAGAAATGCATGAAAACCTAGATGGTCATTCAGACCAAAAGGTGTCATAGTTTTTAATCGATGAATCCATCGTGACTCACACTGAAGTAAAGCCAAAGACCTATTGCCACCCCTCAATCTAGACGGAATATGATCAATAATGATATATTGTAAATTTGCCATGTTATGGCCAGTCTGTGCGAAATGTCTCGCAACAGGCTGGTCACTGGTGCCCGAGGCAATGGCTGTCCGGATAGCTATCCGGTGTCCAGCCATCCGCTCACGGAGGGTCCGGTCGGTCTTCCCGACGTAGTGCAAGCCACACGGGCATGAAATAAGATACACAATATATTTGGTGGTACAAGTGACCCTATGTCGTATTAGGTATCTTTTTCCACTAAAAGGATGGTTAAAGCCATCACTCCTGGTGAGGCTCCTACATGTGATACAATTTAAACATCTGTAACAGCCGTTCTTCCTTCCAAGAAAAGAGGCTTGTGCCGTGACATCAGGGCGAGGCGAGCATGTAGTCTCATTCAGGATGGCCTCGCGGTCATGTGACTTTGTGTCACGCCGGCGTAGTGGTTTCCTTGGTGACGCGCCCCGCTTGTTGGTGGTGGTGGCCATGGTTACAATGACGCGGCGGACGCACGTTGATGACGCGGTGTGTGTGCCTCCTGGCGGGAAACGTGCCTGTGCGTACACGGGTGAACGGGGATATAAGGTGAGTTCTTTTTAATGTTTGTTATGCCTGATGACGATTATTAAAATCGAAACGTTGCAGTAGTTCCTGCTCTTCGTGTCCTTCTTCTTCTGCCCGTGTGCTGCTGCAGCTGCTTGGTTGCAGCGTGGATATCGTATGTTATTGCCTTCACAGTGAGGTTACAGCTGGCACCGGGACCTTTACAGCATTTTATGGGTTGTGCCTGACCAATTGCTATCTTTATTTGGTGGATTCCTGTGCAGGTTGGAGTCTTACTAGGTCGTTGGCACCCCGGATTTATTTGCATATCTTTGTGGTTCATCTGCCATTTGCACAGTTTTGTGCCTGGACTTTGTCTATTTTAAACCACATTATGGCTGAAGGCGGAGCAGGGGCTGAGATGTCTGTGGACTGTATCAATATGGCCAAACTTACGCAAGGTATGGCTTTTACTTTCTCCAAATCGGAAGCGGAGGATGTTTTGTTTAAAGATGCATTTGTGGATTCTTCTTCTAAATCCCCTGAAGTGATTTATAGAGATTTGTTGAAGCTTAAGCAGAAGGAGCTTGATTTCTTTTATCATGGTGTAACCCTTACCGACTATTACAAAGAGAAACGGATACCCCGTGGGTTTAGGGTTAAGAACTGCCCGACCATAGGACGCCACAACTTGGCCTTTTGCAAAAAATGGATCGGCGTGTTGAATAAATGCAGTTATGACCTCATGCTCCTCGTCATTGAGGAGTCGGGGCGTGAGTTGAAGAGTACTCGTGAGAAAATTACTGCATTTGAGAGCATTCATACCCTAGCTCTTGAGTCTGATAATACCATGGACTGGTGTGAAAAATTAAAAACTCAACTCGCTTCCTACAAACGTGAACTTTTGCAATATAAGCGCAACAAGTTGGATAAAGTTATAAATGATTATGAGCATAACCTTGTCTATCAATGGACTAATACTGAACCGAGGGCCTGTGGTCATCAGAGAAGATCTGTCTCTCGTCAGTATAATAGGCGCCCTGTAAGGTCTGGGGATCACTATACCACTAGTGATTCCGATGGTAATTATGATCAATATGGTGGTTCTTCTAATTCTGGGGCATCGGCCCCTTTAGGGGTGCTCACTCGCAAGCAGCTCCACCGCCGAAACGTCACAAATCAAGACGCGGCGGTAAAAAGTACAGAGCGAAGAAGGCCAGGCAGGCCGCCCTTGAACAGGACACCGAGATAATATTTAATCTGTCCTCCTACTGCTTATCTCCTTCTGAATCTAAAGTTTTGAGTCGTGGACTTTCTTTTGTGCCTACTTCCTATTTGAGTGACTTTGATTGGCAGATTGAAAAATTTAGGCTTAACAGACAGTTACGCCTTCATGAACATTTCGCCAAGTCCACGCCCACTTTATCACAGCATGAACCCATTGACCCTGTTGTACCCACCCAATTACGTAAACTCCTCCCTAAATCTAAATTCGATCCATTGTCGAATAATGTGTCCATTAAGACCTTTTCTAGGATGTTGGATTACGATGTCAATTTGTCTATTAAAGCTTCTTCTAAAACTGCTAACTTGCATAATAACCTGTCTGTGGCTGAATTTCGTGCCCTTAAATCATTGGCAACCAATCCTGGTATCATCATTCGCCCCGCTGACAAAGGTGGGGCGGTGGTGATACAGGATTTGGATCCCTATAGACGGGAAATTGAACGTCAGCTTGCTGATTCTGATGTTTATTTACTTTTGACTAGTGACCCCACTAAGGCTTATTCACGCCTGCTCTCTACCACGATTGACCGCGCAGTTCTGGATGGTGTTATAGGTAAAACTCTTGGGGAGGCATTGGTACCATCTTGGCCCGTGACCCCTGTTATGTACACGCTCCCCAAGATACATAAACACCCCACAGTACCACCGGGGAGACCCATTATAGCCGCTAATGGCTCCCTTTTCCAGAATTGCTCGGTCTATCTTGATTCTCTATTGCAGCCTTGTATTGTGCAGCATCCTCGTTATTTACTGGATACCATGTCTTTTATCAATAAGCTACATGAATTACGGGGGGTTCCTATTGGAAGTTTTCTTTGTAGTATTGATGTATCCAGTCTTTATACTGTAATTCCTAATAGTGCTGGAGTACAGGCTGTACGTGATCTAATTGATGGACATCCACTATACACGGGTCCCTCAGTGGACTTGGTATGTGAGTTATTGTTATTGCTCTTGACCCACAATTACTTTATTCATGATGGCCGTTTCTATCTTCAACGCTCTGGGTGTGCGATGGGGTCCAATGTGGCCCCATCGTATGCCAATGCGTATATGTTCTCTGCTGAGGAGGAGATATTCTTCAAGGATCCCTATGTGTCTGGTATGGTATATTTCTATACCAGATACATAGATGACATCTTCCTTGTATGGACAGGTAGTGAGCAGCAGTTTGTTGATGTGCTGTCCCGCCATAATCAATCTGAGTCACCCCTTAAGCTGACTTTTGTGATTCGTTCCACCACCGTTAGTTTTCTGGATGTGGCCGTCAGTGTTGCGGAGGGTATCATTTCAACATCTTTGTTTAGGAAGGACACTGACCGCAACACTGTGTTACATAGCACTAGTTTCCATCCTAGGCCTCTTAAGTTTGGCTTACCATTTTCCCAGTTTCTTAGGGCCTGTCGTATTTGTAGTGACAGATCTGAAGCCATCAGCCAGATCGATTTCATGATTAGAAACTTTCTGGTTCGGGGGTATGATCTGGAGCTCCTTACAAAAGCTAAGGACAAAGCTCTGTTGGTCCCTAGAGCAGACTTACTTAAGCCTAAAACTAAACTTAGTCCGCATGGGAAAACTAGGATGCCTTGGGTCAATCATTATAACATCCAGAGTGATACCATACGTTCTGTGGCTAGGCGACATTGGCCTATCCTGAGTTCTGACAAAGACTTGGGGTTGACCAATACTGATTTGATGCCTTGCTACACCCGTGGCAAAAATGTGAGGGATTGGGTGGTCCGTACGGACATCACCCCTCGCCCTGATGTCACGGCACAAGCCTCTTTTCTTGGAAGGAAGAACGGCTGTTACAGATGTTTAAATTGTATCACATGTAGGAGCCTCACCAGGAGTGATGGCTTTAACCATCCTTTTAGTGGAAAAAGATACCTAATACGACATAGGGTCACTTGTACCACCAAATATATTGTGTATCTTATTTCATGCCCGTGTGGCTTGCACTACGTCGGGAAGACCGACCGGACCCTCCGTGAGCGGATGGCTGGACACCGGATGGCTATCCGGACAGCCATTGCCTCGGGCACCAGTGACCAGCCTGTTGCGAGACATTTCGCACAGGCTGGCCATAACATGGCAAATTTACAATATATCATTATTGATCATATTCCGTCTAGATTGAGGGGTGGCAATAGGTCTTTGGCTTTACTTCAGTGTGAGTCACGATGGATTCATCGATTAAAAACTATGACACCTTTTGGTCTGAATGACCATCTAGGTTTTCATGCATTTCTATAGTCTAAATATAATTTTTTTCCAACAGTAATAATGCTTCTTAGGATTGTAGTCTAGTTTTATGGATTGCTCTGGTTTATTATTATGCCTTTATATATTGTTACCTGCGTAATGTTCTATTTGCATTCATTTTCCTTTTTTGTTCTGTATATGTATTATGTATGCGGGCTTTATTCCTGCATTCGTTGTATATTGTGTACTTTTATATTGCTGTATTGATATGTCCGGGGACCCGGCTCCTTGTTTCCCCTGACAGCCTTTTTTAGTTTACGTACGAGCATGTAGTCTCATTCAGGATGGCCTCGCGGTCATGTGACTTTGTGTCACGGCGGCGTAGTGGTTTCCTTGGTGACGCGCCCCGCTTGTTGGTGGTGGTGGCCATGGTTACAATGACGCGGCGGACGCACGTTGATGACGCGGTGTGTGTGCCTCCTGGCGGGAAACGTGCCTGTGCGTACACGGGTGAACGGGGATATAAGGTGAGTTCTTTTTAATGTTTGTTATGCCTGATGACGATTATTAAAATCGAAACGTTGCAGTAGTTCCTGCTCTTCGTGTCCTTCTTCTTCTGCCCGTGTGCTGCTGCAGCTGCTTGGTTGCAGCGTGGATATCGTATATATATATATATATATATATATATATATATATATATATATGTCTGTGTGTGTGTCAATTTTTCTTTGCATTATCCATTCATACCGGGTATCGGCCGTTTCCCTTTGTGCCAGTTAGAGGGGGAGATTCTCTATTGCTTACCGCCGCGGTCCGGGGTCCTTTTCTATGCCATTATCTCCTTCGCATATGCTGTATTCTTTTTTTCCCGACGCGCGATCACCGCACTTCCGCATTCCTTCCTGTTTCGTCACGGTGCCGGCTCCCCATTGGACTGCATTGCCTTCCCTCCTATTCCGTATGCTCTATCACCCGCGCCGAAGTCAAGTAGGCTGTTCAACTTCGCAAGCTTGAGGTGGCTAAGTTGTACAGCCTGCTTTACTACAGAGCGGGCGTTAGAGCACAGGGAATAGCCATATTTAAATAATCATTAATAGGTTTTTTTATAATGCGCGGAGGTGTCAAATCATATATATCATACCCCCGTGCACTATGCGCCAGAGCCTGCCGGACTGACGGACAGGAGATCCCCACTGGCTGCCGGACAAGCAGTGCGCATGACATGAAAATGAAACAGCGGGCGCATGCGCACTGGACACAACCTGGGGATCGCGGACAGAGCATATGGAGAAGAGGTAGTCATTAACGGCGCGCAAATGTGCCGTTAAAGTAGCTGTAAATAGATACATTCGTCACGAATGTAAGAGAATCTCCCCCAGAGCCTCTTACACACTTTGGCCCTTATTCTGATCGGTGCGGATATTCCCGCATTCTTACGGAGCGGTCCGCACGCTACGGTGTTTTGCCGCATGCGGCCATCGTCCGTAGAAACGCCCACGTGTCCTCCGCATTCGGACGGACTCACTCTTTAAGAACAGGGCGTGTTTACGGACGACATACAAACCATGCGTGTGCGGGAGAAACACTCCGATTCGGCACGGTATTACAGAGTATTACAGAGTATGCTCGGGAATACCGCATCCGAACGGGAGCCAAGCGGTGCTACCGCACGTAAGCGGAGTATTTACGCCAAACAACCCACTATTAAGTATCTTCTGCAAGACATCACATGACCCACTTATTCAATTACCTATCCTCATAAAAAACTGCTTATTTGGAATTGGAATCAATTAGATGCCAATATATCCTTACAAGCATGCCTAACACATGCATTGCACACATTAACCGTTACAGCAATGTAAGTGCAATGGTTTGTATTACACCCTGTGTAAAAGATTATAAACAATCTACACATATACTGTTTCAAGTGCAAATAAAACCAACAACTGTGAACTTGCATAAAGAATTTATTTAAAAACACCATTAACATAGAAAAAAAAAAATATAAAATACTAAATTAAAGCAGCAGATCTCGGATGTCCTGCAGGTCTGCTAGAAGGAGCCTCAAATGGTGCTCCGCTCGCAGGACGGCCCCACGCACCCCCTCATCTGCCGGTGTGGTGTCATCTGTGGGCATGTCAAAGGGGCAAAAATTAGTCATGTTATTCATGCATACATTTCACATACTGCGACATAAATTGCACAAATGCTAGGTGACATGTGTGTATATATATATATATATATATATATATATATCTATCTATGTAGAGAGATAGAGACACACATAGATAAATAGATATGACACATACATATATACATACATGCAAACTTATTTACTACATACTGTCTTTTTTGGCCTCTACCCTTTACTCTGCAGAAGACATAACAGTCATATTGTTTCTTCTCAGTCACAACCCACCCATGACTAACCAATGACAAGCATGTCATGGCCTCCGTCAATAAGAACTTGTCACAATCTGCTCAGTCTAAGTTCAGTGATGGTTCGTGGCATGGGAGTTATGCAAATGTCAGGAATGCACAGTACACATCCTCAAAATCATAATTCTGTCTAAACCAACCTACAATTCTGTGAGGGCAAAAAAACAATCTGAACTACAGGGGGTGTTTAGGTAGAGGAGGCTCCTGGGACACTGGCAACTTCTGACTCCATTCCAAGGTAGGCTGGCCCCTACTCCATTTATAGCATACATCCTAGAGTTTATAAATAACATTCACCAACAATATAGATTCCACTATTTGATGGGTCATAATCTACGTTTGCAGCAGGTGATTTTAATCCACAAATGATCCACTCATCCCTTTACTCCTGGATCCTGTTTAACTACAACGGTTATGTGGCAGTCAAAATGGACCTCCAACCCATCCCACAAACCTGTGTAATTGAGAGGTGTCCTGGATGAAAGGGATGCCTTGGACACCCCATCCAACCCGTACCTGTATCTGTAGCTACCCACTTTGGGGTCTATATGAATAGTATGGGCCCAAAATTTTTTATCACCAGTGCTACATAACAAATACCAGTACAACTACTTCATGAATGATGCATTATGTTAACATACCGATCTGCTGGGACTCCGGGGCCTGGCACGCCTCCTCCCCCTCGTCATCAGAATCGTCCGGGGCAACCGTGGCCTCCTCAGCCCCCTCCTCCGCCAGCTCCTCTGCCACAAGAACCTCCTCCTCCAACTCCTCCTCCACCTCCTCCTCCACCTCCTCCTCCACCTCCTCCTCCTCCTCCTCCTCCACCACCACCACCTCCTCCTCCACCTCCTCCTCCGCCACCAACACCTCCTCCTCCGCCACCAACTCCGCTTCCACATCCTCCTCCACCACCTCCTCACGCACCTCCTCCACCACCTCCTCCACCATCTCCTCCAACATTTGCTCCTCCTCCACTTCCTCCTCCTCCACCCTTGCCGCCACCTCCTCCTCCGGGTCTTGGGCCTCCTCCTGGGCCAGGTCTGCCTCCGCCTCTTCACGGGCCTGTCGGGCTCGGGCTCGTGCTGTGTGGTAGAAAAAAACATCATGGTCAATGTCGGGTCATTGGTGCACATGTATTAATCCATAACAAGACATACATGGAAGGGTGATAATGATGGCAAACGATGCAGGAAAGTAGCTCCTTACTGTTAATGGACTCCAAATTGTGACATTTAAATTATTATGTGATTGTTAGTAATTTGTTCACACATTACAACCCAGGCATTTATCAATGTGTAACACATATTAGATCTGGCACATTGTATGCATCAGAATCCTCAATGCTATGGCATTACATATAAAAGCCACATGACTGCATGTTAACCAGGAAGAAGCACACATAACAGTCTATGGACTTTTAAACCCATGGACACCCACTTATCATGAGACACATTTTATTGTTTCTAGATGCTATGTTGTAAGTGCGAAATTTCATAGCTAAAATACTCACACTCAGCAATTTCGCCCCTGATTTGCTGGAGCAGCTGGGGCTGGCGCCTGCAGAGGTCCGACCACCGCCTCTCCAGCTGCCCGAGGGACCTCCGCACCCGAGTGCGGGCGTAAATACGGCGCCCTGCCGCAGCATACGCCCTCCGCTTATGGCGGTTTGTGATGAAGGGCCCCGCACGGCCCAGCCTTGTCTCCATGACGGAGACAAGAACCCTCAGCTCCGCATGTGTGAAGGGTTCTGCCCTTCGTGTCTCCGCCATGTTGACAATGGCATCTATCAACCAATCAGGTGGTGGCATTGGTTGATCACAGTTATTTGTGTTAATAACTTTATTGTTCATCTTTACATGAACAGCGTCTCTGCGCCAACACAAATGGTGACAAATTCGCATGCCTTCAAAACAGTAGTGTTGATGTATGGCAATGAACAAATCTGATATATATAAAACACAGTGTGTATGCACTTAGCAAATCCAATGACGCCTCGCTCCGCCAAGCAACGCGTGCTATAGCTTAGCAACGCATAGCTGTAGTTAGCATTACTTACTCTATGCATCTATGTGTATGCGTACATTTATGTGTAAAAGACACATACACACACTTGCAGGTATCCTGAGACCAGCATTATACACCAGCCCTGCCTGCCTGCCTGCCTGCCTGCCTGCCTGGCTGCCTGCTCCTTGAAATGTTGAAACATGTGAATAAATTCAAATATCATATATATAGATATATATATATATATATATATATATATATATATATATATATATATATATATATATATGCAAACAAATCAGACATCAACACATGAAAAAATCCCCAACACATTACAGAATAAATCAATGTACTCACCAGTCATCAGGGATAGTATCAACTACAATAATGAAGATATAACAAACACATAAGATCCCTTGAACAAGGTATAATAATTAGCACCTATATTTAACTTCCCCCAAAACTAAGCACATATGATAAATATCTCCTATTTCTTTGCCATTAGGAGGGCAGGCTGGCTAATTTTAGTTTTGTAACACTGACAACTAACACACTGTACTTATTTGAAGGGCTGATTTTGACTACAATTGGTGTGTTCTGTCAACTCGATAACATGTACCTGAAGTATCTTTGCGCCACAGAGTCCCGCAGCTGGTATCCCCTCCGGCATTCAGGGGCGCGGGATGGGCGCATGGGCGGATCTTGCGGCTCAGATGGTACCTCCCACTCATCAAAGGGTATCTCACGCCGCACAGCAATGTTGTGGAAAAATATACACAGGCCCACGATCCTCGACACCATTTGAGGCGCATATTGTAAGTCACCACCAGTGCGGTGGAGCACTCTAAATCGACCTTTTAAAAGGCCAATTGAGCGCTCCACCACTTGCCTGGTGGCAACATGCGCCCGATTGAATGCCTCCTGTGGGCCCGGTGCTGGGTAGCTGTACGGCGTAAGTAGCCAGGGCGTACATGGGTAACCGGAGTCACCCAGAACCCACGCATCACGGCCTTCCAGCTCTTGGAGTCTTTGCCATATCCCGGTTTGTCGGATGACATGAGAGTCATGGGCACTTCCGGGAAACTTCGAGTTGAAGGCGAGAATTTCCATGGATGGGCCACATACCACCATCACGTTCAGTGAGTGGAACAATTTGCGGTTCCTATATATCTTCTCACTTCGAGATGGAGGCACAAATGGTACATGGGTGCCATCCACAGCCCCTATCACATTAGGGAAGCCAGCAATTTGATGGAAGGCCTGCTGGCTTCTGCGCAGGGTCTCGGTGGCAAATGTCATGGCCATGAAGTGCCCCTTGCGCCTGAACATGGCCGACGTCACACGCCTCAGGATTCGGCAGAAGGCCGGCTGAGATATTCCAGCAAGTACTGCCACTACTTGTTGGAATGATCCTGAGGCGCAGAAATGCAACACCGCCAGCAGCTGTGTGTGAGGCGGAATTGCTGTCGTGATCCCGTGTAGAGGTTCCAGATCGCTCTGAATTAAGGTGAGCAGATCCAGAATGACATGTGGCGGTAACCGGTACCTAGTAAGTACCTCATCATCGGGCATAGCAAACAGAGTCACCCGTGTGCGATAGATTCTAGCACGTCCTGGCCTCCTTGGCCGACGAGTGGGGAGAGCCGCAAGTGCCCTTAGCCTCCTCTCCATGTAGCGCATCATTGCTTCAGCAACCTATAAAGAAATGAACATAAATACTGATGCACCTATGCACATAATGGCCATATCCCACTACAAATAGATTTGTAGCCTTCAATACGTACAATAGATGGCCGCCCCGTGAAATCCCTCAGATCCATTTGACTCTATAATGATGACACAATAATATGAACTCAATACACACCGTCCAAAACACTCAGATAAAGGTGTCAGCATTTTTTGCCGACATCATGTACTATGAGACATTTCATCTATTGCTGGGACATGTTGTCCTGCAATAGATGAACCCACACAGGTTTAAGACCTGTGAGTGAAATAGTGAACATGTGACATGTTGCAATAATGCTACACGCACTTTGCTGGCCCAACAATCTGTAGTCAGTGAGGCAATTGTGCATACATTCATACACTTACATTGTTAATGGATATCATATCTACAAGGAGCATGGAAGAGCTTACCTTAGACCCTGACAAGTCCAGATCTGGAGACAAATGATTCTAGCAGCAAGTCACTATTTATAGGGCTCTCACATGTGTGGTCTATAACAGTAGAGATGAGTATTGCATGACTTGTGGCCTGGATTATCTAAGGGATTGGGCTACTTTTAGCTTGCAAACAAACGCCACAATACCACAGTAGTCATGAATCAAATGTCATGTCATGCTAGCAAATAGCATGTGTATTGTGCAATAGTCACAGGTGTATCAGAAGATTCTATGCAATGTTAGCATTGGTGCCCAGTATTTCATGTAGAACTTTCGCCAGGTTTTACACAATGGAATTTCCGCCACCGTATGCGGCGCGAAAAAACAGCGACGTACGCTCACGCACGGAACGCAGCTGCCGCTGATGTCCGCCAAACAGGCTACACAAACAGTATATAAAGGTGTATTAGAAGGTGACCATGTTGTTGCTAACATGTCTGGATCACAACCAGAGGTGGACCCAGATCTGCAGCAACTATTTGACAAGATGGACTCCAGCACCACCTATGTGCCACTGCACATGCGGCCAGTGGGTAATGAGGAGGCTGCTGGACCTTCTACAGCAGGGCAACCTGCACCTGACCATTCTACAGCAGGGCAACCTACACCTGGCCCTTCTGCAGCAGGCCAACCTGCAGCTGGCTCATATGCACCATCAGCAGAATTGATTGGAACACAACCGGGGACTTCACAAGGTAGTACCATGGCCAGCACTTCAAGTGCAGCGACACGTGACAGGGGGCGTGGCCAAGGACGTGGCAAGGGGAGAGCCAGGGCAACAGAGGAACCACCCAAAAAAAATAAGGCATATGAAGCACAGGAGCTTGCCATCCTGGTTCCCCGAGCACGTGATTGGATTGAGTGTCCATCGGAGAAGCTGACACACACACGCAGATGGAAGATTTGGGAACAGATAACGGCAGAGATTAATGAAGTAGCGCCACAAGTTCGTGAGACGGACCATGTGAAGAAGAGGCAAGTTGTTTTGTCATACATGTGCCCAGTAATAGCCAAGTAATGATTGAATTGATGCTTAGATGGATTTAGCAAATGGCCCGTGAGGTTGTTACGATACACATACATTATTGCCATGTTATTTCGGTGAGAGTTAGAGTAGGGTGATTGTGAATGTGTATTGTAACGGTGGATATCATAGTTGCATATAATATTATCTTTTGGACATTAATCACATGTCGTAATATGTAGCACAGAGCAATGGCTGCAACAGCTAACATCTGGAGTGACATGTATTAATATGTCAACTTACATTGCAGGTGGCAGGACTTCAAAACCAACCTGAAGAGGAAGATGACCAAGCGGTGGGAACACAGCCAGACATCTGGGGCCGGGCCCATGCCATCAGGGCTAGAGCTCACCCCCCTGGAGTTGATGGCCGAGAGCTGTATATCAGTAGAGGAGATCAGGGGGGTGAGCACGATGGATAGCGAGGCCCCAGCTGAAGTGTTTGCGTCTTTGCTGGAAGGTAAATATTGGTCATGCCATAAACTTGTGCAAGTAATTATCTTAGAATGTCTCCTAATTGTGTTTATCTTTTTCCACAGACACCCCACCGCTTGGTGCCGACTCTGCTCAGGAGGTGGAGGAGTCCGTGCCACCTGGCCCCAGTGGTAGGCCTGTGCAGCAGCAGCCATCGGCCCAAGCCGATTTGGCCGCCTTGGCACAGATGCTTGGGGACATCAACCAGCAGGGAGACTTGGCATCAGAACGGATGCATAGGACCGAGGAGATCCTGGCGAGCTTGGTCAGCACCCAGCAGGCCATCGCTGCGAGCATGCAGGCCATGGCTCAGTCACATCAGGCCATGGCTGCAAGTGCTCAGGTGCTGGCCGAGCAAGCCACCCGCCAAAATGATCTCCTCCTCCACCATAATGAGCTTATGGTGGAGCTGGTTACCAGCAACAGGGTCCTAATGTCATCCGTTTCTGGTGCATTACCACCGGCAACACTCCCTGCTGGCAGGAGGGGTAGACCAGCCAACCCCTCAACATCATCTGCTCCACCTGCCCCAGCATCTGGCCGTCCCCGAAGAGCTGCTGCACAGGCCAAGGAGCCTACCAAGGCCAAACGTGGTCGCAAATGAACTTGTGGCTGCATTAATCTCCACCGTTATGTGGTCCCAAATCTTCCATTGTGCTGTGTGTGTCAGCTTCTTGTGTCCAATCACGTGCTGAGGGTAACCAGATGAGCCCTTGCTTCATATGTCCTTTTTGGTTCCCCTGTTGCCCTCTTTTGCCTGCCATTACTGTCAGCTGTACTTGAAGTGATGGCCATGGTACTATCTTGTGAAGTCCCCGGTTGTGTTCCAAATGATTCTGCTGATGGTGCATATGAGCCAGCTGCAGGTTGGCCTGCTGCAGAAGGGCCAGGTGTAGGTTGCCCTGCTGTAGAATGGTCAGGTGCAGGTTGCCCTGCTGTAGAAGGGCCAGCAGCATCCTCATTTCCCACTGGCTGCATGTGCAGTGGCACATAGGAGGTGCTGGAGTCCATCTGTGTGCAATTATATTTGTTTTGTATTATTATTTATTTTGCTACATTCCTGCCATGTTGTTTATTTTTTTGATTTTGTATTTTTTGGTCATTGCATCACAGTGGCATTGACTGTGACATGTATAGAAATAAATTTTTTTACTTTACCCAAAAATGTGTGGTTTCATGAGTACATGTCGAATACACATGTGTATTGCTAGTATTAATATTCTGTCATGTCCATTGTTAGCAGTTTTAAAGTGTCTGACAAGTACAGGATATGTGGGTGTTTAGGAAGGGTTCCTTGAAGCCGCAATGGTTTCAATTAAAGCACTGACAAGCGGCCTATTAGTGAGTAATGAGTAAAGGAGTAGATTCTATTGGGTTCAGGTGTTAATGCTTGTAGTCATTAGGCGTACGTTCGCCTACCGCATGAACGAGTGGTGTCCACAAAGCAATAGTACACTTGTGGACACCGCACATTTCTTCCCCTTTTGATCGCGTGCATTCGGAGTGCTATCCGAATGTACGCCCCCCAACATAAGTGTACTCCCCCGTGTCCGCCCATGTTTCCGCCCCGTTTTGCCCACTTTGAAACTACGCCCATGTGACATTCCGCATGACGCCCATAATACGCCCATATTTCCCGACTGATTGCGGGGAACAGTTTTGTACGGGATTTGGCCGAACTGGTACGGAGTCAAGGCGTGGCACATGCGCGTTGCGTTCTCCACGCATGCGCAGACGCCGAAAAGACGCGATCCGTAAGAATGCGGTAAAGTCCGCGTCAATCAGAATAAGGGCCTTTGAGCCAGGTAGAGCCCCCTTGACTTTCTGTGCCAAGTAGAGGCCCCTAGACACACTGCATAAGGTAGGGTCCTTTGACACACTGCACCAAGTATAGGTAGACACACTGCGCCAGTTCTTCACATGATTCCCACACGTCTAGCGCCCCTTATGCACACAATGCCTACATTATGTATATTATTAATTATTCTTATGCAATTATATGATGAATGGGAACAAAAGAATATACGCAGACACTGTAATCTAATTATCTATTAGAGGTCAGCTGGAAGGCTGGAAGAGAGGTATTTACAGTATTAATATTCACTTTTTCTCCCAGAGTTGCCAGGTACTACGGCCTGGCAGCCTTGGTGATGGCTTAAGGAGGGTCAGGAGTCTCTTCCAGAAATACAAGCGTGCCCCCACCCCGAGTTTTCTTTTTCTCCTCCTCTCTTGGCAGTAATACAAGCGTGCCCCCACCCCGAGTTTTCTTTTTCTCCTCCTCTCTTGGCAAATAACCATATGTCTCTTCCAGAAAGCAAGGAGGCTCATCACAACCCCCTGGGGGTGTTAGCTGGAGGATTGATGCCCATACACTAGCAGTCGTGAACCCCTGACCCAAATAGCGGCCAGCAATGAATTGCGATCAGTTGGTTGATTGGGAAATTAAGAATGTTAGAAAGTCCCAAATCTGTGGTCCCAGTGGTGAACGGGGGACTGTGATTTTTACACATTTAATATTCCCGATGACCCGGCGCGACCATCAGGGGATCGGGGGATTGCCCCAATACACCGTTACGAGACTGCAGCGTATATCAGTTTATTGCAATGTAGCAGAAATGATGGGGCAAGCATTTGGGAGTTACAGTCAGCATTCCAGCAGCTGGGATGCTGGCAGCCAAAATACTGATGCTGGAATATCGACTAGCAGCCAGAATGCCGACACTAAAATCCTGACCGTCATCATTACAATCGTAAGTATGCCGGGCAGGTTAACATTAGGCCGTGGTGGGTGTTAGGGTTAGTCACTAGTGGGAGACTAATGATGCCATACATCTACAATGTTTTGGGGCAATACCCCGATTCCTTGATGCTCGCATCGGGGGGATCGGGAATATTGAGAAAGTTTAAAAATCCCAATTTCCCAATCCTGGTTGGGATCGTATAATCAGGGCATTTTCAACATGATTAATTTCTTCAATTCACCAATGGATTGCTGGTCATCGATACCCGCTGAACGGCTCATCCGGTCAGTGGTTCGGCACTTTTAGGGGATTGGCGGATCAGAGTAATGCTAGAGGTAATGTTAGGCACTAGATGGTGAGAAGTTTTGGGTTAGGCTGCAAGGAGGGAGAGTTAAGCATGTAGAAGGGCTTAGGGTTAGGCTGCGTGGTGGAAGAGGAGGTTAGATTTAGGTGGTGGGGTTGAAGGGTTAGGCAATAGCAGAGAGGTTTAAGCTGCGGGGTATTTAGGGTTATGCTGCAGGGAGGGAAGGTTAGGGCCAGGTTGTGGGCTGGGGTTAGGCAGTGTGGTGCAGGGGTTTGGGTTAGGTGCTAGCAGGAGGGATAAGGCCTGGCTCTGTGGGGGGTGGGGGGGGGTTATTCTGCAGGGAGGGAAGGTTAGAGCCAGGTTGTGGTCAGGGGTTAGGCAGTGGGGTGCAGGGGTTTGGGTTACGCGCTAGTGGGAGGGATAAGGCCAGGCTGTGTGTGTGTGGGGGGGGGGTTAGGGTTATGCTGCAGGGAGGGAAGGTTAGGGCTAGGTTGAGGGCTGGGGTTAGGCAGTGAGGTGCAGGGGTTTGGATTAGGCACTAGCGGGGAGGGATAAGGCCAGGCTGTGTGTGTGTGGGAGGGGGGGTTAGGATTATGCTGCAGGAAGGGAAGCTTAGGGCTAGGTTGAGGGCTGGGGTTAGGCAGTGAGATGCAGGGGTTTGGGTTAGGTGCTAGTGGGAGGGATAAGGTCAGGCTGTGTGTGTGTTTGTGTGTGGGGGGTTAGGGTTATGCTGCAGGGAGGGAAGGTTAGGGCTAGGTTGTTAGCTGGGGTTAGGCAGTGAGATGCCGGGGTTGGATTAGGCACTAGCGGAGAGGGATAAGGCCAGGCTGTGTGTGGGGGGAGGGGGGTTAGGGTTATGTTGCAGGGAAGGAATGTTAGGGCTAGGTTGAGGGCTGGGATTAGGCAGTGGGTTGCAGGGGTTTGGGTTATGTGCTAGCGGGAGGGATAAGGCCAGGCTGTGTGTGTGTGTGGGGGGGGGGGGGTTAGGGTTATGCTGCAGGGAGGGAAGCTTAGGGCTAGGTTGAGGGCTGGGGTTAGGCAGTGAGGTGCAGGGGTTTGGGTTAGGTGCTAGCGGGAGGGATAAGGCCAGGCTGTGTGTGTGTGTGGGGGGGGGGGTTAGGGTTATGCTGCAGGGAGGGAAGCTTAGGGCTAGGTTGAGGGCTGGGGTTAGGCAGTGAGGTGCAGGGGTTTAGATTAGGCGCTAGCGGGGAGGGATAAGGCCAGGCTGGGGTTGAGGGGGGTTAGGGTTATGTTGCAGGGAAGGAAGGTTAGGGCTAGGTTGTGGGCTGGGGTTAGGCAGTGAGTTGCAGGGGTTTAAGTTAGGCGCTAGCGGGAGGGATAAGGCAAGGCTATGTGGGGGAGGGAAGATTAGGGCTAGGTTGTGGGCTGGGGTTAGGCAGTAGGGTGCAGGGGTTTGGGTTAGGCACTAGCGGGAGGGATAAGGTCAGGCTGTGTGTGTGGGGGGTTAGGGTTATGCTGTAGGGAGGGAAGGCTAGGGCTAGGTTGTGGGCTGGGGTTAGGCAGTGAGGTGCAGGGGTTTGGATTAGGCGCTAGCGGGAGGGATAAGGCCAGGCTATGTGGGGGAGGGAAGGTTAGGGCTAGGTTGAGGGCTGGGGTTAGGGAGTGAGGTGCAGGGGTTTGGATTAGGCACTAGCGGGGAAGGATAAGGCCAGGCTGTGTGTGTGTGGGAGGGGGGGTTAGGATTATGCTGCAGGGAGGGAAGGTTAGGGCTAGGTTGAGGGCTGGGATTAGGCAGTGGGTTGCAGGGGTTTGGATTAGGCACTAGCGGGAGGGAAAAGGCCAGGCTGTGTGTGTGTGTGGGGGGGGGGGGGGTTAGGGTTATGCTGCAGGGAGGGAAGCTTAGGGCTAGGTTGAGGGCTTGGGTTAGGCAGTGAGGTGCAGGGGTTTGGGTTAGGTGCTAGCGGGAGGGAAAAGGCCAGGCTGTGTGTGGGGGAGAGGGGGGTTAGGATTATGCTGCAGGGAGGGAAGGTTAGGGCTAGGTTGAGGGCTGGGATTAGGCAGTGGGTTGCAGGGGTTTGGATTAGGCACTAGCGGGAGGGAAAAGGCCAGGCTGTGTGTGTGTGTGTGGGGGGGGGGGTTAGGGTTATGCTGCAGGGAGGGAAGCTTAGGGCTAGGTTGAGGGCTGGGGTTAGGCAGTGAGGTGCAGGGGTTTGGGTTAGGTGCTATCGGGAGGGAAAAGGCCAGGCGGTGTGTGTGTGTGTGGGGGGGGGGGGGGTTTAGGGTTATACTGCAGGGAGGGAAGGTTAGGGCTAAGTTGTGGGCTGGGGTTAGGGAGTGAGGTACAGGGGTTTGTATTAGGCACTAGCGGGGAGGGATAAGGCCAGGCTGGGGGGGGGGGTTAGGGTTATGTTCCAGGGAGGGAAGGTTAGGGCTAGGTTGTGGGCTGGGGTTAGGCAGTGGTTTGCAGGAGTTTGGGTTAGGTGCTAACGGGAGGGATAAGGCCAGGCTGTGTGTGTGTGTGTGGGGGGGGGGGCCTTAGGGTTATGCTGCAGGGTGGGAAGGTTAGGGCCAGGTTGTGGGCTGGGGTTAGGCAGTGGGGTGCTGGGGTTTAGGTTAGGCACTAGCGGGAGGGATAAGGACAGGCCGTGGAGGGGGGATCGGGGGTTAGGGTTAGGCTGCAGGGAAAAAGGATAAGGGATAGTGGGGCCGAGGGAAGGTAAGTATACTCCCAGTCAGGATTGCCTCTATTGGAATGCCAGTGTTGGTATTCTGTCTGCCGGTCATCCGTATGTATCTCCAGTGGGCGGTGCTGACCTGCAAGTAAATGCAGCATTGCGAACAGATCTGAATCAAGCAAAATTACCTGGAAATGACTGGTTGGGAACACTGAATTGACAAGCAGGCCTGCTGTGATTTTAAGTTTTTAGCAATTTAAAAAAAAAAAATACAGATCTGAAACCAACACCAAAGCAAGTCATGGTTATACCAAACCAATCCTCGCAGTTAATACAGATCCAGAACCAAAACACAGCAGTGGACGCACTCTACCGGGAGGTCACATTACCTTTATGGAGATCTGTTTTCTCTGCTGTCTGATAGATAAGCTCAGGATAACAATCAGCACATTTGTACTTCAATAGCCCTTTCTCTGCTTACAGTGGTATACTCAGTAAGGGACATCCATAAACGAGTCAGGAGGGAGACATTTGTCTAGTTCGGGATTTCCCAGTTGCATTTAGACTGAATTACCTGGACTGTTAATTAATTGATGTAAATGGCATGTTTGAGATCAACTAATTAACTGGGCTCATGACATTCAGTCAAAAACATTAATATATGGGAAATCCCCAATCAGGGAAATGTTTTACCATGACAACGGTGATGCTGGTAAGTTTGTTGGAAATAAGTATAGGCCATTATTAAATATCCCACGAAAGAGGAGGCATTTTGTGAATATTTTGGACTATAATCAGTGGATTCCACATTTCATCGTACGGTGTCTTCCCTGTCATGGTCCTTGATGGACTTTTGCCTTCACTAGAGATTGGAGTGTGAGCGGTAGGGGCCAACGCAGGATTTTTCTGGGGGGAATCCCCCCCCCACCCCCATGTGACAATAATACTAAGCCCCACCCCTTAATGGTGAATTGCCACGATTTGCACATCTATCGGTAGGGGGAGGGACTAAAATAACATGATTCTAGTGGAATCTTGTCACATTGGCTCCACCCCCTCCCCATTGACCAGCGAATCACAGGTAATTGCAACTTTGTAATATTATGCTTGCTCTCTCTTTTTTCAGGGGGATTCTGGGTACTCAGAACCAGGGCCGTCGAGAGGTATGCCGGGCCCCGGTAAAAATATTGGGGCATGACCTAATTGCAGGAGGCGTGGCCACCTCCCATGATTAGGCCACCTCCCCCAAAATGTTAAGAGGGGGGGGTGAAAAAACACTCTAAAGTAGAGGGGTGGGGGTGTTATTGCCCCCTCCCCCTCAGCAGCAGCAGGACACACCTACAGCATGTGCAGCAGGCTTAGCATGAGTTCTCACGCTGTCAGCACAGAACATGCGGTACGTGTGTTCCGGCTGCTACCCGGGGGGAGGTGGGGCAGACCAAGGCCCCTGCCAGCAAGCCCGGGCCTAGGTAATTCGTACCCCCTCCTCTCAGCGGCCCTGCTCAGAACCACCACCCCCTTCCCCCGTGTCTGCTAGTGAGTGGGTACTAATTACAAAGGCCCGGAATTCTGGAGGTACAGTATATACTGTGATACATTTGGGAAGATCGTGGCTCCACAGTGAAAGACTGTGAAAGAGCATTTACTATTTAGTGCCATGTCCCCAGGCGGCAGGTGGCACTTACCTGTTTGCCAGACTGCGACCATGAGCAGGCCCCTAGTCCCGTTATTATGCAATATATCCTGCACAAGCCTCGAGTCACGTAACTCAAACACTGTTAAACAAATGCCCAATGTATCAATTCCTTGAATCAAATGATGTGCGGTATTAATGGAAAATGTTAGCAGACTTCATTATACCATCAGGAATTACATTTCCATTCAGACAAGATGCAGCAGCTGTAGCTGTGTTCCGGCGGCGCTGATAGAATGGAAACAGACCGACCCGTCGCAGTGTTCTCTCTGTGAGATATTGTACATGGCAAACGCTATATAAAACAAACAATAATTATATCTTGCTCTTAGAGAAATATTTTTCTAGCTGATAGCTATTGATTAGAAAACGCGGCATTCCCTGGAATATGGATTATTTTAATAAGTGCTTTGGGCGAATATTATTATTATTGTCTATGATTCATCAGTGACCTATGTTATTCTGCAGTGTTTGTTGACTCAGTGTAGTGGAATGTGACGAGTCAAGTATTGGATATAATGAATTCATGACCAGGTCAGTAAACAACCTTGGTAAGTAAGGTGGAATCAACAAAGTATGGACAGAGAAAAACAAGTATGAAGGAAAGCATTGCGCAGATGTTTATTAGGAGAGAGAAACTTATCGCTGACGCTGATGATTGCTTAAAGGTCATCACAGGGCAAGAGGGTAAAAGTGAGAAAAAACAAAACAATTTTTTTTTTATTGTCCGCTAGCCAGTGATCCTGCTTGTTAATGCTAGATGCTCTCTTATATGCAGTATCAATTACAGGGTTGCCGACATTTAGATTCTCCTCTCCGTTCGGGGGGGGGGGGGGGGGGGCTTGAATGTGACGTCTTTAGGCCCTGCCCCCAGGATGTAAAATAGCCTAATTCACAGACCTCCGTGGAGGGGGTGGGGCTAAAATGATGCGATTGTGCCATTTTTGCCCCACCCCCTACTCTGAGACCCGAGGTTTGCGGCATTTAAATGCCGCAATCGGAAGGGCACAGTGGGGACTTCTGCTTAAGGGGAAATTGGATTGAAACTAAGAGGTCATTCTAATTTGCACGCTCCCCTGCGTGTTCGCAATGGGGGGCTACGTTTAGCTACTGCACAAGCATTGATGCGCATGTGCAGCCTCTTTGTGCGAACGGGCGTGGCAAATGGATTATGCGGATGGGGAACGTGGGGCGGTGGATGTGGAAAACGCTGGGCATTCCCATGGTAGTTCCCCGGTAACACCGGTGCCAGAGGCGGGTAGCTGGGTCACCGGATGTCAGCTGCCTGCCCTCTTCCCGTACAAGGGAGGGGGCGGGGGGTGGTACCTGTATAAAAATTGCTGCCCCGGCTGCTCCCTGCGGTGCTGGGCGGTCAGGGGTGTCCGTGCCGTAGGGGTACCTGCGGCGCCGTCATGTGTATAAAGCTGGCTGCGGCCGGCGGGGTCCCTGTAGTGAATAGCAAATAACTAGCGCTTCCGGCACCGCCGCGCGCATATCGCTAGTTATTTGCTATTCACTACAGGGACCCCGCCGGCCGCAGCCAGCTTTATACACATGACGGCGCCGCAGGTAGCCCTACGGCACGGACACCCCTGACCGCCCCAGCACTGCAGGGACGCCAGGGCAGCAATTTTTTTACACAGTTCGCTGGGGGTGAGGGGCGAACTGCCACCCTCCAGGTGCCGGCGCCCTAGGCAAATGCCTAGAGCTGCCTAGTGGTGGCGCCAGCCCTGATCCTCAGTACGATTCTATACAGTTGCAAGATGTGAGTTGCCCCACCAGGCTCAGGAGCATAATGACTGTATTTTGCTTTGCTGAGCTGAATAATATGCATCGAAAAACTACTAGTAGCAGATTGTATCTATGGCCTATAGGACTGGTGCAGGTGCATAGACCAGGTACTTCCACACTGCACACGGGCACACATCACATTAGTAGCGGGAGCCATGCGTTCTAGCTTTGCAGTTCCTGGAATGTGCGATTGCCCAAATTTATTTATTCTCGTTTTCTATTCAACCGATAGTCACCCATGCTTTCTTTGCTACCTTATCCCTTTGAGTGGCAAGTGAATTTGTCAAAATAGGTGTGAAAATTAGCAAGCAAACATTTTAATGACCTGTAATGTTTACCTTATAAAGGGAAAATTATCTTTTTTACACATTTTTTATTTGAATTTTTATAACAAAAGTGAGCGACGCCGGCATTTTTAGCTGATATTTTACACATCTTTCAAAGAGATGTTGGCACTACACGGGTTAATAATTACTTAAAAGCAGTGACTTCAGATGTCAAATAAGTCTAAGTAATTTTTTTTAAATGTAATCTGTAATGCGGAGACATCAGTGCATCAACCGCAGGCAGCATAGTGACTGAGCAACACCATTTTATTTCTCTGTCCCTTAGATATCACGTACAGTATTAGGAAGTTACACAAATGGAAACTACCGTACTGTAGAATATATTGCAGCTTGGAAATGATTTCCCTGTATCAGCACGTTCTGTACCCTAGGATCATGGCCACATGTAGGGTGTCCTTTTGGTCTTGACATACATTTAAGTGAAACCTGGAGAACTTTGCTTGATGACAGCCCGTTCATTGATTGGTCGCATCTCCTGGCTTTGTTTATAGATATCGTATGTCACATTTCCAGATCAATAGAGCAGTTCTGGGATCAATCATTTTTTCCTGTCCGCTGGTCCATTTTAATTCTATTAAATATTTAGCAATCCCTGTCCGGCAAAAGACAAGATTAATGGCAAACGTAATGTATTTTGCTGTTGTGGAAATTACACCGTAAAGCTACGCTACCCTCTAGTAAAAATGCCCCCTCACCCCTAGCAGGAGTCCTGAGGGGGCTCCCCAGGAAAAGTCATTTTTCTCCTGGATATTTCATTGCATTTATAGTGACATATTGAGTAGGTTTACAAGACTAGGAAAGTCATTAGAACGGGGGTGGTTCTGAGCTGCTGTCTTTTACTAGGTGGTGTTTGGACTTTAAGGACCAAAGTGTAACCATAAGATGGCATTTAAATAAAAGTCTCTTTAACTGTTCCTTAGCATTTTCTTTGAATCTTAAACGAAGGTGACTATTTATGAATTCAATATGGCAGCACATTCTGTGATGTATACAAATGTACTTTAACATAATATGACCGTATTTTTTAGGGGCATCATTTTGGTCAGAAATGCAGTCGTCAGGGCACTCTAACAGTCCAGTATATCCATGGCTCAGCACAGATGGTTAACTGTAACTGGCTGAGGTGCCTGTTAAATCACCTGTTTTCAAGCATGGGTATACTTAAAAGGTGGGCCGTTGAGGTGCATTGAGGACTGCATTCAGGGCCGGATTAAGGTCTGTGGTAGCCCTGGACAACAAAATTGTGGTGCCCCCCCCCACGAAGGCAGGTGGTACCTGGGCCCCCCCCCCCCCACTGAGGTAGGTACTACCTGGGCAGCAGGGATCTGTGCAGAGAGGATGCAGGCAGCAGAGATCTGTGCAATGGGGATGCGGGCAGCGGGGTCCCTGCAGCGGTTAGGAAGTCAGCAGCATGGTCCCTGTGGCGGATGGGCAGTCAACGGCAGGGTCCCTGTGGTAGATGGGAACTAGTAGCGCTACTAGTTCCCATCTGCCACAGGGACCCCGCCGCTGACTTCCCATCCACCACAGGGACCCCGCTGCTGACTTCACAACCTTCGCAGGGACTCCACCGCTGGATGCAGTACCTAGCTGCCGCAGGGACCCCTGCACACCCCATGCTGCCCGACCCCACTGCCTTTCACCCACCCACCACCGCAGCAGTGCAGATGTGGGGGCCTGTGATGTGTGGGGGCCCCGGAGCGACCGCCCCTGTCGCCCAGTACTTAATCTGGCACTGACTGCATTTTCAAACCTCTCAGTTAGGTGAATACTGCCACTAACAGCACATATGCACAATTACGGTAGCCTGATTTCTGCTGGCACCTTAATGGTTGGGTATGATATGTTGATAGTCAGTGTCAATATTGTCAAAATTGTAACATTGACCATGCTGGCATGAAATGCGAAGTCAAGAGACAAAAAAGGATGATGTACAGAAGCAAGATGTAGCATTAAATAACTGCGTTTAATGCATTCACTACCTCTTGAGGTAGACACTGATTGGTTTTGATGACCTAGTGGGCACTTGAAGTAAGTTTCAAATATTCCGTTACAGTGTCTTATATAGCGCAGCAGATTCCGTTACAGTGTCTTATATAGCGCAGCAGATTCCGTTACAGCGTCTTATATAGCGCAGCAGATTCCGTTACAGTGTCTTATATAGCGCAGCAGATTCCGTTACAGTTTCTTATATAGCGCAGCAGATTCCGTTACAGTGTCTTATATAGCGCAGCAGATTCCGTTACAGTGTCTTATATAGCGCAGCAGATTCCGTTACAGTGTCTTATATAGCGCAGCAGATTCCGTTACAGTGTCTTATATAGCGCAGCAGATTCTGTTACAGTGTCTTATATAGCGCAGCAGATTCCGTTACAGTTTCTTATATAGCGCAGCAGATTCCGTTACAGTGTCTTATATAGCGCAGCAGATTCCGTTACAGTGTCTTATATAGCGCAGCAGATTCCGTTACAGTGTCTTATATAGCGCAGCAGATTCCGTTACAGTGTCTTATATAGCGCAGCAGATTCCGTTACAGTGTCTTATATAGCGCAGCAGATTCTGGTACAGTTTCTTAAATAGCGCAGCAGATTCCGTTACAGTGTCTTATATAGCGCAGCAGATTACGTTACAGTTTCTTATATAGCGCAGCAGATTCCATTACAGTGTCTTATATAGAGCAGCAGATTCCGTTACAGCGTCTTATATAGCGCAGCAGATTCCGTTACAGTGTCTTATATAGCGCAGCAGATTCCGTTACAGTTTCTTATATAGCGCAGAAGATTCCGTTGCGCTTCACAATAGTAGACGGTGATAAAACAAACTGGGTAACAACAGACCAACTTGGAGGTAGGAGGGGCCCTGCTGCAAGCTTAGAATCTATAGGGATATAGGAGGGAAACACAAGGACAGGCACCAATAATAGCATAGCAGTCCCACCAAGTTACAAGTCCAGAAGGGAAGCTATATAATACATAAGTGCCTCAGAGGGTTATACGTGTGGAACTTAAATATAATAGGCTTGCATATGTGTCTTGTTGGGCACATGAGTTGCTGTTCATCTTGATTTGTGTTGGGAGGTCCAGCAAACCACAGTGTTAAACAACTAAGGTATTTTACTTATACCACTTTCAACTGCCATAAAAGTCCAGGTTATTGCCATGTCAACCCGGGTTGCTGGTGAGTCAAAACTTGAAAAGAATCCCATGTAGAATGACTTGGCATTACTTTCTGGGTCTCGAACAGGGTATTACACAGGAACAGCCTGGTAACCATCATGCAGTGGAAACAGGTTCGCCATGGGCAGTGGTGTAACAAAAATTTGGGTGCCCCCCGCCACTAAAATTTGTGCTCCATCACCTCCCCCCTCACTGCTGCATCTTCCACCGCCGCTGACAATCCGTTGCTGCTCTGTTGCGGTCCCGGCTTCCTGGACCTGCTGTCTGCAGACAGCAGTCCAGGTGCTCCTGCTCCTCCTGTTAGTCTGTCACTTACAAAATGTCAGCCGTCTTACAGCAGACCATTATTTAGGATGCAAGAGGAGGTCGCTGCCTCCTCTAGCATCCTTAATAACTGTCTGCTGTAAAGGGGGCGTCCATTTTACAAGTGACATTCTAACAGGAGGAGCAGGAGCACCGGGACTGCCGACAGCAGGAAGCTTTGCTGGGCGGGCCAGCAGCAACAGATTCGGCGACGGCCCCATTAACAATAGCTTCCACAGAACCCGCGGCGCCCAAACTTACCTAGCGCCTCCAAGCCACCGCGGGGTCTGCGGAGCTATTATTATGCCACTGGCCCTGGGTTAGGTGACCTAGGTAACGGCATAAACCGCTGATTGGATCTTCCTAGGTGCAGTTTGTCATCTTTGTGTTTCTGAAAAATTTAAATTTTCATGACATTCATTCTCAATGGATTTTTTTGGCTCTTTATCTGGATTTCTTAAAAATGTATAAAACAACTAAAATCATGTAATTTGGTCCTACACGTCTTGTTTTTTGTTCCTGGAATACTATTAACATGTAGATAATTTTGAGCCATTTCCTGCACCACAATGGGAGGGACACTAGATAATTCGGTGAGATGACCCAAGCCAGGACCCTGCTCTACTGGAAGCTCCAATGTCTCAGTGTGTTTTCCACAAAAATTTACCTCTCACGTCTAATTTTATTAGACTCAACGGTACTCTTTACCTAGAACGGCGCCCATCGCGACCATCGAATGCACAAAAAAACGGGTGCGATGCGATGCCCGCGATGGCCGCGATTTCCCTTAGGGATCAATGTTAAAAGTGAGATTGGACGCGATTTTAGTGTTCAATGCCTCAATGCCAGCGATTTTTCCATAGGAAACAATGTTAAATGGGCCACAGAGCCCAAATAGTCACCCTAAAGTCTGAAATGGCCCCCACAATTGTTAACGCCACCCCACGATCAACGTCAACCCGAAGCGTGGCGAGCACAGCGAGCCCGCGAGGGGTGGCGGTACGCGTCCTCCGACCTTTTCATACCCCCACTATCCACGTCGGCGTGGAGTTGAGAATAGAATAGTGTGGCGAGCGCAGCGAGCCACTGAGCCCAAAGCGTGGCGAGCGCAGCGAGCCCCGCGAGGGGATGCGGATACCTTCACAGGTAAACGCGTCCCTTCGCGGGCTTCACAGGTATCCGCGTCCCCTCGCGGGGCTCGCTGCGCTCGCCACGCTTCGGGCTCGGTGGCTCGCCTTCGCTCGCCACACTATTCTATTCTCAACTCCACGCTGACGTGGATAGTGGGGGTATGAAAAGGTCGGAGGGCGCGTAACGCCGCCCCTCGCGGGCTCGCTGCGCTTGCCACGCTTCGGGTTCACGTTAATCGTGGGGTGGCGTTAAAAATTGTGGGGGCCATTTAAGACTTCAGGGGGACTATTAGGGCTCTGTGGCCCATTTAACATTGTTTCCTATGTAAAAATCGCGGGCATTGAGGCATTTAACACTAAAATCGCGTCCAATCTCACTTTTAACATTGATCCCTATGGGAAAATCGTCGCACCCGTTTTTTATGTGCATGCGATGGCCGCGATGCCCGCGATTTTTTACCCCCGACGCCCGCGATGCCAATCGCGGGCGCCGTTCTAGGTAAAGAGTACCGACTCAACAAATTTACGTTGTGAAAGAGGTTCAAAGTCTACCAGAGCATTGGGCATCCAATTAAAAAAAAAAAAAAGTAAGGCCCGAAAACAGCTACAAATCTATTTACCGTCCAATCGATTTCTTCTATCAGAAGATTTCCAACCCGGCCTCGTGTTTTATATTCTGAGACAATAAGAAAAATGTTAATGCAATGGAGTTTACACACGGCACTCAAATTTTGATTTATGGACACTGAAAGAGGAGTAGACACCTTATCTGGGCAGCGTGCTGCTATCTAATAGCATTTTTAGAATTCATTTGAAATAAAAAGATCAAATCTCCATCTTTGGGATGAGAGTTAATTATTAGATTCAATCCCCCCAGATATGTTTCACATTGCAGCTCTAAAACACAGATTTATCCATAAATGTAATTTCATTTTCAAAAAGAAACACATCTAAAATTATACAGTAGGCGATTTCTGCATCCAGCGGAAGGAGGCTTTTGTAGAAATACTATATTAAAGGGGTATTTTCCCTTGAAGTGGGCATTTATCTTAAATTATATGGCTTTACCATTGGGGGATAATGCTGGGGGCTTTAGCATTTGGGATAATGTATGATCAACAGTAACTTAGATGAGCATATACTATGATCTAGGACTCCAAGAAGATCAAAAAATTTGAGTTGGGGGTACCCTGGATGTAGCTGCCAAAGTCAGTGAATAGAGCTGGCCTTATCGTTGGCCGGCACTCGCCAGATGCATTTCAGTGGCGAGCGCCGGCGATAGAGACTGGCACGCTTGTGCGTCTCACGCGCACGCGTGTCCCAGTATCACGGCAGCTGGGCAGTGTCTCCCTGCCCGTCTCCGCTTCAGAGAGACGATGTCCAGTTTGGGGGGGGGAGTCGGGGTGGCGAGGGGGACCGGTGGGGACCCTGCCAAGCTCCGTTGCCAGAGGGCGCGCAAGCGTCTCGTGCGGGCGCGCCCCTGGTGTTAGCCGGCCGCTGGCGGTGGATGGCGGTAGAAACGCCATCCACTGCAAAGATGGAGCCGGCTCCATCTGTATGCGAATTCTCGGAGGTAGAAGTCGCATAAGATTTCCTTTGAACCGCTTGCCAGTTTCCCGGGCGGCAGGATCGAATACAATAAAATGTATGCGGTTCTTTTGCATCTGATTTGCCTTTTGTAATCCTAATCCTGATAAATCTATTTGGCGATCTTCAGCTACGATCTGATGTGCATGGGACCACGCATCGGAATCAGAGCTGAAACACATGCGTTTTGACACTTTTCATCCGATTTCTCAGCCCGATATGTCGGAATCAGATGACAAATGCCCAAATCGCACTAGTTTATAGGGACCTTTATGCATTTCTTCTTAGTATTGGAGAAGACTTAAAGATATATCCTTTTACATCCTTGCTACAAGGATGTTGAGGAATAGCAAGGAGTGAGCATTCACATGCTTCCGCTATGCCATTGTAAAGAATGGGAGACAGCACCTGCCTCCAACCAGAGGTGAATGGACCGCTAGGCAACCCAGGCAGACTAGGGTCCGGCAGGTCCAGGGGTCTGGCCACGACTGCTGCCTGGGATGAAGTGAAGCTGGCAAATACTTTTTGCTGGTCAGGCCCCTGCAAGCTGTTAAGACCTGCCCACGGCCCTCTCCAAGGGCAAGATGCTCTAACATCCGCGGCCCCACTTCGGCGGCATTGGCATTAAATCGGAAAAAAATTCAAGCAAAACCGAACCGGCACATCTCTACTATAAAATTAGTTATGTGCTTAATTCTCTGCCATATTGACCTCACAGTGACTCAATTCCTTTACAATAAGCCTCACAAGCCAGTCAATATTCAAATATTATCAGTTACAATTTTATGCTAAGCTACTCTTAGATCTAAATGCCCTATCAGTGGATTTTAGCCAAAAAATGGACCTCACCGTTCATCCATGGTTAATTTTAATAAATAACTAAATTATCTTATTACAAGTAACATTTTCTATACAACAATGAAGATACAACAAGACCATAAATGCTACATTAGACTACATTAATCCTTGAATCCACCGTGGCCTCCTCCAAAAACATCCCAGTAAGTACATTCTAGACTATTTGCTTAACCGAACAATTTGCAAGTGTCTTACTGAGGGCTTGGGTAGATACATGTTTGAGATAAATGTTTAAAATTTATTTGTGGCATATTTTAACAGACCTGGTCCACATTGAACCTCTCTGCAGGCTCTGACATCTGTTCCTCCTGCTCACACTACAATGGTCACCATTGAGCTTGGATTCCCACTGTCAGTCCATCCTACATAGCCGCTGGCTTTGCTTTGTGTCTCAGCGCCTTCTGCGTCACTCCATTCTCCACCACCAGTGCCTCCCTGCAGCCACGAGCTATCTCCCATCGGCAGAACACAGTCCTCCACATAAGCTCTGACCCAAAACACAGGGCCAGATGCACTAAGCTTCAAAAGTGATAAACTAGAGAGTGATAAACAACCAACCAATCAGCTCCTGTCTGTCATTTTTCAAACACAGCCTGTGACATGGCAGGTAGGAGCTGATTGGCTGGCTGTTTATCACTCTCCATTTTATCACTTTTGAAGCTTAGTGCACCTGGTCCACAGACTGGCGAGGCCCACTGGTCTGGGCATTGACCTAGTCCTAGCATCTCTCAGGATTGCCCTGGACGGCTGGTGTCCGCAGGATCTTAATGCTCCCTTGTTCTCTCTGCTCTGTTTGGATATCACATATCCAGTATCAACATTTTATTTAAAACTGTTTGTGGTATATCCATGTGCATTGCCTGATTAAACCACCATGATCTTTCAACATCAGTTGCAAAGAGAATGTAAGTAATCTTACCATACAGTATTTCTCCGTGTGTGCATTTGGCAAATATCACCAAAAAACGCTTACATGTTTTTTTTTTTATAGAGCTTTAGTTAACATTCAGATCAGGCAACTCTGCTAAAATATCTGTACTTCTAAAATGTGCCAAGAGAGAGGAATGTACAAAAAGAACGAGGAATTGATTTCTATTCATCTGAAGCATGTGCCCTTGGAAAGACATTTAGAGAATCAGCCATGCCATTCGGCAACTGTTTAGCAAAGATGATCTGTTTCTTTGCTTTCAATTAAAAGTTTGATCATTTTATTCCTGGTAATGTAGCAATAAAAATCTGATGTTAGTATTAATGGCTTTATGACATTTGTCAGACTGGTGCGGGAGGAACAACAGATAGATGTGGGCTTATTTAGTAAATGACAAAATGAGAAACCAAATTGCTGCTGCCGAACATCCTATTTGATGTAGATATTCTAAAAAGTCTAAAACGAAAAAGTGAAGGTGGTGCCAATAGCAAACCAATCGGGTTCTAGATATTATAATAAAGCTTTGAAAGCTAGAATCTTATTGGTTGCTGTGGGGGATGTGTTAAGCAACACAGCGGTTGGGATGTCAGGATGCTGAACTATACAGATGCCGTGATGCTCACTATACAGACCCGGCATCCTAACTACTGCCAGTAGAAAATCCAAATTCAAAATCAGTTTGAATGTCGGTGCTGGAATCCTCACTGCCGGATAGATAATGAGGAACCGGGGGAGGCCAGCGTTATGCCGGGCATGGGATGGTGGGGTTGGTTTAGGCACTAGTGGGGAGACTTAGGGTGAGATTTAATAGGATGAGAGATTCAGAAAGTGAGAGATTTGGGAAGAAATCTCCTGTTTTTTTAAAGCAGCAATCATTTACACTTCAAAATCAAACTGGTTTTGCAGTGTAAATGATTGCCGCTTTAAAAAAACTGGAGATTTCTTCCCAAATATATCTCACTTTCTGAATCTCTCATCCTATTAAATCTCACCCTCAGCGTAAAGCTGGGTACACATATGTACAATCGTCGGGCCGTTCTTCCGATCTGCGGACGAACGGCCGTTCGATTGTATATATGTGTACGCTGTCCCGATCCCTTCGTTGCGATCGATAAACGGCCAAAAACGCTCTTGGCCGTCCACGGTCGGTCGGTCGCAGGTTCTTTGCTGCTTAATATTCTTCCGACAGGACGGCTCCATATCGAAAGAAAAGTGACATGTGTACGCACGTTCGATCGATATGCAGCCCGTTCCTGCGATCATTCCTCCCAAAAGCAGCACGCCCATGTGGGTGTTGACTAGCTGCGTCATCCCTCCATCAGCGCAGCATGTAAACAACAGGAAGTCTTCTCCCCCGTACTTTCCGCGCCATGCTGTTAAAGAATATTCGTTGTGTGTGCATTCCTTTTGAAATAAATAATCGTTGTGTGTGCATTCCTGACAGATATAGTTATAGAAGATAGATAGATAGATAGATAGATAGATAGATAGATATATAGATAGATAGATAGATAGATAGATAGATAGATATGTGATGTTCATTGTTCTGCATAAACACTTAACATTTATTAAGAAATACTGACAAAAAATACTGTGAACACTTTGTTTATTTGGGTGGTCGGACCTGAACAGAGTATCACATACAGGTGCTTGCGTGAAGGTGTAGCAGGAACGCCCACCCACCCAAAAAACATAAAAACACATTTGAACATGGTGGTGTATGTAGTGGAAAGCGGTCCCACGGCAGCAACGCATCACATGGGAACATCCCGGCCTGCTCACATGTGATGCATTGCTGCCGTGGGACTGCTTGCCATGACATAAGTGCCACGTGTGAAGGTTTAGCAGGAACGCCGACCCACCCAAAAAAGATAAAAACACATTTGAACACGGTGGTGTATGTAGTGGAAAGCGGTCCCACGGCAGCAACGCATCACATGGGAACATCCCGGCCTGCTCACATGTGATGCATTGCTGCCGTGGGACTGCTTGCCATGACATAAGTGCCACGTGTGAAGGTTTAGCAGGAACGCCCACCCACCCAAAAAACATAAAAACACATTTGAACACGGTGGTGTATGTAGTGGAAAGCGGTCCCACGGCAGCAACGCATCACATGGGAACATCCCGGCCTGCTCACATGTGATGCATTGCTGCCGTGGGACTGCTTGCCATGACATAAGTGCCACGTGTGAAGGTTTAGCAGGAACGCCCACCCACCCAAAAAACATAAAAACACATTTGAACACGGTGGTGTATGTAGTGGAAAGCGGTCCCACGGCAGCAACGCATCACATGGGAACATCCCGGCCTGCTCACATGTGATGCATTGCTGCCGTGGGACTGCTTGCCATGACATAAGTGCCACGTGTGAAGGTTTAGCAGGAACGCCCACCCACCCAAAAAACATAAAAACACATTTGAACATGGTGGTGTATGTAGTGGAAAGCGGTCCCACGGCAGCAACGCATCACATGGGAACATCCCGGCCTGCTCACATGTGATGCATTGCTGCCGTGGGACTGCTTGCCATGACATAAGTGCCACGTGTGAAGGTTTAGCAGGAACGCCCACCCACCCAAAAAACATAAAAACACATTTGAACACGGTGGTGTATGTAGTGGACAGCGGTCCCACGGCAGCAACGCATCACATGGGAACATCCCGGCCTGCTCACATGTGATGCATTGCTGCCGTGGGACTGCTTGCCATGACATGCACCATTTTAAGGTGCATGCTGCTGGCCTCCAAATAAACAAGAAGGAGAAAAAAGTAAAATAAAGTACACAAACTATTTTTTGACTTTATAATGCAAACCGTTATAAGTTTTTTCATATAAAGAGTGTACTACTGCTACGCCTTTTTGGATTTTCGTAATTTTTTGGGCTACGGTATGGACTTTCCTGCTTAGTTCTTGTAGACATTTATGGACTTGTGTCATGTTTTCTTGCATTGTGCTTTCGTCGCTGGACGTGTCAGGTGATGGTGTGTTCTTCTCCCCCTCTGCACTGACATCTGAAATCTCGATGATATCTATAATAAGTACAGATAAAGAAATGTTTACCTTTCCACAAATGATACGTCACTATCCCATAAAGATGATTTGCAGTATACACTCACCATCTACACTGCTGGTGATCGCAATCACTTGGTGGCCCTCTGTGGTCCCTTCCATCGGCTGCGCAGCCTGGATATCATCTATAGTGACAAGGTAAAGTGACATATTACTACCCCTTGTTGTGTGTATAAAACATGTGTTGTTCTGTTGGTGTGCTGGTACAAAACCTTACCTGTTGTACTCTCCTTCTTTATTTTTAGGTTGGAGGCCCTGTCTCTGCCTTCCTCATGTCTTCTCCTGGATTGGATTTCCTCTGAGTAAAAACAAGCAACATGTCAGCAAAACACACAAAATGTAATGGATCAAGACAGTATATTAATAAAGCCACCTAGGGCATTGGACTCACTTCTTTTAATAATTCCACGAATTTTCTTGAGCTTGGCCTGCTCCTTGTGCTTCAGGTCCGACCACCGTTTTTGGAGCTGGTATTTGGACCTTCTTTTCCCAAACTTCTCCTTTATCTCCTTGCATACACGCTGCATAATAATTTCTTTTCTATAATTTGTCTTGGGGTATGTTTTTCTCGAACAATCGTAGTCCCTTCTATCCAGCATTTTGACCATCAGTTCCACCTCTGCAGATGACATGGCGGATGCGCGCGTCACTTTTTTCTCCTTGTTGTCAGCGATTTCTTTATCTGTTGTTATCAGTGCTGAATTGGAAAACAAAGGTGCTGTACTGGCCTCCCCCATATGCGGTGGCGCCAGACCCTCCGACATGGCTCCTCGATGTCCCGTGTCTGTGTGACGCGAAGCACGTGAGTGGGGCGGAGATTCCTGTGCTCATCCAATCACTGTGTTTCAAGCCACGTTCAGCACGAAAGAATATTCCGTCGTTGCTGTTGGATTGATCGGAGCAGCGCAGCGAATTTTCCGGACTGTATCGACATTTATTTCGGTGAGTATTAAAACAAAATGTGTAGTTTTCTATGACAGGGACTTCAATCTGTGGGCCATGGGTATGCTGGGGCTTGTAGTGACCGTGTATCCTATGTCCCACAGAGTTTCAACTCCTGTACTATAGCTACAGTATATCTAGTGGCCCACAGACTGAACACCTGTACATTAAATGGTTTATGGTGTGCTTTGTGTATCAAGAAAATAATATGCCTTTTTATTTTATTTTTTGGAACAGAAATTCAACCATGGCAGAAAAAAATGTCGAGTTCATGAAGGACTTCATTGAGGCCTACAGGGATCAAAATTGTCTCTGGAACACAAAATCCAGAGACCATTCCAATCGGCAGAAGAGGCTATCTGCTCTGGAGGAGCTGGTGAGGGTGAGCCAAACATACTACCCCACAGCAAATGTAGAGTGGGTCCGGACTCGGATTGCCAATATGAGGACCGTCTTTAAAAAAGAACTGAGTAAGGTTGAGTCCTCAAAGCGGTCTGGGGCAGGGGCAGACCAAGTCTATGTGCCCAGGCTGTGGTACTACGACCTGCTGGCCTTCACGGTGGACCAGGAGCTGCCCAGGGATTCGGTCAGCAACACTTCAAGGAACCAGCCTGCCCCCTCCACCTCCGCGTGCAACCAAGAGGTTTCTGATGACACCATTTGCGGCACAGTAAGTAGACGGATTTTATTTTAAATTTTTTTTTCAAACCAGATAAATATAACAGCAAGTACAGTATAAAAATTGTGAACATGTAAAATTAAAAGGGGGGGTATCGCCCCCTGCAACTGACCTCTCTGTTGGGCACAACAGAGAGGTCAGTTGCAGGGGGCGATACCCCCCCCTTTTGGTTATACATCGTCAATTTGACCTTCTCTGTGGCCCTAATTCTGGTTCTTCTCAGTGGTGGAGCTATACTCTTATCCGCCTGAGAACACAGTGATCAATATTCAGACATCGCAAGTGCATTTACCACATTTTTTGTATTTGGAACTTTTGGTTGGCATTGGTAATCCCTGGTATCTACACTGTTGTAGTCTTTCTGGCGCGGATTATTGTAATATTTTTTGTTGTCTAAAATTAACGAAATAATATCATTCTGCCAATCCACAGCGCCAACACCAATAAAATACTGCATGTATTCATCCCTGTTAATTTAGCACGCATAGATGCATTTCTGGTGTTTAAATTAGTATTTGGTATGTCTGGTATCTAAATAATTAGTTTCCAGAGATGCCAGTCATAACGCCTCTTCAACTAGCTCACTTTCATCCATGGCAGCAACATGGTGGTGTGTGGGCTGCGTTCTTCTGCGTAGATATAAAAATATATGGAAGTCTTAAAAATCGATAGTGATACATCATTGTCATCTTGTTTTGTTACAGCCATCGCTATTTGCCGAGGATGAATCTTCGGCATCGCTGGAGGTGGCATCACAGCTGCCTTCACCGGCCCTCTGCTCCACCCCCACACCAACCGCCACGACCAGCGCTGAACCGCAAACAAGCGCTCAACCTCCAGCAGAAGCGCCATCAAGAAGAGGGCGCAAAAGGCCGAGGCAGACTCCAGATGCTGCGGACGTGGCAACCACCAAGATCCTGGAGTCTGCCAACAGATTGATGACCATGGATGAGGATGATGCGGACCGGGTGGGGAGTGTATTGGCTGACAATTTAAGAAAGTTAGACCCGGCTACAAGGGTGGAGGTAGAGCGCATATTTTATGAAACGCTGTACCGGGCCCGTGTGGGGACTCTGTCCCGGCACACACGGCTCACCGATGAGACCCCTCTGCCTAGGGTTGAATTTCAACCCATCAGCCCAGCTCCTATACCCCAACAAGCGGTATTTCACACGGTGCAATATCCCCAGTATCAACATTTCCAGCCACCAACTGGGCAAAGGCAGCACCAACCGGCAACGTCGGCTAATACGCTCCCACCAGGTCCACCTGGTGGCCCCTTCCAGAGTTTAGTGGAAAGTCCATCTCCCTCCCAACCACCGATGGATACAGGGGATTATGGGGTGGGACAAGTTTACCACCATATGTAAATATTTTATATAGTTTATTTAAGTGCATTATTGTTTTAAATATTTTTATGTTTAAGTATTTCTTTATTATTTATTTACTTGTTATTTATGTTATATTTTTTATAAGTTTATAAGTTAATAATTTATATAAAAATTAAAAATTCTGTAATCTAGTTGGTGTCCGTGTGAAAATATCATTTACCATGCAGGGTGACTATAGGGCACAGATATACATATGGGGTACATGCATGTTGTTTCAATATTTACCTTCATGTATTGCTCCTGGAGACTGTACAAAAGTACCAGGAGAAATTGGCATAGAAATAGGTGTGGTGGAGCAACTACAATCTAGTACATAAACACCAGTACTGGGTACAGTCTGCACTCCAGGTGCCGTGGCATTGTGCCCTCCAGGAATGCCTGGCACCTGAGTACTACCACTCACTTGCCGTGATTCGGCCTCCACCTCCCCCTCCTTGCTGCAAGAAGACGCAGAGGACAACTTGTGCGGAACTGTGAGTATACAAATTTTATTGGCAAAATATTGATTATTACACACCAAAAAACAATATATTTACAATGACAAAAAGGTACATTTTTAAGCAATCATGTCATTCTGCCACTCCACAGCCCCAACACCATTGAAATAATTCAAGTACTCGTCTCTTGACAACTTTGCTTGCGTTGATGCATTTCTGGTGTTTAAATTAGTTGCCAAAGCTGTCAGACCAATAGGCTCGTCAACAACTTGGCTCTCGTCCACTGTAGCCCCCAGTTGTTGTGTGTGCACCGCTTTTCTGCGCATGTAGTTGTGCAGCACAGAACAGGCCAGCACCACTTTGTCAATCTTATCTAGGCGCAGATTGATGGGACTGTGAAAAATTCTGAATTTATTACTTAGAATCCCAAACGCATTTTCAACCACTCGCCTGGCACGTGACAGGCGATAGTTAAAAATGCGTCGTTCCCTGTTCAGTGCCCTTTGTGGGTAGGGTTTAAGGACATTAGGGTGCAATGCAAAGGCCTCATCCGCCACAAAAACAAAGTTCAAACCGTGCTCATTTTCAGTCCGCTCTGGCAGATTCAGTTCATTTTTTTTCAGTTGGTCGTGGAAAAAGGTATTCTCCAGGGCTCCTCCATCTGAAACTCTACCATTTTTCCCAATGTCCACAAATACAAACTCGTATCGGGCATTAGCGATGGCCATTAGAACAATGCTGAAGAACCCCTTATAATTATAATAAAAAGATCCACTCTTTGCAGGGGGCATGATCCTGACGTGTTTGCCATCGATAGCTCCACCACAATTAGGGAAATTCCAAAGATCACGGAAATCACGTGCAATATTTTGCCACTCCTCCTTGGTCGATGGAAACTGCAATATAAAAGTATATGCGTATTAATAATCTGTTGGGTTGATTTTAGACCCATCAGCCCTCCCCCATTGCAGCCTCAAAGCTATTACCCGCCTTATCAAAATGACCCCCCACCCACTGGTGTAAAAGATTAAATCAACAGGCATTGTAAAGATATACATATAGGGTACAGGTATGTGCACAGCTATACATATGGGGGACATGTATGTAATTTCCATATTTACCTTCATGTATTTGTCCTGTAGAACTTGGACGATGGCATCACAGGTGTCTGGTATTATCAACCCCAGCGCTTGAGATGATATTGCGGTGGTGAATCTCAGGTCGGCAAGGGTCCTGCCTGTTGCCAGGTAACGCAGCGTTGCCACCAGTCTCTGCTCTGCAGAAATAGGCCTCCTGAAATAGGTGTCCTCTCTCTCTATTAAAGGGGTAACCAGTGTCAGCAGCTCCATGAAGGTAGCGTCATCCATACGGAGATAATTCCTGAAATCATCAGGATTGTTCTCCCGTGTCTCCTGTAGCAATGGCATGTGGGAGAAGGTGTCTCTCCTCAGAAGCCAGTCTCTGGTCCAGCAGCTCCGATTCTTGGTCCTTTTTCTTTTTTTAATAGCCCGCAATCTAATGGCCATAGCAGCCAAAATGCACGCACGAGCCTTCCTTCTCCTCAAGCTCATAATTAAAAAGGCCCAAATGCACCGATAGACGAACGAACGTACGTACGTATATCCAGTACAGCTAGCAATGATCTGAATAGTCACGGCTCTATTCACTGTACTACACGAACGATTCTTTGTTCCGTGATCACGCCTCGTTTTGGTATGCTCTTTTAATCCAGCCCATTATGATAATGTTGTGTACATTTTTATCGTGTGAATAGCCAGAACGGGAGAGTGTGTACGGTGGTACAATCTTTTTCTTGCGATTGTTTGGACGGGAGTACATCGGACGTCGCAAGTAAAATTGTACATATGTGTACGCGCAGATCGGTCGTATGTTTCGGACGGCCGAACGTGTATTCGGTCGATCGAACGGTCGCAAGAAAAATGAAATTGTACATATGTGTACCCAGCTTTAGGCTGTAAATGGGGGGGGGGGGGAAAGCTTTGGGGAGTGAGGGTTAGGTTTAGGCCTCAGGGTGTGGGAGTTAGGGTTGAGCACTAGCAGGAAGGGGTAGGTTCAGGCTGCAGAGGGGGGAAGGGCTAGCCAGCTAGAAGGAAGGATAAAGGGAGCGGGGTAAGGGGTAAGTTACTTAAATGACTCCTTACGGTAATTCCTCCTTCAGGACGCTGGTGTAAGTATTCTGACTTCCATTCATCCGTATGTATGTATGTATGAGTGTATGTATTATGTGCTCCTAGAATCCACACTTCTGGGTAGCGTTTGGCGCCATGAGCTCCCCTGTCAACTGCTAGAGGTACACGAGCACCTCTAGCATCTGTCTCCAACCAGGCGGCGGCCATCTTTGAAGGGGTGCAAGGTCTCTGTCTGTATGTGGACAGAGTATCTGAGCCCCTGAGGCACCGCTCCCCATTGGCAAGTGTCCCAGCTCCGGAGAGTTTTTTTTAAATAAAAAATAAACCATGAGGCCTGGGATCCAGCTGCCTCACGTTCCTCTGGTCTCCCAGGAAACTTCCTGGTAAGATTGGTGGCCAATCCACCACTGGAGGAGAGGACAGTAGCCTTTGGCTTTGTTCTAGAGTCTATTGCAAATGTGCACATTTCTGGGAAAATGGTGCTCACCTGCTTCCACATTTGTGTGGTACTGTGATAGGATGCCGCCTTTGTGTGGTACTGTGATAGGATGCCGCCTTTGTGTGGTATTGTGATAGGATGCCACCTTTGTGTGGTATTATGATAGTATGCTGCCTTTGTGTGGTATTGTGATAGTATTCCACCTTTATGCGATACTGTGATAGGATTCCACCTTTATGCGATACTGTGATAGGATGCCATCTTTGTGTGGTACTGTGATATTATGCCACCTTTGCAATAGGACGGTTCATGAAATTTCATCCCTGTTGGACAGTCAACTGTAAATGATATTATTAGAAAGTGACGTGTTTAGGAACCTCAGCAACTCAGTCTCGAAGCAGAAGACCACTGATTCTGGTTCACTTGCAAAAGTAATGGGAAAAAAAAACATGTCCAATGCCAAGCGTGGGGTGGAGTTGTGTAAAGCAGATACTGCACTCTGATGCAGTGGAAATGTGTTATGCGCAGTGACAAATCACGCTTCTCTGGATGGCAAAGCTACTCTGTCAGTCACTTCATTGGTTACCTGTATTCTACCGTATTCAATACAAAATTCTTTTACTTACACACAAAGCCATAAACCAAACTACACCAACATACATATCTTCTCTTATCTCAAAATATCATCCAACACGACCTCTACGCTCCTCCCAAGTTCTGCGTCTCTCATCCACACTCATTACCCGCTCCCATTCCCGACTGCAGGACTTTCTTCGGGCTGCACCCACTCTGTGGAATGCCCTCCCAAGCACAATAAGACTCTCCTCCAGTCTCCAAACCTATAAGCGTTCCCTAAAAACTCATCTCTTCAGGCAAGCTTATCAAATTCCAGAACCAGTCATAGAACCTTGCGTTTTGGTGGAATCGATGCAATAAAGAATACAGTATCTATCCTTATCCATCAATGCCTATTTCCCTATAGATTGTAAGCTTGCGAGCAGGGCCCTCCTACATTTTGACTGTCTGTAAATACCCTGTTTTGTTGTATCGCTGTCTGCTATTGTAAAGCGCAACGGAATGTGCTGCGCTATATAAGAAACTGTTAATAAATAAATAAATAAAAATGGTTAAGTCTGAGATTACCGATGCTGGGAGAACCCTGACTGCATTATGCCAACTCTGAGGTTTGGTGGAGGAGGAATAATGGTATGGGGCTGTTTTTTTAAGGGTTCGGTCTACATCCCTTAGGGCAATCTTAATGCTTCAGCCTCGCAAGACAATTTTATGCTTCAAGCTTTGTGGAAACAGTTTGGGGAAGGTCTTTTTCCATTCCATAAGAGAGCGAATATGTGATCGGTACGCTACTAACTGCTCCTGAAGAAGCTGGTTGATTCTGGGGAAACGCATTGAGCCCACTATTTTCATACTGCATTACTACCATGGGATATACTTTGCACTTTGTGGACACTCAACTCTCCTAACCGAAGAACTCATTTCGTCTGCATCCGGAAGCCTTTCCGAGGTGTCGGCCGACTTGCAAAGTCATCCAGGTTTGCCTCTTAATGAGAAATTGGCAAAAAATCCATTCCTCACATTGAGCTTTGCTTTTGGGACTAAATTGGCCACCTGGTATTAATCTGCTGCTGTTTCGCCATTGGAGATATTCAGTCCAGATCTACTGTACTAATCTTCTCGGTAGCATGCTTGTCATTATTATTATTTTAATTCCAATTGTTTTTAAGTGCAATTGTACTTGTTCATATTAATATGGAATTTCATATATGTTTTATATTTTATTACATTTGTTTATTTTAAAAGACACTGGTACTATTATATTTATTTCCAGCGCTGGTACACCCTTGTTTTATCTTTTTCCATTCCAACATGTCTGTGCCCCAGTGCCAAGTTTCCAGAGAGGGGTGGAGTGAACCGTGGTAGTTGAGACTACTGGTACTGTATATACAGTACCTGGTCCATTAAACAATGTGGACTGGATTCAGAACTGGGTGAATTAGCAGTGCCGTGCGATCACCATGTGAATAGTTAGCCATCAACCTGCTCTTTACAAGCCTGCAAACGGGTAGCAAATATGTTGCAGCCGGCTAATTGGCTGCAAATCCAGGTTGCCGCCCAGTAACGATGGCTTCCTGTCAATCAACTTGTAAATGGGCTTCAGAAGGGGAGCACCTCCCTGAAACATTAGCAATAAATGTTGGATTGTTTCACTAATTGAGTGCCGCCTTCATTCCTTTGCTACATTTGGGGATACCTTACCCCATAGGGAGGCACACAGGCAAGTTATTTCATGGACACAGCCACTTCCAAAGTGCTGGGCTTTTGCAATTGTCCATTGGCCCTTATTCTAGTTGATTCAGACGGATGCGTATTTCAAACAGGAACTGAGTGTTCTTAGTCCCGCCTACCGTACGGATCGCTCATACCATCTGAATGTGGTAAGCCGCCGAGCGGTCGGACCGCGAGTGGATGTTTCATGTGAGCACTTCCTCCATCGGTGGGAACCTCCCCCATCCTCCGATGGTCGCCGACCATCGAATGATGGACCGAGCGGTCAGGCAGCACCGAGTGCTCCAGACCACTTGGACATTCCTCCGTATGAAAGCAGGGACATGGGCGGGCAGCTGACATCCGGCTATGTCAGTTGTCCGCCTCCCACACGTGCGTCACGGCCGCATTACCATGCGTACGCCCAGCGTTTTCATAAGAACGCCCATGAAACGCGGAGCGTAAGCATATGGTAATGTGCCCAAACATCCCTTCACGCCCCTCTCCACCCTCTGCTCGGATGGCTCCATACGATCATTTTCTGCATGGTCCTCACTCCGTGTTCAGACGTGCGAGGCGTTCGCACATGCGCAGATACGCCTCTGCACATGCGCAAATACCAAACATCGGCCTTCCGACTGCACACGGATCCATCCGACTCAATCAGAATAAGGGCCATTGTGCATATACTTTATATATATTACAGATATAGCCAAGCTCATCTAGCGTCTGGCATATTGCACGGGCGGCATGCGTGTTGAAAGACGCGCACCCACCACCACCAGCGGTGATGTTTGCTTGGGGCAGGTGGCTGACGTCACATGGTGAACAGCGACGGATATAAAATCCAGTATAGACCGATTAGAATGATTTCTCTCCTACAAACCGGCGGTGGCTGGGGGGCGGGCGTTCGGTCGTGCGGCATGGGCTCCAAGGCAGCAAATGTACGCTGCCTAGGAAGCCAACCTGAATGAGGCCCTATATCGTTTCGTTAAATGATTACCTTTGTAATGTCAGAACACATCTTCCGTCATGTACGGACGGCACATTTACAACTTAGTAATTAATAAACAAGTTGCCAATTAATATTAACAATTTAAAGAAGATTAAACAAAAGCCTTTATTAGCATTTTCCTTAATCCGGCTGTAATTATATAATAGGCTATCACTGAAGCACTTATACTCCGGAAAGCTTTAGGTAAGAGCAGAAGGTAATTGTCTGACACCGAATATGAAGGTAATAGCTATGGATCCGATCCAGGAGAAGACTTTTTTTTTTCCGTCTAACTTTTTCTCCTAATTACAGCCATCCTTTAAATGACATTGCGCCTCGTACAGTTCTCTTTTCTAAAAATATACAGATTAATGCATTAAAAATGCCATCTGGTTCCTCAAAGCTGTTTTGTACCCATCACCATTTTGCTGTGACAGCTAAAGAGTCATTTAAAAAAAAAAAAGAAGAAAATATAAAAATCATTGGTTAGTTCTGCAAATGACATTTTTTGAAGGGTTCCCTTGTGTATTTATGTGTCATGCACCCATTAATATTTTAATTTCCACAAGAAAATGTGTCCATACACTACATTTACTGTATTTCTAAAAGTGTTCTTTCAAAAGTCTTGTGGTGGTTTCCAAGAGGGGAATTATATACTTACATAGGGACAATGCAGCCTCCTAGTAGGGGGGGCATTGTATTCCCCAACTCAGTGTTTGCTACGCTGCAGTGCTGAATATCCCGCCGTCACCATTTCCCCCCTCCCCCTGTGTTAATATCAAACTCACTGTAGGCCAGATGTATCAAACTCCATAAAAAAAGATACAATGGTGAGTGATAAACAGCCAGCCAATCAGCTTCTAACTGCCATGTTGCAGGCTGGGTTTGAAAAATGACAGGTACGGTAGGAGCTTATTGGCTGGTTGTTTATCGCTTTTTGAAGCTTGATACATCTTGTCCTATTTGTGCTCCCATTCCACTTAATCCACCATCACTATCTAGTCTAGTGGCATCTCCTGTATTCTCTGAAGAGTGGGGACTAGGAGACATCACACAAGTGGGAGGGGAGTGTGGGACGAGCGAAGACAGGGAATGTGGGGAGGTGGTTAGGTCAGTAGGAGTAGACTGAGGCAAGGAAGTAGCCGGCCAGCATCATCAGTTGCTATCTGCCTGCAATGATGTTGTGCTTGTGAGAAGAAAACTGTCTTGTCTACTATGACTAGCCTGGTCATGGGGTTGTGACAGCAACTCAGCTTTAAGGAAACTCAACAAAGAATAATTGATTTGACTGCTGTCTCTGTCCACAAGGGAGCCCCAGCTGCAAACTCTTTTGCCACTAGTGAATATCTATAGCACTTTTATTTTAAAGTATCAGTTAGCACTATGTGGGCTGCAAATAAGGAATGCAGGGGTGGCTAGAGTATAGTTTCCCCTACACATGAGGGAGCTGAAGTGATACAGGGGAAAGCTGAAGTGATACTGTAGGTGACTGACACATCATTTTAGCATCACCTAAATGTAATGAAGGGCACTAGGAGGAGAGTTCGCATTTACCCATTCTAAGAATGGGAAATGTAATCTGCCCAAATTTACTAATAATTTATTATTTTCTGATAAAAAAAGACAAGAAAATTCCAGAGTGAGCCCTGTGATAATAACTCTATCTTGAGATAGTGTTATCTGGGCTTCCCCCTTGTTCCCTGACTCCTAGATAGCACCTTCTGCCTGCTGCCATTGAAGGCTATGACTGAATATGACCTCTGTGATCAGCCACCCAAAACGTTAGGGGAAAATAAAGTATTACTTACTTCACCCAGGGTTACGGTGATCTCTATCTGGTGAGGGCAGCCAGTCATGCGATGGCTGTGTTCCTGCTTTGACCATTGGTAGAGTAAAGTGATGCTGTGACACTGGCATCTCACTCTACTGCATAATGGGACACGGCAGGGCACAGGATTCGATAACCAGCTGCCTTCCCAGATCACCAACTACTAGTCCTGTCAGGTAAATTTGTGAGATGGGGAGGTAGACCAGAGCAACAATGCTGGTCATATACGAGCTACCCTAAAAAGTGTGGTAAGTGGATTTGCAGAGACGGAGCATTTTAGGGAGCAGATAATAATCAGAGGCAAGTGATATAGCTCAACAAGGTACTGTAGAGTAGCAAGACAAATAATTAAACTATATCAATGCTAGATTGTACATTTGCTTTAACCAATTTGAATCCCTGTTTTTTTTTTTATTTCAGACAGATCCTGCCAGTGTAAGAAACTATAGTGGGCGATGCAAGTGAGATCAAGTGGAAATAGCAACCAATCAGTTTTTGTCTCTCATTTATCAAGCACAATCAATATAATGACAGTTAGGAGATGATTGGTTTCCGTGGGCCACTTCAACACCGTGTCTCTCTCGAAGGTTCTCTACATCTCACCTGTTATCATTCATCCCTTATATTCCTCCAACGCCAACAGCTTTGACAGTGACCAATGAGTGTGGAGGTGATGAATGGTACTCCAGAATTAATGAGGGCAAACATCCAGAAGGTTTGATAGACTCACATTTTTTGGGTAGTCCCCCAGAAACTTTGAAGAGTAGATGCGAATATCCCACATCCAGGGCCGGTGCGCCCCAGGCGAGTCGGGGTGGGGGCGCCCCGGTGCCGGGGGGGGGTGGGTGGGTGGTGGGGTGGTACCTGTGTAAAAAACTTGCGTCCCCGGCGTCCCTGCAGTGCTGGAGCGTGCAGGGGTGTCCGTGCCGCCGGGGGAACCTGCGGCGCTGTCATTGTGTATAAGCTGGCCGCGGCCGGTGGGGTCCCTGCAGTGAATAGAAAATAACTAGCGCCGCCGCGCGCATAGCACTAGTTATTTTCTATTCACTGTAGGGACCCCGCCGGCCGCGGCCAGCTTATACACAATGACAGTGCCGCAGGTACCCCCGGCGGCACGGACACCCCTGCACGCTCCAGCACTGCAGGGACGCCGGGGACGCAACTTTTTTACACAGGTACCACAGTTCGCTAACCCTCCATGCTGGGGGTGAGGGGCGAACTGCCGCCCTCCAGGTGCCGGCGCCCTAGGCAAATGCCTAGAGCTGCCTAGTGGTGGCGCCGGCCCTGCCCACATCCTGCCACTTGCTGGGGAAGTGGGCAGAATGGGTATACTGGGAAACACGGGGACGTATGGAGTGGTAAGGTAAATATGGCATCGATTGCATCATTTTGACTCTGGCTTCTATTTTTAAGCCAACAATTTGTGAAATTATTTTGTAATAGGGTGGAGAACCGGACATCTGCAACCCCTCTCCAGTCTTCTGCCAGGGAGGATTTAAAGAAAGTAAGGGGTGAATTTTCTAAAGATTCTATAAAAAAAAAAAGGTGATGTTGCCCGTAGCAACCAATTAGATTCTTTTGATTTTTTAGGATACAATCAAAAAAATTTTACATTTTTTATACAGAATCTGATTGGCTCCTACACTGGTACATTTTCCTGATACCCCGCAGTTGCAAGGAATAAATTATCCTTTATCCTAGTGTACCTGCTGCTATTGAAGGCCATGGTTGTCTGAATCTGTGCACCCCAGGATGATCTGGTGTGGTGTGGAGAGACGGACACATGCACAGTCTACGTTATGAGACAGGTGATAGCCCACAGGGGGAGTGAGCCATGGACTCAGGCCAACAGTAGATCACATGACCTAGAAGCTCCTGGAACCAGCATCATAATGCTAAGCTGGGATAGTTACACCAGTAATAAGGAGAGTTTTACACCTTTCACACAGGCAACAAAATTCTGGGTCTTTGCATCTGAATGCACACCAACCCAGGATTTCGGCTTTTTTTTTTAACCAGGGTCAGGGCTGAGACCTGTGAATTTCACCTGTAGACCTGGCAAATTCCCAAATTGGGTGTTAAATGGGGACCAAGGTCCATGACGAGATACTTGCATCAATGCATGCATTGCTGATGAGAGAATTGCCTAGCACAAACATGTCCAAACTATGGCCCTCCAGCTGTGGGTGAAACTACAAGTCCCATCATGCCTTGCCACAGTTTTGCTATTAGGGAATGCTAAAACTATGGCAAAGCATTCTGGGATGTGTAGTTTCACAACAGCTGGAGGGCCATAGTTTGGACATGCCTGGGAACAAATATGGTCAGTCCATTCAGATTCATATGGCAAAATCTCAGAAGCCGCCTTTTGGTCTCTGATTGAAGGATAAATCAGAGATATATATATATACAGTCCAGTCGGTCAGGCACAACCCCACAATATGTAACAAAGTCCCGGTGCCAGCTGTAACCCCACAGAGAGGGCCAATATAGTATACTCACGCTGATTCCAAGCAGCCACAGCAGCACGCGGATGAAAAAGAAGGAACACTGGAGCAACTACTGCAACGTTTCAATTTTAATAATCATCATCAGATTATTAAAATCGAAACGTTGCAGTAGTTGCCTGCTCCAGTGCTCCTTCTTTTTCATCCGCATGCTGCTGTGGCTGCTTGGAAGCAGCGTGAGTATACTATATATATACTGAACTCTGACATTTTTTTTAAGCCGCTTCCAGGTGTCGCCTTAACAATCTCCCTGAAAATCTTTTCCAAAAGTACTGTAGGCATGTATGGTCATATTGCATTTGGAAATTAATGCAAAGGCATCTCATTTAATATCACCTTACAAACAAATAAATTCAATATGGCAGGCAGCAATATTATGAATTCTTGCTAAATTTCCCAAATATATAGGGAATAATCTTACATAGAAATGTGTCGTAAAAAAACATTTAATCCCATATACGCCCTTTTTTTATTTCCCACCCAGGTCTGGCAGTGTCCCGGGGCAGTTGTGAGTCCCCCTGTCACCACAGTGCACACAGCGTCTATTTACAGGAGAAGGAGGTACAGGGGCCATGGCCAGAAGCTCTCAGAGTACAAGGCCATGCCCCCAAAGCAAATAGTGACTGCTATCATCTCCGTAAAGCCACACCCCCTTTACACAAGGTCACACCCCTTTTTGGGAACTCGCGCAGGTGCCCTGATTCTCGTTTAATCAAAGTTGGGAGGTATGGTGAAAGGTGTCTGACCCTGGTCATGGCAAGTATGGACCCATGTTCAAAATACCAGGTTGGATCCAGGTTTGTGGTCTTAAAGGGGTATATACAGGGCTATTTTTCAGCAGGCTCCAGCAGGAACTGAGGCCCTTATTCTAGTTCACTCTTTCTGACAAAATCTTTCTTAGATGGACAAAACCATGTGCACTGCAGGTGAGGCAGGTGTTACTTGTGCAGAGAGAGTTAGATTTGGGTGGGGTTTTACTTCAAAGTGAGATCTATATTGCAGTGTAAAAATAAAGCAGCCAGTATTTACCCTGCACAGAAACACAAAATGACTCACCCAAATCTAATTCTATCTGCACATTTTAAATCTGCCCCACCTGCAGTGCACATGGTTTTGTCCATCTAAGAAAGAATTTGCCAGAAAGAGTGAACTAGAATTAGGGCCTCAGTTCCTGCTGGAGCCTGCTGAAAAATAGCCCTGGGTATATATATATATATATATATATATATATATATATATATATATATATATATATATATATATATATATATATATATATAACATTCCATTTCTTTCCCTACCGTACCTCCAACAACTGCTTCCTTTAGTATCTCTATCCATAGCCACCTGATCCTTCACCCTTCCCTGACCTTCCATCAAACATGCTCACCCATATTAATCCTACAGTGTACCAGTCCTCCCACATGCCTACCTTTTTCACCACACAATACTATACCATTATACTGTTGGGAATTGTATCCATTGGCACCGCCATTTATTTCTTTTTTTCAGCAGTGTGATGAATTGTTTCATTGAGCAATTTTACATATAAACATTCTATTTATTATAACAATGCACTCATTTCATTGTATATATTTTATAATAGAGACAGTAAATTGATATATTTTTTTTAATATTACACAGAAGTCTCTTGAATTGTTATTGCCCTACCAGTGGGATATATATTAATTTCTAAGCAAATTCCCTTATTTTTCTTTTTTTTGTTATGTCTTTCCGTGGCTGAATTTTATCACAAAATTAGCACCATTAACCAGTTCTTCAGTCACATTTTTTATAGTACAATAATTACATTTGATAGGTTTTTTTTTTTTATTATTATCTTTTTATCAGTGGTATACTGTATATATATATATATATATACAGGTTGAGTATCCCGTATCCAAAATGCTCGGGACCAGGAGAATTTTGGATAACGGATTATTCCGTATTTCGGAATATTTTAATATTTCAATGATGTATTTTGAAGTATCTTGCATTTATGCTGTATAAACACATAATATACACACAAATATATTTTATTACCACATAAAATACACACAAATATATTTTATTTGTTCAAAAAACAAGGTTTCAAAACGTGAAACAAAATGTGTGTACTATCTCAGCACTGAATTTGAATGCCAAGCAATCATTTTCTTGTACATATGTAGTGCCAGTTACATATCATGTCCTCAGTAGTGCTGTTACAAATGTCCCCAGTGAGTTTTTAGCAAAAAAAATATTTTTTTTTCACTTTCTGGAATGTACGTATTTCGGAATAATTCGGATAACGGATATTCGGATACGGGATACTCGACCTGTATATATATATATATATATATATATATATATATATATATATATATATATATATACAGTATATCACAACCCTGTGATATGGTTAATTTAAAATGTACAAACGTAAAGTTGATTCTTGTATTCTCAGGAGCACTTGCCCTTAAATCTACTAATAACCAGGTGCAGCACATGGGTGGGGGATCATTTGGCCAACAGGGTCGTTAGGTTGACTACTATTGGTCGCCAGGCAAAATGTCGACATGCACTAGGTCAGCATGGTCAAAACAAGCAAAAGGTCGACATGGAAACGGTTAAAAGTCGTCATGAGTTGTTAAAACCTTATGGGTGACAATGTCGACATAGGTCAACATGGACACCGTATTCGTGTACCACATGGCTCGCTGGGCTTGCCACGCGGTTATATTCTCCCTCTATGCCCACTGGGATGGTAATGTATGAACAAGTTGGTGTAAGCAAAACAAATCAAGAAGACATTTGTAGGCCCCATAGCAAAAGTTTGTGAGGGCCCCTATTTAGCAACTGATGGTAATAAATGTATATAGCACATATAACTTAGACCAGGGATGTCCAAACTATGGCCCTCCAGCTGTTGTGAAACTACAAGTCCCATCATGCCTTGCCACAGTTTTGCTATTAAGGAATGCTAAAACTATGGCAAGGCATGCTGGGATGAGTAGTTTCACAACAGCTGGAGGGCCACAGTTTGGACATGCCTGACTTATAGACTATAAAGATGGGCCACCTTCAGCTCTGGGCCCCATAGCAGCTGCACCCCTTGCACCTATGGTAGTTAGGCCCTTGATTGTGATTCTATTATCGACTTTGAAGGTTGGCTGCAGTATCAGGGATAGATAACACCTCAGCTACATTGATAGCATTGCTTATGGTTTATTGTGGGCTGTTATGATTTGCTCACATTAGTGGTGGCAGTTGTATAATGAATAGAGTTTACCACTGTAAAAGGCTGGTTCCATTACCGGCGGAATTGCTCATTAACAGACAAGTTAGATAAAATGTAACAATCTCAACTTTTGCAGCTCGGAAGAGATACTTTATTACGCTGAACGAGCAGTAATAATGTACAATACTTAGAAAAACAGATTGCAACTTCCAAATGTAGAATAAGTAACAAATGTCAGAAATTGGTCATGTAACAGCGAATTGCAGTATAGCGACATTACGTGTTAATGAGGCAGATACATCTAAAGGCCTCATAATTAATAAACATAACAGCCAGGGCTACAACAGCTGTTTAATCACAAGACTCGGATAATGGAATTGGGTTTACACCAAAATGTCACAGGAACAGAGCTGATTGGCAGTGTGACCTCGCGCTATATATTTATACAGCGTCTTCATTTCTCATTGCGCGCGTCTTCTCATAAACACAAATGTACAGAGACATCAGTTATGGTTTTTTTAATTTGTTTTGTTATAATGTTAAACCAAAATAATCATTTCTGATACTCTTCATAAAAAGTTGTCATTCTGCGTGAAGTAATCGTTGCAATTGTGTGATAATCAGGAAGGAAATGGTTCTATACGCACAGCTGTAGTAGACTTGTTAATAGAATTATTTTTTTTTGCAAAAACGTGACAATATTGTGCCCGATTCCAACCTGTTTGCTAGCCTAGCAAACAGGTCAATGCCGCCTGCCGCCCCGGCAAACGGGCTAGCATGTGAGATGATGTGTTCTCCTACATACCCTCACATGGTATTGAGGGGATTCGGCGGTGGGGGGGAGGGGATGCAGGCATTCGACTGGTTGGCGTGCTGTATTTATGGGCTCGCAAAGCAGCGATTGACCACTGCTTAGCCAGCCTTGCTGAATCAAGCCCCATGTTTTTACTAGAGATGTGCGGGCTCAGATTCCCCAGATCCGAGCCCGCACGAACTGTAGCAATCCGAGCCTGGATCCGAGCAGAGTTTGGAGCTTCCCGTCTGCCTCGGATCTGGGTGCACGGGCAAAATGTCAATGCCCGGTACTGGATTCTCGCGAGATCCGGACCACAATATAAATAGCGAGCGTCTGGTGCCATTTGTCACTCGTGAGTTAGGAGGGTAAGGGATAGGAGTGTGCTTACTACTGTGCAGAGCTTTGTTAGGTTAGGTAGGTTAGGGACTGGAGCTGTGGTTTTTTTTTTTGCTGCTGGGGCGGCTGCCAGTGCCTACTAGTGCCACTGTCTGCTCTGCTCTCTGGTGGTGTGTGCTCTGCACTGCCAGTGACTGGCTGCCAGCCCAGTCAGTAGTACCTCTACCCGGCCGATTCAATCAGACATGTGTATATGACTGTGCAGTGTGCACTGTTGTTAAACTTATTAACCACTTGTATACCAGTCTGCTTGTGCATCTGCTGTATAATACCTCCCTGCTGGTGTATTGTTATTTACAGCCTTATATAACTAGTAAACATATTCTCTGCTGGTGCATCTACTGTACTGAGTCTGACATATAAATAAATACTGATGCATCTACTAAATAAAATCTCTGGTGCATATTAATTATACTGCCGTATATATAATATGTCTTTGGTGGTGCCTAATTAATTTACTGCCGTATATATATCTGGTGGGGCATAATTAATTTACTGCCGTATATATAATATCTCTTTGGTGGTGCCTAATTAATGTGCTGCCGTATATATAATATCTGGTGGGGTATAATTAATTTACTGCCGTATATATAATATCTCTTTGGTGGTGCCTAATTAATGTGCTGCCGTATATATAATATCTGGTGGTGCCTAATTAATTTACTGCTGTATATATAATATCTCTCTGGTGGGGCATAATTAATTAACTGCCATATATATAATACCTCTCTATTGGTACATCTACTGCCGTATATACTTGCACTCCAGTGGTGCTGTCCTGTGGTGCAATATATTGCATAACTCCACAAAAATAATGGAGATCCAAAATATGGAGAATCAATTAGAGAAAGATGAAGGTCCGCTTCCTCTTACTTCTGAATCTGCTGCAAATGCAAGTAGTAATGATGACATAGACGATGATATGCCATCAACGTAGTCTGCCACGGCCGTTGTCCAGTGTCAAAGTACAGGGCATGTAAAATCCAAAAAGCCAAAGTTGAGTAAAAGGAGGACCAAAAAAAATAAATAATAAAATCATTGGAGGAGAAACGTAAAATTGTCTATGTGCCATTTACGACACGGAGTGGCAAGGAACGGTTAAGGTCCTGGCCTGTATTCATGACTGGTGGTTCAACTACACATGACCATGCAAGCCCTCCTACTCCCCCCTTTAGAAATTTGAAAAGATTTCAGCTGTCATCAAAAACACAACAAACGTCTCTGCCTACTAAAGAAGAGATGTTATCACAAAACCCCAAGGAGAGTCCAAGGGTGGTTGCGATGCCTGACCTTCCCATCGCTGTACGGGAAGAGGTGGCTCTTTCCACCATTTTCAGCACTCCCTCTGCATATGCTGGAAGGATCACCCACAGTGCAGTTCCTGATTTAGATAATGAAGGTGTCAATGTTGTAGACCGAGAGGAGGATATTGATGTAGCTGGCGCTGAGGAGGAAGTTGACGAGGAGGATGCTGAGGTGGTTTGCTTAAATGAGGCACCAAGGGGGAAACAGTTGTTGTCCATGGGATCTGCCCATCGTCATGCCTGGACAGAGGACCTATAAATCTATCTCTACAGTCTGGAATTTTTTTATCCGAATCCAGACAACAAATGTATTGCCATATGTAGCTTATGTAAAGCTCCAATAAGCATGGGTAAGGATCTTGCCCACCTAGGGACATCATTCCTTATATGTCACCTTCATAAATCAGTGTTTAGTTCAGGAACTGTGTCACCTTCATAAATCAGTGTTTAGTCCAGGGACACCTAAATCCCTTGGTCCTCCTGTTGGAGCCAAGCGCCTAAAAAGCACGCCACCAACTTCCTCCTTGTCAAATTCCTCATTGATTCAGATCGGGGGAAGTCCTGCAGGCCATGTCACCAGCATGACTGACTCCTCTTCTATCCGAGATAGTGGTCTTATTGGATATTAAACTGATAAAAACAGATACACAACAACTCAGTGCTGCACCAATTGCACCGATCGGCTGGTCGTCGCCTGTGGTCAGAAGGTTTCACTCCTTTGCAGCTATTGCATTGGTGAACCAATCGCCCACTTCTCCTCGGCTGGTGGTAAACACGATCAAGCCAGATAGGGGTCTTTTTGGGGCCTAGTTTTTCAAACTGCCATCCTGTCTGCTGCTGCAGTGCCACTCCTAGATGAGCCACCAGTTTGTGCCGCACACTTGTGTGGCTTAGCATAGTTATCCAGCTACCTTAGTGCAACCTTTTGCCCTAAAAACAATATTGTGAGGTGTGAGTTGTTCAGAATAGACTGGAAATGAGTGGAAATGAATGTTATTGAGGTTATTAATAGCCTAGGAGCAAAAAAAAAAACCATTAGAACCCAAAACCTGAAGATAATCAGAACCCAAAACCCAAAACGCGAAAAGTGGCCGTTGCACATCCTTAGTTTTTACGGTAGCCTTAACTTATTGAATGGGGTTCAGTATGATTTATGTAGGGTACACACCAGGACGACCCGCTCACGTTGCACATCGTGAGCGGGTCGTCAGTGGCTCGTCCGACCCGCTCACGGTGACGCGGGGGGGGGCACGACCCGCTCACGATGTGCACCGTGAGCGGGTCCGATCCGATGGCGACCCGCACCCGGCTGTATGGTCGTCATTGAGATCCTACCTGCAGCAGGTAGGATCTCAATAACGACAGACCCGCGGGACCGCGCATCGGATCGGTATCGGTCCACACCAGGACAGAAAAGGGCCCAATCAGCACACAATCTACATCCAATTGGTCGGAATTGGATCTAGATTGAGGGGATCGGGCCCTAGTCGTCCTGGTGTGTACCCAGCATTAGCGTCACTGCTATACCGAAAGGGTGTACTTGTTTTTCTCAAATGACTAGGATGCGGAGCAGGCTTTCTGAAACCTGTAGACTTAATGTTATAGACAATATTCCTTTATCTTTTACACAATCAGGCCCTGCCACCAGGGGTGAGGGGGATAGCTCCAGGCTTCACCAAAAGGATGGATCTCTTCCAGCTGCCCACAAACATTCAAACTGGAGCAAGATAGAAAATCAGTTAGGATGTACAGTACATATACATTCAAAAGCAATTGTGTGCATTTGTATTTAAAACACAAGGCAAAATGTAAGTGATTTTTAAAATAAGTCTGAGTTCGGCCAGCATCCCGCAATGCCTCCAAACTCTGTCTGCATTACATTCTGCCCACACTATGCATTAGGGTCATGCTGTGATTATAATCTTTGTAAAACTACAAAACCCAGCATGTTCTTTCCTCAGACTAAGGGGTCTAGCTCCTCATTAAATATATGGGAGCATTATAAATGCAGCATATAAATAGCTCATGCAATGGCAGCTGCATACTTTACAAGCATACTTACCTACTTTGCTGGATTATGCAGGGGACTCAAGGTTTTTGGGGAAGTACACCCACACTTATGTTGTATATAAAAAAAATGACAGTTTAACAAACTAAGCGCTTCAATGATAGAAACTGTCACTTTTGTTGCTGAATTGCTTGGTTTGTTTGGGCCCACAAACCAAGCTATCAATGGGCTTAAAGGCACCTAACAGTGTTGTTATCCTTTGTGACATGTTGAAACATGTCTAACCCACCATTACAAAATAAGTTTTTGTTTTTGTAATATATTTGAATGAAAAAACAGTTTTTCAAGAATTTTTGGGAAATAGCCTCCTCATCCGGTTGCATTTCCACCTTCAATTCCCTGTGCCTTTTCTTGATGCTGCTTGTGGTGTATGACATTTTGGCAATTTTACATTATCAATCAGTAAATGTTCCTCTCATATTTATGGGTAATGTTTTCTTAACAATTGTGAAATGCTGTTTAGATTTGAGGTATCCTTTTGTACACCATCTTTTGCCTTGACCACCTTTAGTAGTTCAGACTCCGAGACCTGGCCATATATTACATCAAATGTGTGTATTTGTACCCATTCAATCTTATTAAATGTCCCACCACTGTCCTTGCAAAGAAACTTATTGGCATTGCTGGCATAATCTGAAGAATCTGGGACATTAGAAGAACTATACCGGGCAGCAGGAGATTTTTGACTGAAACAGGAGCCTCCTGCAGGATATGGGAGGTACTGTAGGCAACTATTATAAAGATAGGTGGATAAATTTGACTAAATGGTTATGTTACTGTATAGCAGATTGACGATGTTGACAATGTCGACAGTGACAAGGTCGACACAAGGCTCTCTGGGTTTTTTGGTGTCTTTGTTGACATACTGTAGATCGACATGGACAACATATGAGTGCACTGTGGCCCCTCACACGCTCGGCACAATATTTTATTGTCTATCTATGTCCACTGGGATTGTAAGTACGAAAACTAAAAAATCATGAAAAACTCATGTTGACCTTGTCACTGGCGACAACGTTCCTGTTGACCTTTTGCTTGCGTCGATCTTATGTTAATGTTGATCTAGACGCTGACGACCATTTTAAGCATCTAACTAGACGCATTGGACCATTATGGTCGATCACCTGATTATTGATCTATACATCATCGATCCGTTCGACCGGATACGGCCTAAATATGAGATAAACATGACTTATTATTGAGAACACTGCTATTTTTTTCCAAATGGTTTCTTAAGCACAGGAAGGCCGCATTAGAATGTTATAATGAGATGAATGCACAGACCCCACAACAATTAAGGCAGATTAATGGTTATTTTCAGATACACAGTAGATTTTCTTATGATGGGCAAGATGTACTAAGCCTTGAAAAGTGATAAAACGGAGAGTGATAAACCACCAGCCAATCAGCTCCTACCTGTCATTTTTCAAACACAGCCTATGACATGGCATTTAGAAGCTGATTGGCTGGTGGTTTATCACTCTCCATTTTATCACTTTTCAATGTTATTACATCTTGCCCTATCTTATTTATATAATAATGATAATAATAATAATAATAATAATAATAATAATAATAATAATAATAATACCTATATGGGGTCATTTCTAATGATGAATTTTAAAATTTGACACCAGGGGCGGAATGTAATGCTGGCCGACTTTGGTTGTTTTTTTTTTTTTTAAAGGGGCAATCACTTACAAGGCATGGTTTTGCCTCTTAAGTGATTGCCCCTTTTAAAAAAAAGTCCAGGTTCAGACGGTTCGGTCGGCATCCTATATTGCCACCAAACTCGGATGGCATTACATTCCGCCCCTGGACTTTTTATTTTCTTGCACCTTTTTTGCATTTCAAATGTGTTCCTCCTGACTTGATCCCTGTGGCGTACTACCTATATTTCTTTTACTTTGATTTAAATATATTAATTTTTTTATTATTTAGATCCCTAAACAGATGTAAGAAGCAGCAATTTCTGGGAGATCCTCTGCCAAGATTATGAGTATCAATAGAAATCAAGTCCTTACAAGTAACTCGCATATTACTAATGTCTTTTCTTAAGGTCACATTTTCCCCACTGTATCTGACTTACATAAATCTGACCTGTCTCTAAAAATCGAAGCTGCCAAGTGCTTGTACTGTACATACTGTATAACATCTTGATTTTGGGATAGTGTCATTTTGTGACTGGTTTATCAAGCCGAAAATTTAGCGAATTGAGAAAATGACCTTTTTATTATTTTATTTATTGAATGTGCCAAAAGTGTCACAAAAGGAAATTACTGTACACTGGGGCAGATGTATTAAGCCTGGTGAAGAGATAAACTGGAGATAAAGTGGAAGGAGATAACGCACCAGCCAATCAGATCCCAACTGTCATATTTCAAACACAGCTGATTGGCTGGTGCGTTAACTCTTCCAAGTTATCTCCACTTTATCTCCAGTTTATCTCTTCTCCAGGCTTAATACATCTGCCCCACTGTAACAAAACAAAAATTGCTATCCAACAATGAGAAGTAAAAGGTAATATGGGAAGAAGATACGACAACCCACCGAACGCTCGCCCCAAGCCCACCCATCCGAATCCCTTCTGGACCATGTGAGGGGGATATGATCACTAACTCATCCCTTCACATGCCTCAGCTAACAGGAGAAATCATACTGTACCTTTACCTCCCAACTGTCCCGCTTTCCCGACGTCACTTTTTTGGTGACATTTCTGCATCCCGCGGCGGGGGGGTCAGTTGGTGAATAGATGCTGTGCGCATGGGCAGCAGCAAAACAGGGCATGGCCTCACGTGAGTGACGCGATTTAAAGGCCACGCCCCCTCTGCATCAGCCTCATAGAAAGTTGGGAAGTATGCTGAACCTATGGGAGGACCCAGTGTTTTCATTGGGACACCCATAAAGCACTGGACATTCCCATTGGTGAGCTCTGTTTCCGCCCCCGTCCGCCCTTCACTCCATTATGATCACTGGGGCAGATTTATTAAGCTTGGAGAAGAGATAAACTGGAGATAAAGCGGAGGAAATGTAAAAGGAGATAAAGCACCAGCCAATCAACTCCCAACTGTCTTTTTCAAACACAGCTGATTGGCTGGTGCTTTATCTCCTTTTACATTTTCTCCGCTTTATCTCCAGTTTATCTCTTCCCCAAGCTTAATAAATCTGCCCCACTGTTAGTTAGGTCCATTATCTCACTGCTTTAGGAAGAGTAAAGGGGTGGAAGTGAAAGGGGGGGTGTATAGGAAAAAGATTGTGTTTGTTAGTAAATTATTAATGGGGATTACAATCTGCCCCCTGTACCATAGTTGTCTACCTTTAATATCTCCTCTCGAGGAGAAGCCTGGGGAAGAGATGCTGAGAGGAGAGAGGAAAGAAGAGATGCTGTTTGCACCATTGGGGGCAAGTCAACAAATCATCCAGGCAGTGATAACTGATAACTGTGGTCAAATCCCACCAAAAACACTCCTCTAGTTGAACCACTTTTTAGAGTTTTAAGACTCTTTCGTAGATCTCTTCCTACGAGCGATGTTATTTAGGGCCAGGTAATAAACCAACACCAAATAATCATAAATTGTTTTGCCATTTTTAGAATTACTTTAATTTATTTTAATGATCTCTGATTGTGTAGCACAGCAGAGTGTATGTTAATAGAATGATTTGGAGAAACATCTCTTATTCTGTACTTATTTGCCGAGCAGGGATGGCATTGCCAACATATTTTATCTGGTACCGGCCAGAAGTTTTTCGACCAATATGACACCATAGGCATGTTTGACATTTTTTTTTCTTAGCTTTTCAGAGCAGGGTCATTTCTTCATATTGCTGATCTTAGAGTTACTAATTATGAAGGGTGGGTTAGTACAACAGGGATGCAACAGAAACTGTCGGAATCTCAACGTTTCCCAGAGAATAGTGCTGGGGTTAAACACTAGGTGAAAGTTTTTTTTTTTTTTTCAATAGAGTAATTTTTTTATTTTAAAGAAAGGCATTTACATTTCAAAAAGGAATAATAAACAAAAACATCAAGAATAGTTATCTTATGGATAATTCAATGTTATCATAACAATGAACAATGTTACTGTAAAAAAAAAAAATATATATATAAATACACCCAACACAAAAAAATAAATAAAAATAAAATAATAATAATAATGTATTAAATACATAAATAAATATAATATATACTGTCCCATCCAACCCTGTTCCTTAAAATGAGAAATATCATCAAGAAAGAATATTTTCCTAGTGAAGTCGTATAGTTTTGTAACGACTATTTGGCATCAGTGGCTGCAAATTTAAATAGACAGTTGGACATTAGAGCCATTCAGAATGTATCGGCATAAATTGAGTTAATCCATCGATGCCATACTTTATCATATTTAGACAATTTGCCCCTTAACATATATATATATTTTTCATGCTGTAAAGTAGAATTGACCAACATCTAGGTGAAAGTTTAGGCTGCAGGGGAAGGGATAGGTTGGGATTATGCTGCGGGGAAGGGGCAGTTAGGGTTAGGCTGTTGGGGAGGGGGTCTAGAATTAGGCTGTGGAGTGCGGTTAGGTTTAGGATATTGGGGAAGGTTAGGGTTAGGCTGTTGGGGAGGGGGTCTAGAATTAGGCTGTGGAGTGCGGTTAGGTTTAGGATATTGGGGAAGGTTAGGGTTAGGCTGTTGGGGAAGGAGTCTAGAATTAGGGTGTGGAGTGGGTTAGGCTGTTGGGGAAGGAGTTTAGAATTAGGGTGTGGAGTGGAGTTAGGCTGTTGGGGAAGGTTATGGTTAGGCTGTTGGGGAGGGAGTCTAGAATTAGGCTGTGGAGTGGGGTTAGGATGTTGGGGAAGGTTAGGGTTAGGCTGTGGGTGTCCAGTTAGACTGCAGGGGGGTGAAGTAAGGCTTAGGCTGTGGGGGGACAGTTAGGGTTAGGCTGCAGGGGGGGTGTGAAGTTAGTTTTAGGCTGTGGGGGGACAGTTACGGTTAAGCTGCAGGGGGGGTGAAGTTAGGGTTACACTGTGGTGGGACTGCAGGGTTAGGCTGCAGGGGGGATTAGGATGAGGCTGTGGGAGGTTAATTTAAGGATTAGGGTTAGGGTGAAAATACCTACCAAGATCCATTGAAATTCTGGATCTCATGATTCATCTGTCATTCTTCTGACGGGATCTTGACCCAGTACCACACACACATATCTATATACTTTATTTTGAGATACCCGGTCCTCTTATCATAGTTTGTATGTGTCCTCATTCTGGCATGCTTGTTCTAGAATTTTTTTATACATTTTAAATTAAATATGCTTCCAGCCCCTGTATTTTACTGAGGCTATCCTTCAGCTGGGAGAGCAACCACATTAAAGGGCAAACAGCCGTGGATTAAATATAGATTATATATAGGAAAAGGTCTCATTTATTTCTGCCGATTCGCAGATCTCAGCCGTTCTATAAATGGGCCTTTCTGATTACAGTACAATCACCGAATGACATCTATTATTGTTACTCTTTCCATTATTCATAATAAGACGTTAACACCCAGATAGCAAAAGGTCGCTTACTATACATTGCGTGACATTTGTCTTTTCAATTATCATTTAAATTGTCAGCAGTTACTGAGGGCTGACATCTGTCAATCAGTTTTTCATTTGCGGTTTCTTAAAAGCGCTGTAAGTTATTGTATATGGTAGTGTCTTTCCATACGTACTAACTAAAGTCTTACGGGAAGGTTACAAACAAACCCTCACAAAATATCTTTGTATAAGCAAATTACTTTGTATAATTCCAATTTATTTAACTCATGCATACAATTATATTTATTCTTAACCCCTTCCTGACAGAGCTAGTTTTTGCGTTCCTGACAGAGCCATTTTTTTCAAATCTGACATGTCTCACTTAAGTGGGGATAACTTTTTTTTGCTTTTACTTATCCCAGTGATTTTGAGATTGTTTTTTCGTGACACATTGTACTTCAAGTTAGTGGTAAATTTGGGTCGATACAGTCTGTGTTTTTTTGTGAAAAATACCAAAATGTCGTGAAAAAATGGAAAATTTAGCGATTTGCAAAATGTTAAATTTTCTGCTTGTGAGACAAATAATCATACCACTCAAAATAGTTAATAACTAACATAGACCATATGTCTACTTTATGTTGCCATCATTATTTCAACTTCCTTTTAATTTTTTTGGACACTAGGAGGCTTCAAATATGAATAGCAAATTCTCAAATTTTCAAGAAAATTTCAAACACTGATTTTTTTAGGGACCAGTTCAGTTCTGATGTGACTTTGAGGGACTTGTATGTGAGACACCCCCATAAATGATGCCATTTCAAAAACTGCACCCCTCACAGTATTCAAAACAGCATTTTGGAAGTTTGTTAACCCTTTAGGTGTTTCACAGAATTTAAAACAAAGTGTAGGTGAAATTTCAAAATTTCATTTTTTTTGCAGATTTGCAAATTTAATACATTTTTCTAAGGAACACAGTACATTTTACTAGAGAAATGTGACTAAAAATTGATTCCCCCAATTCTTTGGTTTTCATAAATATCCTATATGTGGCCCTAGTGTGCACGGTGACCAAACCACAGGCTTCATAATAGAAGGAGCACCTACTTGATTTTGGAGCCTCCTTTTTATGAGATTATTTTTTAGGAACCATGTAGGTTTCTAGGCACCATAAGATGCTAAAAGTTAGGTACCCCCCCACAAGTGACCCCATTTTGCAAACTACACCCTTCAGGGAATTCATCTAGGGGTATAGTGTACATTTCAAACCCCCAGGGGTTTCACCAATTGTGGTACAACTGGGCAGTGAAAATGAAAAAAATAAATTTTTCATTTTCACAGCTCAGTTGTATCAAAATTGGTGAAACCCCTGGGGGTTTGAAATGTACACTATACCCCTTGATGAATTCCCTGAAGGGTGTAGTTTGCAAAATGGGGTCACTTGTGGGGGGGTTCCACTGTATGGGTGTTTCGGGGGTCATTCAACCAGAATCTGTGCTGCAAAATCCAAAAATCACTCCTTCCCTTCTGAGTCCTGCCATGCACCCAACTGGTATTTTTTGGTCACACATGAGGCATTGCCGTACTCGGGAGAAATTGGGGCACAGATTTTGGGGTGCTTTGTCTCCTTCATTCCTTGTGAAAATGAAAAATTTTGAGCCAGATCTGCATTTTTGTGTAAAAAAATGTAATTTTTTACACAAAAATGCAGTTCTGGCTCAAAATTTTTTATTTTCACAAGGAATGAAGGAGACAAAGCACCCCAAAATCTGTGCCCCAATTTCTCCCGAGTACGGCAATGCCTCACGTGTGACCAAAAAATACCAGTTGGGTGCATGGCAGGACTCAGAAGGGAAGGAGTGATTTTTGGTGGCGGAATGAATGGTGGGTGCTATGTCGCATTAGCAAGACCCCCGAAGCACCAATACAGTGGAACCCCCCCACAAGTGACCCCATTTTGCAAACTACACCCTTCAGGGAATTCATCTAGGGGTATAGTGTACATTTCAAACCCCCAGGGGTTTCACCAATTGTGGTACAACTGGGCAGTGAAAATGAAAAAAATAAATTTTTCATTTTCACAGCTCAGTTGTATCAAAATTGGTGAAACCCCGGGGGGTTTGAAATGTACACTATACCCCTTGATGAATTCCCTGAAGGGTGTAGTTTGCAAAATGGGGTCACTTGTGGGGGGGTTCCACTGTATGGGTGTTTCGGGGGTCATTCAACCAGAATCTGTGCTGCAAAATCCAAAAATCACTCCTTCCCTTCTGAGTCCTGCCATGCACCCAACTGGTATTTTTTGGTCACACATGAGGCATTGCCGTACTCGGGAGAAATTGGGGCACAGATTTTGGGGTGCTTTGTCTCCTTCATTCCTTGTGAAAATGAAAAATTTTGAGCCAGATCTGCATTTTTGTGTAAAAAAATGTAATTTTTTACACAAAAATGCAGTTCTGGCTCAAAATTTTTTATTTTCACAAGGAATGAAGGAGACAAAGCACCCCAAAATCTGTGCCCCAATTTCTCCCGAGTACGGCAATGCCTCACGTGTGACCAAAAAATACCAGTTGGGTGCATGGCAGGACTCAGAAGGGAAGGAGTGATTTTTGGTGGCGGAATGAATGGTGGGTGCTATGTCGCATTAGCAAGACCCCCGAAGCACCAATACAGTGGAACCCCCCCACAAGTGACCCCATTTTAGTCACCAGCTTTGGGAGGGGGGCTGGCGCTGCGGCTGGCGGGGGGGTGGGAGGGGTGCTGGCGCTGCGGCAGCCGGGTGGGTGGGAGGGAGGGGGGCTGCCGGGTGGGAGGGGGGGGGGGGCTGGCGATCGGTGGGGTATATACACACACACACACACACACACACACATATATATATATATATATATATATGTGTATATATGTATATATATATATATATATATATATATATATTTATATATATACATATATATACACACACACATATATATATATATATATATGTGTGTGTATATATATATATATATATATATATATATATATATACATATATTTTCAGTGCATATATTTTATTTTACAACTTTTTCAGCAGCTTGATGCTGCTGCTGCTGCTGCGGGGGGGAGGGGGGAGGAGGGCAGCGCTGCGTGCGCTCCAGACGCTCCGGGGGAGCCGTGGGAGCCGCTGCTGCTGCCGGGTGAGTGCCCGGCGGGTGCGAGGGGTGGGCTGCACATCGGTGGTGATCGGTGCTGTACCTGACAGCACCGATCACCACCGATCCCTGTGTTACCGAGCGGCTTAGCCGCCGGTAACACAGGAAACGCTGTGAATGGCTGTTCAGATTTGAACAGCCAATCACAGCGATCGCCGACCGGGGGGGGCACCCCTGCCCCCCCTGGGCGGCGAGGGGGGATGTCTGCTGTCAGGGACAGCAGACATCACCTAACTGTCACTGCGTCTCTAGACGCAGTGACAGTTAGAAGTCATGACGTACATTTATGCCATGTGTCGGGAAGTACCTCCCGGCCATGACGTAAATGTACGTCAAATGTCGGGAAGGGGTTAAAGTAATCGTGGGATAGAGGAGACACTTGGGGTGAAAGGTAATAGGATGAGAGCAGTGGCGTAACAATAGGCCCGCAGACCCCGCGGTGGCGGGGATGTGCTGAGAAAGTGTGGTCACCGGGGGTCTGCGGGGCTATGGTTACACTGCTGCAGCATCTGTTTTTGTGTCACTTTTGCATTTTCTAATACTTTCGGTTTTGCACATGTATGTATCCAGTGCTAATACAGAAGCAATCACATTGAATAAAAAGCCTTGTACTGATGGAGAGACATTACCAGTGAGCATCATGTGACCGGATGATGTCACAGAGGAGGAGGTGTCAAGCCATGAAATTTCCAAGGCTGTCCCTTTTTCTGCTGTGGCAAGTGCATGAGACAAAAATTCTAATCTGATGGACAGACAGATATAAAAATTGGATATCCAAGGGAGGATATCAAAAAAGTCTCCCGGGTGGGGCACAGCCTTCTGTTGAACGTAAATAGCTGTTAATACAAAATTTATTGGTTTAAAAGATAGCCCTAAAATAGGGTCTGACAAGGACAGAAGACAAGAACAAACAGATAACACTTATGGATAAATATATGAGAAAGTAGTGAAATATTATTTCGTAATACTTATGTCCATGGATTATACCTGGAGGAAATCTTCCAGATAACAATAGCTGTATATCAATATACCAGTGTGAATCCTAATAGACAGTAGGCACCTCTAATCACAATACAAGTTTAAGAGTAAATATCAAGAGTTTATATTATTTCTAGAAATATTTTAATCGATGATAATAATAATAATAATATTGCCACAATGTTTCCTGTGGGTGACAGTGTGGTCTTAGTTCCTGATATCTGAGTATCGAGATGTTAGCAGTAAGGTTAAGATGTAGGGGTACCTGAGTTGTGGTTTGCTAACGGAGTCGCTGCTGCCTGTGCATGTGACATTTGTCAGTGAATGCGCAGTTAAGCGGACTTCGAGAGCGTCACAGGTATCAGAATAAAGATGAGAGAGTTTCTGCTGTTCCCAGGGGTGACCTGTCTGGCTCTGTTATATGGACTACAGCGCAGAGTCGGATCTCGGGTCCCCTGGGAATGAGAGAACCCTGAGTAGATGTAGGGTATAAGTTACTCCTTCACTCTATCCCTGGTGTATGCTGCTATCCTCTGTGTACAGAAATAACTGTAGTGAACAGAGGTTGAGCGATGCCACCCTGGCGGTGAGGTGTGGAAAGAAGTTAAGTTTGCACATAAATAGGAAAAGGTACGGTTACCTATGGTTTCCTATAACGGGTTGCTTAAGATGTTGTGCAAGAAAAAGTAAAGAGATGGTTTTTTTAGGAGAAGATAGGGGTGAGACCCAGACTTTTGTACAATGTACAGCAATTATTGAACTGATGTTATTCTGTAATTGATTAGATGTACTTTCAACAGTAGATCAATCTGTTGTGATCTCTTGAATAGAGATTGGGAGTGCAGGGAATAATCACCATAGGTCTTCTCTGTGTGGTATCCAATCCTTGATACCCACACAATTTTTATTCACATATATACTGCTGGTACATATACTCAGATATTGGCTATGACAAATATAGTGGATATTATAAATAGTAACCCTTGCATTCAATGATGGAAGGCAGATTCTACAAGGAATATGCGTCTCTGCAATTGTAAATTCAATATTCGAGTTTAAGGATAAAGATGCACAAAATAGTTTCCACACCTCTTATCAGTTTGATCTCCAGCAGTTTTTTATATATGTGATAGCATAGGTATTAGGGCCCTTATTCTGATTGACGCGGACTTTACCGCATACTTTCGGATCGCGTGTTTACGGCGTCTGCGCATGCGTGGAGAACGCAACGCGCATGTGCCACGCCTTGACTCGGTACCAGTTCGGCCAGATCCCGTCCAGAACTGTTCACCGCTATCATTCGGGAAATAGGGGCGTATTATGGGCGTCATGCGGAATGACACATGGGCGTAGTTTCAAAGTGGGCAAAACGGGGCGGAAACATGGGCGGACACGGGGGAGTACACTTATGTTGGGGGGCGTACATTCGGAAACCACTCCGAATGCACGCGATCAAAAAGGGCAGAAATGTGCGGTGTCCACAAGTGTACTATTGCTTTGCGGACACCACTCGTTCATGCGCTAGGCGAACGTACGCCTAATGACTACAACCATTAACACCTGAACCCAATAGAATCTACTCCTTTACTCATTACTCACTAATAGGACGCTTGTCAGTGCTTTAATTGAAACCATTGCACTTCAATTGCTGTAAGGGTTAATGTGTGCAATGCATGTGTTAGGCATGCTTGTAAGGATATATTGGCATCTAATTGATTCCAATTCAAAATAAGAAGTTTTTTATGAGGATAGGTAATTGAATAAGTGGGTCATGTGATGTATAGCAGAAGATACTTCATAGTGGGTTGTTTGGCGTAAATACTCCGCTTACGTGCGGTAGCACCGCTTGGCTCCCGTTCGGATGCGGTATTCCCGAGCATACTCTGTAATACTCTGTAATACCGTGCCGAATCGGAGTGTTTCTCCCGCACACGCATGCTTTGTATGTCGTCCGTAAACACGCCCTGTTCTTAAAGAGTGAGTCCGTCCGAATGCGGAGGACACGTGGGCGTTTCTACGGACGATGGCCGCACGCGGCAAAACACCGTGGCGTGCGGACCGCACCGTAAGAATGCGGGAATATCCGCACCGATCAGAATAAGGGCCACGATGCTGGTGGTTGAGGCAGGTGTGGAAAATTATGCTAACAAGAATAACAATAGGTTTTGCAAAGAATATCAATGGCTTCAGTGGTGGATTAAGCGTGGAAGTTCAATTAAATGCCACTAGTACAAGAGTAATGTAGGTTAAGACAAAGATAGTAAATTGAACAGGTTTAGCAGTGAATATCTGTAACTGCAATCAGCGTAATGAATGTCTATGCCTGCAAACACAAAATAAGCGCTAAAGTTCAATTTATACCACTGAGACTCAGAGAATGTCAATGGCTACAATTGTAGATATAATGCAAGAGTTCAATTGATGCCAAAAATAATTGAGCGATAGGAGCTAAGACAAAAAGGTAAATAGTTGCAAATAATCAATTAGTGCATAGCAGAGTGACACTCTGATTTCTATAACTGTAATGACACAGTGAGCGCTACAGTTCTATTTGCCGCTAGGGTTGGAACAAATATAGTAGTTTTAGCAGACCATAATTTTATTTATTAGTAATATGATAGTTAAACTATATAATAAATGTTGGTAACTGTAATCATGAAATTAGCGCTAGAATGTAATGTAATGCCTCAGGGGCTGATACACTCACGGACTTTGACCCGCAGTAATCGTGTTCTAGATAATCCTGGACGATCCACTGGGTGTGCACAGGTGAAGTGGGAGCACTGTGGTAGGAGGAACACAAGTGCCAGCAAGCGAGACGTGTGTCTCTGTGTGGCAGCGGCGCCAGGCTCCAGTGTGTTCAGCGCTGGGTGTCAGTGAAAGCCGGCAAAGAATGGCCGGATTGCTGGAGGCACACTATGTCAGCTCCAAAAGGTGGCCGGATTGCTGGAAGCGCACTGTGTCAGCTCCAAAGCAGGTGCGATCTCTGTAGTGCTCCGTGCAGCAGACCGGCAGTAAGTTCCGGAGTATGCCGCCTGGGCTATGTCAGTCCTGCGGGGAGTATGGCCGCTGTGTTCCGCTGTAAAGCCGGCAGTGTGTTGTAGTAGGGTGAGCTGTAAGCTTCACGCAGCATCCAGAGTCTGTCAGAGGTTAGCTCTGTGATCGATAGCAGTCTGTCAGCCACAGGAAGGCTATGTGACAGTTTAGAAGAGGTGATGTGGGTCCCGCTTGTGCACAGCGGGGACCATACAAACGATCGTTTGTATGGTCCCCGCTGTGCACAAGCGGGACCCACATCACCTCTTCTAAACTGTCACATAGCCTTCCTGTGGCTGACAGACTGCTATCGATCACAGAGCTAACCTCTGACAGACTCTGGATGCTGCGTGAAGCTTACAGCTCACCCTACTACAACACACTGCCGGCTTTACAGCGGAACACAGCGGCCATACTCCCCGCAGGACTGACATAGCCCAGGCGGCATACTCCGGAACTTACTGCCGGTCTGCTGCACGGAGCACTACAGAGATCGCACCTGCTTTGGAGCTGACACAGTGCGCTTCCAGCAATCCGGCCACCTTTTGGAGCTGACATAGTGTGCCTCCAGCAATCCGGCCATTCTTTGCCGGCTTTCACTGACACCCAGCGCTGAACACACTGGAGCCTGGCGCCGCTGCCACACAGAGACACACGTCTCGCTTGCTGGCACTTGTGTTCCTCCTACCACAGTGCTCCCACTTCACCTGTGCACACCCAGTGGATCGTCCAGGATTATCTAGAACACGATTACTGCGGGTCAAAGTCCGTGAGTGTATCAGCCCCTGAGGCATTACATTACATTCTAGCGCTAATTTCATGATTACAGTTACCAACATTTATTATATAGTTTAACTATCATATTACTAATAAATAAAATTATGGTCTGCTAAAACTACTATATTTGTTCCAACCCTAGCGGCAAATAGAACTGTAGCGCTCACTGTGTCATTACAGTTATAGAAATCAGAGTGTCACTCTGCTATGCACTAATTGATTATTTGCAACTATTTACCTTTTTGTCTTAGCTCCTATCGCTCAATTATTTTTGGCATCAATTGAACTCTTGCATTATATCTACAATTGTAGCCATTGACATTCTCTGAGTCTCAGTGGTATAAATTGAACTTTAGCGCTTATTTTGTGTTTGCAGGCATAGACATTCATTACGCTGATTGCAGTTACAGATATTCACTGCTAAACCTGTTCAATTTACTATCTTTGTCTTAACCTACATTACTCTTGTACTAGTGGCATTTAATTGAACTTCCACGCTTAATCCACCACTGAAGCCATTGATATTCTTTGCAAAACCTATTGTTATTCTTGTTAGCATAATTTTCCACACCTGCCTCAACCACCAGCATCTAATACCTATGCTATCACATATATAAAAAACTGCTGGAGATCAAACTGATAAGAGGTGTGGAAACTATTTTGTGCATCTTTATCCTTAAACTCGAATATTGAATATACAATTGCAGAGACGCATATTCCTTGTAGAATCTGCCTTCCATCATTGAATGCAAGGGTTACTATTTATAATATCCACTATATTTGTCATAGCCAATATCTGAGTATATGTACCAGCAGTATATATGTGAATAAAAATTGTGTGGGTATCAAGGATTGGATACCACACAGAGAAGACCTATGGTGATTATTCCCTGCACTCCCAATCTCTATTCAAGAGATCACAACAGATTGATCTACTGTTGAAAGTACATCTAATCAATTACAGAATAACATCAGTTCAATAATTGCTGTACATTGTACAAAAGTCTGGGTCTCACCCCTATCTTCTCCTAAAAAAACCATCTCTTTACTTTTTCTTGCACAACATCTTAAGCAACCCGTTATAGGAAACCATAGGTAACCGTACCTTTTCCTATTTATGTGCAAACTTAACTTCTTTCCACACCTCACCGCCAGGGTGGCATCGCTCAACCTCTGTTCACTACAGTTATTTCTGTACACAGAGGATAGCAGCATACACCAGGGATAGAGTGAAGGAGTAACTTATACCCTACATCTACTCAGGGTTCTCTCATTCCCAGGGGACCCGAGATCCGACTCTGCGCTGTAGTCCATATAACAGAGCCAGACAGGTCACCCCTGGGAACAGCAGAAACTCTCTCATCTTTATTCTGATACCTGTGACGCTCTCGAAGTCCGCTCAACTGCGCATTCACTGACAAATGTCACATGCACAGGCAGCAGCGACTCCGTTAGCAAACCACAACTCAGGTACCCCTACATCTTAACCTTACTGCTAACATCTCGATACTCAGATATCAGGAACTAAGACCACACTGTCACCCACAGGAAACATTGTGGCAATATTATTATTATTATTATCATCGATTAAAATATTTCTAGAAATAATATAAACTCTTGATATTTACTCTTAAACTTGTATTGTGATTAGAGGTGCCTACTGTCTATTAGGATTCACACTGGTATATTGATATACAGCTATTGTTATCTGGAAGATTTCCTCCAGGTATAATCCATGGACATAAGTATTACGAAATAATATTTCACTACTTTCTCATATATTTATCCATAAGTGTTATCTGTTTGTTCTTGTCTTCTGTCCTTGTCAGACCCTATTTTAGGGCTATCTTTTAAACCAATAAATTTTGTATTAACAGCTATTTACGTTCAACAGAAGGCTGTGCCCCACCCGGGAGACTTTTTTGATATCCTCCCTTGGATATCCAATTTTTATGTTTACAATTACCCCACTCCCAGGGAGCACCTCCACAATCATATAACGTTAAAATATTTACCTCATTACATTGATTGGAGCATGCCTTCTTTCTCTCTGTCATTATAGCCCAGTGCCCTAGGCCTCCCCCTTACCCCTCTCCCCTTTACTTGCAAGGACAGACAGATATACCAACCCATAGGTGCCGATTTATGTTTTTGCTGGTGGGTGCTCAAGCCAAAAATATAGATGAGTGGCTTCATGGGAAAGGGGCGTGGCCACAAAATAATATTGATTTATATTACGCAGCACAGTTGTCTCCAATATTCAAATTATGGCAACAGTGCCAATACATAAATGTCCCCACAGTGGCAAATACAGAAATGCCCCCACAGTGCCAAATACATAAATGCCCCTACAGTGCAGGTACATAAATGGCCCCACAGTACCAAGGGAGGGGGAGTGCAGTGGTACACGGGCGGGTGGGCCGCTGCTGAGCGGTGCTCATCAATTTTCGTGGGTGCTCGGGCCCTCAAGCACCCACAGAATCGGCACCTATGTACCAAGCAGTCCAACCAGCACAGAGTCCTCAAATCGGCTCATCTCTGAGAGCGAGATAAAGCACCAACCAATCAGCTCATAAATTGTTTTTAAAACCTTGAGATCATTGCAGATCTCCGTAAACTCCTACTCTGTGATTTCCAAGGTCTCCCCATGCGCACACCCACCAGTGCACTTGCTTGAACACTTAAACTGTGTCTCGATGTGACTACAGTTTAAGTAGTGATGGGGTCGTGACGGTGTGACGGAGGGGGGAACGATCCATTGTGGGGCCCGCGATGCAGCATCAGGACAACACAGGTGTGTCCAGACAGCTCAGCCGGAGGGCTGCAGCAGCAGTGTGATGTCACATGTAGCCATTGTGGCCAAAACATGGCCGGGCTGCACCTGGATTCGCAGCTAGGGGGCAGCAGGTGCAGTGAAGCGCACTCACTTTATGCGCACAAACATATTTAACAATTTTTAAAAAACTGCCAGAAAAGAAGTAACACTTCATCTGGCGCCATCTTGTGGCCGCCAGTTGTTCAAACACTCGAATACCCCCCCCCCCCCCCTCCCCTAGAGGTAATGAGCAGTGTTAGCCTTTTAGGACAAGGCGATTGGATGATTTTTTTTAACCTTTTACAAGATTGATTTCAGTATCCAATTTTTGTCTACATTGTAGCAACTGACTTACAGTATTCATCACCGATATTAGTCTAGCATATGGAGTAATGTCAGCAAACATATGTTCCCCATGCCTGTGTCCATCACCCTCATCAGAATACGTCTAGCATATACCTGTATGTGTTATATATATCTGTACTGTCACTGCTGAACTGTTACCTAACCTGGCCGTTGCACAGCAATCCAAATCTAATTCCTGGTATACCCAAGTATACCTGTCCGTTAAAGCTGATTCTGATTATCTTTGCGACGCAATGCTCACACATCTATTCTGTTGTGGTATGGTTCAGTGCCGGATTAAGGGGGTCAGTACCTCTATCTAGGGCCCCTCTGTGGTCAGCATGATTTATATATATATATTTTAGCTAAAGGTTTTGTGCATGGCAGTGGGGTAGTGCTGCAGCTTCACCTATCTGCCAATGTGACAATGATTAATGGTGCTGAGCATCAGGAGCCAAGGCACACCGAGTGTGCAGTGCATTACTGGGCGTTGACTAAGTCCCATGAGACCGCACAGGAGGTTAGAGGCTGAGAGGCTTGTGCTAAGCTCGGCTTGGTGGAGCTCATCACATATTTTTCAGACCCATGGAGGACAGGAGCAGCAGCGGCCTCATCATGGGAGGGTTTTTAATCAGAGGCAGTGCTGAGCCTGTGAGGTCTCCTACAGAGTAAGGTACAGAGGGACAGACACAGGCTTTTCATATGGTGTACATATATTAATCCCCCTCCGCTACCCCGCAGTTACCCATTAACCAAGTTTATACTGCCATTACTCTGTGTTTTGACAGTGTAATATTCTCCTGTGCAGTTTGCGGCCAGAAATGGCAAGTGGGAGGGGGCCCCCCTGTCTAAAGTTACCTGGGCCCCCCGAAGGCTTAATCCAGCCTTGGTTTAGTTTTAATTTACTATGTTATACTTTAAGTATTGGTGTACATTTATTAATAAATTGTATTAGAATGATCTCAGTTCTCTCCTGCACTCAGACCCTCCCCCTGTGTGCACCAATAGCAGCCTCCCGCCTCTCCTAGCCACACTCACCCATTCATTGCTGTTCTGCTATGCAAAATAACATGGTTGGGAGGCATGCTAATAATAATAATAATAATAATAATAATGTTAAGATATTTCACTGATGTTTATAAGTTATGGATATGATGAAATACCTTTTTGTCTTTCATAAAATAAATATATATATATATATATATATATATAACTACTGAAGATTGTTATATCCCGACTTCCCCATACCAGCAAGAACACTGACACTAAAGTGCAATTTTCGCAGGCTACCCACCTGTATAGTTTTCCATCTTAGCTGTTATGTCCTTAAGACCGAAATGGAACCATCTGTAATAATAACACACTTTATTGATGTGATAGTTCTCTCCAACAAATATCTTTTCACCGTGATGGACAGAAGCTGCCATCTCTTCAAGTCACTCTCGGAGTAAATAACAGCATAAACATTTTATAACAGTCCGTTCCCCAGCTCCTACTTTTGTGATGCCACTGTCCTAATACTAATAGGGGCACCCGGGGTGGCTCAGTAGTATTGGAAACACAGAAGCAATTTTAAATGACATTCCTTTTCATCTCTGGTTCCATCTGCCCTTCCCCAGACGGCATTAACTGCAATTGTTTGGTGCAAGAATATATCCTAATGTTCTTTAAAAAATAACAGCGTGCCGGGATGAAATTTACAGATGGGCCCACTAAGCCTTGAAAGCACCTTTTGGCTCTGCATGAGCAATTTAATTGAACGGAGATTGCAAGCATACAATTGTTAGAATGTAGTCATTAATCTTTACGGATCGCCATGTCTGGTCCATTTAAAACAATGCATCCTTACTTGTTGTACTGCTAATGCTCGCTAACGTATGGTTCTGTCGGCTTGCTTTTGGCAAGAAATGGATCTGATGCAACCTAGAAGAAATGGGATTGGGTGCATTACTGTGCATACTGAATTGGGGAGATGCCAGCAGGCTGCATATACCTGACTGGGTGGCTAGGCAGAGAATGGCTGTTGCCAAACTTAACCACTGCTTTACTGCTAGGCTGCCCTTGATCAGTGATGTCTTAGCCCCATGCAGTGGTCCATAATTGGTCCTTTTGACTGTCATCCTAAACAATGTCACCCACTTGCTTCTCCAAAGGAGGGATTGCAGTACAGTTCAAAATTAAAATAGGGGAGACATGCCCACTGCCAGTGAGTCAGTTTGGAATGGCAGTTGGTAGCAGTTGGTGAGGCTCCCTTATTTGAATTTTGAACTCTGCTGCATACCCCACCTCTGGAGCCACCACTGCTGTTGATCTTATGATCAATACCAATACATGTTGGCTATCTCCAGCAAGTCCTGTATTTTGGGACTGCTTTTTTGGGACTGGGACTATTACACCTGTAGGCCACAATGTCCCACACAGTGTGGGACAGCATGTATATAGTGCGCGGAGCAGGGGCGCCAACAGGTCAGATGGACCCTGGTAAAATAAGGGGCATTCTACCAAAAAAATGAAATATATAACAGACACAAGCACTCACGGGGGTTTGGAGCACGACCGGGAGAGAGAGGGCAGGCGGGACTCAGGCTCCTCCAAATGACCCAGGCCCAAGTAAAAATACCCGCCCCCTCTCGATGCCACTGGCGAGGAGAGTCCTCTTCAGATATCCTCTGTGAGAAACTTGGAGACAGCGGGGGGGTTCTTTCTTTCTGGGGCTGCTATGGTTGGATACCACAATAGACAACATTTCCCTCCACTGTGACGGCCAGGGGAAGAATCCAATTGGGAGATGTTCTTGGTGGACAGGTAAAAACCATCACATTTATAGTGTAGTTTTCCATCTACACTTACCATCTACACCAAGGAATTTTGTCTGCAATTGTCTGTGATCCTTCTGCAAATGCAAAACCGCCTCTATTAATTAAATAGCTGAACATCCTGATAACCACAAATCCCCCTGTGCCAGCTGATCCAGTCAGGGCCATATGTTCCCCTCCATCTGAGAACATCAGCACTGACCCCAGGACTACCCCTCAAGGTCATTAGGTAACATATAAGAGCATTATTGTCACGGCGTGCAGTTAGGGCTTAGCTTGCATTTGTTAGGGATTGCATTTCAATGATATCCTTTCAAGGATGCAGATAAAGCCTAGGGCGCCTTCTCTGAGCGACGGTGCACCAGCCTCTTGCCTCCGGGCGACTCAGGATGAGCATAGAGCTGTGGGGGGAGAGCACCAACACCTGGCTCAGCAAGGACAACTCGATGAGGCTTGAGTATCCTCCCCCCATTCTCACACCCACCTGTATTGTTTTTATAAGACCAGGACATTTATAATTCTATCAAAATAATGCTATCCAATTCCCCCCCCTTCCATTGGTTACCAGCAAATGTGTTTTTCCTTCTTCTAATAGCGTACTTCAGCCCCATCATATGCTGTTCCTGCAGGGCCTGCCTAGCCTAATTTTTTTGGTAAGCAAACATAGAATTTAGTGCCCCTCACTGTGGATATTGTGGGTGGAGCGACAATGTGGGTGGAGTATCAATTTGTACATAAAGAACATGGACAGTGCGTGCTGGAGGCACTACATTGCACAACAAAGTAGTGCCCCTGAGACACCTTGCGCTAAAGCACCTTAGACACACTGCACGATTACACATTGTGCCACACACTGTAATGTTCATTACACATTGTGTCACACATCCTGATGTCCATTACACATTGTGCCACACACCATAATGACTATTATTCATTATGCCACACCGTAATGCCCATTACACATTGTGCCATACACTATGATGCCTGTTACACATTGTGCCACGCACCGTGATGCCCGTTACACATTATGCCACACACACCGTGATGCCCATTACACATTTTGACACACACCATGATGCCCATTACATATTATACCACATAAGTGCCGCTTACCTACATGCTCATTGCTAGGGGATTCTTGCTCTATACCAGGGGATTTAAGGGGTCGATGCCACGGGATTCATGCTCAATACCATGGGGACTTCATGCTTCATGCTTGTTGCCAAGGGGGGGGGGGGTGTCATACTTTTTGCAAGGGGGTTTCATGCTCCTTGCCAAGGGGGACTACATGCTCCTTGCCATGGGGAAGTAAAATGCTCGTTGCCATGGGGTAGTAAAATGCTCGTTGCCAGGGGGAGTTATATGCTTGTTGCCAAGGGAGAGTGAAATGCTCATTGCCACTGGGGAGTGAAATGATGCTGCTCATGGTAACGGGCCAGCCAGGCAGAATTGAAAGCTGGGACAGCCAGGCAGAGAATGGATCGCTACATGCCTGTATTCAGAGAAGGCTTTTTGAAATCTTGCGTTGGCTCCTGAGCTAATCGGAGCTTGCACTCCGGCAGCCAATCAGGAGCAGCAGTGGTGGCTCCTGATTGGCTGCCGGACCGCAGGCTCTGTATACAGCCGGGCAGCCCACTGCTCTCTGCCAGGCTGTTACTGCTTTCAATTCTGCCCAACTGGCGGCGGTTGTCTCTGTAACCATGAGTAACAGCCTACAGTAAGGTGCCATAGTAATAAGGGCACTGACAGCAATGAAGAAGACACTGTTAGCTCCATCAATACTCTGGCGCCTTACTCATCTGCATACTCTGCGTAACGGTATGGCCAGCCCTGTGTTTTTGTAATGTGTACCTTCACTGATTGGACACCTTTCCAGCAGCGACCTACGCAGTGCAACCCAGATAGTTACCCCAATGGTTCCTCCATTTGCAGGATGTGCTTCATGTGAATCTATCTGTACACGGTGTATCCTACTACTACACAAGTGTCAGTTTACCCATGTATGCATTGGGCCCTTGTATGGCTCACCTTCCACAGTGTAACCTTCATAGTGCACCCAACATGCCATCCCCATCTGGTACACATGTGGGTGGGACGAAAAATACATGGACCTGATGGTTTTATTAGGACCATATTAGGACGCTGCAATCACCACATTTTGTATCATCTCTTCTGGGATAACCTATTCCACCCAGGGTTAAGTATATGCAGTGCACCCAAGATGCCTGCCGCGCTATGCCTGCCGCGCTATGTCTGCCGCGCTATGCCTGCCGCGCTTGCATTATGTTTACTTTCCAATTAGTGTCATTTAGCCCCACCCATTTTGCCACAATGTGGGTGGGGCTTGATATCACAGCCTTCTGGAGCACCCACATTCTTCTCCTATACGAGCTTCTTCCAGAGAGGAACTTCCAAAAGTATGTATTGTAAGGGTAAATCACTTAAAATGGAAGTTCTATTGAAGATTGTATGTTGCATAGCAACATAGGCAGGAGGGCATGGAACATAATTAGGGGTAAATTTGCCAAGATGAGAGTCCTTTGTACTTTTCAGTAAATAAATACAACATAATGCAGCTTGGGCGCGATGTAAAAGGGTGCGATTTTTAGTCATGTTTTAAAAACGCACTAAATCGCATGCAAACAAAACACACATTTTTTAAAGAGCTCGCAAATGTAACGGTGCGATTTTTTTAGAGAAAGTCGAAATTTGCATGCAATTTGGTGCGATTTTTTGGAAGGAAAAAGTGCGGTTTGTAGACGTGTGACTTTTAGTAATTATAATGTGCGATTGTTGTTTTTAGACGTGAGATTTTTGTTTTTCGACATGTGCGATTTTTTGTAATTACAATGTGCGATTGTTGTTTTTAGACATGTGCGATTTTTGTTTTTCGACATGTGCGATTTTTGTTTTTAGACATGTGCGATTTTTAGTAATTTTAATGTGCGATTTTTGTTTTTAGACATGTGCGATTTTTAGTAATTTTAATGTGCGATTTTTGTTTTTAGACATGTGCGATTTTTTTTTACATGAAAGTGCAGTATTCAGTAAAAAAAAATGCTGTGGTATCCCCCCTCCTGAGCATTACCAGTTCATTGAGCCGCACCTGGTTCCAAAAATATGGAGGACAAAAAGAGTAGGGGTCCCTGTATTTCTGAAACTAGCCCCGGAATCTTGGACCTAGTTCCAAAAATACGGGGAATACATATTTTGGAATCAAACAGCCCACGGTGTCATGCCACAGCCGGGGGACACTTTTTATTTAAGGTCCCCCGGCCGTACCATGCACACCATAGCTGGTCAGCCCTGGGCGCGGTACCAGGGGGAGTGGGGACCCCCTCAATAAAGGGGTTTCCCCCCCAGACTTCAACTGTCACTGTTGTCAGTCCGGGGCTGGTTTCAGAAATACAGGGGGACCCCATATTTTTGGAACCAGGTCTGGCTCAATGAGCCCGGGGCTGATTATGCTCAGGAGGGGGACCCCACGCCATTTGTTATTTTTATTTGAACTTTTACATATATTTTAACACAGAACCATGCACAGATCTCAGTGATCTGTGTATAGGTCAGTCAAATTCGCCTGTCAGAACCAGGTCTATTTGTTTTGCGATTTTTAGTTGTGTTTACCAAAAATCGCATCCCATCAGTACCATCGAATGATTTCTCTCCCCTTCATAAAACAATGGGCTTACCCTGCTCCGCCCCCACCAGCCCCCTCCCTCCCCTACTCGTACGGACGCCTCAGCCAGTGTGGGGCTAAGAGAATCACCCCTTATCCCAATGTAACATTTGTAATTTGGCTTCTGTTGCCAGCCGCCGCCATAATAACATCTACATGAACTGTACTCCACAGAGAAAGAACAATGCTGTTTCTGCATGTAATTGATTGTGTTTTGCTGTGACATTTGCCTGTCGTACATTTCTCTGTTAATGTGTGGGAAATTCCAGCGGTTAGAGGCACAGAGTGAACCCCGGAACGATTCAGCTAGAACATTCCGAACACTCTTTCTTTGTTGCTCGCTGAATGCCGGGATTACATAGCGTGACAAATAACTGGTAAAGCGCTGCTACAGAATGTCAGGTTCAATGTCTGACACTTATAATCAGAGCACAATGCTCATGAGCCTATCACTCTGCGCTGACAATGAGAGATACAAATTGATACACATAATGGGCGGGCCTTCCGTTACTTGTCATGCACTGTGTTTGCTGTTTTGCCACAGAAAAATAAAATAGAGCATTGATTTTAATGCTTGCCAATCTGTACAACAGTATTCATGGGACTAGTAGAAAGGAAGTGATTGTATTTACCAGTGATACAAACTTATTTCTAAATCAACCACCCAGCACGCCGCTTCATATAGAACTAGGAGTTCCTGAAACTAATTTGAGGAACTTGGTCATTTGCCACTTTGTCTGTCCTGATTCCAGTGGCACAGTCCCACTAATAAGGATGACCAATGAAGTTTCCATATTATCAATGGTTTATGGCTGATGCTGAATACTTTTACCGGTACTTGTGTATTTTCACGGCGCCCGTCGCGTCGTAACGCATACCACTGATTAAGGTATGCGATGGCATGCGAAGGAAACGATTTGAGGCTTTTCCCAGGATGAGCGTACAATTTTAATATCGCGTTGCATCGCATGCCATTATAATGGCATGCCATGCGATGCGACGCGATTTCAATGTTAAATGCCCACCCAGACCCGATTTTTAATTGTATCCTCACCCTGATGGGTAATGACAATGTTAAATGGCCCCCCATTGTTAATGCCACCCCACTATCAATGCCAACCTGAAGCGTGGCGAGTGTAGCAAGCCCGCGAGGGGCGGCGGTACACGTCCTCCGACCTTTTCATACCCCCACTATCCACGTCGGCGTGGAGTGGATTTTATATAGTGTGGCGAGTGCAGCGAGCCACCGAGCCCGAAGCGTGGTGAGCGCAGCGAGCCCCGCGAGGGGACGCGCATTACCTCACAAGTATTGCGCGTCCCCTCGCGGGGCTCGCTGCGCTCGCCACGCTTCGGGTTGCCGTTGATAGTGGGGTGGCGTTAACAATGGGGGGGGGCATTTAACATAGTCATTACCCATCAGGGTGGGTGTACAATGTAAAATCGGGTATAATCGCATCTCATCGCATCGCATGCCGCCATTGCTCAGCTGTCATTCACCATTACTCCACCCTTCGCACTGTATCTACCTTCATAGACAGGGAAGGTGATTACTTATGCATTGCCCTGCCTATGTGGGCGTGTATGGTAGCCTTTCAGGGAGGAGTCAATGACTGTATTTTCCCCCAGCTGCTAAGTGACTCTCTTCATGGTGAGTGCAGCGCAAGCAAAGAAAAATTCACAAACCTTCGCTGCTGCAGGTGAGCCCACTGATCCGAGGTCCATTGTGACCATCCTCCTCAGCAGTGCACAGCAATAGCCAACCGCTGGGGATACAAACCGTGCATGTGCAGAGGAAATGTTCTATGCTCTTTCTCCAGAAAAGCCTCTTCTGTGCATGCATGGCTATTCGTTAATGGATGGGAACCATTGATGGTTGATGGTAGCATAGTTCCCAACCATCGATGGTCCAGCTAACACACCCATCAATAGCAGCCATTGATCGGTATCAATAGCCATCCCTACTCGCTATTCCTGCATATCTCCCAACATTGGCAATTGACAAAGCGTGACCTGTCCAGAAATGGAAGAGGCCTGGGTAGAGGCCTGGGCAGTCCCTGGACCCCTCCCTCCCATCACTGAAGAGATGTCGTGTGCTTGCAGAGCAACAGTGATCTCCGGCTCCCCCCACCTCCCCCCCTGCCCATGGGACATTGCCACCTGCAGAAGGGACATTGGGACAGTCTCCAAATAGTGTCATTGTCCCACTGTAATTGGGACAGATGGGTGTATGTTCCTGTACTGTCCCACCCAAGCACTGCAGTGTCCTGTGTGGGGAGGGGGGGGCTTCTGTGAAGAAACGGTGGGCAACCTTTGATCACCGCTGCTCTGCTGTGAAATGCAGGGAGTGATCCCTCAACAGATGCTGTGTGCATATATATGGCATCTAAACAGTGCAAGGGGATAAGTCGGGGTCTGCCCAGCAGCTTGGGGAGACTGGACAAAATGATAAAAAGTGGGTCATTCGAAGAGTAATAAGTTTACACAGATTGATTAGGTAGACGTTTTAGGTCCATCCCAGCAAAGACGACAAGAACTAAAAAAGGCTTCTTCCCAATAGCTGTCTACCAACTATATGTGAAATGTATGTGATGTATGTTTATGCCTCTCTTCCCACCCCCTTTGTGTTCCCTGATTGATGCTGCACTGTTACCACAAAAAATTCCAAGCATACGCAAGTATACCTGGCCAATAAAGATGATTCTGATTCTGATTATTTGTAAGCAAAACACAAAGTTGTTGATTTGTTAAAGCAAAGGAGAAGAGAAAGGTTTAATGGAAAATAATTGTCTTTTTCTGCTGAATGTGTTCTCTGGCTGAAAACACAAGCTGTTATTCAAGAGAAAACCCTTTGCAAAATAAATAAAGTGACAAACCATTGCCACGTGGAAATGTGTTGTCTCTGCTGAAAGAGCCTGTTTGATGGCTTCTGAAAGAGACAGTGCAGGGAGAAGCTTGGTACAGGGTTTCACACGGGAGGGGGGTACAGGAAGTCACGCCGAAGCGGGTAGGGAAAAAGTGGAACACACACTAGGGGGTGAGGTTAGTACAAAGCTTCCTGGGCACTCCCCACTCTGGGCTCCAATCCACGCCTGGGTGAGCTGTCTCCACATTATGCCACACTGTAATTCATCCATATTATACCAAACGGTACTACCATACATTGTGCAATACAGTAGAGCCCACACTTTATACCATATTGTAATGCCCACAATGTAGCACCCCCTTATTATACCACACTGAAGTGCCCATATGTTCTGCAACACAATAGTGCCCACCGCATTAAAACACAGGGGGTGAAATGTAATAGGATGAGAGATTCAGAAAGTGAGAGATTTGGTAAGAAATCTCCAGTTTTTTTAAAGTGGCAATCATTTTCACAGCAAAACCAGTGTGATTTTGCTGTGTCAATGATTGCCACTTTAAAAAAACTGGAGATTTCTTACCAAATCTCTCACTTTCTGAATCTCTCATCCTATTACATTTCACCCAGGGGGTGATTTTAATTCAGTCGGTCCCTGGCGAGTTCGCAACGGGGACCTATGTTTATGTACTGTGCGGGCGCCTTTGATGACTTGCATAGTAGCCATGGTGTGCATGGGGGGAGGGGGGGCGGGTGGGATGGAGGCGGGCAGGGGGCTGGCGCATGAGGACGACCAGCATTTCCCAAGTGCCCAGGAAAACGCTGGGGGGCCCCATGCGAACGCGGCTGATGTCATTGTTAGTCAGTTGCCTGCCATGTTTTCAATCAAGACTGCCTTAGATTTGCGAACAGGTGAAAAATCATTTGATGATTGGCCCCTTATGCTACCCTGACAATGGATGCATATGGAAACATCCATTCGCAAAGCGACGGGGATGTGCGGACCGCGGCGGGGGTGGGTATTCGTGCAGGCGCCGGCCAGCAGATGGCTCGCTAAGCAGAATCGGAATCACCCCCACAGTGTAGTGCCCCCACATTATACCACAGTGCATACTTGCCTACTTTTGAAACTAGTTTCAGGGAGATTATAGTTGTTAGTAGAATTTTGAACACTGGAGGGGGTGTCATGCTCCACCCAAAGGGCGTGTCTATTTCCATATATGGAGAGATTGTGAAAAGAGATTGTGAATGTGGCACCTAGATGCTTGGCTGTGTACTGCTACCAGGGCCAGCAACAGAATTCTTGGCGCCCCATACACTGATATCTCAGCGGGCCCCCACCCCCTATGCTGTAACACATACAGTACTGGAAACGCCCTGTGCCCATTATTGGATTGCTGCGGAGCAGGGAGGGAGGGTTAGATTGGGATAGAAAACTAGCCTGACAAATTTCTGGGAGCAGCCCTATTTCTGCAGCAGGGGGCATGCCTTGGACCCCTCAAATTGGCGGGCCCGGGACGGCTGTCCCCTTGACCCCCCTGTCGCCGGGCCTGACTGCTACATCTGAGAGGAATCTTTTAAAATTACTTATATCCAAATGTAGATGAGCCCCAAAGCAGTTAGTAAGAGATACTATACTTGGTAAAGTGCTGGGAAATGGTGCTGATGTTTCAATGTAAATGTATCTGTCTCTCATTCCTTTTTTTCCAAAAAATAACAGTGTAATGTGGGCTAGGTGACATGAGGGAGATTGCTAGACTAATGAGGGGGAGAGGGAGATTGCTGCTATGTCAGGGAGTCTCCTGCAGAATGCAGGAGGGGAGGTAACTATGATGTAACAGTGTAATGTGGGCTAGGTGACAAGAGGAAGATTGCTAGACTAATGAGGGAGAGAAGGAGATTGCTGCTATTTCAGGGAGTCTTCTGCAGAATGCAGGATGGGAGGTAACTATTCCACCGTGTAGTCACAACACCATATGTGCATTGCCCAGCCGGCACATTCATCTGTCTGCCGCAATAACACAGCTTGAAATTCGTGTTCAGTGACCCGGGCCGGTCCCAGGATTTTGGTATGAAACAGAAATAACATTGTCATCCAGCACAACCCAAGCTCGCCAGCACAAAATGTTTCTCGATCATGTTGTCAAATCATCCGGTTTCCTGTGATCCTTAAATATAAATGTGTTGGACACAAGACCTGGAGGCGGCTGAGTTCCAATAAGTTTATCTGTGTTTAAGCTAAATATGAAGCTGCTAAGGGCCAAGAGCATTGCAGCCCCATCACTTGTGTCTATGTAGCATTGTCTGGCTCAGTTCTGACAGCTGTATTAAGTGACTTTATATTGGTGTATATCAGTGATGCCGGACATCTCACTGCAGCTATAAAAAGATAAGAAATCAGAGCTTAATAGAATATTTTCTCCCATATCCTCAGGACCCTGTTCTAATGTCATCTGTTCAACGACTGAGAAAGGGTTTGGGGAGCAGGATCATACAAAGTTAGCGATCCCTTCTCTAAGTAAAATGTTCAAGAGTATTGGTAGATTTAGCAATCCTTTTTTAATATGCAGATTAAGGTAGCCGACCATGTTTAAAACTTCTGCAACGTTATTCTTAAGGCCCATACACACGGGGCGATTTTGAACTGAAAACGGCTAGGTTTTACCGTTAGAGCATTCAGCTCAAAAGCTACCCGCCAGTGTGTACGGCCTGGCAATGAGCGGTGAGCGATGATGCGCGCTCCCACATCATTGCAAGAAGATGAGCGATGGGGAGGACGGCTGGGATACAGTCACTAGACAGACAAGCATTAGGTCTGTTTATGTCGGTGAAAAACACCATGTCGACCTTCCCCATGTCGACCTAATGACCCTGTCGACCTTCTATCGTGTAGATGTTGATGCATGTCGACCTTGTGGTGTTGACCTAATGCTTGTCGACCTAATTCATGTCCAATGATCCATACCCAGACGGATTTCTATAACGTCCTGCTTTGGAAAGCCGCCCACCCCAGGAAAATCTTTTAGGCGGGTGAACTTCGCTCAGTGAGCGATGTTCAGCCCATTGATTTTTCCCCATCATCGTTGTCCATACACATGGGCAAAATAGCCCAACGTGTTTGGACCTTAACAAAAGTTTGGCCCTTCTCTGGTGTGCATCCACACATCTGTTTGTGCAAGGTCTGGCACGCCCACTTTTGCTCATCTTTAGTAGCAACCACTGGTTGTACCTGCAGAACTTTCAGCAGACCTATGCCAGGTGCTGGTTCTGTGCCGGAGCATGGCCTCCATTGCACGTGATCAAGCCCCTTCGTTTGTGCAGCACTTTCATAAAATGACGGTAAATTGGTGCATGTGTGGGAGTTTGATTGGCCATCTCCCAGTTAATGCCCAGAAATACCCAATCCATTATGGAGGAGGTCACTCGGTCCTGTGACTTTGGGGGTCTTTTGGTTGATTCGCAAGGTTGCGAATTCGCAGCCTCGCAAATCCACCAAACCCCGCCCAGCAAATGAACACCCCCCCCCTCGCAGCGTGGTTTCGCCCCCGCACAGGCTTCGAATGGATGTTTAGCATAAACATCCATTCGTATGCCTGCGGGTAACCTCCCACATCTTTCGATGGTCGGCGACAGGTATTTTCACAGTTAAAAAAAACATTAAGGCCCTCTCCAGGAGTTTGAGGTGAGCAGAATTAGCAGTGCTGTAATTTGTGGCCCTAACCACCGTGACGTTTTGCTGCAAATCAAGGGTAGGTTTTGCTGTTGGCATGACAACGATGATGCCAGTGATACCAAATTAGATCATCTTGCCCTCGCCCCAGCACATTTAACCTGGCAGATAATGGGTAGCAGGAGAGTTGTCCACTTTTCTGAGAGCCAGGTAGATCCCCAAATCCAGGAGTCTCCCATCAGTTCTGAGAGCGAGGGCAGGTATGAAGGAAGGTGACAATAGACAGTACAGCAGTATCATCCCCATAAATTGGGACTTGATTACTCATCTCCAAAGTTGCAGTCGACTGTGAGTAGATAGGCGTCATCCAGACAGGAAGAGAAAGTACCCCGTGCAAACCTGCAAATGGATTGCGAAAATATTGCATTCTATAATCACTCGATAATCAATTAGCTGATCAGCAATTATCTCTGAATCAGGCCTTAAACCAAACCAGTGCAGAGCTCTGCCCTCCTAGCTTTGCCTCCCTGAATTAAACTTTTAAAGAGATTCGTGATAAAGGCCCTCTTATGTATAACTGTCTGAAGTACCCGGCATTGCTCGGGTTCAGAACACTCTCCCCGGGTCAAAGTTCTGCCCAGCTTGACATCGGTCAGAGGTCCTGGCCACTCCAATAGGCATCTCCATTTACCATCCCAATCTGAAGTTCTCATCCAAATCTGTCCAGCAGAAGGTCCTGAACATGCTCCCCATGCTCGCAGTGTGCCCCACATACACCTCTCTGTAGTCAGCTCCCGGATCTGGCCGTATTGTTTTTCTTAAGCCCCATGTCGTCTACCCTCTCTATGTAATGCAACTTTCCCATATCTTGCTTTCCTGATCCACTTTGTGTATTGGCCGGTCGTCCTCTTTTTAGGCCCACGGGACATCCATAGGGTCACGATTGGGGGTGTTAGTGGCCTGTGAACCTAATCTGGATCCAATCAAGCCACCTCCCATTGGTTTCATCCAAATCGGTCAAGCGGTGTCCGAATGCATACCGGAGAAAAACAAATAATAGACAAATATTATAGATGTAGAACTCTTTTTTATGACACAGGTTTCAGCATTTACATGTAGTTCAGTTGTTACTAGGGAGACACTAGTTATAAACATGCTGAGAACATGTTTAATCAGAAAGGCTGCAATTATCAATGTCCCTTTATAAAGAGCCCTCCACCCCGCCTTGTGGCTGCTGGTTTGTCTCTACAAAATATGAGAAGTTCTATCTGCTACAAAGTTATACGTGAACCTTGTTTTCTCCTCTTTTGCTCAGATATACCACTTTCACACTGCCTAAACGTTTTAAAATCTGGTATTTTGAAACTGTATTTAAAACGGGTCTGAGCCTTCACATTGCAGTAGATTACCGTTTTAAATACCGTTTAAGTAACATTCACATCAGTCAACCCGTTTAATCCCCTGAACACGTTTCAAGGCAGAATGCAGGGGACAGCCTATCACAGGTCTGTAATCTGATGTTTTTACTAAATACCGTTTCAGAGCTATTCTCACCGCATACAAAACGGTTTTCTGTAACCGGTAAATCAACTCTGGAGCTTTCCCACTGCAGCCTTAAACGTTTTAAAATGGAAAAAAAACGGCAATATACCGTTTAACAAGTGCAGCGAGAAAGGGGTATTAGACTTCAGTACTCGCCATTCATGTAATGTGTTCTGTTTATGCTTATTTGCTGCAGTATTTGCTACTGATACATCACAACATGAATATAATGTCAAATATTAACCGTACTGGTCAATGTCTTAGATTTAATGCATCCGGAGGGGATGAGCAACTATCACAACCCCCAGCACACCCAAAACTTTGCTATGAGGACCATTGATCGCAACTTTCACCCCATTAGTATTCGTTTGATAGGCCAACAATATCTAAGTAGACAGTCAATTTGTCGACACGATATGGTCCACATGCATAAGGCTGAAATAAACAAAAAGTCAACCCTTGCCAAAGTTTGACATGGTAATTGTCGACATACAAAAAAGGTCAACATGAGCTTTTGGGATCTTTATTATTTTGGGGGAGTTTTTCATACTAGCATCAACGTGGACTCTGAATGGGAGAAGTAGCGTGCCCTTGACCAAAGCTTGGCAAGTGAAACGAGTCATGTGACGTCACCCGCCCCCGCTCCGCACATACATACATTGACGAGATAGTCAAGACCGAGCTGCATGTACTGATGACAGGAGGGGGTCGTTACTGATATGCGGGAGTGTGTATCAATAACGATATCGAGCATACAAACTGGCAGACAGGGGCGGATTGGCCCACCGGAAACCGGGCCATTTCCCGGTGGGCCGGCCCAAAACTCTTTAAAAAGGGGCCAGCTGCGATTCCCCCTGGGCTGGCTGGGCCACGGGCAGCGGCCACAGCACTTTACCCAAATCCAAAATGGCTGTGGGAGGCTGCTGCGCATGCGCGCACAGCACCTCCCAGGACCTTCAAGCGGCACAGCACCAGGCTCCCAGAAAGAAGCAGCAGCAGGTGAGCAACCCCCAAAGACCCCCCCCGCATGCGCATTACATACCAACGCACACACGCCCCCCACGCGTTATATACCGCCACCACCCCAATCCGCCCGCCCGCTCCCAACCACCTGCCCGCCCCCTTCCCTCCCCTCACAGTGCAAACACCTTAGTGAGTGTGATACTCGCCGAAAGCATTTGCACATTTGCACATGCGCAGACCAACCACCATCGGATACGTGGCCAAATTAGGACGCGAATGAAGACGTCTGAAACAGCCCCAAAATGCTTAATAACATATTATCTATGTCCAGGGCCAGTGTAAGGCTTCTCAGCACCCTAGGCAAAACTTTAACCCCCCAAAGTCCCCTGCTTTCCCTGGAGGCCTCCTTTTGACACCCACAACAGAGTACAAGGAGGAGGGGGAAGTAAAATAGGGAAGTATGCCTCAAGGAAATGTATGGTGGTGAGGTCTTAGAAGTTGCACATTCCTCATAGACTGCCATAATTTTTTGATAGGCAGACTTGGTAACGCCCCCGCAGATCCTGGCGCCTTAGGCAGCTGCCTAAAGCTGCCTAATGGTAGAGCCGGCCCTGTCTATGTCATTGTGGCAGCAAAGACAGCGGTAGTTTCCCTGTAAAGCTTCTGCATATATCTTCCATCATTGATTCCCCTGAAAGTACAGTAACAGCCATCGCTCACCAGTCAGCAGCGAGACGCCTCTTATTCAGCTCATTTCAGCAAAGAGAACAAGGGTTATTGAGAGTTCACGCGTTAAAATTCTGAATCCGAGATGAAGCAAAAGTATTAAACAATCCTCATTGGCACAAACACAGTAACAGAAGTGTTTCTGATTGGACGAAAGTTTAAATAAGTTATGGTTAAACTTCCCAGTGCCTACCCGCGGTTGTCTGACAAGATCAGGGGAATACAGCTGGAAATACCGTGTGTGTAGGCATTAGGTTTGAAGATCCTGCTCTTAAATTTGCAGAGGGAAACAATCGAAAATAAAGAGCCTTGACTTAAATATTAAAGTCAGGGAAATTAAACATTTATACCCAAAGCCTTCACACTTGCGTGCCGGGTGAAAGTAAAACCTGAGTTTAAAAAAAAAATCCTGTGGATCTAAGCCGGTAAATGAGACGATAAGGATACGAATTTGCTCAGTGGCTTAGCGGTAACTCTCAGTTTTAAACTGTCAGACTCCAAAAAAATGCTAGTGTCTGGGTTAGGCAAATGTAATGCGCCTGTGGGTTTACAAGGTCCTGTAATAAAGGGTTTCTATAGTGCCTGAATGGAATGGTAATGATGATGTGACTGAGCCTGTATTCATTATTCATGACTGCAGCGCAGGCTCCCTGGCAGCTCGGATACTGGTATCCTCTGTTACCGATACCACAAGTCACAGGGGACTTGTAAACACTGTAATGCCTTCCCAGGAAAGGATCCCCAGGTTGCTAAATACCTACATGGATATACACCCGAAATCCTCCGACCGAAGGACAGATACGAGCAAAACTTTTCTTGCTCAAGTTCATCTCACTGTGCATTATTCTTTAAGGAGGAAGGCATGCTACTTCGGTAAGTAAACGTCGACAGACGGCTGTGTGAATTATTCAGAATTGCCTTACAACAATAGGTGACTGTCCGTCAGTTGTGGTCGGCAACTCGGAGCAGGCCCTGCTGCCAGCCTTATGGGCCCTATACATCTACAGATCGATTGTCAGATTGGGCTGGTTGGAACAAAATCCTGGTAATGGATGAGAGCAGATGACAGTTGACCATTTGCTTTGAATTGCTGGAAAACTGCCAAAAGCTGTCACTCAGATATTACCAGGTTTTTTGCTCCAACCGGCCCAATCCGACAATCTATCTGTAGATGTATGGCCAGCTTTAGAGATGTACTGCTGCAGACGCAGCCATCCAGGGACTTGTAGTCCTGCGGCTCAAGAGCTACAAATAACTTTTGTTGCATTATATTATATTAGAGAACATTGTTTTATTGCATTTTGGGGGCGATTCAGGCCCGTTCAATGCGGAGTGAATTCTCTAAACTTGTCTGATTGTTGGGGTTTTTGCCCATGTGTGTTCGCTCCAGGGTGGGCGGGAAGGGGGTGGATGTAGGGAACCGCCCAGCACATCCAATCACATGCTAATGTGGGGACTCGCTTTGGCGGGGGCGGGCATTCGCCACTAGGCAGCGAATATACGTTGCCCAGCATACAGGTCTGAATTAGGCACCTATGTTTTACTTTGCCCATGTAGACTGTATTGAGATCACCCGAGTTTTCGCAAAAGGATATAAGTGTCAAATCAACTACAAGGAATTGTCATTAAGGCGGCATCGTATAAAGCGGTCATAAATTCAGTCCGGTATGCTTTTAAAATCATAAAAAAGCTATTTGCCGAACCGTAATTTACTGGGCTCTCAGTCTGTATCTGTTCCTGTCCGCTTTCCGCAGTGTTTTAGGATTATATACAGTAAACTGTTTGTCTTCCAGGCCCTGAACAGCTTCGCTTGATAAGAGGTAGCACGTCTCCTGAAAAAGCCCCCGTTTTTTATGCAGGGTGTTTTATCTCTTATATATTTGGCTACATCTGTCACCCAAAGTGTGTGACTGTGTCTCTAACGCTGGGTGGAGCCTCTTGACTCACATGACTGACTCACATGACAGAGAACCAGCCCAGTGAGCCCACAGTGCCAGACACCCTCTGCCTCCCCATGTTGCCCAGAAACCTACTCCACAGCCACCAGGTGAGCGCCCCGCAACGCCCCCCTCCCGCGATTCGCGGCAAAACCCCTGCCTCCCCCCTCCCGCAATTTGGGGCGCCCCCCTCCCGCGATTCACCACCACCGCGACCCCCCAGTGACCCCCCCTCCGACAATTCCCAGCACCCCCCCCTGTGACCCCCCTCCCGCGATTTGCGGCAACCCCCCCCCCCCCGTGACCCCTCCTCCCTCGATTCGCGGCACACCCCCCCCCCCGATTCACAGGAACCCGACCCCGCAACACCCCCCTCCCGCAATTCGTGGCACCCCCCCTCCCGCGATTCGCGGACACATCCCACCTCCCCCCCCCGCGATTCCTGGCAACCCCAGGATTAAATGCCACATGCAAAACACTTATATGGCTATGGTCGACAATGAAAAAGGTTGACATGAGTTTTTGAAGATATATTTTTCAATTTTTGAATGTTTTCATATTCATTCTCATGTGTTGACAAGGACACCAATGAAGTGCCACACTTATGTAAACATTTACATGTGTTGACCTTTCTGTGTTGATTTTTTCTTGTGGCAATTCGTGGCGACCCCCCCTCCCGCGATTCCTGCCCCCCCGCGACCCTCCCTCCCGCGATTCGCAGCACACCCACCCCGTGACCCCCCCTCACGCAATTCGTGGCACCCCCACCCCGTGACCCCCCTCCCACGATTCACGGCAACCCCCGCCCCCGCGACCCCCCCCCTCCCGTGATTGCCCCCCCGTATGCCCACACACCCCTATCACTCTATCACTACCCAGCTTCCTGCTCTCCTGAACCGTAACTTCCACCACTGGGGAGTCGCTGACGCTGTGTTGCCCACATGCCCCTTTCATGCCTCATAGCCCAGCCTCCTGCTCTCATGCACCCTAACTCCCACCCAGTAGGAGGAGACACTGACTCAGGGCCACCGTCCTGTACTCCTGTACTGCCACGCTGGACCCCCACCCACTGGCAGAAGCTACACAGTGTCTCCCGCCCTCCTCTTTAGTCCCCCTTATGCCCACACACCTTCTGTTTTCCTGTGTCGTGACGTCCGCCAGTGGGGAGCCGCTGACTCAAAAACACCCTACTATACTATTGCACACACACACACTTTAACAACACGCACCCACCCACAAATGTCACTGTACCCTCCACACTATCAATGTACATCTTACTCTGTAACCGCTTTTTAATTAAACAAAACAATACACACCCCTTCCAAATCATATGCTCTCTATTTAACACATTTCACCTATAACTCAAGTTGCAATACAGGCATCTTTCATACAATTCTAACCATCTTTCTCATATACAAACGTTCACAAATTAAGGGGGCGCAGCCCCTTACGACGGTGTGAAGAGCGCCCGTAGGGCGCGATGAATCACCTAGTTAATATTATCTCTTATTCATTTAAAAAAACACTATTTATTATAAAACCTTGTTCTGCCTGTGTACTGTATGCTGCAATACTGAATGGTGCATATTTATATTTTAACATTGTCCCATGAACCAGTTGTGGTCCAGGATCTCACCATGCTTACTATTGTCCGTATAGGCCTAATTGAGACCAGCTTCGATTTTGTAGCATGGGCGATTATCGAACAACCTCGCAAGTGCATGGTACACTGTGCGAAGGCAGCCAGCGATGGTTAGCCATCGCTGGCAGCTCAGAGGGTGATTCACACCTTGCGGCCTCTCCCAATAAGAGCTGGCCTTTGTGATTACGGGACAAGCTACAGGGTTAGGAACCCGGGAGCCCCTCTGCACATGTGCAGAATGAAATGGGCTGGTAAATAAAAGGATTGAAGCCCTTACGCTTCTATTGGGTAACACCACCCAGTCCAAGCTTTGAGTTGCATCTAATTTTCCGCCACTAGGTCTAAAAGCTTTAGGGCAACATGGTCATTAAGTTGATACAATCATTAGGTCAACATGGAAAAGGTCGACATTAAAAAGGGTCAACATGAGTTCTTCAAACCTGCTTTGTTTGATATAAGGACTGTTGTCTCAGATGAAAGGAGCAATTTATGGGATCATCTATTCTCTACATTTGTGTTTGGTGCAAGTGTTTATGGGCATAAATACAGGGCCAGTGTAAGGCTTCTCAGCACCCAAGGCCGAACCCAGCAGGGAACAGGTGAGCCGACCCCCCCCCCACACACCCCCGCACTGGTCATCGGCAATCTGCGGGTGACGGCTGCCCCCCCCCCGCCCCCTCTCCCTGCTAGTCAGCGTTACCCTGTGGGTGGATTTTATGTAAACCACCAATGACAAAATTGCTCGATACCACGGATGATGAATCCTTCGATGGCCAACTATTGCTCATGGTTATACTTTTCAGTGTCAAAGTCTGATGCACATCCCCCGATACAATAACATTGGCATTTATGCTAGAATGCTAAAAACTAGTTGCAGCTGTTTTGCTAAAGCGACTTATATTGTAATTACTGCTGTTTAAAAAGTCATTCTCTAGTTTTTGCAGATGATGTGAGTGATAACGTATTTGCATTCTGGTTCTCTTGCGCTGAAAAGAAACAGACATTTTGTAGGCATAATAAATGTAACACAAGAGTAAATATACATATATATATATATATATATATATCGCCATAGGTGTTTGGCTGACATTGCCAAGTTTTACAGAACTCCAACTCAAGGTGAAAGGCTTCCCCTGAGCGTAATGCCTTTGTCACTTTGAACATCTAATGGAAAATCAAAAGAAAAATAGATTGTAGGTGAAAGGGTCATTTTGCCGACGGGCTTCGTTGCAGGTGCAGATGAAGGTGAGGGAATTCTATAACTATGTTTGATATTATTGTAGATGAAATGCATTGGGTTTATCACATGTCCTTATCTCCTGATCCCCATTATAGATAACTGTACATTTTATACCATAGCTACATTTATAAAAGAAGACGATGCACGAGAAACGTGTGTTGTAACCCATAGCAACCATATGATGTTGTTCCCTTTCTGAGCACTGAAAAATACTGTACCTGCAGCAGGTACTGCTATTCTTAAGCATATATAATAATAAGGCAAAACTGATACACAAGGTGGATCCGATATGATATCCCGGCGGTCGGGATCCCGGCGGTCGGAATCCCGACACTGGAATCCCGACCGCCGAAATCCCGACAAGGGGGGGACATGGATCGCCCCCCCTTGCGGGCTCGCTGCGCTCGCCACGCAGCGGGCCCGGTGCCTCGCTACGCTCGGCACGCTATTATATTCTCCCTCTATGGGTGTCGTGGACACCCACGGAGGGAGAAAGTTTCGGGATTTCGGCGGTCGGGATTCCAGTGTCGGGATTCCGACCGCCGGGATCCCGACCGCCGGGAAATTAACCGCATCCCCACAAGGTTCTGTGTTGTAACTCGTAGCAACCCAGTGATTCTTTTTATTTTCTACAGTAAATCTTACTAGATAAATTCTTATTTGTTGATATGAGCTAACATCATAGCTTTCCTGTGGGACATCAAGTGGGACCTGTTACTAGAGAAGGTACCTGGCCTGACAAAAACCTGGTAATGGATGAGAGTAAATGACAGTTGACCATTTGCTTTGAAATGCTGGAAAACTGGCAAAAACTGGTGCTACATCTGTAAGCAAAATCTACCCCAGTCATTGGAGCACGCAGTGTGGGTTTCCGAGTGCCTTGAAATGCCCATATGATTGACCAAAGTAGGTAATGCCATGACTCGCAGGTATCGTTCTGGCCTGTCCCCTCTGGTACACACAAGAAAGACTGCATTAACCCCTCCCCGACGAGGCCTTTTTTGTTAATTTTTTTTTTTTCCTCCTCGCGTTCAAATAAGCGTAACTTTTTAAATTTTCCGGCTATATAGACACATGAGGGCTTTTTTTTTGCGGGACAAGTTGTACTTTTTAATGGTACCATTTACTATACCGTATAATATTCTGGGGAATCAGGAAATAATTCAATGTGGGGTAAAAAAGAAAAAAAACGCAATTCCACAATTTTGCGCTGGTTACGGTTTTTTTTGTAGTTCATAGTTCATTTAAAATGATGGGTTATCTTTATTCTATGGGTCGTTACGATTCCGGTGATACCAAACTTATATAGTTTTCGTTATGTTTTACCACTAAAAAAAAAAATAGAAACTTTTACGGTTTTTCTAATTTGCGTCGCGTCGCCATGTTCTGCGGCTTATAACTTTTTTATTTTTCCACCTACGGACCTGGGTGAGGGCTCATTTTTTGCGGGCTGAAGTGTACTTTTTAATTAATACCATTATGGGATATGGGCGACTTTCTGATCTCTTTTAGTTATTTTTTTTTGGGTAGGCGATGCGACCAAAAAACGTAGTTTTGGCGTTGGGAATTATTTTCCGTTTACGCCTTTAACCGTGCGGGATAACTAATGTTATATTTTAATAGATCGGACTTTTAGGAACGCGGCGATACCAAATATGTTTATTTTTTTTATTTTTTATTTATTTTTATTTGTGAAATGGGGAAAGGGGGGGTGATTTGAACTTTTAATATTTTTTTATTTATTTTTTATTTTTAAACTTATTTTTTTTTTTTTTTTTACTTTTACTACAAGGCCCCCTAGTGTACTTGACCACTAGGGGGCGCGATCGCCTGTACTAGGTTCAGCCATAGAGCTCTATGGCTGAACATAGTGATTTTCAGCACTTCCTATTACATCCTGCCTCAGGCAGGATGTAATAGGAATGCTGACACGGCCAGCACAGGGGTCTACATTAGACCCCTGGCTGCCATGGCAACCGATCGGCACCCTCCGATCTCGCCGCGGGGGGCCCCGATCGGCGCCGGAGGGGGGCGCCCCCCCTCCGATCAGCTATTTAAGCACTGCGGGCGCTTTGCCCGCGGTGCTTAAAGGGTTAAACGGCCACGATCGGCGAACTCGCCGCTCGTGGCCGTGAGAGCAGGTACCTGGCTGTAATATACAGCCAATTACCTGCTCTCTTTCAAGCCAGCTCACTCCGTGAGCTGGCTTGATTCCCCCGCAACCGACATATGACGTAAATGTACGTCATATGTCGGGAAGGGGTTAAGCAAAAAGGGCCGGGTACTTATGTGCTTGTTTTTAAAGAAAAAAATGATCTATTTCAGTGGCTCATGCAGGGTGGGTTTCTGAGTGCCCAGAACTAACCATGACTGATAACAATAGGAACCCCAGCACTTTGTGTAGTAATCCATGGGTCTTTAGGGACTTCCTCCTCTGAAACACATGTTAATCACAGCCTTATGCAGCAAGGAGTAGCGCCTTACACAATTTACCTGGTCCCATCCCAAACAAGACTTAAGGGGCCTACACACGGGGAGATTTGATGAGCGTTCTGAGCTATACTAGGTCCTGTTAGTAGAATAACTTTATAAGGGGTGACTGGTTTTCTTGGGTGTTTGCAAACGTAATCAACCATGATTTCTGCTTTTGAGAACAGTGTTTGGATGTTTTTCTTTTGCTGACTGACAGCTGAGTGCCGGGGATCTTGCATGTGTACTCACCTGCCCCATCCCCAGACACACACACACGTCCCCTCTTCCATTACTATCTGTTTATAAATTAATTGAGCAACTTGCCTTTTGGATAGACGCTTCATATTGCTGCATGCATGATTGAAAGCCGGCTTGCAGATACTGTAATTCATATATGTGGCTTATAATATAATTTAAAAGTGCTTTATCTGCCTCGATCCCTGTCCATCGGCGAGTATGATAAAAAAAAAACAGTTCACCAAACTCTGTTATTGTCATTTTCAGTGCACTCCAGCATCACTATTTTGCTGCATGTATAATAGATGCGGGACACAATGGCACTCAACTTGTATAACCACAGGGCCTTCTGACGTTACAAGATAAGCGCCTCTTTGTTTTTGTACTTGCAGCCATGGAAACAGACCTAGAGGGAACAGAGACATGAACCAAGAAGACATAACTTTATATCAGTGCAGTGAACCCCACAGTGCTTGGGATGCAGATGATCAATTTCTATAGTAATAATAATAATAATAATAATAAAAACTTTTTTCCATATTACGGGGAAAAAAAATCTCCTTTTAAGAAATTTACTTATTTAAATTTTTTGTTGTAATTAATTATTGTCCTAAAGTTCATCTTCTTAACTTTGATCCTGATTTAGTGATGTATGCAATGGCGGTGAGCGATTATCAGACGCGGCTGCACTGAGCATGCACCATGGCACCTTATTATTGTTAATATTATCCATTATTTATAAGGCGCCACAAGGGATCCGCATCGCCCAATTACAGGGTGTACAAACAAATGAGTAAAACAAGAAACAATGACTTACAGTACAGCTGGATACAATAGAGGACAGTTACAGGGAACATATACATTGCTGCATCAGCAGAGGACACTGACGGAAAAGCACATGAGGAGAGAGGGTCCTGCTCGTGAGAGCTCACTTTCTAAAGGGGACAGACAGGCAGACAGGTGTGACACAGGAGTGGTGGACAGTGAGTGTGGAACTGGGGGTGGTAAGGAGCCTGGGGCAGATGTGAGGGGGTGGGGGTGAAAGAAGCTTGGGTTAGCTGTGAGGGGGGGGGGGTGAAGGGAGCCTTGGGGAGCTGTGAGGGCAGAGTGAAAGGAGCCTGGGATTGCTGTGAGCGTGGGAGTCTTCTCCTAACCCCATCCCTGACCTTTTATAGAAGTTGTGTGGATTATCGAGGAACCTGCAGCCTTTGCTTTATATTTATATACAGTTGCTTGGATCTACAAAGTCAAGAGACTTGTCAAGAGAAATGCATGTGTTTCTGTAATTTGCATACTTTCGCACATCTGCTGCATACAGGATCGCAGCTGTAAAGCCATTCGCATGCATCTGTAAATTAACCTGACGGGCGGTGCTCATAAAAATCTAAAGATATTGGGAGGAATTCATGGATCACAACTTTTGCAAATCAGAAGTTTTTTTGCCATGATTCTCAGCGACTTTACAAATAGTAAACTTATCACTATGATGATTTGGTTGTGACAGCTGGGATACCTGACATTGCATCTACAGTATCTTGCCCAGGGCAATCTTAACATATAGACTTCCTGGGCAGACGCATTCTTGCCTACTCTCCCGGAGATGCTCCAAAAATGTGCGTGTCCTTACGCATGCTATTAAGAAATCAGAGTGCTGACACATTCACTGTATGGTAGCATGTGGAGATATGGAGTGGGATGGCAGAAGGGGTTATGATATTTTTATTTATTCACATGAATGGATGGGTAGGGGCCCCGGGGCATTGTTTAGACCACACCCCAAAATGTTACTGGGTCCCATGCTTCTCGTTCTTCTTCTTTTTCCGCACAATAATTTATGTGGAGCAGTGAGGCTTATACTTACCTTTTCTGATTTTCATTAGGATAGATTTCCTCCTTGGACTACGTTTAGGATAAGTTTCTGGAGTTTCAAAGTCGCTGCACATAGACAGTGATTTGCACTTTAAAACTACAAACAGCTGCATAGTAAATATGGCTGTAGATTTGAACTTGCTGCCCAAATCACACTCCATTAAATACAAATTTGGCTTTTACCTTATCCTCAACTAGAGAATATTTTTCGTTGAGAAATTACAGATGTTGCTGAATAATAAATCTACCTATTATATCTTATATAAAGCAAGTAGGGTGAATATTGATAGCAAGCAGGGAAAATACTGATGGCTCATAGAGAAAGGGAGAACAGTGAAAACAAGCAGGTAGAATTTTGAGTGTGAGCAGGGAGGATACTGAGAGCGATCAGGGAGAATACTGAAAGAAAGTAGGGTGATATTGAGAATAATTAGGGAGAATGGTGAGAGCGAACAGGGAGAATGCAGAGAGTGAGCAAGGGAAAATACAGAGGGGGAAATTTACTCAGATGAATTCGTCAAAAATAAATCGTATTTTCATAGGAAAATACGAATTTTTGGGGCTTATTCGTATTTTTGGCATTTACTATACCAAAAATAAGAATTTTCGTATTTGTATTGATGGGACATTCGTATTTGTATTTACAAATACGAATGAATACACCATCGAAAGAATATGACAGGAACCACCATTCAAAAGTATGGTGATTCCTGATTTACTAAGCGGCCGTATTGAAAATACGGCCGCTATTTGGCGTAAAATGGCCGCCAATAGCCAGCCAAATACGGCAGGAAAATACTATTTTCCTGTCGAATTTGGCTTTAGCTTTGGCTTTAGTGTGTCAAAAATAGAAAAATAAATAAATAAAACGGCATGGGGTCCCCCCCACAGCATTAACCAGCATCAGGCTGACAGAGCCGGGGCTGGTAATAAAAAAATCAGGAAACCCGGCAAATAGGGTTTCTCCAATTTTTAAAAACCAGACCCAGGCTCTAGGGCTGGGGCTGGTTCCCAAAATACGGGGGACAAAATGACTAGGGGTCCCCCGTATTTTAAGAATCAGCCCCAGGCTAAACCAGCCAGCAGGGTAATGTCACAGCCGGGGGACACTTATTATATACGGTTCTGCGGCGAAAACATTAACCCTACTGACCAGTCAGCCTAGCCAGGGGCCCTGGGGGAGTGGGGACCCCCCTAATAAAGGGGTCCCCCCTCCAGGACTTACCAGACCAGGCTGAAGCCTGGTTCTGTCCCCGGTGACCCTGGGCGGTGGTCACCGGGCTGATTAAGTGTAAAAAAAAGAATAAACTATTGTTTAATACTGTGGAATTATGAGTCCCAGCAAGCCTCCCCTGCAAGCTGGGACTTGGAGAACCACAAGTCCCAGCATGCGGGGCATTAAAGAGCCCGCTGGCTAGTTTCACAGTATTAAAAATAGTCAAATAAACACACACACTGACACATGAAAAATAAAACTTTAATACATCCAACGCCCGTTCATACAGATACTTACCTATCTTGAGCCCGTAGTTAGGTCCCCAGGTCTGGTGTGCTGATGTCCTGGGTCCAGGGGTCCAGCTCCGGTGTCCAGGGGTCCGGCTTCTGTGTCCAGGGGTCCGTCGAAATCCATAGGGGACCTGTGGAAGGAAAATCTACTCACGGGTCTCCTCCGGCATAGATCTGTCCTCTTCTCTCCTGCAGTAGTCCTCCGGTACCTGGCAAAAAAAAAAAACGACACCCGGTACCATCGCACAGGAGAAGCGCTGAAGGTTCATCTTCAGCGCGTCTCCTCAGAATTATTCTATTGGCCGCCTAGTGGCCAATCAGGAGCCAAAAAATTTGGCTCCTGATTGGCCGCTAGGCGGGCAATAGAATCATTCGGCCTTTAATGCCCCGCATGCTGGGACTTGTGGTTCTCCAAGTCCCAGCATGCGGGGGAGGCTTGCTGGGACTCATAGTTCCACAGTATTAAACAATAGTTTATTCTACTTTTTTTACACTTTAATCAGCCCGGAGACCACAGCCCAGGGTCACCGGGGACAGCACCAGGCTTCAGCCTGGCCAGGTAAGTCCTGGAGGGGGGCACTCCCCCAGGGCCCCTGGCCAGGCTGACTGGTCGTTAGGGTTAATGTTTTGGCCGCGGGACCTTATATAATAAGTGTCCCCGGCTGTAACATTACCCTGCTGGCTGGTTGGGCCTGGTTCTTAAAATACAGGGGACCCCTAGTCATTTTGTCCCCCGTATTTTGGGAACCAGCCCTGGCCCTGGAGCCTGGGGCTGATTTAAAAAAAAATAAGTGACAGTTCCAGAGGTGGGGCTGCAGCAAAGTTCAAAATTCAGCAAAGCTCAAAATTCAAATAGCTGAGCCACTCCAACTGCCATTCCAAACTCACTGGCAGTAGGCTATTTTGAACTCCGCTGCAGTGCTCCTGCTCCAGACGGTGTCCGCAAGATCCAAGTGTCTCCCTTTTCTCTATGCTCTCTTAAGGGTATCATAAAGCACATATATTTATAGGTAGATTCTGATTGGTTGCTATGAGCAACTTCTACACTCTTTTCTGTGCCTGATATATTAACCCCTTAATGTCAGTGAAAATGAATTCAGCGCTGCAATCTCGTTCGCAGGCATTATCATTTAAAAATCCACATTTTGTGCTTGATGTCCAACCTTTTTTTTTCTCAAAATGATAAAGCCTAATACGGATGGATTAATTACATCTGCTTTTGGCTTATCAAATATCTCAGTTTTATTCCGTAGACAAAATCTTTCCAGCCTTGAATGCCTTTAAAGTTTAATGTGCGCTATCTGCAAGACAAAGCCATCGGTGTATAATAACAATAACACTTTCCGAGCCTTCAGTAACTCCGTACTAAATGGAAATGAAAAATCCCGGCACTTGTTGTAGTTACAATAATATAAAATATTTTAAATATGATTTGTTTTACAGTGTATTGAGTATACCAAAATATTGTAATATCCTTTATCAGAAACAATGCCTCTTTTGTTTTCTTCCCATTCTTCTTTTCAATTCCACATTCTATGTAACGTCAATACTTCCAAAGATAGCTAAACTTTAATCAGATTCCCCTGAATGCTCTTCATACCTTTGTAATAAAACTCTACTGCCTATTATTCATTTTCTTTACGCTGTTTGTATTTTGTATAGTTATTACGCACTGTTTGCATAATATGTTTTAATTAATGTCCATGTTAGATACTCATTAGTCGGAGATCAATTTAAACAAAGATTTCAAATTCAAGAAATAAAACTGATTACGTTTTAACGCTTCCAGTAATCAGTATAAACTCATTTCTTTGTCTTTTTGCAAGTTACTTTGAAAAAGGTAATTTTGGTATCGAAACGCATCGATGAGAAGGAATTTGGACGCTATCTGGCTGTTTGCAATTCCGTTCCTGAGGAGGCCTAGATCTGTTATAAAAGACAACTATGTCCTTTGTCTACCTGTTTGCATAGCAACATCCCATGTGATATAGAACTCCCATCTTAGTAAACGTCCCCCTTAATATCTGGAAGTCGTTCACCATGTTATTAATTGCATGTCTAAGTGTTTACTATAATTTCACCACTGGTCGCACAAGGTCGCCAATATAAAGATCAAAAAAAGGACATTTACTGTTGTTTAAGAGTGGATTGTCACGATCCTGCTGTTATCCTGTATAACTGGCCTGTCATGCCTGCTCCTCAGTTCTGTGTATTCCAGCTTGCTGCAGCCAGATTGCAATCATGCTTACAGAGAGACTGTGCTTTGCTATTAAGTGACACCTGTATCATTCCTAGCTGTGTGAAATCTACTGCAGTTATTAACTTCTTAGGCCCCCATACACCTGAAAGACATTGCAACCAATCGTACATTCTCAAAGGAATTGTATGATGGATTGTATGCAGATTATGTGCATATTGTGTGCACACAATCGTGCAATGCGTGGTCCCAAGGGTTGGCGGATTGGTCCTCTGATCAGATGTGCTGCATCAGTGTATCAGTTGGGATTGGGAGCCGAATGCATGTGCTTTAAAGCACATGCAATCGGTCATTTGACGGCTCATACAACTGGCGTCATTTGCGCGGCAGATTAGGTGCATACAATCGATTGTGAGACGACCGGTCATATGCAGCAGCTGGATTGTACAACAGATGAAGGCTTGTGAGTACATTGTGTGTCCAAAAACCACCAAGGACTGCCGGGGAGTTGAAGAGAAAGTTGGACACAATCATGATTGTAAGCAGATCTTTCAGATGTATGGCCACCTTTAGTTACTTGCTTGGTGGAATCATGCAAGTTTCCTGCTTCACACTGTTTTCTCCATTCATACTCTGTTCCAGTGCTTGCAGTTCTCTTTTGGCTTGCTCACCAATCAGTGCAACCCAAGAGGTTTAATTTCCCAGTTCAAACTATCAGTCACCACTTCTGCATCATCACTTGTCACTTCCGTTGCTGTTAGAACTTGCTCTAGACAGCCTTCCAGTCTGAAAGTCTCACCTGTTCCTATCCACAATCTGCTGCATTCCTCCAATGTCTCCGGTCCAGTCATCTGGTCATTCTCTGGTTCAAGTCAACCATACTCCACTAACTGCTTCATTTCACAGTCTGCTGCATTCATCCAGTGTCTCCGGTTCAGTCCTCTGGTCATTCTCCGGTTCAAACCACCCAGACTCCACTAGCTGCTTTATCCTACAGTCTGCCATATTCTTCCAGTACCAGTATATTCTTCAGTTACTATTATCCTAAGTCCAGTCCGGTATCCTGCTGAACTCTACCAGTACCAGTGCTATTCACCAAGTCTGTCTCCAGTGTTATTTTTCAAGTCCAGTTCCAGTGTTATTCTCCAAGTCTGGTTCCAGTTTTATTCTCCAAGTCCGGTTCAGATCAAGTCTTCTGCTCTAGCCTTCTTTAAGTATTCCTTTCACCTTAGGTATACACCCCTTTTCAAGTATTCACCTGTACCATCATTTACCATTGTGTAAATAAAGTTCCTTTATCGTATCCAACTGTGAACTCTTTCCATTGGTATTCAGCTAACCACCTAGGTCACGCCTGGGTCCGCTAATCGCCAGTTGTGTCATGGATTCATTGACACTTCAGAGGAGATGAGATAGTAACAGATCAAGGCTACTGGGTCAGTATGGACAAGTAAATAGCAATTGATATACGTATTTACACCCAAAACGAATAGGGTGAAATTCAATCTTTTACTCTTGGTGGTATAATTCTGGTTATTGTGTTGTAACAGTACTTCATTATTTATATTGAACATTCGTCATGAGGGTTTGTGAACTTGGTCATGACCAGAGTGGTCTGGTTGTGATTGCTGAGGTCTCAGAGGTAAGCTGGAATAGATACCTGAGCAGCAGGTAACAGGACTAGACTGAACTTGACAGGACAGGGCTAAACTGAATTTGACAAGACTGGAGTAGATAAGATCCAGGTTGACTGCAGATGAGTAGGCCGTAAATATAGCTGATTTATAGAAATACTTGACCATAGACAAGCTAATGTGGGTGTTGGCACAGCTCCTGAACAGAGGCTCACAACCTAATTGCCCAGCGGTTTTCACATGGACCACTGTAAAGAGGTTTGGACTTAGCTGCGTCTGGACAGTAGGTCGCGGCCCCCTACCAGGAGTACCCATGATAGACTGGAATATGATGAGATGATTGAACTGTAGTCTCTGGAACAGATGAATAACAGATCTGGGAACTGGAGCAGTTCATGGTACAGGATCCACGGATTCTGGAATAATACTGGAGGCAGAATCCAGGGATGCCAGCAAGGTCTCAGAATCCAGGGATGCTGGAAAGGTGAGGTCTCAGAATCCAGAGATGCCTGAAAAGTCTCATAATCTGGGAATGCCGGAAAGGCCTCAAAATCCTGGGATTCTGGAAAAGTCTCAGAATCCGGGGATGCTGCAAAGGTCTCAGAATCCGGAGATGCTGGAAAGGTCTCAGAATCCGGGGATGCCGGAAAGGTCTCAGAATCTTCAGATGCCGGAAAGGTCTCAGAATCCAGAGACTCCGGAAAGGCCTCAAAATCCTAGGATTCTGGAAAAGTCTCAGAATTCGGGGATGCTGCAAAGGTCTTAGAATCTGGAGATGCTGGAAAGGTCTCAGAATCCGGGGATGCCGGAAAGGTCTCAGAATCTTCAGATGCCGGAAAGGTCTCAGAATCCAGAGACTCCGGAAAGGCCTCAAAATCCTAGGATTCTGGAAAAGTCTCAGAATCCGGGATGCTGAAAAGGTCTCAGAATCCTAGGATGCTGGAAAGGTCTCAGAATCCAGGCATGCCGGAAACGTCTCAAAATCCGGGGATGCCCGAAAGGTCTCAGAAAACCTGGGATGTCGGAAAGGTCTCAGAATTCTGGGATGCCGGAAAGGTTTCAGAATCCGGGGATGCCGGAGAGGTCTCAGAATCCTGGGATACCGGAAAGGTCTCAGAAGCCAGAGATGCCAGAAAGGTCCCAGAATTCTGGGATGCCGGAGAGGTCTCAGAATCCTGGGATGTCGGAAAGGTCTCAGAAGCCAGAGATGCCAGAAAGGTCTCAGAATTCTGGGATGCCGGAAAGGTCTCAGAAGCCAGAGATGCCAGAAAGGTCTCAGAATCCAGGGATGCCGGAAAGGTCTCAGAATCCAGGAATGCCAACTTTGCAATAGGGCAGAAACTGGGGATCCCTGAAATGATTTTAATATAATTTAGGATAGCCGACATTGTAATAAATTTAAGATAACAAAACAGAAGTATGCCTCCTTGAAGAACACTGAAAACAAAGACTTGGTAGATATAGGCAATGGCTCTCCCCTCTTGCAGGAAGCCAGGGAGTGGGGAGAGAGGTGACAGGCTGCTGCCGCAGCACAGCCGCTCTCCCCAGCTCAGGACATGCTGCTTAGTGCCCTGTGCTGAACTGGGGCGTGAGATGCAGGGACAGCCTGTCCTCTCTCTTTCATTTATTTTCATGGGCCTTGGCCATGCCCCCTCCCGGAAGAGGAAGCATGATTTAGTAATGCTCACTAAGCAGCGGTCATTCGCCCCCCTGGGACCCCCCCAGAAGCATGTGAATGGATGTGTACACTGACACATTCATTCGATTGGGGGTGTACAGGGGAAAAATCATTCGATGGTCGCCAACAATCAAATGATTTTTTTCCCCCATTCTCAAATAAGTCATGTGATGTCAGCCACCTGGCTCATGCAGGTTTCGACCCGCCTGCGTTCGCATGGGGACGCCCAGCGTTTTTCTGGGCGCTCTTACCATTTATGTGGGCAAGCCCAGAAAATGCTGGGCATCCCCATGCATCAGCTCCCTGTCCTCATTCTGTGCGAACATCTTGGCCACTGTGGTAGTCGCCGAAGGTGTTCGCACAGCCGCCTTGCACATGTGTATATTCGCTTATACGCCTGTGCATAGCCGCACCATCAGTCCCCAAAGCGTATACTAGTGAAACAGGCCCTATATTTGTTAGAAATAGAAAAATGGTATCATTTATCCAAAAGAACTATGGTGCCCTCTTTATCAACAAACTAAGGGCCCCAATACATTCGGGCCCGACTTCCACCGGCAGCTCTCGGGCCATTGTTTACATGTGATAAATCAGATGCGATTTATCACATGTAAATCCGGGGAAGCTGCAGGAGAGCAGGGTCCGGGGGAGCTGCGGGCAGGGTAGTGGCAAGAGAGGTAGCGGGCAGGGTCCGTGGTAGAGGCATGCAGGGAGCAGGGACCGGAGAGCAGAGTACGGTCCCCACGGTGAAAAAATCTATTCAAAAGACTGAGCGGCCACTGATTGGCTGAGCTCTGAGCCAATGTTCCCATTCCCCGGACCTCGCTCCCTCTGCAGACCGTCCGACCTCCGGATCTGATCCGATGCGCATCGGATCAGATCGGATGTTATACACTACGCAATTGGGGCAATTTCACCTGATTTCTGGACCTGATCCTCCAGAATCGGGTGAAAATCACATAGTGTATGGGGGCTTTAACTCCTGTTTTGTTTTGGTGAAGTTATTATACATTCCTTTAGAATGTGAGCAGTTGAAGTGAGAAGCAACCAGATTAACTACATTATTTGAAATGTTTATGATAACTGTAGACATATTGAGAACTTCAGCTTGGATTTTAGGCTTAGGGGTTAAGCAGAACAGATGGTAGGGCAGAGTTTTATAATTATCATTAAATGTTAACATGGTTTGGAAATGTAAGTACTGTAATTAAAAATGCATTCGGAAACCAAAACAGTAACCTTCCTTTCAGTAAAAGAGAAGAGAGCTCATTGCCTTTTACTGGCCAGCAGGGCCGGCTAGAAAACATATTAGGCTGGATCACACCTTTTAACTATTCAAATAAATCTAAGTCTGTATGATTGATATACCGAACGTGCCGTTTCTGGGGCTCTGCTATTCCGAAAGAGCAGCTATAGTAGTAGTGCTTTGCTATCCATTTCTTGTGCTCATACTGCTTTATAAATGGTTTCAGAGTAAGAGAATGTGTATATTCGTCATCAGAGGCAGAACTACCATTGGAGCAGAAGGTGCTTTGGAAATTGCCCGGGCATGTGAGTGCAGGGCAGCTGACATCACCGGACGTCAGCTGGCCGCCCACTTTCTTCTGAATGCCCACGCACATCACAGTAACCTTAGTTGTGCGTGTGCCTTCCACATCATTCCATGGTCGGTGACCATGGAATGATGTGGGTGTTCCCCAACAGCCTGCGAATGAATGTTTATGTTAAACATCCATTCGCAGCCCGTGCGTACCAATGCAGCGTGCAAGGGGGGCATGCCTATCGGCATTTCCAGGGCGGTATCTGGTGGACAGCCTTGCGAATCAACCAGAATAAGGTCCTAAGTGGCCCACTGCTGCCACCAATCTTAAGCTAAATTTAAATGTAAGTTAAGAAATGCAATGTTCTTCAGTTTCCGAATTCCAATTCCATGAAGGGACTGGCGTACTGACGGTTTTTGATAAAGTATCCCTTTAAGCAAATCCTTATGTAAGACTGCGTGCACAGGTCCGTCAAGTTAGTTGCAGCTCATTTAAATTTAGCCAGAGACATTTGTCAGGCTCACTATGATACTAGAAAGTAAATATAAACCATGAAATGCTGGTCGTACAGCCTACCATACTCACAAACATAGTTGGGTCATAAAGAAGTCTACAGCACTATGGTAGGGAAGATTACACCTAACCAAGGGCGGTTTAAGAGTGGAGAGGACTTATATGTTGTCCCTGTGCACCTTCCACTTACCAGTACACTTGTCATATAGACTCATACACTCATCCTTTTTGCTCCATACGGCGCATGGGGTGACTTTGGCGTCCCACCATGGACTTTCAGGCTGTTTCCTAAATTTAGCATCTTATTAACATCGTAGCTGCATACAAAGTCACTTTTAGGAATTGTATTTTAGCTGCAAAGAAATTGGTATGAAGCTATCGATTAAGCACCATGACGGCGTGAAGTTACTCATATGTTTTTTTGTATAGAATAGCATCTCAGATATCTCCCTATCTTCTATGTCATCCACTTTCTCCCCCTGTCATCCGCTCCCTGGTGTCACCCACTATCTTCAACCATTCCCTGGCATCGCCCACTTTCTCTGCCATCACCTATTCCTGGGGTTACCAACTGTCTCCCACTGTCACCCATTCCCTGGCATCACTCACTGCCTCCCCTTGTCCACTTTCTCTGCCATTGCCTATTCCTGGTGTCACCAACTGTGTAACGTGCGTGGGTGTAAGCAATGGTGGTGGTGGGCTGAGCCCTCAGCTGGGACTGCTGTTTAGAATGGCCACAGCGAAGCCCTACGCAAACTCTGTTGGCCGTCCCGGGCAGGTGACCGCAGGCTGCAGAGTACTAGCCTTCTCCGTTAGTCACTGCATTCACGAGTTAAGCCCGCTCCAACCCAGATGCAACCAGGTTTTATGATGGGACAAACCCACGGCGACCGTCAGGGACTGGACCAAAAGAAGGATCTAACTACAAGGGTCTATCTGGACTAACACCCTAACTAACGGCACCTGGCCAAGGACGGGGAGTGTGACTGAGTCACAGGCACCGAAGCAACCAATAACGGGGTGCCACCAAACACAAAACACGCCAATACAAGATGGTACATTAATTATAACGGTACCCCAAAGCAGCCGTGGGCCTCTCCGAAGCACGGAGAACTGGACCTGGACAATAATAACAATACAAACTCAGGTTAAGGGCAGCTTGCCCGCAGAAATAAAGAGATAAGGAACCAGGCTCCACTGGAGCACTTACGTGACCGGACCGAACCCACCGGCAGCACTGGATGGTATCGTGCACGCCAGGAGCGACTTGGCAGGGCAAGATGGAAATGGCGCTGACCAAGATGGAGCCGGACGTGGACAGGACCACGACAGGAACCTGACTGGACCATAACAGGACGGAGATTGAACGAGGACTGGACAGGACACAGACAGCCACCAGATGACAGCTGGACACTGTCCAAAGACACCATAGGACCGGGACAGCAGAGTGTAGCTGACACTCTGTGTGAAACAATATCACCGATGGGGCTGAGCTGGGCCAGATCCCTTAAAAGGGATCCTCTGGCCAACCAGCCTCTGCCAACTGACCAGCCCCCTATAATTTAGACATTTAAATCAGGTGGCCGATCACGCGCCGCCCGGCATCCCCTGGTTGCTAAGCAACCGCCGGGCTCCGCGGCCTGTTCAATGCTAGCGTCCCCCGGCCAGGCGGAAGTGATGAGCCGGGGCCAGGCGGACGTGACCTCACCTGCCCGGACACCGCTGGGCGGAAGTGCCTAAACTGCCCTTCTAAGGGCAGTGCCGCAGCAGCGAAATTGTCTCTCACTGTCACCTTCTCCTGTCTTCTCTCTGCTTCTCCCTGTCACCAACTGTCTCTCTCTGGGGTCGATCCTATTAGGTACGAAGGGTGTGAGGTGCCATTCGGGTGCAATTTTCATGCATTTAAACGCTAAAAGGCACCCGAGGAAGGAGCGATTTTAAGCGAATTCAGCCAGCCATAAAGTGCGCAAATAACCGTGATGATTTGCACTCACGAATCATCCGCACTGAATAGGATCGACCCCCTTTGTCTCCCAATAACTCTCCCCACCACCCTCTGCCTCTCCCCTCTGTTATTTTCTACAAGGCAATACCCTCTTGTCATCATATGGATTTGGGAATCCTGTTGAGGGCATGCCTGCTTTCTAGGAGTGCACACTTATTGTGGGTACACATGGTGTAATTTTGCTTGCGATACAATCCCGATGCGCTTGGGCTCGAATCAAAACGGCAAGCAAAATGCATTCTATTTGGACTACAGTATATAATACGGATCTGTATTATATAGTCTTGACTGCCAAGACTAATTTTTTTTTTTTTTGATTTGTGCTACACGGCAGCGCGCGTCGGGATTGAACCTGCATCTGCATAAAGCATTCAATGAGCATTATATTTGGATTCGATTTTGCCTCTATAAGCAAAATCGATTAGAAAAATAGTGCATATCTCACGGTGTGTACGCACTATTACATCATGCACAATTATCTCCTCCCTCTTCCCCAGTCATGGTTCCCCCTGTGATTTATTCCAGATCCGTCCCTGTCTCCTTGCAATGCCAGTGTATCCCTACATTTTAATTAAGTTGCTATAGATATTTGGAGTAGTCTGTGGTGAGACTTCTGAGTGTGCAGGGGACTCCTGGAAAAATGGAAGATCTCCTGCAGGTTTTGGGAGAGTAGACAAGTCAGCTGCACTTTCCCGCGATCCAGTGGTAAATTTACTAAGATGGGAGTTCTATGCGTATATATCCGCTGCTAAGCGAGCAGGTAAACGCTGCCCCCAGAATCCGCTCACTAGCATGCGAGCAAATGCGTTCACATACACATCTGCTCGCTAATAAGTCTAGGCTGACTTTTATTCTGACCAGAGATGGCCGAATTCGGGATGGGCATCGACATAATTGTGTCTATAGGCGCGCCCACTGTTTTTGTGGGCACGCCCATGAAATACTGGGCGGTTCCCTGCATCCGCCCCCTGGTCAACCCCCTGCCCGCCCATCCTGGTGCAAATGCCACGGCGAGTGTGAAATTCGCCAAATGTATTGGCTCTGAGGGTTTGCGAGGGTACTTGTGGATTATCACGGCTCCCATCGCATGCAATATATAGTGGCATGCGATGGCATGCGATTTTTGACGGGTTTTTTTACAAAATCGCATGCGATCGCATCGCATGCAATCGCATTGCATGCTATTTGATTGCATGCGATCGCATGCGTTTTTTAACAGAAAAGCATCCAAATGCATTGAAATTAGTATCAAACATGTTCAATGGCCCCCAAATGTCATTTTTGAGGCTGTACCACCCCCACTATCAACGCGAACCCGAAGCGTGGCGAGCGCAGCGAGGCCGCAAGGGGCGGCGGTACGCGTCCTACGACCTTTTCATACCCCCACTATCCACGTCGGCGTGGAGTTGAGAATAGAAAGTGTGGCGAGCGCAGCGAGCCACCGAGCCCGAAGCGTGGCGAGCGCTCGCCACACTTTCTATTCTCAACTCCACGCTGACGTGAATAGTGGGGGTATGAAAAGGTCGTAGGACGCGTACCGCCGCCACGCTTCGGGTTCGCGTTGATAGTGGGGGTGGTACAGGCTCAATAATTACATTTGGGGGCCATTGAACATGTTTGCTACTAATTTCAATGCATTTGGACGCTTTTCTGTTAAAAATCGCATGCGATCACATGCGATCAATATCACTTCTGTGGCTGACTCCCCTGCCTAACATCATTTTTGCAAGTGTCACACCCTGTATTAGAACCCATGACCTGTCTTACTGTAGACATACCACTTACTGATTGAGATTTGGGGGGCACCAATATTTATCTTGCCTTCGGGCAACTGGGACGAACTTAAGCCACTGCCTCTGCCATTGCTCTTACAGTAAATGCCATTATGAAAGAAGATTGAGAAAAACTTGACTAATAATTTCCTTCCCTTTCCTGCTGGACGTCTTTTCATTTTTTTTTTATTCCTTTCAGTTTTTAAGGGCAGGCGCTGATGCTTGAGAAATTGATGGCAGGGAATCTGCAACCACAGCACAGAAGTGTCAGAGGCCTATTTTTAGCTAACGCCGTTTGCTAAATATTTGGCTTAATTAAAAATAATGCTGCACATATTGTATAGTTTAAGCCTCAGAGATCTCCAAAATGATCATGTTACAGATTCAGTAAATGGAGTCAATCTGTGTCTTAATAACCCATTTCTTGCTGTTTGGCACACCTGCAGCATTTCCAGGAACACAGTAATCACTAAACCAACTGCTGCAGCTGACGGCACAGCGGGATACACCGCACGCTGCACTCCACCACTTACTTATAATGTAATGCAATGCTCTGATCTCTATCCAAAATCACTATACATTTTATGAATGACTAAGCATTGCCCAGTGATCAGATGAAGGAGTATCACGCAGATTATGTGCATCTTCTCCATGTTTTGGATGAAAGCTCTCAGCAAACATGTTTAAAAAAAAAAAAAGAAAAAAAATTGAATTGCAGCAAAACAGCTGTGGTTTAAAAATAAATTCAAATGTGTTCTAAATTTAAGATAATTGGGCATTCTGTATTTACAGAGGATGCAACGATTGTTACTGTCCCATAGCACACTTGTCTGCCCTCCTGGAATGGCCAGGAGGGTCAAGAAAATCAAGTCCATCTCTTGACCCTGCAGAAAGGTGGACAGATCCTGAGCAATGGTGCCATCGCCCCACAAGCCTCCATCCCAATTGACGTGAATCGTGCCTGAAGTACCAGCATTACACAGTGAGGGGTGTGGCTACTATGGTGCAAATGCAACGGTCACGCGGCACGCCCCGGCTCTAATAATAACTTTGATAGCCCAACCCCACCATCTTTTTGGTATATTTTTTTAATGTATTTTCTGGTTTGCAGTGTTACAAACAATTGCATCCCATATACAGGCATAGCTGTGTGCAGCATAATTTATGATGTGTGGCATAATGTGTAATGGGCATTATAGTGTGTGGCTTAATGCGTAATGGGCATTATGGTGTGTGGCATAATGTGAAATGGGCATTATGGTGTGTGGTATAATATACAATGGGCATTACATTGTGTGTCATAATGTGTATTGGGCATCACCGTGGCCCTTATTCAGATCGGATCGGTACGGCCCGCGTGCGGCCGTACCGCCGATGTTTTAACACTGCACATGCGCAGAGGTGAATCTGCGCATGTGCAGCCCCCTTCGCCGCAGACGGATTTCGTCCGCCGCAAAGGGGGCGGATAGGGGCGTGAGAGGCATCATGCCCTCATTTCCCTATGTGTACGCCCCGCGTTTCATGGGCGTTCCCATGCAAACGCGGGGCGTATGCATGGTAATGAGGGCATGACGCCACTCATGGGGGCGGAAAGCTGACGTCGCCGGATGTCAGCTTTCAGCCCCCATACAAGCTACCACACGGACGATTGTCCGTGTGGTCTTAGCTTGCGGGAGCTGCCGCGGCGTGCGGACCTGCCTTCGATGGTCGACGACCATCGAATGCAGGGGGCAGCTCCCACCATGGTGGAGGCGTAGCCTCCACCATTTTAATGCGGATCGCCAGCCGTCCGTGTACGGACGGCCGTGGCGATCCGTAGGGTGGGCGGGGATTGGTTTGTGCGGTCGGAGCCCCGTGTGCGGCTCTGACCGCACCAACCAGAATAAGGGCCCGTGTGTGGCATAATGTGTCATGGGCATTATGGTGTGTGGAATAATGTGTAATTAGTAAAAATGAACCATGAATCAGGCATCTTTTTTTCCTGTGGTGGCCATTTTTGGGGCGTGCAGGGTGCAAAACTGATTATTCATTCAGCCACACACCCTTTTTTTGGAATGTGTAAATTCTTTATTTTTAAAATATTTATGGGAGGGGCACATTTTTACTGTCCGCACGGTAAACCATTGTTGCCTAGAAAGAGCCCTGTTTGTTTTACCAAAATGCTGTTGGTGGGGGATCAGTCATAATACACTTACATGGACAACTCTACAAAACTTTCATTGGCCTGATTCAATTTTGGGTGCACCGATACATTTTCATACGGAGCAGCTTTTCATAAATATGCAGAGGTGTCTTGTGTAAAATGGCGGCTTCTCTGATGCGTTGCCCGTTTCTGAAGATGCAGCATAGGATCAATATCACGACCATCTGTGGCAGCATGTGACAGTAACCCTAGTGTTGCTGCGATTGGCTGACAGATATTTGTTGCTGTGGCCAGAGAAGCTGCATCTGAAGTTGCAGCCGCTAGGAGATGGTATGCCAATGCAAATGGAGGAGACACACCGCTCTCTATGGCAATTCTGCACTTCACTGGCCCCAAATGCCTGCAGCCTGTCAATCAGACTGCGGAGAACAAGGTGGGACATACAGTACAACAAGTGTGCACTACCGCTCTTGGGCATGCGTTGACCTGAAAGCATTGGTCAAACCCAGACTGTGTCCAGGTCTAACGCAAACCATTGTTCGCACAAATTAGGGCAGTTACAGTAGGAAAATATTTGTGGAAAATAAAACTCCCAGGAGATGCTTTCGCCATAACTTTATGTCAGAGTCTGTAGATGTCATTAAATGTTTAGCGGGGGCTAGCAGTTTTATTAATGGATTTTTGCATATATATTTTTTTTTAGCAATAAGTAATTCCCAAGAATTGTAACATGAGACGAAGTAACTAAAATAAGGAGTAAAAATAGTTTAGTGGGTGTATCCTGTGCTCATTTAACCTCCCTAAAGTGAGTGTCAGCGTCAGGTCAGTGGAAGCGTATGTGAGTCATGGTAACGTTACACTGAGGAACATACAGCAAGCGCTTCCACATGTAAATATAGTAGCTCATTATGCAGCTGTGCAAACGTGTACACAGACACAGCTGCAATGATAAAGAGGAAATATAAATGCAGCCTCAATAATCAGGTCATGGAGGGCATAAAGGATGCAAGTGACCGGCATCATGACCATCGATGTTCATGTGGATTGCCAGCTGAGTACGGCTCAGCTTATCCAGCTAACCAACTGAAGCAGGGTTTGTGAGGCCAGGAATTCTATGTGGTGATACGCAGACCCCTGGGTCTCAGTTCCAAGAGCACAAGGGCGACATGCCCCTGTTTTCAGGAATGCAGGCCTTGCCCTGCCCTCTTTCCACCCACTCAATGCCACTGCCAGGCAATCAGGGGAAATACAGGTGACACCACAAGGCATTGTGGGCCTTGTGCAGCTGCAGATTCCTGATAATCCAGAATCTGAGAGTGTCCCCTCTCCTGCTTCCATTTCTGAATCGGCCCAATACTGTCAGTGTCTGTTTTTACCCAGACTTGTTTTATCACTGTCTTGTTATGTTAAGCACAATTGTAAGGCAGCCACCCTCCCCAGCCCTGTACAAGCTGCTGTGTGCTGGGCTGTTGAGAGGCCAGGGAGGCTTCTGCCACAATGCAACGCCAAGACTAAGGTTTTTGTCACCCAGGGAAAAACAGCAATTTGGCGCCCCATAGTCCCCGCTCCCCTAATTCAAAATACACCATACAGTAGTGCATACCGTACAGTAGAACCCCTTATTAGTGCAGTGCCCCTTATTCTTGTTACAGTATATATGGGGGCAGATTTATTAAACCCAGTGAAGTTATAATGTGGCTTGTACTTTATCACTGGGTAATCAACTCATAACTGTCATTTTTTAAACCCAGGCTGTAACTTGACTGTTACCAGGCACTTTATCACTTCCACTTCACTGAGCCTAATCAATCTGCAAAAAGAGGGTGGATGGGGGAAGTCTGCACTAGGTGGGGTTAATTAATTCAGAATTAATTGTGAGATGGAGATGGTGGGTTGGGGATATAACTGACTACAATTGAAGAATAAATTCTGCGATTAACATTACAACCAAGCTACTGCCGCTGGCCTTGGCCCGATTGTTGTAATGGTCAGTGGTGCACCCCCGAGTTTATCGAAGTTTAACATGAAAAACAAAAAGAAAAAGAAACTCGGGTGGGGTGCACTCTTATTTCCCCAAACTCAAAGTTGCTCAATGAAGATGCTTAAAATTTAAATAGATTTTTATTGTGTTTTTTTATATATTTGCTGAGTGTTTATAAAAGTGCCCAAAAATTATTTTATTTTGTTAATTTTAATCTGTCCTGGCGATTTATTACCAATTTACGGGATAAATAAAGTGGATATGCGTAAATATATATGTGTTCTTCGTATATCTTTAGTTGAGAGAGCTGACCATCATATATCCTTAATGCCTTTAACCAAGAGGCAATATTGGTATAATCTCAATTAGTTCTGAGATAAGGATTGTAATCATAGATCAGCATAACTCAAAATTTCAAAAAAACAATACATCAGCTTTCTTATATACATATACGCATATCAGTAATTATGGTATTATTTACATATGTACAGTTTTATTATTAATTTTTAATTTCTGATTCCTCCCTTGGCAGTCATTTATCATACAATTATAAGCACATTTTCTATGAAGTTCTAAAAATGGCAACAAAACAACCATGTAGCAAAACAACTGTCACACCCTGTGTAGCAATTTTGGTGTATATAGAGAAAAGGGCTTGATAGGTCAATTGCCCTGGTTATAGTACAGGATTGCTGTTTAAGATACTATTAGGCTTAGAAGGCACTGGTTGGAAACATACACATATTTGTCGCACCCTGCTTATAGTAGAGCTTCCACACAAGCATGCACACTAGGATGCAAAAGGAGCTGAACTATTTGATGTTTTTCAAGATGATATCATAAGATATGATCAAACACAGTGATCACAGTACTAGCCAGGCAGTACAACAAGCCAAACTGCACCTATGAGACACACTGCATGTCAGTGCCAGCCACAATATAAATACACACACCTCCGTGAGTTCATGTGGCTCTATATAACTCTACCACACGAAAAATCAATCTGCCCCATAGTGCGGGTAGAGAGCATTAATGTGTATACAGTATATATATATAGTTTTTATCTACTTTTTGTGTGGTTGAGTACCCACATCTTACTGCAGCTTTGAATGGTAAAGGCTGGTTTATGTGTACACAGAGGACCTACATATAGCGCACAGCCACCAACCCTGTTTTTTTCTTGCTATATTTGTAATACAGTATATAGTGAGGGCAGATCCTGAACAAAATGACAGTGGGAGCACCATGGAGGGGGTGGACTTGGGGTTTTGTCGGGCACCAAAAGTGCAAGAGCTTCTGGTAAAGTAGGTGTGATCGTAACAAGGGCTGTGGCCTCAAAGGGAAACCCATGTACACAAGTCACTCCCTCGTTGTAGAGGTAGTCAGTGACACCAGGATATGGGTGACAGGCAGGGCAGGCGACAGGGGGGGTCAAGGGGGACAAGTGTGACGGGCCACAGAGATCTGAAGGGCCACAGAGCTTCCATGCCCCGACACTGCCTGTACTAGCTGGTCTGTCAGTGACCCTACCAGCCCAGCCGTCTACTGTGCACCATCTGTTTTTGGCTGAGTCTGACTGACTCACTGTGTGCCACTGCCGTCTACTGTGTGTGCCACTGCCACTCGGCACGCAGAGCCATCTACTCTGTGTGTGCGCATGGCCTCCTGTACTTTTACTGTGCGGGTCGTCTGTTCCGCACTCTGCAAAATATCTGCCCTGCCTGCTCGTAGTGCTCATCATTCTTTTGTGAAAGTGACAGACCAGCAGCAGCCGGAGCCAGCAGGAAGCAGCAGCCAGGAGCCAGGCCAGCAGGGCTGAGAACGAGAGACGTCCGCATCTGAAAGCAGGATCTGGAGCAGCGAAAGGTTAAATGAGGCTCATGCAGAAGAGCGTTGTGTGGATTTGGGATTAGGTGGGGGGCCCCAGAAATATCTCTGTACAGGGCCCCAAGATTTCTGTTGCCAGCCCTGGTGACAGGGGAGGCAGTGGGTGATGTAGATGATGGTGGGGAGAGGCAGGGGGTGATGGAGAGGATGACAGGAAGAGTGAGGTGTTGGGTAAAGATAGTGGCAGTTGGAGAGGCAGTGGGTGACAGGAAACAGTTAACGCGAGAGGCAGTGGATGAAAGGAATGGGTGACGGGAGAAGGTGAAGGAGAGAGGCAGTAAGTCATAGGGAAGTGTAATGTTGAGAGTCAATAGGTGACAGGGAGAAGTAGAGGGGTACAGGGAAAGGCAGTGAGTGAAATATAGGAGGGTGCTAAGCTGAATGGAAAGGGGGCAGTGAGATGGTAGTGGGCACAGGGTGTGTGTACTAAATTAAAATACACCTTACCTATATGGTGGTTTCTTTGCAATGAGGTACTTTTGAAGACGAGAAAAGAAGACCTCTGAAGACTGCCCAGAGCCTGTTCATTCAGTAGGTGTGATGCAGTCATGATAAAGGCCACGCTGTGTGGCCCGAAATGTCCTGTGAGATATGGGACCTTGGTTCCGCGTCCCCAGGCCATTTCCAGCATTTTCATGGGAACGCCCATGGGAACGCCCATGAGCTATGCCACCCGTCACCACCCCACGCCCTCCACCCACACTGCTAAATGTGAGCAGGATGGCGAACATGCAGGTAGCCGTGCCCGCTCGCACCAAGCGTCTGCACATGTGTATAACTGTGCATGCAGATGCCGCAGACGCTAAAAATCGGATAAATAAAATATACTAACAAAACACACACACCCTCATTCACTTCGCTGTTTCCCAATTTTGCATTTGATGCTGGAGATCCCCCGTGCCCTCTTATATGAATTTCTAAAAAGAGATGTTCGAAGAATCGGTCCGTGCAATTATTTTGGTGCTTCCAAAGCTTGAAACAAACAAAATGACCATGCTGTATATTAAAGGGCCTGGAACACGTCCTTTAATTTTATTTTGAACTAGGCATTAGTGCGTCTCAAAGGTTTAAGGTTTGCATAGGGGATAAACTGGAATCGAAAATTTAGTGGGTTGCCTAGCAACAGAGTTCTCCCTCTGTGAAAGTGCTCCAAGTATTCAACTGAAGAAAATAATATTGCTTCAGTGGATAGATTTTATAGGATCATGAACAGCTGGGACATGCTCACATTATTTAAACTTAAGCAACAGTATCAAATGCAATCCCAGTATCTTTTATAACAAACTATATTGTTCTAAGTGTAATAAAATGTGGTGGAAAACCATCATTGCTACCAAATTAAAAAAAAAACATTTAGTTTTTTTATTTGGTACAGCTGTATTTTTCAAAGTGATTTTATCACTTACATAATTAATAGAAGTCAATCTCTACAGTGCCAAGTAATTCTACATGTGTTTATACAGAAGACGTTAATTTATCTACACAGTGGAAAAACTAAAAATGCCCCCTATAGAATAGAGATTAAAAATCATCGGTATAAGTGGGGTATCTGTGAATTTTCGCAGCCGAGTGGTACCTTAGGGTACTTGTTATATCCTGTTTTGTGATATGGGATTTTGGGCTCGATTCACACCTGCACAGATGCAAATTCGAAGCCCGAGCGATTATCGGACTTAAGCGTATGCTCACGGTATGTTGTGCGCATGTGCGATCCCTCTGTAAGAACGGAGCAGGTGAAGGATAGACTTTGCTGTCCGTACACAAGGTGATTGACACCCTGCGACCGTTTGGGGCCAGTAACCCAGCATTCTCTGCGGGTGCCCCAGAACAAGCAGGTGTTCCCCGGCCATTGGGAGGAAGGGGCGCTGATGTAATCAGTGGCCACCTTCCCTTGTGGCCATGAATCGGTCCATGTGTGTACTAAATAACCTGATTTGCATGTTTTATCAATTAAAGTACTACACTGCTTAAGATATCATCTATGCCCTATTTACATTTCAATGTCTGCCGGCCTCTGTGACACTGGACAATCCCCAATTTATCACCACTGTACTGTAATTATTTATTTAATTATTGACAATATATTTTTTTTACAGTTTGTATTTTTGGGTGTTTTCCTTAACAAACACCCCCACCCACGGGCGGATATGGCCACTATCAGAGCTGCCATCAGGAATTTTGGGGTCCGGGACTTATTTCCAGTCTGGGCCCATCCCTCCCCCTCCTCACTTGACTTACCATAACCCGGCTCCTGCTCCCCCATCTCCTCTTCCGCTGACCTACAGCCCAAAGGTCACGGAAAGCAGGCTTCTTCAACTCAGGATGCCAGCAGCCAATTGAAATGCAGCACCGGCCGGTGAGCCAATCAGAGTTCAGGTACCAGCAGCCGCTCTGATTGGCTGGTGCAGCACTTTAATTGGCCGCCAGGTATCCTGGATTGAATAAGGCTGTGCTCCAGGACCTGCTTTGAGCACAGCGGAGGCAGTTGGGGGGTTGTGGTGGGCAAAATGAGCTGCTCTGCCCTTCCAGAGGCCGGGGCCTAGGACAGCTGTACCCATAGGACCCCCTCTATTGGCGGCCCTGACCACAATTAACATCTGGGCTTGTTTGATTGAAGGTACCATTGTGATTCACATACACCTACGGACTCCAAGGGGCATATGTAACAGGATCTTAGTTTGCCAGAGTTGCATGATGCTGGCTGATCTCAGACTTTTTTTAAAGGGGCAATCATTTATAAGTCATGGTTTTTACTTGTAAATGATTGCCACTTTAAAATGAAACACCCAAGATCATCCGGAATCTCACACCTCCGGGAAACTTGAACCTTGTTTCATGGCTTGTCTGGCATCATCATCTGAAGCAAGTCATCTAAAGCAAGCAATGAGTTAGAACTGGAATGAAGTTTTCAAACCATCTCTCATCTCCTCTGTACAGGTACATGAATGCCATTTTCCAAAACCTGATGCTTTTCATTTAAAAGAACAGTCTGCAATTGAAATGTGTTTTGCTACTGGGAGCCTACAACATCCCCCACCTTTAATCAGATAAGCTGAGCAATGTGTGCAAACACCAACCCCTCCCCCTGTACCAGCTGACCTAACTTTCCTTTAAAATGGGAAATTTGGAGAAGCCTGGCCAAGGCTTGTCTGGCATCATCATCTGAAGCAAGTCATCTAAAGCAAGCAATGAGTTAGAACTAGAGTTTGGACTTGATTTGGACATAAACCGAAACACTGCCACATTTTATTTTGCTTTTCCCAAATTACTATCTGTCTCCGCCTCTGAGCTGAGGAAAGCTATGTATTACTCTTTGTTTTACTGTTTCTTTACCATGATCTTCATCATATACCTCTACCCCCACTGTATGCAAAGCCTGCATGCTGTTCCTTCACTGATTGCACACCCTGCCAGCAACAAGCTGGCAGGGTGTGTCAGCTTTGGAAGAAAAGTGGTTCATAAATACAAATATTATTGCCTTTGTGCAGCATGATCAAGATGGCGCCGCTGATGGCTGCCTAGGAGCTGTGCAGCTCAGTCAAATATATTCCCTGTGTGATAACTGTACTATCTCTGCTTGTATTGTTACCTACCTGGCTGTTTCAGCGACCAGTGGCGCCGCTGATGGCTGCCTAGGCACTGTTCAGCTCGGTGGGTATGTGTTCCCTGTGTGATAACTGTACTGTCTCTGCTTAATGTTACCTCCCTGGCTGTAGCAGTGACCAGTGGCGCCGCTGATGGCTGCCTAGGCGCTGTGCAACTCGGTGGGCATGTGTTCCCCACATGTAATGTCTTAATGAAATGTATGTAATGCCTTCTCCCCCCCCCCCCCTTCATCCCTGCTTGATGCTGCACTGTAAATCCACAAAAAATTCCTAGTGTGCGCAAGCATACATGGCCAATAAAGTTGATTCTATTCTATCTATTCTATTCTATATGCCCCCATGTTTTTATTGAGAGCTACATTAACAATGGTTAATCTGAAATTATCTCAAAACTTCTCTTGTATCTGTGTGCGTCATGTTGTCCAAGTAAAGTAACAGCACAATGTCTATAGCGGTTTGCTGCTCAGTAAAAATCTGTAGATGTCAGGAATGGGTGAACCAAGTGACTGTTTATAAAGATTTGCCAGCCAATCAGGGATCACCATCCACACCTGCAGTATTGTGTAGTTTCTATACATGGATCATTCGCTACCTAGTGGTTAACCTGTGTATTGCATGTTGTGGATTCTCTTGCGGTGCACAGTACACCATGACATACTGGGATCTAATAACATTTCAGCGACTAGGAGGCTTGATTGAGGTGCTATGAGATGTAAGAGAACACATATGGCGTGCAACATGAACATAAGTTCCTTCGGCACACATGGGTGGATACAATCTGGTCAGGATGTTTTACAATAACCTATACAATTTGTGTCGCTAATTCTCATTCAGCAATAGTATTGCACCATCCTTGTACGCGTCTTTGATAACGATGATGTGGAATTTGGAGCGATTATGATCTTAATCCTCTGAATATCAACAATGATGTTAGAGATCCTCAAAACATCCATTAAAAAATGCCAGCGCCGCTCACAGGGAGTCAGGACTGTTCTTTTTTTTGGGGTGCAATATTTAAATAAACTTCAATGAAATGACTTGGCTGTGTATTTATACTAAAAGAACAGTCGTTGGCATTTTTATCGGAAATTTTGAGTACAGCGCTCAGCAACATGGGCACTCAAAAGGGTTAAACAAAAAAATGTTCTCATGAATGTCTTTCAATCTGAATCCTCTGTTTGCTATGCCATTCGGGGTGTCAGTCTGTGAAATTGGCGCTGGAGATAAACACTTCAAGATTTGTAATTTCACTTTGTGCTTTCTTGGTCTTCTGGTTTGAATCTTCAACGATGAGTAACATTAAGTCAAGGGGACATTTGCAAAGAACTGCTGTCCAGCTCTAGCAGATCCGGGATTAAGCAGTTCTTTAGTTGGATCATTTTTTGATTCTTAAACCCCAATAGATTAACCCAGCTTTCTAGTGGGCTGACAAGGAGATTGTATGCAAACTACTGTACCGTCAATTTCCCTTTTCTTAGTTAAATCAAGTCCAGATTTAAACTTAATGTTACGATGCCCGCTGGGGCGCAGGGAGCAACTGCTGGACACAGGAGTCTGGAGTTCAGGCGTGAGCCCGTAGCCGGGACCGCCGGTTAGGACGGCCACAGCGGATCCTACTCTAACTCTGTTGAGTCCCCGAGGCAGATGACAAACCCCTGCAGAGCTAGGCTTTGCCTGTGGCCGCCGTGTCCGAAGGAGTGAGTTAAGCCCGCTCCAACCCCGATGCAGCTAGGTTTTAGGTGTTGACAAGGGGAAAGCGATCGCCAAGGGGTAGCCCAAGAGGACAATCTGACTAACGGGCCTAGCTGGGAAAAAACCCTGACTGCCGGCAGCAGGCCAAGACGGGATTGCGACCTAGTTGCAGACAAAAAACGGCAGAGAGGAGTCCCCACACAAACACACCACAGGGACAGTGACTCCCCAAAACAGGGACCAGAATGGAAGGGGCAATCCCTGCCTAAAAGAATCTAATAAAGACAGACTGGGGAAGATCCAGAAGGGATCCAAAGAAGTAACAAGACAGGAGGAATATAACAAAAAGCCCACGGAGGGCTACAGGGCAAAGAAAGAAATGACCGGGGCTCCACTGGTGCACTTATGTGACCCACGGGAAGATGGAGAATGTGGGTCAGACGCAGGCTCAGACCAGGAACAGGACCCGATTGGAGAACACCCACGGAGGACTGAAGACAGAAATCCACTGGAAGCAGATATCCAAGCGAAAGGACCAAGGACCAAGGCCGCGGGGACCGGATACAAGCGCTGGATGCTAGGTGAGCAAAAAGCTATAACCGGCGTCTGTGCCCAGCAGACGCCGGCTATTTATTTGAAAACCGCGCCGCCTGAGTGACGTCAGGCGCGCGTTCCCGGCCGCCGGGCGGAAGTTCGGGGACGTTGCCTGGCAACCCACCGACGCCCAGTCTCACAGCGAGGCTTGGGACGCTGTCCGGCAACGTCCCCAGCCGCGTCACTCTGTGCAGCATCCGCCGTCCGTCCGGGTGCTGGAGGTCCCGGACGGCGGCGTGCAACACTTTTTGAACCAGGCAGGAGTCTGGATCCTCTGTAACTAATGATCTGTGAGACTATCTCTCCTATCGGGTGATTGGAACAATAAAAGTTGACCGTTTGTTCCCAAACACGGGAAAACATACAAAATGGTTGTCCAGAAATGGTTAAACTAGACAGATTTAACCAATTTGAACAATGGTTTCCTGTTTTCCAGTGTTTGGAAGCAAATGGACATTTGTCATTCACTCTCATACATTACCAGATTTTCATTCAAACCAGAAAGACTGTAAAGATGGTCTGACTGAAAATCGTATAGTATGTACCCAGGTTAAGGGTTTCAGACCGTAGGAACAAATGAAAATGTTTCAGCTCACTCTGCTTGAAGATCAGAATCTTCCATATCACCATATAACACATGTACATGTGGTAGGTAATACAGACTGTAGGCTCCTCGGGGGCTGGGACTAATTTGAAGGGCCAAAAATTAACTATAAAGTGTTTTAGTATGTGTGCGCGCTATATAAATAACTGGGATACTCTTTACCTAGCACGGCGCCCACGATTTTGATCGTGGGCATCGCAGGTAAAAAAATTGCGGGCATCGCGGGCATTGAATGCACTAAAAATCGGGTGCGACGCGACCGACGCGATGCCCGAGATTTCCCATAGGGAACAATGTTACATTTCTCAATTGACCCGATTTTCATGTTCAATGCCTCAATTGACCCGATTTTTCCATAGGAAACAATGTTAAATGGCCCACAGAGGCCAAATAGGCACCCTGAAGTGTGAAATGGCCCCCACAATTGTTAACGCCACCCCACGATCAACGTCAACCTGAAGCGTGGCGAGCGCAGCGAGCCCGCGAGGGGCGGCGGTACGCGTCCTACAACCTTTTCATACCCCCACTATCCACGTCGGCGTGGAGTTGAGAATAGAATAGTGTGGCGAGCGCAGTGCGCCACCGAGCCCGAAGCGTGGCGAGCGCAGCGAGCCCCGCGAGGGGACGCGGATACCTTCACAGGTAAACGCGTCCCTTCGCGGGGCTCGCTGCGTTCGCCACACTATTCTATTCTCAACTCCACGCCGACGTGGATAGTGGGGGTATAAAAAAGGTCGTAGGACGCGTACCGCCGCCCCTCGCGGGCTCGCTGCGCTCGCCACGCTTCGGGTTCACGTTGATCGTGGGGTGGCGTTAACAATTGTGGGGGCCATTTCACACTTCAGGGTGCCTATTTGGCCTCTGTGGGCCATTTAACATTGTTTCCTATGGAAAAATCTGGTCAATTGAGGCATTGAACAGGAAAATCGGGTCAATTGAGACATTTAACATTGTTCCCTATGGGAAATCGCGGGCATCGCGTCGGTCGCGTCGCACCCGATTTTTTAGTGCATTCAATGCCCGCGATGGCCGCGATGGGCGCCGTGATAAGTAAAGAGTACCATAACTGGTAATAAATATTATTATTAATAATAATAATAATAAAAGTACAGTCCCTTTTAGTCATCAGAAATCCTCACATTTATTATTAGTAGTAGTTTTATTATTATCCTTTATGTACATGGGGCCACAAGTGGTCCACATCGCCTTATTAAGTACATAAGCAGAAACAGTATGAATAAAAAGGGACCAAAGGTAACAGAAAAGAGATGTGGTTTGTAAACATTGCTTCAGCAGCAGTAGTAAGACCCCAATAAGCAGAAGGGCAGCTTAGCTCAAAGGTTCTGTGCCCCTGGAGTCAGTGGGGAGGAGATGATGGTAAGCCAGGGAAGGAAAGCACATGCCCCATACATGTCTTTAGACATTCCCATTTTCCACACGACCCTTACATACTATCAGACATCCTCACATGTCCCTTACATACCATCATGGATCCTCACATGTCCCTTACATACCATCAGGCATCCTCACATGTCCCTTACATACCACCAGGGATCCTCATATGTCCCTTACATACCATCAGGCATCCTCACATGTCCCTTACATACCATCAGGGATCCTCACATGTCCCTTACCTACCGTCAGACATCCTCACATGTCCCTTACCTACCATCAGGCATCCTCACATGTCCCTTACATACCGTCAGGGATCCTCACATGTCCCTTACATACCGTCAGACATCCTCACATGTCCCTTACCTACCATCAGGCATCCTCACATGTCCCTTACATACCGTCAGGGATCCTCACATGTCCCTTACATACCGTCAGACATCCTCACATGTCCCTTACATACCATCAGGCATCATCATATGTCCCTTACCTACCATCAGGCATCCTCACATGTCCCTTACATACCGTCAGACATCCTCACATGTCCCTTACATACCGTCAGACATCATCATATGTCCCTTACCTACCATCAGGCATCCTCACATGTCCCTTACATACCGTCAGACATCCTCACATGTCCCTTACATACCATCAGGCATCCTCACATGTCCCTTACATACCACCAGGGATCATCATATGTCCCTTACCTACCATCATGGATCCTCACATGTCCCTTACATACCATCATGGATCCTCACATGTCCCTTACATACCATCAGGCATCCTCACATGTCCCTTACATACCATCAGGCATCCTCCCATGTCCCTTACATACCATCATGGATCCTCACATGTCCCTTACATACCATCAGGGATCCTCACATGTCCCTTACATACCATCAGGCATCCTCACATGTCCCTTACATACCATCAGGCATCATCATATGTCCCTTACCTACCATCAGGCATCCTCACATGTCCCTTACCTACCATCAGGCATCCTCACATGTCCCTTACATACCGTCAGACATCCTCACATGTCCCTTACATACCGTCAGACATCATCATATGTCCCTTACCTACCATCAGGCATCCTCACATGTCCCTTACATACCGTCAGACATCCTCACATGTCCCTTACATACCATCAGGCATCCTCACATGTCCCTTACATACCACCAGGGATCCTCACATGTCCCTTACATACCATCATGGATCCTCACATGTCCCTTACATACCATCAGGCATCCTCACATGTCCCTTACATACCATCAGGCATCCTCCCATGTCCCTTACATACCATCATGGATCCTCACATGTCCCTTACATACCATCAGGCATCCTCACATGTCCCTTACATACCGTCAGACATCATCATATGTCCCTTACCTACCATCAGGCATCCTCACATGTACCTTACATACCATCATGGATCCTCATACAGTATGTCCCTTACCATCAGGCATCCTCACATGTCCCTTACATACCATCATGGATCCTCATACAGTATGTCCCTTACGTACCATCAGGCATCCTCCCATGTCCCTTACATACCATCATGGATCCTCACATGTCCCTTACCTACCATCAGGCATCCTCCCATGTCCCTTACCTACCATCAGGCATCCTCACATGTCTCTTACATACCATCAGGCATCCTCACATATCCCTTACATACCATCAGGCATCCTCACATGTCCCTTACATACCATCAGGCATCCTCATATGTCCCTTACGTACCATCAGGCATCCTCACATGTCCCTTACATACCATTAGATATCCTCACATGTCCCTTACCTACCATCAGGCATCCTCACATGTACCTTACATACCATCATGGATCCTCATACAGTATGTCCCTTATGTACCATCAGGCATCCTCACATGTCCCTTACATACCATTAGATATCCTCACATGTCCCTTACATACCATCAGGCATCCTCACATGTCCCTAACATACCATCAGACATCCTCACATGTCCCTTACATACCATCAGGCATCCTCACTTGTCCCTTACATACCATCAGGCATCCTCACATGTCCCTTACATACCATCAGGCATCCTCACATGTCCCTTACATACCATCAGGCATCCTCACATGTCCCTTGCATGCTATCAGACACCCTCACATGTCCCTTTCATACGAGCAATGCTTCATGCTCATCCATATTTGGCTGCCGGGAAACTCAGCACTTCTTGGCCGACGGTGCAGCTCAGGTGCTGCTCAAGCCACAGCTGATAACTTCTACAGTTTTTCTCTTTGGAAGGTTTGTACATCTCCCCTTATAGGGGTAGATACATTCTACATTGGAGAGTGATAAAGTGCCAGCCAGTCAGCTCCCATATTTTCAAACACAGCCAGTAACATGGAAGCTTGGAGCTGATTGGCCGGTACTTTATCCTCTTTGTCATTCTCCAAGGCTTCTACGCCATCGTTAAAAGTTTGTTTTATTTTTACTTCTATTCAGAGTGTAATATCCTCTTTCATATGAAGGCCAGATCGTATACAATTGTGCCGAGCTCTGCAATCTACGTTAGGATCACATATTTTCAGTCTTTTTTGAAGCTTTTAGTTTCATCCATCTAAAAAAACAGATGAATACATTGCTATGGTGAGAAGATATTCTGTGAGGCTCACTTATGAGTGTTCAGCATTTCTCTCTTCCCCTGTAACATGATGCAGCATTTGTTTGCACAGTTGGTCTGGTTTATATGATTAAGCACAAGGCATAGCACTACATGGCGGAGCAAAAATGTGCAATATCTGGTAGAAGCTGTTGGATGGAGTAGATGTGTAATTAATGAGCAGGGCCGGTGCAAGGCATCGCCCCAGGTGGGGAGTCGCCCGCCACTTTCTTGCTCCACAGGTGAGGGGGGGGGGGGCGTGGCCGCGGGATTCGACCGCTGCTGGGTTGCTCCACGGGAGGAGGCCTGATCCCAAGTGCCACCCTCTAGTTGCCGGCGACCCCAGTGTCCATGTCAACTCTGCCGACATTTGGGACAGAAAAATGCAAAAAAACCACATGCTGACCTTTTGACTGTCGACATTCTTCTCATTGCCGGCATAATGCTTGTTTCGACCTTTCTACCCTGTCGACCATAGCCATTTCAACCTAACTCAGGTGTTGACCTAAGCCCTGTCGATCTTCAGTGGTCGACCAAATGCATGTCGATCTTCATCCAGTCGACCTATGACCCATAACCAGGACCTAGCACCTTTATCATACAGTGCCTCCCATCTGTCCCGATTTCCAAGGGACAGTCCCATTTTTGGGGGATTGGCACATTTTAGGAGGCTCTCTGACACTGAGAAAGACGAGGGCCTGGGGGGCATGGCCCCATAGTGATGACAAATCGTGGAAATCCCTTTCGAGTCTATAAGCGGCATATTGGCTAGATACTGTATGAGGCTAGTGGCATTTCTCCATCGCAGGGGAGATTTATTATAGTATTCTGCCACAACAGCACTTCCTGCTTTGCCTTGGTAATGAGCTTAGTGCTGCTGCGCTGCTGTTGCGCTGTGTCTCCCTGCCTGGTCGACTCTAGCACGCCTGTGCTAACGCAAATCTCCTGTGCAGTCCAGTGCTGTCCCTGCTGTGGAGATAGGGCAATGGCATCTGCACCTAGTTACCTCCACTCCTGCATTCTGCAGGAGACTCTCTGACATAGCAGCAATCTCCCTCTCTCACTCATTAGTCTAGCAATCTCCCTCATTTCACCTAGCCCACATTACACTGTTACATCATAGTTACCTCCCCTCCTGCATTCTGCAGGAGACTCTCTGAGCAGCAATCTCCCTCTCTCCCTCATTAGTCTAGCAATCTCCCTCATTTCACCTAGCCCACATTACACTGTTACATCATAGTTACCTCCCCTCCTTCATTCTGCAGGGGACTCCCTGACATAGCAGCAATCTCCCTCTCTCCCTCATTAGTCTAGCAATCTCCCTCATTTTACCTAGCCTACATTACACTGTTACATCATAGTTACCTCCCCTCCTGCATTCTGCAGGAGACTCTCTGACATAGCAGCAATCTCCCTCTCTCCCTCATTAGTCTAGCAATCTCCCTCATATCACCTAGCCCACATTACACTGTTACATCATAGTTACCTCCCCTCCTGCATTCTGCAGGAGACTCCCTGACATAGCAGCAATCTCCCTCTCTCCCTCATTAGTCTAGCAATCTCCCTCATTTTCCATAGTCTACATTACACTGTTACATTTTTGGGAAATAAAGAAATGAGAGACAGATACATTTACTTTGAATCATCAGCACCATTTCAAAGGAGTTTACCATTTTGGTCATGCACTGTCTACATACTGTCATACAGTGACTGGCTGCCAGCACTCTGATTTGGGAGTAGCTCCAGCCACCCACCAATCAGCATGCTGATAGCCATTCACTGTCTGGCTAAAGGCTGGGAGACAGGTAGGGAATGTTGCCTCGACACTCTGTGTGATCACCACCTGTCCCTGCTCGGAGGCCTATGGAATAGAGCGTTCCTGAGCATCTGCCCAGTGAGCCTATTCATTAAGATGGCCCATTAGGAGGATGACATCCCACCTGCCACCAGCAATGGCAGAAAGCAGCAAAAAGGGTGGAGCAAAGCCTGAGCTGGAGATTCTAGGGTTTTGTCATAAGGATGGATGGGCTGCAGAAGGGGTTGGTTAGTGTTAGGGGTAGACCGTTGGGATGCCGATGTCGGCCTTGTGAATGTCAGGGTTTCATGTATTAATACCTCCCAACTGTCCTGATTACAGCTGGACAGTCCAGCTAATTGGAGACTGTCCTGCGTCCCTCCAGCGGTGGGGGGGGGGGGGGGGGGATTTTGGGGGATCCGGAGATCAAGGCTGCTTTGCACTGCACATGCGAGGGGACAGGGTACACTGATAGGGTGTCCATGTCAACTTACATCAAAATTCAGGACAAAAGCGAGAAAGACCCATGTCAAACTTTTGACTGTTGACCGCCCCATTGTTAACCTAATGCTCGTGTTCCTTCCGACCGTGTCAACCTATTCCGACATTTAGTGGTCATTCTACTATATGTCAACCTTCATAGTATCGATGCTATGACCCATACCTGTTATTTTTTATATTTTGCTAACAGCTTTTAGCTTTCCCTTCTGCAAATAACAGCACTGGAGGGTAATTAGGACTGTTATGTTACTTTATGTTCTGTTACTTAGTATGTGCATTTCACTAGTGTTTTATTTATACAGGTCTAAAAGACTGCAAGGATCATTCTGCATATGGAGAACATGAAGACGTCCAGAATGAGCATTACAGAAAGGTAAGACAACTGCTGCCCTACTGCACTCTAACACAATGGCAATAATGACAAATACCTCATGTCTCTCTACCTCGTACAACACTGATATCCTAGCGGGATCTTCTAATGTTATTGAATATTTTATATTTGCTAGCTCATTCTGTTCTATGCATACGACACCCTCAAAGTCCAATAAATATATTTTATATTCCAAACATATATATATATAGGAACCATAAATATGTTATGTGGATGCCCGGGGGGGATATACTAGGGGATATTTACTAAGAACAAATGGGTACGAATGCACCCATTCAAACCCATTCAATGTTAAATATGGTTGGGATCGGGCTAATTTACAATCAGCCGAATTTGTCTGGATTGACGTTTTTACGAACAGCAACTTCAGCTCAATCCACCATCAATAGAACTCGCCCATAAATGGTCATATAGTTGTATCTGATCGGCTATATTGCAATCATTCGTACTGCTGAATTCGACTACGAATTCAGCAGTACGCCATTTTCCAGGTGTATTTGGCTGAAGCCTGCATAGGATGATGTGGAGGGTGCACACGAATCTAAGTGACTCTCAGGAGAGGAAGAAGGCGGGCAACTGATATCCGGTGATGTCAGCTGCTCGCCCCCGGTACCCTCGTCACAGGGTGATTTCCATGGGAACGCCCTTCGTTTTCATGGCAACGCCCATGAAACATTGAGTGTTCCGAAGGGCGCGACTACCCATCGCCGCTCCACACCCCCTGCCCGCAGTGTTGGGTGCATGCGCCAGACGAACACCCTGTTTGTCGTGGCCACGTGCACCATGCATCTGCAAATGCGCAGAAATTCATTCCCAGCACAGGGATGACCGCCTTTGGGCTATTTCACACGCTCCGGCTCCTGCCGGGCGGCGAAACCCTGCACGGCCAAAAGCCGTGCCGCACTCATTAGTTGTTAATGGACACTATTGTGTCCATTCACACGGGATGGCCACGGCCCGACCGCCTGGTTGCAGCCAGGGCCCGCCTCTGGAAGGGACGGCTGCCGGGCTGTGGCCATCCCTACCATTGTAAACTGCTGTGTGCGGCACGGCTTCTTGGCCGTGCTGGGTTTTCGCCGCCCTGCAGGAGCCAGAGCGTGTGAGATAGCCCTTTGTCACCCCTCCCTTAATTCGGACCTGTTGCTTGTACTCCCGGTAGTCTTATGAGCTATCATAGCTGTAACTAACAGATAAACTTGACTTACAACAGTTTAATAAAACGAAAAGCAGATTTTGCACGTGTGGGACAGTGTGGCAGAGTTTAACCATAGAACTCCACAGTATTTACTGGCAAAGTAATTAGCATTGTTAAGCTTGCTTATAAAATGTAAGAATATTTACAGAGCTTATAAGTCTTCTCAAAATTAATAGCACCATTGTTTGGACTTTAAATGTAATTGAATTCAGAAAATGTAATTTTATTAGTAGTTTGCATCACATGTCAGGCATAGTGGTGCAAGCATTAATCACACTGGGCAGAAATATTTACCTAAACATGGACATCAGTTTATATTTTATTAATTAATGCTTACAGCGATCATTACTGTGTGCTCATGGGCCCTGTAAACAAAAGAAATATAATGAAATTACTGTAACTGTGTCTGTACTCACAGAAAGGCCCATTATCCTTAAAATCTTAGCATTTGGAAACATCACCATTGGGGCCAATTCATGCCTGCTTGTTGGGCTGGGTGTATGGTCGGAGCCCAGACAGCAGGCTAACACCACCCGCCAAACGCATGCCCCCCCCTTCCCCAAATAGCTCCACCCCTCCACACCGGAGCCCCTCCCCACTCCAGAAAATGTTACACCTCCAGATCGCACACACTCCTGTAACAGATGTCACAAGGATATAGACGGGTGCCCGCCACAGATGAGTATTTGCAGCATCACTTACAGACGCCGCTTTTCAAAAAGTTGGATCTGTGGATACGAATCCCGTCCATTTCCCTGGCAAAAATGGCCGGGATTGAATAGTTGAATCCCATTATTTCCTAAAATCAGAAATAATGGGAAACATTGAATACCCCCACCCCCCCCTTAAGTGGGAAATGTAAAAAGAGAGAGTGCTAAAGTTTAGACATATATAAAAATAACAGCCAGTCAGCTCCTGACTGCCATGTTACAGACTGTCTTTGAAAAATGACAGGAGCTGGTTGTCTGGTACTTTATCCATAGTTGCCTATCTTTGATTGTGGAGACCAGATACCACACGTATGCCCCCATATTATTAATTATTATTATTATTTATTTATTAACAGTTTCTTATATAGCGCAGCGCTTTACAAAGGAGACAGTCATACAACAATATTTTATTCTCCCTCTATGGGGGTCGTTGACCCCCAAAAGGGAGCAGTCGGGATTCCGACGTTGGAGGAATGACTGTCGGAATCCCGACCGTCGGGGAGCCGTCCGGCACCCATTTACAGGCAGTCAAAATGTAGGAGGGCGGTGGTAGGGAGTGTTAGGTGCGGTCAACCTTCAGTGAATGGTACAATACCCCCCTCCCCCCCTCCCGCCCCGCCACTGCAAAAAAAAAGATAGAAATAAAAAGTGCTGTATATTCCTATATACAGTAGATGGCTGTCAGTGTCGCACAGCAGGAAGCTGGAGGATTACATACTGTGCTCACTGGTTGTGCTGGTGAATCCTTTGTCATTAAAAAATTGTTGCAGCCACTCATAAACTGTTTAAGGCTATACTACTTCCCCTGCTGAGTGCCTCCATTTCCTGCCTCTAGCATTAATGCTGAGCACTTCCTGTGCTAATCTCAGGCCTCACCCTCTAAATACACACCCCTCACCCTGCATCTCCAAAGCTGCAGACTGATGCTCCTCCCCTATTTACATGGGTGTATAGAGCAATGTATTGTGGCGACTGTGCTAGCTAGGCATGGATCCATCCATGTAGGGAGGTACTGTGGGCCAGATGCACTAAGCTTCAATAAGTGATAAAATGGAGAGTGATTAACAACCAACCAATTAGCTCCTAACTGCCATGTCACAGACTATGTATGAAAAATGCCAGACAGGAATTGGTTGGTTGTTTATCACTCTCCATTTTATCACTTTTTGAAGCTTAGTGCTGTATCAGATGAATGTGTCAGTGAGGAAGGAATGGCCAGTGAACGACAAGGTAGGTTAATTTATAGTGTACCTACTGTATGGGAAAACTATCAATAAGACACATATACAATAATGAATAATTCTGGTGTGTTGAAAACAGGTTTGCCTACCCTACCGGAATACCCGGGAGGCTCCCGAAAATCAAGTCTTCCTCCTGCCCCCTCAAAAAGGTGGGCAACCCTCCTGGATACCACCAGACCCCACATCACGCCGGTGGCGGCGTTAAAATTACCACAATAAGATTTGAGGCTTTTGGGGAGTGGCTAAATATTCAAATTGTGTCCTTTTAGCCCCACCCCTCCTCGTAGGCTCGCAAATTGCAGGATTTGCCTTGCTGTGGGTGGGGCTTTATGACGTCTATATCAGGCCGTGCCCACAGAAGTGCTGCTGACAGTCTCCTCTCTGGGGTTCTCCGGAAGAGGAGACTTTAAAAATAGGCAACCCTCGTATAAAATTCTCCTGACAAAATAAAAATGTGTCCTTTATGAATGTAACCCAGTCAGTGGAAAATAACATTTAATACAAATTGGATGTACCGTAGAACGCAGTAAAAAGAAAAAGTGTACGCCAATGTACACAACACATACAAATGTTACATCTGACTATGGTTCGCCCTTATAGAGACTGGAGAAAGAGATTTAACCCTTTGATTTAATATTCGTTAAAACTGCCAGCGTCGCTCACAGCGACTGTTCTTTTAGTAGAAATTAATACAAATACAACCGAGTCCATTCATTGAAGCTTCATTAACTATTGCACCCAAAAAAAGAACAGTCGCTGTGAGGGGCGCTGCCATTTGTAACGGATGTAAGGAAGTAACGTTGGCCCTCATAATGCTGAAGGATGCACAGGTGATGGGAGTAATACGCAACCATCAGACACATTGGGCTGCTGTGGGTTTAGTAGGTCCTGGATTATCCAAACCACGACAAACTGATTATTCAGGAGTTTTTTTGTGTATATTGTGACACATTCATTATAAAAAATAAAAACATAGGGCTAATGCTAACATTTTTGAAAGTCTATGGTTCGAAAATGTCCCAACTTTTTAGGTTTGAACTGAACATTTAAAGGTTTTTCGGTTTTGGAGTTGTTACCCGGCCTTGTGTATGTTCAAATCACAAAATTAAATTTCATCCGCCATCTTTCCAAATGGGAAAAAAAAAAAAACGCCAATACATTAGGCCTGATTCAGACCTGATCGCTGCTGTACGAATTTACAAGATGATTGATAGGAAGCCAGAATCTAGGGGTGGAAACCGGCATAGCCAGATTAAGTGGGAGACACAGAGCATACTGTACCTCAGTCCCCCCTTTGCCCGGGCCCCCCTGGTTGGAGTGCACTGACATCATTAGCTGTCCCTCTTATGCAGCAGCAGGACCAGGTTGTCAGGATTCAAGCAGAGGTGCAGGTTTCATGTGCTGGAACTGGAATGGGTCATGATGGGAGATATGCAGAATCGGTACTTGTTTCCTAGCACGGCACCACTGATTTTAATTGTATGAAATCGGGTCACAAAAATCAGGTCGATCGCATCGCATCGCATGCAACCAAATCGCATGCAATGCGATCGACCCGACCGACCCGATTTTTACATTGGAACAACTGTTAAATGGTCCCTGAGACCCGATTTTACATTGGCCCCAATGTTAAATGCCCCCCAGACCCCATTTTTCATTGTATGCCCCCACATGGTTAATGCCACGATCAACGTCAACCCGAAGCGTGGTGAGCGCAGCGAGCCCGCGAGGGGCGGCGGTACACGTCCTCCGACCTTTTCATACCCCCACTATGCCCCAAGCCAACGAGCGTCCCCTCGTGGGGCTCGCTGCGCTCGCAACACTTCGGGCTTGGTGGCTCGCTGCGCTCGCCACACTATATGAAATCAACTCCACGCCGACCTGGATAGTGGGGGTATAAAAAGGTCGGAGGATGCGTACCGCTGTGCTCGCCACGCTTCGGGTTGGCGTTGATCGTGGCGTGGCGTTAACAATGGGGGGGCATTTGACATAATTAACCATCAGGGTGGGTTTACAATAAAAAATCGGGTCTGGGGGGCATTTAACATTGGGTCCAATGTAAAATCGGGTCTCAGGGACCCTTTTTACATTGGTTCCAATGTAAAAATCGCATCGGTCGCGTCGGTCATTATAATGGCATGCGATGCGACCGATTTTCAAAGTGCGTTAAAAACGTGTTTAAAGCCCGAAAATCGGGTCGGTCGGGTCCCATCGCATACCTTAAGTTGGGACCCGACGGTCGCCGTGCTAGGAAACAAGTACCGCATCATCTAATATAACCCACCACAACCATTACACCACCTTCCACTGGGGCCCCCTATCTGAAGTACCCCGGGCACCCCCAAGGCTTAATCCGGCCCTGGTAACCGGACTTTTAGTGGGAGTGACAGAAAAAACATCAGGCGTAGCTAAGAAAACCTAGTCCCTAAGCGTTTTAGGTTAGAGTATGTGACTCTAACACCAACCTTGATCAAGCTGATGTCATCGCAGGCGCTGAGCAAGTCCCTGGCTACTTTGAGCCTGCGATGACTAGTGGTGACTAGTGGAAAAATCATTCAATGGTGAATGTTTAACTAACGGATTTTTACATACTGTATAATGTTCCCTCTAAGCTTCTTTTGCAGGGGGCTGCACCCTGCCCATTTTTAAAATCTCAAAATGCACCCTGTCCGTTTTGTGTGTGGCACTGTGCGCCCTTATGCTGCCCCCCCCCCCATCCCACTAACATACCGCTGAGAACTTTTGATGTGTGCCATCATGTGTAATGGGTATTACGGTGTGTGGTATAATGTGTAGGAGGCATTACTGTGTGTGCCATAACGTGTAAGAGGTATTACAGTGTGTGCCATAATGTGTAAGAGGCATTATGACAGAATATGTAATGGGCATAGCAGAGTATGACAATGTTCAATGGGTGTAATCCTAGTGCAGTGTGCAAATCTTTTTATAAATGTTTTTATTTTTCTTTCTAATATAAAATGTGCCCTCCCGATTGAAGAAAGTGCCCTTGCCCGGTGGTCAGCACCCTGCCCGGTGGTCAGCTCCCTGCCCTTACACAAAAACCTAGGGTTAACGCTAACTGTATCCGCTCATCTGCAAAGCCTTCGCTACCTGTACACATCCATTGGCGCAGCGAGCACATTTATTCGCAAGGCGGGATTTCATTATAGCGGGGCCACATCTACCTGTCCGCAGGCCGCTGCAAATTCACGATCAGTCCTAAATCTGGCGCAGTATATGCTATACAACATAAAATGTGAATAACTTGAGTTCTTTTCCCCCCTTTAGAAATGTCTTGTATTGCGCACTTCTGAACTGACTTTATCCGTCCTCATTTCACAGATGATTGATGAGTCTGCATCTGAAGACAATAGGTGGTATCATCCCTCGCTTTCTGTGATCACTGAACCTAAAGCTTCCAGTACACGGCAATCTCCGGTTAATCACAATTCACTCAGCATTAACAGAACATTCACACCGCTTCCTATCAAATTAGAGATTCAAACACCCTTGGATAAAGCTACACGTAGAGCAAACGTCAACCCTGCCAGGGAAAAACTCAGCCTGGATACGGGGAAAGGATTTTCCTCTATTACCGTTACAGCCAGAAGATATATTGCATCTTTAAGCAACGCTCCAAAGGAAATTAGCAGTGACCCAGCTTCTTCTCCGTGCAGAAGTAATGACTTATTAATGAAGGCTCATGTTTCCTCAGATGAACACGATCAGCAATGTAGATATTTAGATAGCGGAGATTATGATAGCCAGAGTTTCAAGCCTTCTGGATTCCTTCAATCTCAAGAACCGCCGCGTCAGCCTGGCATCATTTCAGACATTGAGGCCGATAAAGAAGGATTAAAGGAAAGCCTCAACAACAAGAATCCCAAATGGTTTAGCTCTGTTTTCCGCATAAAAAGGAATCAGACTTTCCCCCGAACTATTTATTATTTAGATAGGTTCCTTTACCTACCTCTCGGTCAATGCCATGCAGCCAACCAAAGAATTTATAAGTCAACAACATCCTTCAAAATTAAGGGTCCTTCGGAGAAGGCAGCCAATACTTGTAGCAGGAAGCCTACGGTGTTGCCGGCACTTGTTTCCTGCCAGGATAAACCAGAGGGACATATAAAGTGTAGACCAGCTGGATGTCTAACCTTAAACCCCTCATTTAAACTTCAATATACAGATGATAAAGCCAAACAAGGAATTCAGGAAGCACAGGAACAAAGATGCCAACATGGGCCTTGCCAAGATGTCTCCCACTGCCTTAATGTGAAAGGTGAGGATCAGTGACTTTGCGGTCTACAGTATGTACTAAGCATTGGAGAGCGATAAAGTGGACCTAGATAATGGGGCCCGATTTAGACCAGTCCGTAAAGGTCAGAATTCAGCACTATCTCCGATGGCGGGGGTGTTCGCATGCGCACGCTCCAGGAGCGAACACCTTCAGTGAGTTATACACTCGCCGGTTCGTTTGCAAAATGAGTGACAAGCAGAGGGCAGCCACTGGTGTCCGGCCATCATTTCATGGACGTGCCCACAAAAATGATGGTCGGGCCCATGGAAACGCTGGGTGGATACCTGTGAACATAGGCGGGCCCCTGCCTGCTCAGGGCCGGCGGATGATGTCGCATGACGCCAGCACCCGCCCCCAATTCAGAGAAAAAGGTGCAGCCGAAAAGTAAGTCCTGGGTTTATTTTCGGCTGTGTGCACAGAAAAAAAGGAATTTTTGCTGTATCGGTGCTTGCGAGCAGATGTGCAAGCGTAAACATCCACTCATTGTAGTGAGGTGATTTGGGTGGTGGGAGGGGGCGCCAGGCAGCCTAGCAAGAAGGTCTGAATTGGTCCCTCAGTCTTTTCTTTAACTGGTCAGGCTTCTAAACACTGGGCCTTATTCGAGTTCACTCTTTCTGACAAAATCCTTCTTAGATGGACAAAACCATATGCACTGCAGGGGGGCAGATGTAACATGTACAGATAGAAATAGATTTGGTGATTTTTTGGTGATTCTTTGCAGGGTAAATACTGGATTCTTTATTTTTACACTGCAATATAGATCTCACTTTGAAGTAAAACCCCACCCAAATCTAATTAGATCTGCACAAGTTACATCTGCCCCCCTGCAGTGCACATGGTTTTGTCCATCTAAGAAGGATTTTGTCTGAAAGAGTGAACTCGAATAAGGGCCACTGTTACAAATAAGCTTAATTTAAAGTCTTTAATAAAAAATAAATAATAATGTAATCATAGTTCCTCAACACTTAAAGGGGGGTCACAGGTTGGTGGCCCAGCACTAAATCAAATTATTTATGGTCAACATAGCAGGCATCATACCTCAAAACTTGCACAGATATGAATGCGGGACTCCTGCACAGAGATTACCGTGTGCTCCTGAAAAGGCGGTGTGGCCTCGGCAAAGGGGGCGTGGCTGCATAGCAATGCCGATAGCAAGCCACGCCCTCATTTTGCCGTGCTATGTGGGCATGGCTAGTGTTCTGTGCAGGGCAGCCAAGAGGTATGCCGGGTCCCGGTAACATTTTGGGGTGTGGCCTAATCGCAGGAGGCGTGGCCATCTACCGCGTCTATGTTACACCCCCAAAATGTTTAGGGGGTGAAAAAATACTCTAAAGTCGAGGAGGGGTGTTATCCCCCCCCCCCACCCCCCCTCAGCAGCAGCAGCAGCACACACCTACAGCATGTGCTGACAGTGAGATGCTCATGCTGAGCCTGCTGTCAGCACAGCACATGCTGTAGGTGTGTGCTGCTGCTGCCCGGGAGGGACAGAGGGGGAAGGGGGTGGGGGGTTGGACCACGGTCCCGCTGGGCCCCTCTAGCAAGCCTGGGCCCAGGTAATTAGTACCCCCCCCTCGGCAGCCCTGGTTCTGTGAGCTGCTGACCATGCCTACATCAGCTCTCTCTGTGTGTATGAGCAGCAAGTAACAGGGGTACTCTTAACTGCCCCTCCCCCTAGCCACCGCAAAAATTGGGACATTAGAAAGGTTTTATGCAGAACCAGCTGGTGGCTTCCAAATATAAATATGTGGACGAGCACAGCTCTGTCCATCATAACATAATTGAAGGTACGGATGACAGGTATGCACAATATAATTGATTTAGTAATAATAATAATTATTATTATTAATATTATTATTATTCCTTTCTGCTAATTTTTCAATAAGAAACATCTGGCCCAAGGGTGCTGTTTAAAAATGCTGATGCTCCAGGAGCAGTGCATTAAAGCAGTTTGGGAACCTCTGCTATGATATACATATTATATTTGTGATTATGTTATATTTATACACACTTGATACAATTATTTTAGGAATATGAAACCTAATAATTAAACAAAAACCTAATATTCTGCAGATGTTGAGATCACAATTCTGTACTCATCCGTTAGCAATAGGCAATAGCTTACAAGTGACACGGACATTCATTTACCTCCAGACGTTGTTAAACATCCTTTTTCCCGGGTCCAGCATCACTTAACATTTTAGCATTATTTATGAGTAATGACACAGGTGCCAATAGAATCACAGCTTCTGGCCTCCACTTACTGGCCTGTGGAACACCGTGTTGTGTTGGATTTACTGTATATGCTCACGATTCAGTTCTCTGGCTTAGTCCTCTTGCGGTTTATAGTATACAGTACCCATCCCTAGCTCCTGTGGAACACAAAGAAGTAAATTTGAACCCCTTCTACAGCTGTTAATGGTTAAAGGAGTCCCATTGAGCCAGTGGCAAGAGACATTGCAATGATGGGAAACAGAAGGTGGGGTCAACACATGGCTCTGATTGCTGCATGATCTCCAACTTGGACCATGCTGTTTAGGTCTGAAAATTCTTTAAGGACCCCTGCAGTGATTAGGATGGGATACCTGGAGGATACTCTACAGCAGGGGTGGCCAAACCGGTACTTGAGATTTACCAACGGTCCACGTTTTCCAAATCACCTAGCTGGTACACAGCTGTAGTCATTACTATCTGTCACATTTTCCAGGTCACCTAGCTAGTGCACAGCTGTAGTCATTACTAACTGACACATTCTCCAGACCACCTAGTTGGTGCACAGCTGTAGTCATTACTAACTGTCACATTTTCAAACCTGCGGCATTCATTCCTACTATAGATCTGCAGGTTGCCTGAGACACATGGACTGTTATTAGATCTTGATGACCGGTTGGACCACCTCTGCTCTAAGGCATACTTCCCAACTGTTCTGACCTATTTAAGGTGACTGTCCTGATGTCCCAATTTCTATAACTTATCGGGAGGTGTTCCCCAATATCTGTGATCCTCTCAATGCTGCCAAATATTAGTGTTCATTAAAGGTTTTCGTTTTAGGGGAGGGAAGAGGAGGGTGCAGCAGCTGCTCACACGTGGACACTTTTCGGCCAATTTTACTATAATGAGAGGTAGGATAAAGGGAGTGAAAGTGGATGGGGGTAAGGCAGGGCCGTTGAGAGGCACCGCAGCACCCCAGGCGCCCCGCCGCACACACCCGCTCAGCAGGGGGGGAGTGATGCAGCTGCCAAGATCGGGGAGGGGGGTGGTTATGCGGCTGCCACCGAGTTGGGGGGGGTGGGGTTATGTGATGCGGCCGTCGCCACCAAGTCCGGGGGATGTGCCCACCACTGGGGGGACACCACACTGGCCCCACCGCTCACACGCTCTACCGCGAGGCGGATGCGGCTGCCCCTCACACGCACTCACCAGGGGGGGGGGAGTGATGCGACAATGCGCCTGCCAAGTTCAGGGAGAGGAGGTGATGCGGATGCCGCTAGTGGGACACCGTTCACCCGCTCTACAGCGAGGTAGGGGATGCAGCCGGCACTCACCTGGCTCCATGGCAGGGGGACCTGCTGCTACCAAGTACCACCCTCCAGTGGCCCGTGCCCCCAGGCAAATTCCTAAAGCTGCCTAGTGGTGGTGCTGGCCCTGGGGAAAGGGAGGTACATGCTGTGCAGCAGGTGCAGTGAGTGCAGCCAGGGCTGCTGAGAGGTATGCTGGGCCCCGGTAAAATTTTGGAGGTGTGTCCACCTCCAACGATTAGGCCACACCACCAAAATGTTCAGAGGTTGGTGAAAAAACACTCTAAAGTTGAAGGGGGTGTGTTATTGTCCTCCACCCCTCAGCAGTAGAACACACCTCTACACGCTGTTAGTGAGACGCTCATGCTGATCCTGCTGTCAGCACAGGGAGGGACGGAGGGGGAAGGGGGGGTCCGGGTAATTAGTACTCGCACTCCCCCCCCCCCCCCCCCCCCATTCCAGGGCATCCTCCTATGCTTCTGGTTAAATACCGGCACTCGCGGGTGTTCAATGAGGGGGCGAGCCTGAATAGATTACAACAATGTCATTTTATCCCTGCACCCTCCACGTACACCCGCAAATCGCAACATTTCTAAGGATGGGGGCGGTTCTTAATAATGTCAGGCCCTGGCCCCGCTCAGGGCTTCTCGCGGAGAGGAGAAACAAAAAAGTCGGCAAGTATGAATCTGTCTCTTCCCAACAAGATTTTGCGTTGATACATAAGGCTCACGTTGTTTTGTGTTCTGACATGCAGACCATACCGTCGTTTAATCCATGCAGTGCTACAAACTGTAATTGTATAAAATGAGAATGAATAATGAATAAAGAAATCCAACAATTCACTCCTGATGTCTTCTACGCCTGTGGTTTAAACAGTTGTTCCACTTTCACTTATTGGCACGATCTAATTGAGAAAAAAGAGAAATCCCACTGTACAGTATTTGCCAACTCAACACCGTCTTCCCCAAGTGTACTATTAAGCCAGGTCTCAAATGCATCGCTTTTCTTAAACACTATTTTTTTTATAGTCTCACTAAGATTAACTGTAAACTTTTATATCTGCAGCCTTCGATTTACCGCAAACGCTGAACAAGGACTCTCTGTCTGCCGGTGAGATTTACGTACAGAAATATTCCTTGCCTCTGAGCGTTGGTGACCCTGGAGCAGAAAGGTCAAACAAAACCACCTTTAACTTCATATTTGGAAAGCAAATCCCAATCCAGGAAAGGAATAAGCAGAATTTGCATACAGAAATCATCCATCCGCAAGGTGAGCTGCCCGCTCGCATCCAGCTATTACCGCAAACGCTGTTCAGTATCGGCAAGGTCCATAAAATATGGGTCACAACCTAAAAATGGCTCACTAAGCTGTACAGGAGGATTTGTAGGCTTCTATTTGTATACAGCCAACAGGGCCTTAATCGGGGTTAATACTGCCCTATTGTATTTTGAGTGATTGTTTGGAATGCATCCTTGCCAATTATTTTTACTGGTTTAACCCCTTCCTGACATTTGACGTACATTTACGTCATGGTCGGGAAGTACTTCCCGACACATGGCGTAAATGTACGTCATGGCTTTAAACTGTCACCGCGTCTATAGACGCGGTGACAGTTTAAACATGTCTGCTGTCCCTGACAGCAGACATGTCCCTGCATGCCCAGGGGGGGCTGCGATGCCGCCCCCCCGTCGGCGATCGCTGTGATTGGCTGTTCAGTGTGAACAGCCAATTACAGCGTTTTCTGTGTGACCGGCGAATAACGTTCGCCGGTGACACAGGGATCGGAGGTGATTGGTGCTGTAAAGTACAGCACCAATCACCACGGGGTGTAAGGGTGACACTGGTGTCACCCCACCTCACCCCGCCCGCCCCCAAAGGCCGTGATTGGTTCGTCGGACCGACGAACCAATCACAGCCATGGAGGGGGATTTAAACTAACGGTGACTGCACTGCAGACGCCATTCCGGTCTGGAATTGCGTGCAGTGCGGTCACCGTACCTAGCTGCCGTGATATACTGACCTGATCCTTGCAGAATACTTACCTGATCACTGCTTGTAGCGTGCTGGATGCTTCCTGGATCCTGTTACTACTTGTGACTTCCTGTGTTGTGCTGCTGCAGTGTAATAGCGTTAGATAGAGAGAGATAGAGAGATAGAGAGAGATAGTGTCAGAGAGTGCTATATTTTGTGCTGCTGCAGTGTGATAGAGTTATAGATAGAGAGATAGAGAGAGATAGAGAGAGATAGAGAGATAGTGACAGATTGTGCTATATATTTTTTATATAATTGATTCTTTCCCCCCCTTTTTGTGCTGATCAGTATAAATTAACTGATCAGCAACTTTTTGGGGGCGCAGGTTTTTTCTTAAATATATATACCTGTCAGTGCTGCTGCTGCAGTGTCATAGAGTGATAGATAGTGAGAGATAGAGAGATAGAGAGAGATAGTGACAGAGAGTGATAGAGAGTGATAGAGAGTGCTATATTTTGTGTCTGCTGCCCCCGCCTTTTGTGCTGATCACTATATCTGAGGTGATCAGCAACTTTTTGGGGGTGCAGAGGTTTTTTTTTTTATATATACCTGTCAGTTGCTGCCAGTTGCACTGTCAGTTGCACCAAAGGTTGTGCACCTGCTGCCCCTCACTGGTAATCAGTGTCGCATCAGTGATCACCTTTTTTTTTTTTTGAGGGTGCTGTGGGGTCTTTTTTTAATTTTTTTTTTACACACACTGTGATTTTGTGGGTGTCCTGTGGCCACTGTGCGCTGATCAGTGACGTACATCACTGATCAGCTTTTTCGGCACAGGGTTGATCTATTTTTTTTTTTTTTGATCAAATTCCTGTTGCCTTTGAGCGCTGTTCAGTGACGGACGTTACTGACCAACATCTGTGCTCAATTTTTGGCGCAGGACCTTTTTTTTTTTTTTTTTTAACCCCTTCAATTTTTTTTTTTTTTTAACCCCATCAATTTTTTTTTTTTATTATTGGGATCAAATTCCTGTATAAAGTATTTTTTTTTTCTGCACTACATACACACTACACACTACATACCCCCCTGGTTGAAATAAAGTTTGTACCCCCCCTACACTATACACGTGTTGAAACATTTCACTACCAGAAACACAAAAATAAAAATGGCATCCCAAATGTCATCCCAAATGTCATCCCAGTCATCCAGAAGAATGTATTCAGCGGAGGAGGCATATGCCATGCTTGCCTCTGACTCTGACACAGCCAGTGAGGCAAGCGGGGAATTTGAAGGATTCATCTTAAGCTCCTCTTCCTCCTCTAGTGATGAGGGACCCCCTCAAAGACGCCCCCGTAGAGCAGCTGAGACCCCCCCCCCAATAATTGATCTCGTATGGACCCCACCACCAGACAATTTTGAGCCCCAGGTTCCTAAATTTTTGGCCATGCCAGGAATCCAATTTGATTCCACAGGTCTCAGAGAAATTGACTTTTTCAAATTATTTTTCTCTGATGATTTTATAAATTTAATGGTGGACCAAACTAATTTATATGCCCAGCAGTTTATTGCTCAAAACCCCACGTCATCATTTGCTAGGTGGACCCCTGTAGATGCAGTAGAGATGATGACGTTTTGGTGTCTGGTGATTTACATGGGCATAGTAAAAAAGCCAGAAATTAGGCAATATTGGAGTACAGATGTTCTGTACAGCACCCCATTTTACCGTATGGCCATGACTCGGGCTCGTTTTGAGATGATCCTTAAATTTTTGCATTACAACGATAATGCACAGTGCCCACCCAGAGATGATCCCACCTTTGACCGGCTATTCAAAGTCAGGCCGGTCATTGATCATTTCAGTGCCAAATTTGCAGAGATGTACATCCCTGAAAAATTTATTTGTATTGACGAGTCCCTTATACATTTTAAAGGAAGGGTTAAATTCCGCCAGTACCTTCCCAGTAAGAGGGCAAGGTATGGCATAAAAATGTATAAGCTGTGTGAAAGCACCTCAGGGTACACCCACATGTTTAGGGTATATGAAGGGAAGGATTCAAGAATTGAACCGATAGAATGCCCCCCCTCCCTCGTAGGTGTTAGTGGAAAAATTGTCTGGGATTTAGTGCACCCCTTCCTGGATAAAGGTTATCACCTCTATGTGGATAACTTTTACACTAGCATCCCCCTGTTTAAGGCCCTTGGTTCAAGAGGTACAGCAGCTTGCGGTACTGTGCGCAAGAACCAAAGAGGCCTCCCAAAAACGCACATTGCCCAAGTAATGAGAAGGGGTGAAAGCAGGGGAATATGCACCGAAAATATGTTGTTGGTCAAATATAAGGACAAGAGGGATGTCCTTATACTGACAACAATTCACGGAGACAGTACCACCTCCGTCCCTGTACGAGGTACCAGTACCCACACCTCAAAACCTAATTGTATCCTGGATTACAATAGGTACATGGGCGGAGTGGATCTTTCAGATCAGGTACTGAAGCCGTACAGTGCCCTGCGGAAAACAAAAATCTGGTACAAGAAGCTGGCCGTGTATATCATCCAGATGGCACTGTATAACGCTTACGTGCTATTCCGTTCTACCGGCCAGAGGGGGACATTTATGCACTTTCAAGAGGAAGTCATAAAGGGCCTAATATTTGGGAACCAGCAGGCAGAGGGCCCCAGTACTTCTAGTACTGGCCCCCGTATTGTACCAGGGCAGCATTTTCCTGATGAAATCCCCTCCACTGGAAAAAAGGGCAGGACACAAAAAAGGTGCAAAGTTTGCTATAAAAAGGGAATAAGAAAGCAAACTATTTTCCAGTGTGACACTTGCCCCGACAAACCCGGCCTATGTATAAAAGAGTGTTTTAAAATATACCACACATCTATGGATTATTAGGTTCATAATTTCACCGTGCTTCGGGGGTCTTGCTAATGCCACATAGCACCCACCATTCATTCCACCAGAAACTGAGCCGCAAAATCCAAAAATCACTCCTTCCCTTCTGAGTCCTGCCATGCACCCAACTGGTATTTTTTGGTCACATGTGAGGCATTGCCGTACTCGGGAGAAATTGGGGCACAGATTTTGGGGTGCTTTTTCTCCTTCATACCTCCTGAAAATGAAAAATTTTGAGCCAGAACTGCATTTTTGTGTAAAAAAATGTAATTTTTCATTTTCACTGCCCAGTTGTATCAAAATTGGTGAAACCCCTGGGGGTTTGAAATGTACAATATACCCCTAGATGAATTCCCTGAGGGGTGTAGTTTGCAAAATGGGGTCACTTGTGGGGGGGTTCCACTGTATTGGTGCTTTGGGGGTCTTGCTAATGCGACATAGCACCCACCAACATTCCACCAGAATTTGTGCTGCAAAATCCAAATATCACTCCTTCCCTTCTGAGTCCTGCCACTTTTTGGTCACACATGAGGCATGGCCGTACTCGGGAGAAATTGGGGCACAGATTTTGGGGTACTTTTTCTCCTTCATACCTTCTGAAAATGAAAAATTTTGAGCCAGAACTGCATTTTTGTGTAAAAAAATTTAATTTTTCATTTTCACTGCCCAGTTGTATCAAAATTGGTGAAACCCCTGGGGGTATGAAATGTACACTATACCCCTAGATGAATTCCCTGAGGGGTGTAGTTTGCAAAATGGGGTCACTTGTGGGGGGGTTCCACTGTATTGGTGCTTGGGGGGTCTTGCTAATGCGACATAGCACCCACCAACATTCCACAAGAATTTGTGCTGCAAAATCCAAATATCACTCCTTCCCTTCTGAGTCCTGCCACTTTTTGGTCACACATGAGGCATTGCCGTACTCGGGAGAAATTGGGGCACAGATTTTGGGGGGCTTTGTCTCCTTCATTCCTTGTGAAAATGAAAAATTTTGAGCCAGAACTGCATTTTTGTGTTAAAAAATGTAATTTTTCATTTGCACAGCCCAGTTGTATCAAAATTGGTGAAACCCCTGGGGGTATGAAATGTACACTATACCCCTAGATGAATTCCCTGAGGGGTGTAGTTTGCAAAATGGGGTCACTTGTGGGGGGGTTCCACTGTATTGGTGCTTGGGGGGTCTTGCTAATGCGACATAGCACCCACCAGCATTCCACCAGAATCTGAGCTGCAAAATCCAAAAATCACTCCTTCCCTTCTGAGTCCTGCCATGCACCCAAATGGTATTTTTTGGTCACATGTGAGGCATTGCCGTACTCGGGAGAAATTGGGGCACAGATTTTGGGGTGCTTTGTCTCCTTCATTCCTTGTGAAAATGAAAAATTTTGAGCCAGAACTGCATTTTTGTGTAAAAAATGTAATTTTTCATTTGCACAGCCCAGTTGTATCAAAATTGGTGAAACCCCTGGGGGTATGAAATGTACACTATACCCCTAGATGAATTCCCTGAGGGGTGTAGTTTGCAAAATGGGGTCACTTGTGGGGGGGTTCCACTGTATTGGTGCTTGGGGGGTCTTGCTAATGCGACATAGCACCCACCAACATTCCACCAGAATCTGAGCTGCAAAATCCCAAAATCACTCCTTCCCTTCTGAGTCCTGCCATGCACCCAAATGGTATTTTTTGGTCACATGTGAGGCATTGCCGTACTCGGGAGAAATTGGGGCACAGATTTTGGGGTGCTTTGTCTCCTTCATTCTTTGTGAAAATGAAAAATTTTGAGCCAGAACTGCATTTTTGTGTAAAAAATGTAATTTTTCATTTGCACAGCCCAGTTGTATCAAAATTGGTGAAACCCCTGGGGGTATTAAATGTACACTATACCCCTAGATGAATTCCCTGAGGGGTGTAGTTTGCAAAATGGGGTCAGTTGTGGGGGGGTTCCACTGTATTGGTGCTTGGGGGGTCTTGCTAATGCGACATAGCACCCACCAACATTCCACCAGAATCTGAGCTGCAAAATCCCAAAATCACTCCTTCCCTTCTGAGTCCTGCCATGCACCCAAATGGTATTTTTTGGTCACATGTGAGGCATTGCCGTACTCGGGAGAAATTGGGGCACAGATTTTGGGGTGCTTTGTCTCCTTCATTCCTTGTGAAAATGAAAAATTTTGAGCCAGAACTGCATTTTTGTGTAAAAAATTTAATTTTTCATTTTCACTGCCCAGTTGTACCACAATTGGTGAAACCCCTGGGGGTTTGAAATGTACACTATACCCCTAGATGAATTCCCTGAGGGGTGTAGTTTGCAAAATGGGGTCACTTGTGGGGGGGTTCCTAAATTTTAGCATCTTATGGTGCCTAGAAACCTACATGGTGCCTAAAAAATAATCTCATAAAAAGGAGGCTCCAAAATCAAGTAGGTGCTCCTTCTATTATGAAGCCTGTAGTTTGGTCAACGTGCACACTAGGGCCACATATAGGATATTTATGAAAACAAAAGAATTGGGGGAATCAATTTTTAGTCACATTTCTCTAGTAAAATCTACGGTGTTCCTTAGAAAAATGTATTAAAATTGCAAATCTGCAAAAAAAATGAAATTTTGAAATTTCACCTACACTTTGTTTTAATTCCTGTGAAACACCTAAAGGGTTAAAAAACTTCCAAAATGCTGTTTTGAATACTGTGAGGGGTGCAGTTTTTGAAATGGCATCATTTATGGGGGTGTCTCACATACAAGTCCCTCAAAGTCACATCAGAACTGAACTGGTCCCTAAAAAAATCAGTGTTTGAAATTTTCTTGAAAATTTGAGAATTTGCTATTCATATTGTAAGCCTCCTAGTGTCCAAAAAAATTAAAAGGAAGTTGAAATAATGATGGAAACATAAAGTAGACATATGGTCTATGTTAGTTATTAACTATTTTGAGTGGTATGATTATTTGTCTCACAAGCAGAAAATTTAACATTTTGCAAATTGCTAAATTTTCCATTTTTTTACGACATTTTGGTATTTTTCACAAAAAAACACAGACTGTATCGACCCAAATTTACAACTAATTTGAAGTACAATGTGTCACGAGAAAACAATCTCAAAATCACTGGGATAAGTAAAAGCAAAAAAAAGTTATCCCCACTTAAGTGATACATGTCAGATTTGAAAAAAAGGGCTCTGTCAGGAAGGCAAAAACATGCTGTGTCAGGAAGGGGTTGTGCATATCTACAAAAATCGCAATCTGCATTGGGTGCTGAATTAGCCTCAGTGGGTGGGCGTCACTTCCAGGCACCGGCCCTTAAGGTGGCATTCTAACCTTCTCCATTGGTTTGTAATATATAGTAAATACTGCTAATGTACAGTATGCATGATAAAGTCCAATATTTATAACAGCAATGCACTATAGAAAATACACCATAACCCTGTGCAGTATAAGGTAATATATCAAAAATGTATAATTAAAGTACACAGTCCCTAAAACAAGGAGGAGCCCCCTTCACCCGGCATTTAGGGCCCTCCGGTGGTTCCCATGGGACCAGTGGCGTAAGTTTGTCCCAGTTGCCCAGACGACCTTATATAAGGAGCCTTATATAAGGAGCCTATTGAATTATTGCGATTGACCTTTACCTTAACTTAACATTGATTACCCCTAGAAAGAAATCACTCGGACACGTTAACCTGAAATACCCACACGGACAACCACTGCATAAGTTTAAAAAGGTCAACAGTATTTATTGATGTATGACCCTATTGAAAGGGATGGCCAGGAGAGCGCTTGGAGACCAGCTAAGTCACAAACATTAACAATGGCGGCGACTACAACGCCCCAACTTGTAACCAGGGCAATGAACCGCCCCCATTGAATTCAAGGCACAGCCCGCACTGTGACGGTCTTACCGCCCCTCCTATTGCATGGTGAGGACAGTTCAAGGAAGTGGCCATCGTCCCCCCTCGGGGGAAGGACTCACCAGCCATCCTGGCAGAGGGTGGCAATACCGCACAGTGACCTCCTGCACCTCAAACTTGACCGCTGATCGAGAGCGCCCTCCCGCCAATTATAATTAATTTTTTTGTGAAGCCAAATTGTGTGAAGGCCGAAAGGCCGGGTGGTAATTGAAGAAAGCAAGGGAGGGAGGGTGGGAATCTAGACTCAAAGAGGAAGCAGAATCATCTGACTACCCCTTATATACCCCTGCATAAGCTACCACACCTGATTGGCTATACCTACAACCCTGGAATCTATGGGTAAGAAACATTTCAACTAACTTTATTATACCAATCACAAAATTCCAATTCCTTATATGCCCTCATGCCTATACAGCTCTCGCTTAATCTAATATATGTCTGTTAAGAAATATATATCTATATATGGAGATAGAGAGAACACACATATATTTCAGAACTCATCCACAGAAGCGATATCGATGGCTTTCTATTAATGGATTTAAACTTGCAGAAGTGCCCCCTTGGGAGCAGGAGCCCGGTGGCAGATGACTCCATTGCCTCCCCGAGTTCTGCCTCTGCCTGGGACCAGTCCCACTATGTCCCGCAGTGTGAGGGAATGCCAGCAAATTCAGTAGTTTCCCGCACCTTCTGGGATAGTAGACAATCATGGTTTGGGGTCCTGAGGACTGAATTTGAAAACCATGCGTCAAACAACTAGCTTTACATTTCTAGGAATTATTCTATGGGGTGAGAACACTGCAGTTGTGCTAATGTCAGTTAGTACTGAGGGGTAGATGCATGAAGCAGTGATAAGGGAGAAGTGAGAGAGAGCAGTGGCCCATGGCAACCAATCAGCACTGAAGTAACATCTATAATTTGCATAATATAAAATTACACAGGGCAGCTGATTGGTTGCCATGGGCCACTTCTCCCCTGGCTCACTTCTCCTCCCTTATCACTGCTTCATACATCTACCCCAATGAACCAGAACACAACAGAAATGTTATTAGAACTCGCACAGGTCGAAATTAATGAATTCCAGTGTCCAAGCAGTAATGGAAAATCACTAACGTATTTTATTAAATCTATTATAGTTACAAAAGAAGAAAAGCAATTTACTCAAATCGCAATTAACTGATCTTTTGTATCATAGAGTCATGTTAAAAAGTCAATAATTATATTAACAAAGTAAATAAAAACAACTGAAAATATGTATTTTAAAGCCAAAAAATGTTCCTGTAATAATAACAGTAGATTATCTTTCACTTTATTTCCAATTTTTTTTTTTTCATCAGAGTCCTGGGTTACGTTAGGTCTACAGTGTATCGGAGTTATAGATACGTGAAGTCTCGCTCAGCTGGCAGTTTACAGAAACACCAAAAAGCAATTTAATTAAGTAAAGTGGTAAACAGGACTAAAACTGTCGGTTAGAGGCAATGTTCTGCTGGATTAACCGTCATTCTGCTGAAGATTAACACACTGCTCAGACTCCGTTACGGAGCAGACTTTATTTTATCATGAATAGTTTATGCATCCAATAGTGAAAGTTTAAGAGACTTTTCTGAAAGTGCTAATTTTTGCTGGAACTTAAAACCAATGAGATCAGATGCTATTTACCATGTGGAGTTTATTCGGCTAAACTGAAGCTGAGTGATCCTGGGGTCTATGCATTAAAATGTGCCAGATACGGCTGATTTTGTAGAGGTTCTTAAGGCCCCTATACACTATGCGATTTGGGCCCGATTTCACCCGATTCCAGCAGTGAACAGCTTCGGCGGGTTACAGGCTCCCCGGGCCATTTGCTGCGGGGAGGGTGGGCGTGGGCATGCAGGCAGGGCCGCCACTAGAATTGTTGGGGCCCAGGACTGACCTACATTCCAAGCCCCTAGTGGCACAGCGCCCCACATTACCGTCCGCACCCTCCGCCCGTGCCTGCCAGCACCCCGCTTCCCCCTACCCCATTAATTACCATCACACGGCATCGCTCCTTCAGCCTCCACCATCGGTCAGGTCAGGTCCGGAGCGCATTGCGCACACTGCACAGTGCAGCCTGCAGAGCGCCGAGCCCCTCTGTGTCCTAGGCTCGGTGCGCCTCAGGCTGCACTGTGCGTACCTGGCTGGGGGGGCGCCGGCACTGGGAGGGGGAGGTGGTGTGCGAGTGGCAAGGGGGAGGTTTGGCACCGCTGTGGGCAGCTGCCCGGGCCCCTCCAGAGGCCGGGGCCTGGGATAGCTGTACCCACGGAACCCCCTTGGCGGCAGCCCTGCATGCAGGGGATAGCAGCAGGGGAACCACCAGTACTTTATGGGCGTCGCCATAAAAATGCTGGGCGTTCTGCCTTGGAATGCAGGCGGGTCGATGCCTGATGGGGGCTGGCGGCTGACGTCACATGTGGTCAGTCCCCGCCCTCTCTTTGGCAGACACCGACAGAAATAAGAGAGTCAGTTTAGACTCAAAAGATTTATATCCTCTTTGGCCGAATGTGAGGGGATGTTTTTTCGTACACATTCCTTTGCATGGTACCGAGAGGATCTGGTGGTGGGGGGCCGGGTATTCGGCCGTGTGGCGTTAAGCAGCTTGCTAAGCAGTGAACGACCACTACTTAGTGAGTGGTACTGAATGCCAGAGTTATGTAGGCACATTGAGGCACAAGAGCTGCATTCCAACCCTTATACTGCATGCTGTAGGGAATAGTGGTTTCATGGCAACTGGAACCCCCTCCCCACCCACCGTGTCTGCCTATGAGTGTGCCGGCGTGACACCACCATCATGGCCCAGTTTCCTACAATATTGTACAAAGCCGCAACTCCAAATCTAGAAATGAAAGCAAAGGGAACTTGTCTACCATGCAGTTGAGCCACCTGAAACTGGTGAACTTCCTGGACAAACAGGGAAATTTATCAAACCTTCTAAAGCGGACAGGTGGAGAATTTGGCCAAATGAACCAAACAGTTTTAAGCTATCATTTTATAGAATGTAAGAATGAAAGAAAGTTTCCTAGCACTAATACAAATAGCTCCTAATATGAAATAAAAAGTAATCAACACCAGCAGCTACTTTTAAATAATGAATGATTGAATAATGCTAATCTATATAAAGTTATATGACACTGAATAAGTGTCAAAACGCGCCCGGGGGTGGGGTGGGGGGTGGCGGCGGCGGTATGCAACAATTGGGCAGCACGGATGGTGTAATGGTTAGCATTACTGCCTCACAGTGCTGAGGTCATGGGTTCGATTCCCACCATGGCTCTAACTGTGTGGAGTTTGTATATTCTCCCCGTGTTTGCGTGGGTTTACTCCGGTTTCCTCCCACAATCCAAAAATATACTGGTAGGTCAATTGGCTTCCAACAAAAATTAACCCTAGAATGTCCATGTGTGCGTGTACATGTGATAGGGAATATAGATTGTAAGCTCCACTGGGGCAGGGACTGATGTGAATGTACAAATATTCTCTGTAAAGCGCTGCGGAATATGTATGCGCTATATAAGAAACTGTTAGCCAGCCCAGGGGGGAGCGCGGCTGGCCCCTTTTTAATGAGTTTTGGGCCGGCCCACCGGGAAAGGGCCCAGTTTCCCGGTGGGCCAATCCGCCCCTGATAACAATACAGTATATTTCTCTTTATTCTAATTATATGTATATAAAACTGACAAATTACGGATTCCACACCATCATTTATTGTCAGTACAGGGTGTACATGAAGCTGGGATAGTTACAGCTACCCAACTGTATATGTTTTTATGTTGCTGTACAAACAATCCATATATTGTGTAAATCACAGCTTTGATCATCAGCCCTATCTATCACTGTTTGCTAATTTACAGTATGTCTATTCTTTTATATATGAAGGTATTTGAACTGGATTTGTCACTGGGTTGACATCAGACAGCCCCATTATGCACCATATGTCATGCTCCTGAGCAGTGGGGGGAAGACAACTGGCAGGAAAATGAACCGGTTCCATGATCCATTTTTTTCCAATGTCTTGAAGTTCACATTGTGCAGCTCAGTGTGGGAATGTGTAGTGCGGTGTGCGAGACAGATCACAGGCTGCTGGCAAACCGAGTCTAGCCTTGATGGATTGCCTTATCCAAAATTCATAGGGGAATATCTCATTTCAACTTCTTTACATACCGGTGTTTTGTAAAATTGGAAGTTTAGTCATGAACATAGAATCTACAGTACTATAATGAAAACATGTGTTTTAAGGAGACATATGCATTTAAATGAAATTAATAGATTTGTTCCATTTTAGGTAAATATCCCTGTACCCGACAATAAACCTCACAGAGGGCCTGATTCAGAGAGGAATGGAATGTTAATGTTTACAGAATTGAGCAATGTTTTAGGCATATATCCTAAAGCTCATAAGGCACATGTAGCAGTTGAGATGAACAGTATCAAACATGACTTGTAACAGTGCTGGGCATTTCTGGGCGATGACAAGGACACAGAGGACATGTTTGCCCCCCTGTACCTTACTCTGTAGGAGCCCTGTCATGCTCAGCTCTGCCTCTGATGAAAAACCCTCCCATGACAAGGCCGCTGCTGCTGCTATTCTCCATGGGCCTGAGAAGCATATGATGAGCTCCACCAAGCCGAGCTCAGCACAAGCCTCTCAGCCTCTAAGATCTTGTGCAAAGTCTCATGGGACTTAGTCAACTCCCAGTAATGCACTGCAAAAATACATGCCAACCGTAACCGACACCCTGGCCTATAACTTGGGCAGCTTATTCACCATCAAGAGCATTTTCTGTCTCTCCTGGAAACACTTCAATCAAGAGACCCCAGGTGCTGCTGCTTACACCAGTTTGTTGCTGCCACTGCTCCAAAACCTGGTCTGGATCCTCCACATCACTCTCATGTGGAGAGATGCTGCCTCTGCCACAATAGCCATAGACCTAACTGAGCAGTTGACATTTTCTGTTCTTGCCTATAGGCTGTGCATGCCTATGCAATGAGTTGTGGTCGCTCTGATGAATGTCTCTTTTCATTTTTGGTTGCCAGCCTCACTTGCCAACGGTTTCCACCCGACACCTATCATGTGACTTCTGGGAAATGTAGTCCATGGTCTGTCGGCGTGACAACGTGTGTATACACTTTAGCGGGAGATCAATGTCAGAAGTTAGTAGGGTTTTACACATTTATTATGCATTTTACTTTGCTTTGCAGCTGATAAATAGTTGGAAGCGAAAGGAACACAAAAAGATTATACCATTGTTATGTCCAATTTCATTGGGTTTATCTCGAAACAAAAAAAATGAATATATAGAATGTGCGAAATTCACCACAAAATAATATATCTTTGCTTGACAAACTGTGTGACCTTTATTGTGTTACTGTTGATGAGTGAAAAGAAAGTTGGAAAATTAGCATTTTAGGCGCAATGAATTCATCACGTGTATTCGTGTTCTGCCACCCTGTGTAAAATGCTATACGAGACATCTAATACTTGCAACATCGTGTGACCTGCGTTCCTGGGACCCCGTAATGCTTTTCTACATTTTGATTGCTGATACATACCAGATTGAAATTGCTTTTGTCTTCTATGTAACTGGTTTGATGAGAGATAGACTGGCCACTCCATTGTGTCACGTGCTGTATTAATTGACATCAGGCCTCAACACCAGGGACTTCAGTTAAGAGTAGAACATTCTTTTTTGGAGTATAGGCGTAATGCAGTGCTAATTAGCACTATCGGGTCTTGAACCGTAGCAATAAAATAATACAATTATATTTGAATATGTACATTTTCCATCGTTTTAGGTTACATGGGGCATAAGGCATGCAAGCCCACTGGAGATGATGATAAGGAAAACACGCCATTACCAGAGCTAACGGAAAACAACAATAACGGGGAGTTTTCACGGAAAATAATGAGTTTGCAGGTAAAGGCATTTTATTTGTTTTATTCAAAAAGTTAGCTGACCTTTTTTGAATGTGACACTGGTGCGTACAACAAGCATTGCTATTTTCTTGATTAACAATGTTATACGGCTAGAATGAGATTCTAGCGGGAAATTTACTAAAGATTCTAAAAGTGGAAAGTGGGGATGTTGCTCGTAGCCTCAATCAGATTCTGGGGGAGATTCTCGAATCTAAAAATGCGGTAAAAACCCAGTTATCGGGGTTTTTACTGCATTTTGGTATGCACTAAGCTTCCCCGGCGGGGGGCATTGCCAGAAAAATCTGACGATGCCCCATAGAAGCCTATGGGCCCCTCACCGACCCACCACTGCCCCGCACGGACCCCCGCGCAGACTCTTAACGCAAGAGCTGTCCTTTGCCATAATTATCGCATATGTTACAGCATATGCGATTATTATGAATGCGGTAGCCGGCAATAGGGGGCGGTAAGGGGGCGCGGATGTTAGAGCATCCCCCCCCTCTGTCTATCATTTCGCTATTGCATCATAGAAAATGTTAGACAAAGGGGGTATTCAATCACGGGTCACAGCGTCGATCCGTCCCGACAGCTGTGACCCTGGCCCGCTTTAGTTTTGTTCGACCGCAGATCACCAGGTGGGATTCAATGTCCCGGCTGTCGATCGGCGAAAAGAGGGAGTGTCCACGTAAACTGCCATGGATTGTCGATATTCGGCCGCGATCACGCCAATTCACGGCCGTAATCGACATAACGGGTCCGACTGCTTTTTAAGTTGGGCCCGATCTGTCTATCTGCCTCTTCAATGCTGTCGGGAAAGACAGCATTGGAGGGCGGCCGCCGCTATTTCCCCTGTCGCTAATAGCGGCCTGGATTGAAAACCCCCCATAATCTGATTCGTTGGTATGGGCAACATCCCCAATTTTGATTTTTAGAACTTATCATAAATGTACCCCCAATATACTATATTGTACATTTTGTTGCTACTTTGATATTTCAGTTATCACCCTCCTTCATTCAATACTGTACATTTTACTGCACCCTTCTGACACTAGCAGGTGAAAAAACAGCACTCGATCCTATATTTCCCCTTCAAAAACCCACCACTCTAGGCCAGTAATTCTCACTCATATTGTACAGGGAAAAGAAATGATTAGCATACTGTTTGAGCAAATTAGCATGCTGGCCAGGCTAATTAGCATGGTGGTCTGGATGTTTAGCATATTAGCCAGTTCGTTTATTCCTTTTTTTACTGTTATTTTGAAGCAATCTGTTAACAAGAACCTATTACATTGCCATTTAGTCCAAAATCCCAACATGCCTAAACTGTTTTAGTAATATATATATATATATATATATATATATGTGGGGGTCACGGGGGTCTGCAAATCGCAGGAGGGGGGCCCCGCGAATCGCGGGAGGGAGGGCCGGGGGGGTGTGCCGCTCACCTACACCATGGTGGATGGTGGGTGTGTACTGTAGCCCTGGCTGGGTGGGGGGGAAGTTAAGGCAAGGGGGAGGCGGTGTGTATGACACTGGTCTTTTCCCTTGGGGGGGGGCGGGTTTGTGTATAACGCTGGGTGGGAACGTTATACACACAGGGGATGAGTGACAGATCTGGCTAAATATATAAGAGATATTGACCAACATTATATTGCAATGTTTTTCTCTCTCATTTAATAGGAGGCTCTAGAACACCATAGGCCCGACTTCATTTGTAATTCGCAGCAACGTGTTCACAAACTGGAGCTCATGGCGCATCAGAGAAAAATACAGAAGCAAGCTTTACCAAAGTCCGCACTTCAAAAACTTACACCAAAGTCTGCAAACCTGCAGCGGAAAATCTTCACCGTTCCTCATCCTCTGAGTGGTAAGTCTGCAAAATTTCTTGGTAGCTACAGTACTTCATAATTTGCCATTCAACATGCGTCCTTTTTCTTATGTGAAAGGGTCAACCCTGGTAAAAATTCCCAGGTCCCATGGGTTGAAAACCTGGAAAGAAAGACCTGGGAGAAACCCAGGTCAATTGCAGGGTCTGGGACCCGGGAACACAGTCCTGGGTTGGTGCCTTTTAGATGTAACAAAATCCCAGGTAGATGCCCGCTCATGTGCAAAAACCTAGGAGTATGTCTGAAAGGGGTATTAATCTGGATATGACTAGGTAGAAATGCTTAGATGGTAGAAAAGAGGGATCAGGCTGGGACCTGTAAAATAACCTAGCACTGAAACGCAGAGTAAAAGCCGGGATCTAGGGGCTATTCTGTGTGAAAATGGTATAAGACTGGTTGACATGCTGGATTAAAAAAAAAAGGCAATGGTTGCTCGGGGCACCAGCACATAGCTTCATGTCCAGTGTGGGATCCACAATGGAATAACATGAACTGTGGGTTCTCTGTGGCATATTGAAAACTGGTGAATCCCAGGTGACTAGTGAAAGAACAGCTTCCATTTACACGTACTGACGGTTATATTCATGTACAGTTCACGAATGCTTTGGAGATGATTGGAAATAGAGGTGAGCTCTGTTAGATCAAGGCTAGAGATCACAATGGAAGACATATTAATATGTGCTTAAGGGTTGTTTTAAGAGAGGAGAGGGCCCACGTGCAGCCACTGTTGTGTGCCCTCCCCTCTCTGGTAGCAAAAAATTTTAGCTTTTCAGAAAATGATGCCAGATAAAGTTGTTGAGGCGTAACTGAAAGTATTTAGTCAAGCCACTAAGTGTTGGCTGGTATTCTAGTGCCATGTTTACGTAGCCCAACAAGCTTACAGGGTATATATGAAGATAATGAATTAGAGGCACTGCACTACCACACTTGAAAATGGAGATTCGAATTTAATGTTATGACTTCTCTGGAACAGTTATCCGTTAGCCTCCTGCACACTTAGTTTGCCCCAATAACTTCCGCCTTTCCTTGGTGGATTATGTCCACCAATTACCGGGATGCCGCCTAGACTTACAATCAGACAAGGCTGCTATAGGGAACCAAGAATGTGGAACCGCCAGTGTTGCTAAAGCTGCTGTATCGGGAGGGTGTAAAGCTCCCAAATATACAGGAACAAGAAAAATCTAAGATACAGCGCTAGGGTTTTTCTGAAAATAAGGAACAGAAGTAAGAGAGTATGTCTCTGTGGCCCTTATTCTAATCTGTGCGGTACGGCCCGCGTGCGGCCGTACCGCCGATGTTTTCACTCTGCACATGCGCAGAGGTCACTCTGCGCATGTGCAGGCGAAATCGCCGCACACAAAAATTATACGCCGCAAAGGGGGCGTATAGGGGCGTGAGGGGCTTGATAGCCTCATTTACCTATGTATACGCCCAGCGTTTCATGGGCGTTCCCATGCAAACGCGGGGCGTATGCATGGTAATGAGGCTATGACGCCAGTGATGGGGGCGGAAAGCTGACATCGCCGGATGTCAGCTCTCCGCCCAAATACAAGCTTTCACACGGACGATTGTCCGTGTGGTCTAAGCTTGCGTGAGCTGGTGGAGCGTGCGGCCCTGCCTTCGATGGTCGTCGACCATCGAATGCAGGGGGCAGCTCCCACCATGGTGGAGGCGTACGCCCCACCATTTTCATGCGGATCGCCAGCCGTCCGCGTACGGACGGCCGTGGCGATCCGTCTTGTAGGCGGGGTTTGGTTTGTGCGGCCGGAGCAACGTATGCGGCTCCGGCCGCACAGATCAGAATAAGGGCCTGTGTGATGCACCTGGAGATCAGGTTAATTAAAATGTAACTTTTATTGTTATTACTAAAAAAATAGCGAAGTATGGACACAAAATAAACAAATTGACACACATGAAACACAAATGGGGTTTAAAAAGGATAATATACCCCAACTTAGTGTGAGCCCAATGTTTCTCCCCACTGATGGATATTTAAGAAATCAGGGTCAGAATCCACTTAATTAGTTAATGTGCCTGGTGGCTGTATTAGGGAGACTGACTGTTGGTTTCCAATATGCTGCAGGTGCACTACACTTTGCACTGCTGTGATTAAATAACCATTCAGATACCCCGCAACAATTCAGAGTGGGGTGCAATACATGTGTACACATTATTTGAGAGACTGAGTATTTGTATCCAATCTGGTGCAATTGCATTCAATCTCACATTGAAGCAGTTAAATTAACCATATGTGCCCCGTATGAATTTATAAATCGGGTACAATGCTAGTGAGTATCAATAATGTGATGCACATGAGACACAGCGGTGGGTCCCGGGTTTGTCGCAGCCTCACTGGTGTCCCAAAGTGCGGACGACGTCTGATGTGATCTGCCACCTCACAATCAGAATGCCGTACCGCAACAGAGCCTGGACACGGAGCTGCGTCTGTTACCCGCTGACAGTCAGGAGGTTCCAGGCGCGTGTTGGAGAGCCGGTTCCTGACCTGACAGACGAGCCGGAGACCAGTGGTGTTGACGTCACACACCGTGGCTCTGACTCAGCGAGCTCAGTGGAGACTGACGCTCGCTTGGTGCAGCTAATTGGAAAAAAAAATCACACAATATTTAATATTGGTATGTGGGGAGAGGGAAATGGGAGTCACAACTAAGGCTGACTGGTCAGCGTACGCTTCGCTAAGGGAGCTTCATCAGGACCAAACTGGCCTGCTCCCGGAAGCCCCTTAAATACCTCATTCCTCATGAATATTCATGAGAGGTGTGCACACCCGTCACCTGATCAGAGGTTACCTGGCATGTGATCAAAGAAAGTTGCTAAGTCTAAATTTGAATTCCAGATTAAATTGATGCTTGGAACCCCATAGTACGTTTGAATCTGATTTTATAAGTGTATTTCAAAAGATTAGAGGTTTTATGGCCATATTGCCCCATTTGGTGGAATCGCTTTCATAATTAGGTAATTATTGGCAGATCTCATATGAGATCCTACAAAGAGGAATATGGCTCTCCTCTGTCATTGCTTCTGGTGTAATGGTCTTATTCCCTACATCTGATTACAATGATATTATATTACTTTTACGATAATAGTACTTTCATATCGACAAAATGTGTCAGAATTTTCATAGCTGAAAATTTCATGAGGAAATTGGATGGCATGGATGGTGATTGGGATTGAGTGATCATATAGTGTATTTGAAGATGGATGTCCTATTGAAGTGAATGACCTCCTGGACTTCCCGGGTAATGTACGATTGCCATCACCTCACCGGGCTCGCTATGCTCGCCACGCTTCGGGCTCGGTGGCTCGCTGCGCTCGCCACACTTTATAAAATCAACTCCACACCGACGTGGATAGTGGGGGTATGAAAAGGTCGGAGGACGCGTACCGCCGCCCCTCGCGGGCTCGCTGCGCTTGCCACGCATCGGGTTGACGTCAATAGTGGGGTGGCGTTAACAATTGGGGGGCATTAACCATACTTTATAACCATACTTAATGAGAAATTGGCCATATTGTCCCATTTCCCATTGTCCCCTATGTAAAATCGCGTTGATCACATCGAACGACACGATCAACCTGATTTTGACTTAAAAAATAATTTAACATTATTCTCTATGGGAAAATCGCGTTGATCGTGTCGGTCGCATCGCGGCCCATTATAATGGGCCGCGATGGACGCGATCAACGCAATTTTCTCTTTCACCGGCAAATTAGCAGGTGATTGACAGAAAATCGGGTCCATTGCGTTGATTGTATGCCTTAAGTACCTTAAATTTAAGACATACAATCAATGAGACGGACGCCGTGCTAGGAAATAAGTACCGTACATTTCATATGAGAATTCTCAAAATAGTAAAAAATCAATGATAAAAAATGATGAATAAGAATTTTCCAGCTAGCATTCAATATTATGGAGGATTTTTTTTGTGTCCAAATCAACAACGGTAGGTATATATTTACCATATAATATGGATATCCTTGTTTAAAGATGAATTGTGAAGTCCTGGAGATTACCCAGTGGAGGATTCCAAGTGTCACACAATGGTGAAGTAATGCAGTTCTTAAGGTATGGCAATACCTGACTTAGTGGCTGCAGAATGTGGCTCAATATAGGGATCCAAGATGGTGATGTGAAACTGGTCTGGATAAAGTCAAGTATGGAATTCCAAGGATTTTTGGCTGAAGATGGTGTGAGATGGAATACTCTCCAATGCTGAGCTGGAATCAGGATGCTATTTGCTCAACGCGTTTTGTCGTGTTCACACGCCTTCATCAGGACCTGGAGCACAAGATGGAATACAATGACCCCCTTTTAATATGCAAAAGTGCGACACAACTCACAGGATGGAATTCAATAACAGTAGCTTTCGCTGATAGTCAGGAACACAGAATCAGGACACAGACTGGAACCCCTCGGGAGCACAGGAAGCCAGACAGGGAAACACCAGTAGGGGACTAGGTAAGAACAACCTCTAACCGGCACATATCACTGAGCCGGAAAATAAAGTGGACACCAATCAGCTGACCACAATGCGAGTGACGTCAAACACTTACCTCCGCCCATGTCCCAGCCGCAAATGGGAGCCTGTGATTGCTGATTAGCAGTGACCAGAGGTCCCCGACTGACCACTAATTCTGGGAGGCCGGGAAACGCAGTGACAAGAAACTTGGTTCCTAGCATTTATATTGAAGTTACAGATGCTGTTAGTGCTCACCAATTCATGTGTCATCTCGTGAGGGAGAAATCAGTGAGGCCGCAATTGAGTGATTTTATTAAAAATCCTTAAAAAATTACTCCAACCATAAAGCTTTTGACATTAAATTGCTTTACCCAAGGTCTGGTAAGTAGAGAGATGTGCAGAGCAGCCAACAAACATTTCCTGAACTCGCCATGTTTGTGGAGCCTTTTTTGAGCTACGCAGCTTTTGACAAAATATGTATGTAGATTAGTGAGTGAACCCATGCTAAGTGAAACTGACCTTAAGCTTCCAGATCCCACTTGCCGATCGATTCAGCTATTACAGCCACCTTTCCAAGAACTACAATTGTTTACTGGTCCTCGGTAGCCACCTAGACAGTTCAAGATCACATACATTTACAGGAAAAAGGACACATCGGAGACTACTGAAACCATATACAGGAAACTGCTGCAGCAAACATGAGTCAGTACAAGGACCAGCACAATGAGACCTAGTCTGCACAGCTGACTGGTTATCAGAAGCCTGATTTGAGCTCATGGAACGAGACAAGAAAAATGACACAGAATTCCCCCAGCACACTGTAACGGACCAGTAGAGGAGATTTAAAACCTACATGGTGGTAAAAAAGCAGGGATCTCTGACAGGGTAGTCTTGACATAGTAAACCCCCCAATTTGTACATGATAACAGCTCATATTTTTTTTATATTTCTATATTATGAGCTGATGTACCTGAAGGAACTCCAGTATCCTCCAACTACTCACTCATCCCATACATGCTTCTCAGTGCAATGATATGCAAAAAAGACATGCTCAAGTCAATATATTAGTCCACTACAGATGCTTGTAAAGGAGGGGTTAATCTAATCATGAAAGAGAGAACTACACAAAATTCTCCTACAAATTATAATGGACCAGGAAATGAGGTTTACATCCAATATATGCCTAGATCAGATCCTTTCTTGCCTAGATCAGCTCCTTTCTTGTCTAGATCAGCTCCTCCTTGGAGCACCTGTAAATGTTGTATAAATGATTTTGTGCAACTTTTGTATATCACAGCTTGAGCAGTTACCTGATCAGGATCTTCTAAGCTGTGCTTATTACAAATTATAATACCAAGATGGTAAATAGATTGCCCAAACAACCATATGACACGAGAGAGCATGTAAAAAGAGGCTTATGGAAGGCACAATAAGTAAGATATGTTTCCCTTACTACAGGGGTATGAAGTTGGCTACTAGTGTGATTGGCTTAAGCTGATTCCAGTAGTGAACTTACCTATTTCTCATGTGGCAGACTTTCTGTACACACCAGAGAATGACTTGTATCTATAGAGTCCACAGAGTCTAGTGAAATGGTTTCATTAAATTAAAGAAGGTACAGCTGTACTCACTGTTACATACACATTGGTAGAAGTAGTGGAGCTTAAGTAGAGCATGGTGTGTCCCAGCTCACCAGCCAGGGACTGTATGTAGGCACTGGTTAGCAGTGTAGGGGTCTGGAATAGCATGTAAAAAAGCGGGTATTTGCAGGTGACACTGGAGCAAAGCTACCATCTTCCAATGTGAAACTCTCAGAAATCTCCAACATGCTCCATAATAACCTTGGTGGCCATATTGGTGCAGAGAATGAAGCTTCCTTGGAGGAGGAGCAACATGGAGTTATTGCAGCAGTGCAATCCAATTTCAATAACAAGACAGCAGTAGAACAACTATGCAAGGCTCCGCTCCTCTATGTCTAGGGAACCACCAAGACCAATGACAAGAGCCTGTAGCCAAGTAAGTGCAAGTGTGAAAAGCTTGACCCATGTGCACTGCACCTATTCATCGATCACCGACTGGTCTGCAGAGCAGCGGTGATTTATGGCTCCCCCAACTGCTCCTACCCGCGGGACACTGTGACCCAGTACGTTCAATACATAATCAATAACAAAGGTCAATTTGATCTATTGGATCAAACTCATTTAAATGGGAGTCGGGCACAGGTTGGAATTTCATCTCTAATTATGATTTATTAATTATCCATTGTCTAAACATTGACATATATGGGGAGTATGTTGGCTCATGGATCAAAGCATATATATATATAGAACAGAAGGAGCGGCACTCATAGCATAAATAACGAAGCAATAAACGGGTTTCTTTAGATCAACGTTTCAATTTCATTAAGCGAAATTTTCATCAGGATACAGGTACAGAGTAAAGATACAACTTATATAGAAAACATCACCTTGTGAATGGAGCCAAAATGTGAAAACACACCCCTCTCAGGCTAGGATTGATGACATCATAGAGCTGAGCAACTTACACCAGCAACGTGTCGTGCGACAAACCATCACCATAGTAACAGTATATACAAATATATACAAAACGAGGAAAACAGATGAACTGTTAACAAAATAATAGCGCTGTATGGGATGATACAATCACTATGTCAAGTGGATGACAGAAATGGTCATAATAAATGTAAAGAGGAAAAATATGCATAGAAAACTTAACGGAATATATTAAGGTTAATCTGTTCATTTAACCCTTTGGGCGCAACCACATCTAGACGGAAAATCCAGCGTGCTTCACACTGGAGGAGTTTCAAAGGTCGGTTACCCCCTCTGAGAGATGGGGGTATGCAATCAATGATTCTGAAGCGCAAGCTATTAAGGGGGTGTTTACATAGCAAAAAATGACGAGCGACCGGTTGATCGCTTTGTTTTTTATCAATGGCTGCTCGAATAGCACTACGGTGCTGTGCAATGCGTTCCTTAATCTTGCGCTCAGTCTTGCCAATATAAACTAAACTACACGGGCAGATAATTTGATATACAACAAATGAAGATTGACAATCAAAGTGGTGTCGGATTTTGTAATTTTTACCCGTATGGGGGTGACTGAAAGTATCGCCCGTGAGCATGAACTGACAAGCAGTACATGTACATCTGAAACAACCCATTTTAGTACCGCCAAGAAATGTAGTTTTGGTGGTAGCAGTTTTCACATTGACTTCAGTTTTAACTAGGAGGTCACGGAGATTCCGGCCTCTAGAGAAACAAGGCATGATACGTTTATCTTTAAACGGCAGGGCTGGATCGCTTTTTATAATGGGCCAACATTTCTTAACAGTATTGGTTACTGCCTGTGAGGCTGTGTTGTAGCGGGTCACCCATGGAATGAGTGACTGGTCGGGGATTTTAGGGCCCTTAGAGCGTAACAACGATTTCCTATCCATATTAAGAACTTTGGATTTACAAAGGAGTAGCTCTTTAAGGCTATAACCGCGTTCCACAAATTTATCAATCAAGTTATCAATTTGTGTCACAGCATTAGATTTCACACTGTTGATACGGTAGACGCGTATCATCTGTGAGTAGGGGAGCCCTTGGATAAGTTTTTGCGGATGGCAACTTTGTGGTTGTAGCAATGTATTGCGGTCTGTAGGTTTCGTGTAGACAGAGGTAGACAATTTACCATCACTGACAATAATATTTACATCAAGAAAATGTACATGGTGGTGACTGAGTTCGTAAGTGAATTTGATGGGACCATTCAATACGTTATAATCATCAATAATTTTGATTAAAGAGGTTTGATTATCACGCCATATGATCAAGAGATCATCAATAAAGCGTTTAAAAAGAATAATTTGATCACTCACCAAATTGGATGAGAAAAATATGTCAGATTCAATAGAGAACATGAAAATATTTGCGTACGCTGGTGCCATGGAAGATCCCATGGCACAGCCACGTACCTGCAAATAGAATTCTCTGTTATAAATGAAAAAATTGTTATTAAGAATAAATTCTAATAATAATAATAAAAAGGAAATTTTGGTCTCACCAAAGTCACTTTTCTTTCTCAGAAATGACTGCACAGCCGAGATGCCCATATCATGGGGGATGGAAGTATATAAATTGACTACATCAACTGTAGCCAGTGTACATCCATTAGGTAGAGAGTCAATGTTATCAAGTTGTTGCAACAATGAGGTAGTGTCCAGCAAGAAGGTAGATTCTAATTGAATCAAGGGTTGAAATTGAGAGTCCAAATATGTTGCCGAAGGTTGCAGTAAAGAGTTCGTGGCCGAGACAATCGGGCGTCCGGGAGGGGGATTAAGTCCTTTATGGATTTTGGGTAGTGTATACAAAGTCGGTGTTACAGGGTATTGGGGAAGAAGTATCTCCGCTATTTTGCTGTTAATAACCCCGGAGTCCAAACCGATGTTGACGATATCATTAAGTTGTTGCTTGCAGATTGAAGAAGGATTGCGGGTAAGTTTTCTGTATGTGCTCTCATCAGAGAGCTGACGCATGATTTCAGAGTGGTAGTCATTGAGATCTTGTAGTACAACACCGCCGCCCTTATCTGCTGGGCGGATAATGAGATTATCATTATTGGCTAATTGTTTGATTGCTTGTCTTTCAAGTGTAGATAAGTTAGGATGTCGATTAGAGGAAATTGTAGAATCGGAAGTAATTGATTCATCAATTAATCTTGCAAAAGTTTTAATGCTTGGATTGAATGTTTGAGGATCAAAATGTGAAGGAGGACAATATTTCTTAAGGACCTCAGGGATAGTGACACTTGGTGTTGGCATCTGCGTTGTGTCGACACGATTGTTGAAAAACTCTTTAAGTTTGAGTTTTCTAATAAGTTCAGTTTTTTCAATTTGCCATTGGAATTGGTCAAAGGGAACTGAGGGAACAAATGACAAACCGCGGCTCAATACATGGTGTTCACTGTCGGAGAGTTCGTATGAAGATAGGTTGTAAATCAGCGTGGTCTCGGAGGTTTTGCTGCCGATTTGTTGGCTCTTTTGTTGTCTTTTGTGCTGACCACCTCGTCTGGTAGTAGATCGCCGTCTTTTAAACGCATCTTCCTGGTGCGTGCACCTAAAGGGATAGAAGGGTGCCCTTGTTTGTCAGAGTCGCTCAGAGAGCTGCCGGTATCCTGAGAAGAGGCAGTATCGAATTTATTACGATATGAATAGTCTCTGTTTCTGTTGCGTCTGAAAAAAGGTTTGCGGCTGCCTTCAGTAGAGTTACCACTCAGCCAGCGATACACGGTGTGCTTTTCATAGTCATTTTCAACTTTGGATAGTTTTTCTTTCTTGAATTTAATTAATTCTTTTTTATAGGTTGCAATCTGGTTCTTCAGGCGTAGCAACCAATCAGTATCATTATCGGTGGTGAGAGTGGGCAAATGTGTATCCTCAAACGTGGCAATTTTGGTTTTAATAGATGTTAATTCCTTTGATGATTGTTCAATAACCAGGACCATGAGGTCAAAAGAACATTTGTTTAATATGCCAATCCAACGCTTGCAGAATTGAGGGTCAAAACGTCCGATAGTAGGGCAATTTCTCACTCGGAAGCCCCGAGGAATCTTTTTAGCTTTGTAATAGTCACTTAAGGAAAGAGCGTGCAAATGGAAGTCCACTTCTTTCTTTTTAAGACGTAGCAGGTCTCTGAAGATAATTTCAGGAGAGGTGGCTTCAGTTTCATCATTTATGCCTTCTTTGAGTACAATAGCATCGATTTCAACGTCTGAAAATATGTGGGTATCGCTCATGGGAAAATTGAACAGATTTATATCCGTCTCTGTAGTACCTTCTGCCATGATATGGCTACTGGTTTTCTTCCGATACAAAGACCAAATGCAGTTCAAATGTTTCCGTCGTTTTTGTAGATAAGAAGAAGGAGCTTAATCACTTAAGCCAACATCCATTGATGATGAATAGGTAGATGGGTGCCTTGACTGAATCGCAATTCAAGTATAACGGCCAGGGGTCTGGCACTCCCAACGATGTATTTTAAATAGCCGGTGCCATCACAGGGATGAATAGTACATAGAACAGAAGGAGCGGCACTCATAGCATAAATAACGAAGCAATAAACGGGTTTCTTTAGATCAACGTTTCAATTTCATTAAGCGAAATTTTCATCAGGATACAGGTACAGAGTAAAGATACAACTTATATAGAAAACATCACCTTGTGAATGGAGCCAAAATGTGAAAACACACCCCTCTCAGGCTAGGATTGATGACATCATAGAGCTGAGCAACTTACACCAGCAACGTGTCGTGCGACAAACCATCACCATAGTAACAGTATATACAAATATATACAAAACGAGGAAAACAGATGAACTGTTAACAAAATAATAGCGCTGTATGGGATGATACAATCACTATGTCAAGTGGATGACAGAAATGGTCATAATAAATGTAAAGAGGAAAAATATGCATAGAAAACTTAACGGAATATATTAAGGTTAATCTGTTCATTTAACCCTTTTGGGGTCATCCACTTGACATAGTGATTGTATCATCCCATACAGCGCTATTATTTTGTTAACAGTTCATCTGTTTTCCTCGTTTTGTATATATTTGTATATACTGTTACTATGGTGATGGTTTGTCGCACGACACGTTGCTGGTGTAAGTTGCTCAGCTCTATGATGTCATCAATCCTAGCCTGAGAGGGGTGTGTTTTCACATTTTGGCTCCATTCACAAGGTGATGTTTTCTATATAAGTTGTATCTTTACTCTGTACCTGTATCCTGATGAAAATTTCGCTTAATGAAATTGAAACGTTGATCTAAAGAAACCCGTTTATTGCTTCGTTATTTATGCTATGAGTGCCGCTCCTTCTGTTCTATGTACTATTCATCCCTGTGATGGCACCGGCTATTTAAAATACATCGTTGGGAGTGCCAGACCCCTGGCCGTTATACTTGAATTGCGATTCAGTCAAGGCACCCATCTACCTATTCATCATCAATGGATGTTGGCTTAAGTGATTAAGCTCCTTCTTCTTATCTACAAAAACGACGGAAACATTTGAACTGCATTTGGTCTTTGTATCGGAAGAAAACCAGTAGCCATATCATGGCAGAAGGTACTACAGAGACGGATATAAATCTGTTCAATTTTCCCATGAGCGATACCCACATATTTTCAGACGTTGAAATCGATGCTATTGTACTCAAAGAAGGCATAAATGATGAAACTGAAGCCACCTCTCCTGAAATTATCTTCAGAGACCTGCTACGTCTTAAAAAGAAAGAAGTGGACTTCCATTTGCACGCTCTTTCCTTAAGTGACTATTACAAAGCTAAAAAGATTCCTCGGGGCTTCCGAGTGAGAAATTGCCCTACTATCGGACGTTTTGACCCTCAATTCTGCAAGCGTTGGATTGGCATATTAAACAAATGTTCTTTTGACCTCATGGTCCTGGTTATTGAACAATCATCAAAGGAATTAACATCTATTAAAACCAAAATTGCCACGTTTGAGGATACACATTTGCCCACTCTCACCACCGATAATGATACTGATTGGTTGCTACGCCTGAAGAACCAGATTGCAACCTATAAAAAAGAATTAATTAAATTCAAGAAAGAAAAACTATCCAAAGTTGAAAATGACTATGAAAAGCACACCGTGTATCGCTGGCTGAGTGGTAACTCTACTGAAGGCAGCCGCAAACCTTTTTTCAGACGCAACAGAAACAGAGACTATTCATATCGTAATAAATTCGATACTGCCTCTTCTCAGGATACCGGCAGCTCTCTGAGCGACTCTGACAAACAAGGGCACCCTTCTATCCCTTTAGGTGCACGCACCAGGAAGATGCGTTTAAAAGACGGCGATCTACTACCAGACGAGGTGGTCAGCACAAAAGACAACAAAAGAGCCAACAAATCGGCAGCAAAACCTCCGAGACCACGCTGATTTACAACCTATCTTCATACGAACTCTCCGACAGTGAACACCATGTATTGAGCCGCGGTTTGTCATTTGTTCCCTCAGTTCCCTTTGACCAATTCCAATGGCAAATTGAAAAAACTGAACTTATTAGAAAACTCAAACTTAAAGAGTTTTTCAACAATCGTGTCGACACAACGCAGATGCCAACACCAAGTGTCACTATCCCTGAGGTCCTTAAGAAATATTGTCCTCCTTCACATTTTGATCCTCAAACATTCAATCCAAGCATTAAAACTTTTGCAAGATTAATTGATGAATCAATTACTTCCGATTCTACAATTTCCTCTAATCGACATCCTAACTTATCTACACTTGAAAGACAAGCAATCAAACAATTAGCCAATAATGATAATCTCATTATCCGCCCAGCAGATAAGGGCGGCGGTGTTGTACTACAAGATCTCAATGACTACCACTCTGAAATCATGCGTCAGCTCTCTGATGAGAGCACATACAGAAAACTTACCCGCAATCCTTCTTCAATCTGCAAGCAACAACTTAATGATATCGTCAACATCGGTTTGGACTCCGGGGTTATTAACAGCAAAATAGCGGAGATACTTCTTCCCCAATACCCTGTAACACCGACTTTGTATACACTACCCAAAATCCATAAAGGACTTAATCCCCCTCCCGGACGCCCGATTGTCTCGGCCACGAACTCTTTACTGCAACCTTCGGCAACATATTTGGACTCTCAATTTCAACCCTTGATTCAATTAGAATCTACCTTCTTGCTGGACACTACCTCATTGTTGCAACAACTTGATAACATTGACTCTCTACCTAATGGATGTACACTGGCTACAGTTGATGTAGTCAATTTATATACTTCCATCCCCCATGATATGGGCATCTCGGCTGTGCAGTCATTTCTGAGAAAGAAAAGTGACTTTGGTGAGACCAAAATTTCCTTTTTATTATTATTATTAGAATTTATTCTTAATAACAATTTTTTCATTTATAACAGAGAATTCTATTTGCAGGTACGTGGCTGTGCCATGGGATCTTCCATGGCACCAGCGTACGCAAATATTTTCATGTTCTCTATTGAATCTGACATATTTTTCTCATCCAATTTGGTGAGTGATCAAATTATTCTTTTTAAACGCTTTATTGATGATCTCTTGATCATATGGCGTGATAATCAAACCTCTTTAATCAAAATTATTGATGATTATAACGTATTGAATGGTCCCATCAAATTCACTTACGAACTCAGTCACCACCATGTACATTTTCTTGATGTAAATATTATTGTCAGTGATGGTAAATTGTCTACCTCTGTCTACACGAAACCTACAGACCGCAATACATTGCTACAACCACAAAGTTGCCATCCGCAAAAACTTATCCAAGGGCTCCCCTACTCACAGATGATACGCGTCTACCGTATCAACAGTGTGAAATCTAATGCTGTGACACAAATTGATAACTTGATTGATAAATTTGTGGAACGCGGTTATAGCCTTAAAGAGCTACTCCTTTGTAAATCCAAAGTTCTTAATATGGATAGGAAATCGTTGTTACGCTCTAAGGGCCCTAAAATCCCCGACCAGTCACTCATTCCATGGGTGACCCGCTACAACACAGCCTCACAGGCAGTAACCAATACTGTTAAGAAATGTTGGCCCATTATAAAAAGCGATCCAGCCCTGCCGTTTAAAGATAAACGTATCATGCCTTGTTTCTCTAGAGGCCGGAATCTCCGTGACCTCCTAGTTAAAACTGAAGTCAATGTGAAAACTGCTACCACCAAAACTACATTTCTTGGCGGTACTAAAATGGGTTGTTTCAGATGTACATGTACTGCTTGTCAGTTCATGCTCACGGGCGATACTTTCAGTCACCCCCATACGGGTAAAAATTACAAAATCCGACACCACTTTGATTGTCAATCTTCATTTGTTGTATATCAAATTATCTGCCCGTGTAGTTTAGTTTATATTGGCAAGACTGAGCGCAAGATTAAGGAACGCATTGCACAGCACCGTAGTGCTATTCGAGCAGCCATTGATAAAAAACAAAGCGATCAACCGGTCGCTCGTCATTTTTTGCTATGTAAACACCCCCTTAATAGCTTGCGCTTCAGAATCATTGATTGCATACCCCCATCTCTCAGAGGGGGTAACCGACCTTTGAAACTCCTCCAGTGTGAAGCACGCTGGATTTTCCGTCTAGATGTGGTTGCGCCCAAAGGGTTAAATGAACAGATTAACCTTAATATATTCCGTTAAGTTTTCTATGCATATTTTTCCTCTTTACATTTATTATGACCATTTCTGTCATCCACTTGACATAGTGATTGTATCATCCCATACAGCGCTATTATTTTGTTAACAGTTCATCTGTTTTCCTCGTTTTGTATATATTTGTATATACTGTTACTATGGTGATGGTTTGTCGCACGACACGTTGCTGGTGTAAGTTGCTCAGCTCTATGATGTCATCAATCCTAGCCTGAGAGGGGTGTGTTTTCACATTTTGGCTCCATTCACAAGGTGATGTTTTCTATATAAGTTGTATCTTTACTCTGTACCTGTATCCTGATGAAAATTTCGCTTAATGAAATTGAAACGTTGATCTAAAGAAACCCGTTTATTGCTTCGTTATTTATGCTATGAGTGCCGCTCCTTCTGTTCTATGTACTATTCATCCCTGTGATGGCACCGGCTATTTAAAATACATCGTTGGGAGTGCCAGACCCCTGGCCGTTAGCATATATATATATATATATATATATATATAATTGTAGGAAGGAAGCGGCACTCTGCAGACTGCTTTCAGAAATGTAAAAAGCCTTTATTCCAACGGCGTTTCGGGTGTTACCCCGTTATCAAGGATAATGGGGTAACACCCGAAACGCCGTTGGAATAAAGGCTTTTTACATTTCTGAAAGCAGTCTGCAGAGTGCCGCTTCCTTCCTACAATTATATTGGAACAACCCTGCTTGTTACCCAAGAAGGCACCTCAGCATCACTTCTGGATATTTACACGAGTGCCAGACCAATTCTCTGTTTGCATATATATATATATATATATATATATATATATATATATATATATATATATATACACACATGCACACATAAACTTGGCAAGAGCCTGATTTTACTTTGTAACATAAAAAAAATCACTTAAGGCCTCATTAAACAATTATATAATAAACATTTTCTCCTGTATTTTCTGCTGACTGTATAACAGAAATGCCGACGCGTTCTCCCCACGCCGAGTCAGCAAACTACACATTTCCTCAATAGGCTTTGTTTCAGTAAATCTCAAGCAAATAATTCAAGTATTAGGCAAACCCTGTAATGTGTTAAGAGAGCCAGAAACACATAGGCGGGTTACTCACTCATTGTATATTGTTGCAGATTAATGAGTTTCCCCAATTTTATATCTTTGGGGGATAATTGTTCTGGAGCTTAAAGCTGTTTTTCAAAATGACCAAATATTTGGACAAGTATTCCCACCGTAAACACAGCGTAACACTGTCCAAGCTCTAAGAAAATCATAGTGATACTGTAAGTCCAAAACTTGCTGTGTCCTTATCTGGTCTATCTGTTTATCAATGTAAAATCAATTATACATTTGTGCTAATTGTGCAACGGTTCTAAGATGAATTAAGTAGGGCGGCAGAGGATAAACCACACCTGGGTAATGAGGACATCATGAAATAAACAACATAATTTAAGAGTAGGCGGCTGGAGACTATTGTGGTGCAGAAAACAACAGGGGAAATATAACAGTAGTCAGGGAAAATAAGGTAAACACTGCAGTCATTTGTATTTACCGTAGCTGTTACTGTACTGTATATACTGTAGAGAAAATGCAACTGAATTGTTAAAAAAAACAACAGTGATTCAGTAGTTAGATGTAGTTGCGTCCAACATGAACTCCTTTGTCAGAAAACGTTGTGATCCTTTAGGATTATCAGCACAGATAAGGGGATAATTAGGGTCCAGAATATAAATCAGGGGAATTAGTATTTTCGGTGGTACTGTCCTGCTTAAATGGAGGGGAAAAAAAACATTACCAAAATTTTCAAGTAAAAAAAGTTGTTGATGGCCGTCACCCCAGAATATATACACAAATATATACACAACTAATTTAAAAAACATTGACTTTCACGAATCCACTGTCGGACAGCCAAATTAGGATTTTAGGGCAATGTCATTCTTCCCAGCAGTGGTAATAATCAATCCAAAACAAGTCAAAGGCTATAATGTTCCTTCAAATTAGGGCCACACTAAGCATGTGACCCATCTGGCAATTGCCAGAATTGCCTATGGCCTGCTGGGCCGGTCTGGCATATCTGCCTGGCCAAGCAGCCCTGCTCGGCCATATGGCAGACAGAGACCATGGGGTTGGCCGAGAAGGTCAATCTTGTGGCACTCAACTTAGCTGCCTGGCTCTTGGAGACAAGTGGCTCCACCTCCCAGTGCTCTGCATTGGCCACATGACATTCCATAAGACAGGTGGGGGGGGGGGGGGGCATGCTGCTGTGATGGCACCCCTTGTTGTCCTTGTGCTAGGATGCTGGAGCTGTTTTAGACACTAGGTCCGTCCCTGTTTCAAAGGGTCAGTAGGCTTCCTTGAATTGGCTAATCCATGGGTCCAGCTTTCTGCAAACACTGTGGATGGGAGAATATGAAGCCTCTAAAACCAATACTCTACAATATGTACATTGCAGCTAATTTAATATTTGGTTAAAAAAAAATGTCTGGTTAAGTCTTCTGGAAGAATGTTCTGAGGATGGATGAGTCCAGAACATTTTGGCTTCAATAAGAAACATTATGTTTGGAGAAAACCAAGCCCTACAGTTCAACATAAGAATCTCATCCCAGCCGTGAAACACAATGGTGGCAGTATCGTGGTTTGGTGCAGTTTTTCTGGTGTATCAGCAAATTTTAGTGCTCAATCCCATAGCAAGGCAAGGCAGTTAATCTGCAATATACAGATATTTGCATGAACATAACTCGGACTGACCACATTTCACATGAGATTGAATGAGGCTATTTTGAAACCACGTCACGGGCTGCTGCTCCCCTATTAATCCTGTCGATGGTGTGGTGCAATCCAATATCTGGTGCTTGGCGTCTTACACATTTGAAAATAACTTATTGAAAAAGGGCTTTATCAAAATGCAAAATGATTGTAAAAATACCACAGGCATTATGTCATTGATCCGGTTGCCTGCTGCTCACATGAGTGTCAGCATAAATCACAGCGCTCTGCTTTTCACATAAATGTCACTATAAATTGCTCAGATCTCCAGTGCACACGTATGTATGTATGTATGTATGTATGTATGTGTAAGCTGTAGTTGTGATCATAAATTACCATATAAAGATCCCAGTGGCGTAGCTACGTTTTGGGCGCCCCCCCCCCGCCGCCGCCCCACCAAGCACCCCTACCCCCCCGCCGCCCATGCAAACCCCCCTCAATCCCCCACAGCCTTACCTATCGCGCTGGTCCCGGGGGCTCCGTTCTTCTGCTGAGGACCACCAGAAAATGGCCGCCCCCATACAGCAGACAGTTTCAGAGAACTGTGTGCTATATGGGGGTGGCCATTTTGTGGTGGTCCTCAGCAGAAGAACGGAGCCGCCGGGACCAGCGCGATAGGTAAGTCTGCGGGGGATTGGGGGGGGGGGGGTTTAACTATAGCACCGCAGCCCCCGGCGTCCCCACATGCACAGAGGCCCCCCCCCCGCGGTGGCGGGGGCTGCGGTGCTATAGTTACGCCGCTGAAAGATCCCAGGCTTTGCTGTATTTTAAAGCTTTTTTTTTTTATTGGGTGGCATTTTGAGCAAACCCTAGCAAAAGGCTCATCCTGGGCCGCCAAGAGCTCGGATGGCTTGATGGGTCAGTTTAGAAGTTTAAAGGCCTGGCCAGGTACAGTATCTCCGCCTCCCAGCACTTTGCTTGGCAGGCATTCCGGCTTTGCTTGGCAGGCATTCCGGCTTTAGATGGGATGTGATCCCTGGCTATGCCCCTTTGACACGTAGCCATAGATAGGCCAAATGTAATAGGGTGTGAGAATCAGAAAGTGAGAGATTTTGGGAGAGTTTTCCCATTATTTTAAAGGGGCAATCATTTACACTGAAAAACTATGTTGATGTTGCCATGAAATTGATTCCCGCTTTAAGAAAAATGTGAAAACTCTCTCTCTCTCTCTACTTTTCAGATTCTTACACCCCATTAAATTTGGCCCCTATAGTCAGGGCTGCCACTAGGAATTTTGGGGTTCGGGACTGATTCCCCCCCCCCCCCATCTCCCCCTCCCTTCACTTACTGCCCGACTCCTGCTCCCTCATCCCCTCCTACAGAATGCAGCAGGTCCCAAAGCAATCAGAACTCATGTACTGGCAGCTGCTTTGATTGGCTAATGGTACACTAGCTCTGATTGGCTCAAAAGCCGGTGCATCATTTTAGTTGGCTGCCGGCGTCCTGCATTGAAAAAGCCTGTACTTTGTTCAATGCACCAAGCGCAGCGCAGGCCGCAAAATGAGATGCCCGGGCCCTTCCAGAGGCCATGGCCCGGTACAGCTGTACCCACAGCACCCCCTATCGGTGGCCCTGCCTACATTTGAAAGGAAAAAGGTACATAGGGATGCACAAGCAATATACAGAAAAATAAAATACTCTGTACTCTTAGAAAAAGGTGATGACATCCCAAAAATTGGCAACATAAAAAAGGTAATGCTCTGGATAATCTATATAATAAAGTCAAGTGCTGATAAAAGAACTAGACAGACAAAGGGAAAGATGTAAGTGGAGTAAGAGGGGAAGAAAAAGATGCAGTAAGAGGGGGAGAGGATGAGAAAGAGGGGGAGCATTTAAGAAAATAATAGGAAACAGTAGGAACAAGAACAACGTAAAGCGGCAGATTGATGCAATTTTAATGAAAATTTTGGAAAAAATTACACTTTTATGTCTTTAAAACTCATTTATTTTTTATGATCTGTATGAAACTGTTAACACATTAGTTATCTGGCACAAACATTCCCACATTTTAAAAGATCATCAAACATCACTGTTGTTTTTTGTTTTCTTTAAGTAATACAGTACTTTTCAAGTGTACATTATCAAGTGCAAAAATCATTTTCATTTTGATTCGTGTTACCTTAGTTTTTGCACTCTTTTTATGGCGAGTTAGGTAGACTTTAGATACATATGAGAAAGGCATGTTTTCTTATCCCCTCCAGTAGCTTCACAAGGGAGGTGTGGGCCACACACGGGTATTACCCAATGAGGGGTGACACCAATATTCCAATTTGTTCTCAATTACAGGAGCCAAGTGCTGCATTTAAACATCACGTGCAGCACCCAGCTCCTGTCACAGCCTAATTTAGACCTGCTCGTAGGGAAAATTTGTTCTCAAATAGGCAAAACCCTGTGCACTGCAGGTGAGGCAAATGTAATATGGGCAAAGAGAGCAATGTGTCTCTCTTGGAGAGGGTCATGTTGGGAGGTATGGAAAAGGGACACATCTGTATTGGACTCGTAAGGGAAAAACTTTGGAGATGGTTGTCATAAAACAAAACAGCCGCTTTGCTCCAGAAACACAGTTTAGATTAGGTGAGGGCTGCATAGGCAGAAAGCCATTTAAGAGTCTTATATTTTTGGATTAAGTAACAGTGATATAGTACTTGCTAGGCAAATCAAGTTTGGTTCAAGTTGAGTGACTGGTTAGGGTTCAGCCTATCGGTGAGTTAACTGGCTTATGCTTAGTCAGGGTATATAAAGGGAATTTAAATATCCTGACTTCCTCTTGTCAGTTTGGAAGCCCCACCCACCAATGCAATTTCAGATCTATTTCATTTCAATTTCATTGTAATATTATCGGATTACTACAGGTGGGCAGGCGCTACTGGCCAGTGGTCACGTGTGGCATAAGTGGTCATTGGGGTGCAATTACCCGTTTGAAAGTTGGTGGGTGTGTCCAGCCCTTGTGGGGGGGGGGGCATTGGGCACTCTTCTGCAGGAGTGTCCACACTGTGCCATAATAAGGGGGGTGAGGCCTTTTCAATGCAGATTATGTTATGTTTGGATGATGCGTTTCAGTCCCCTCTATGTTTATGTGTTTCAGTTGCCACCATTTTATAAGATCTAGTTGACTAGAGCTGGATATTCTAGTGCCTTCCTTTGCCATCCCTTTATGAAGACCATCATTCCAACTAATAAATATCAATGACCTTTTGAGCCAACGCAGTTGTTATCCGGTTGTTATTTTAATTGATAAACTATCTTAAAGGTTTGTTAAGCTCATGATAAATGTAACCCACAGTGAGCCTTGGATTGAGCAAATATGGCAAGATGTCTTTACAGTTTCAAGTGGGTACAGAGCAGAAATGACACTGTGGGCCCAACTCCTTCTCCCCATGGCCTGCTTCAGATTTTTTTTGGGGGGGAGGGGGGACCACTTTGCAGGGCAAAGTTTACCCGCTCTCTGGGCTCCGAATACTCGCAGGACTGAATCAGGCCCTATTTCCTTGCCAAAATCTTCTGCCCTAGCTCTCAGCTCAAGTAGTTTATGCCTCATCTGAAACCTTTCCCTGTTATATTGGAAACCAGTGCAGAGCGTCCAGCACTAGCCAGGGATATGAAGAGGGACTGGAACATCATTGCCTGATGTTTCATTGTTTATTTATGAGTTGTAACCAGTGCGCAGCGCACGGGGACTGTTTTACTGCAAATTGCATTATTGTGTGTAAAGCGTATGACATTACTCGGTGCGAGCCGGCAAACGTGCTTCCACCCGGAATGGGTCCTATTACCGGTATCGAACACGACCCAATCTCCACCGCACTTCAGCGGAGGAGCTCATTTCAGAGCAGTGTAATAAAAAGCTTCACAAACAGAAAAGTGGCAGATAATAAAACCAGTCCCATTGGCCCGTCTCTCATGATTTATTGATCCTCAAGGTCTAAATAGAGACGCCTTTATATATGGTTAAAGTAGTGCTACTGTACTTCTTATTTTTAGTATTAACATTATTTTATATACAGAAGAGTGTAGATATACTCTAATCACATATTGTTAACAATCATTTAACATGTACACATATTTATTATGCGGTTCTGTATTTGGATCATGATAACAATCAAACAAACTACATAGAACTACATGAAACACAAGATAGAGATGATCTTGCCAACAGAGCTCACAATCTACTATATATACCGAGCTACAACTTTTCTGCTTCAAAAGTCGGGATAAGGGCATGATCACATTACCCCATGGTCGTTGTACCCCATTCAGGGCCAGATTATAGGTGGGGCGCCCGGGGCGGTCATCCTGAGTCCCCCACACAGTGTCATAACAATAGCCCCCCACAGGCTTGGAGGCACTAGACATCTTGTAGGCACTGGGGGACTGCGGTAGGGATTGACATTGCATCAATGTTTTTTGTTTCGATGGTAATAGTTTTACCATTTGATGGCAAACATTCAATGGTGTTCCGATGGTCCCGCCCCCCAAACCATCCCTGCTGAAGTCAGTGACCATCCCATTAAAAGATTTGATGGCGGAAGCCCAGCTTCCATCCCTAGTCTGCGGGGGCTATTGGTAACGCTGCCAACGCTGGGTAACCGCTCCTGCCTCTGTTCTGCCTCCGTCCGCCACTTCCACTGGGATCCAGTCACGCCTGCCAGCTGGAAATGTCTCTCCCAAAATTGGCACTGAATCCTCTAGCATTCATTTTAACCTAATTAAAAATACATTAGCAGGCAGCCTGGCGCTCTGAGTCATGGGCGTGGTTTGCTGTGCCAAACAGGCACTAGAGGGCCCATCGCAACCACAATGAGCGTGGCAAAATTTGAATTCTACTGTTTTTCTAATTCGGAGGAACTATCCACAGGCTGTCACACATTCCTACTTTTTCCAGTTCTCACATGGGGGCAGATGTATTATACCTGGCGAAGAGATAAACTGGAGATAAAGTGGAAGGAGATAATGCACCAGCCGATCCACTCCCAACTGTCATATTTCAAACACAGCTGATTGGCTGGTGCGCTGTCTCCTTTCACTTTATCTCCACTTTATCTCCAGTTAATCTCTTTGCCAGGCTTAATACATCTGCCCCTTAATCTAAATATTTGTGGATCTGGAAGGGAGGTATACTGACAATTTACATTCCACTTAACATAACCCCCTACATTGAAAATCCTACATATAAAATGATAATTTAGAACAAAAACTTGTATACACTCGGGAACTCCCCAGTCTATTCATTTGGGTATATCTTTACATCATGTAATATCTTTGAGTTGCTCTACCAGTGACTGACAGCTGATGTCACAGGAGGTGGGGCTTAAGGTCAGAAGACAAGGTTAATACCAGAAGGTGGAGCTTAAATTTGGACAGGGCTTATACCTGGCACAACAAGGTATTACACATTCTATGCAGTTTTCTTGTATGTTTTACTCAACTTCTATATTTATTTGTTAATTCACAGTTTAACGTTTGTTATAATGCCGGCATGTACCCCATGGCTCATATATTGTGTGCAAATCTGGCTCTGGTACTTGTCAGGGACTTCTTCGCTATTTACCTCACTGCATGTCCCTGGTAATAACACTTGTGTGCCCTGGTTCTTCATACTGTAGCTTTATGCTGTGCTAATGCTGACAAGCCCGGGCCACCCAGAAGTCCCGCCCCCTAGTTCTGATTGGCCCACGGGCCATTCAGTCAAATATAATGGATGACCATCGATAGCGGAAACTATCGATAGTTATCCATCAAATAGTTTACAACTATCAATGGCTGGGTGCAGAATCGCCATCGATAACAACCATCGATGGCGTCAGCACTGAATTTGTGGCTGTGCGATCATGTTTGTATAACCCCCCAGGTGCAATACATGCGCTAATGTAGTACCAGCCTTGCCTCACCCCACCTGCACAGTGCAGAAACAAATCCAAAGCAGCTTTGGCATTCTCCCTGGCATCGACGCATCTTTGGTCACCTGACGCGTGGCATTAGGAATGCATTACAGCTACGCGACACTGTGCCTGCTGTAAATGACCCTGTTCTCCAGGCAATGGCTTCATGTACAAAGCTGTGTATATGCATATCATTAATTTTCTATCTCCTGCTATTTTATAAGATTCTCTTTATTGCTCTGGGACTGTTCCTTCTGTTTTAGATCTTGGCAGCGTCTTTTGCAATTCCTGACATTTTCAGGCTCGTGCTTCCTCAGCAATTTTGTATCCAATATTATTATTGTATAACCAGATTGGTTCTAAAATAAAGAGCTAGCAAGTTAGAAAGTCATTAAAATAAACTTGTGAGGTTTCAGACACTTTACAGTAATGGTGCAATATTGCAGCACTGTGTAAGCAGTAGAAAAGGCCAGTGGTTCACAAACTGTGTGCCGTGGCACCCTGGGGTGCCTTGGGACCCTTGCAGGGGTGCCTCAGGTTGGTTGTGGCTTAAGGGCCTGATTCTGGTACACTTGCAAAAGCAAATTCTCTCTCTGTAATGGGCGAAACCATGCTACACTACAGGTGGGGCAGATGTAACATGTGCAGAGAGAGAGTTACATTTGGGTGAGTTATTTTGTTTCTGTGCAGAGTAAATACTGGCTGCTTTATTTTTACACTGCAATATATATATCAGTATGAAGTACAGAAGCAAATCTTGTCCCTCCCTGAATAGTTCCTCAATAGGACCCTTGGGCCTGATTCAGACCAGTGTATTCACAGCCTAGGCCCTAGGGTACAGTTAAACGCCACCCTGCCATGAGAGGGAGGTAACTGGGGTAGGGGCATATATGCATGAGAGGTAAATGGCTGGGGTATATTTGTGAGAGGTAGGTGAGCGGATAATGCTCCGTTAGTGTGTGTGAGGTAGGCGGATGGGCAGTGCACTGTGTATGTGTGTGTGAGGTAGGTGGCTGGGTAGTGCTCTCTGTGTGTGTGTGTGTGTGTGTGTGTGTGTGTGAGGTAGGTGGCTGGGCGGTGCTCTGTGTGTGTGAGGTAGGTGGCTGGGCAGTGCTCTGTATGTATGTGTGTGTGAGGTAGGTGGCCGGGCAGTGCTCTGTGTGTATGTGTGTGTGAGGTAGGTGGCTGGACGGTGCTCTGTTTGTGTGTGTGTGAGGTAGGTGGCTGGGCAGTGCTCTGTGTATGTGTGTGTGAGGTAGGTGGCTGGGCAGTGCTGTGCGTGTGTGTGTGAGGTAGGTGGCTGGGCGGTGCTCTGTTTGTGTGTGTGTGTGTTTGTGTGTGAGGTAGGTGGCTGGTCAGTGCTGTGTGTGTGTGAGGTAGGTGGCTGGGCGGTGCTGTGTGTGTGTGTGAGGTAGGTGGCTGGGCGGTGCTCTGTTTGTGTAAGTGTGTGTGTGTGTGTGTGTGTGTGAGGTAGGTGGCTGGGTGGTGCTCTGTTTGTGTAAGTGTGTGTGTGTGTGTGTGAGAGGTGGAGCTACCTGGGGCTAGTCGCAATCTATTTACTGTGGGTTGCATGCCTGTATACTTGCACATTTGCATATTAGCAGCTCATAGGTTGTTTATGGTGCAATCGCAGATGCAGCTGGTCACACCCTAGCACACTCACTTGCTGCCACCATTAGTATGCATTTGCCTATGCATAGCGCAAAAATGGCGGCTGCTACAGTACATCTGTATACTGAGGTGACTGAGGCAGGGCTTGGGTATCATTTATATGATAGATTGAAATGTTATAATAACACCTCCAATGCCCAATCTTTACAATTTTCTTTATAAACTTGTTTACGGTTCAATTCATGCCCACCCCTATTGTAGATCCACCCACAGTATCCACAGCTCCACCCCCTAGGGGAACCCTGTCTACTTACAGTACCGGGTCTCACAATTTCTGATGGAAGCCCTGGTCATGCCTCCTGTTGATCTGACTGATCTACGCCGCTCCATCAGGTGGCTTGGGCACGCTCAAGCCGCAGGGGCCAGTAAAGCTCCATGCAGTGATACCACCGTTTTCATAAATGTAGACTGTCTCCGCCTCCTCTCGGCCCCCTGTCAATCACTGACAGTCTGATGCTGTCCCTGAGTGTAAATGAGCCAGTTGCACTCACTCAGAATGGGTCCAGCACATTCATGAGGTTCCAAGCATCGGTACATTGTGTATCAGAGCGCAACAAAACACAGACCTGAATGAGATCCACTGTGCGTCTTATCCATAAGGGCTTTATTGTATGATTTTTGTTTCTTTTCATCCTATATGTTGGATATGTCATTGTGGGGGTTATTCAGACCCGATTGCATGGCTGCGAACTCACAGGCTGGCCGATAATCGGTAGACTGCACACAAGTTGATTGACAAGGGTCTGATTCAGACCTGATCGTTGGTCTGTCTGCGTTTTTAGGAGCCACGGTGCTTGCTACAAATGCACCACAGCTGTCATTTACCTTGCGAACAGCCATCGCTGGCTGTGTTTGCACGGACAGCTCGCTCATGCGCACTGCGAACAGTGCAGATAAGCAGTCAGGTCTGAGTCAGGCCAGTAATGCAGTGCAAGTCTAGCGTCCATACGGGAGCTGGCCAAAATCGGAGATTTATGTCAATTGGGCAGTCATTGGGTAGCATTGCCCCTTTTAAAAAAAAAACCTTTGAATTCAGTTGGCATCCCGCATGGCTGCGATATGTAAATTTGCACATGTGCCAATGCGTGTGCACAAACCTTTAAGCTGCGGTCTCATTCAGAAAAATGTGACAGCAGTGTAAGCGCTGACAAGGGACAGCGATGGGGCAGTGACGTGGAGCTTTCTGGGCAGCGATGTGTGGGTGCAGACAAGGCAGTCGTGTCTGGCCCATTTATGGGTCAGAACGCAGTGGCTGCCTGACACCGCATGCTGATGCGGCGGTGTGGCGGCTGGCTTTGCAGCTAGGCTTCTCAGGCGGCTACATTTAGCATGCAAGCGCATTGCTGTATAGTGAAGCGAAAGGAAAAGTTCATGATCGCAGCCTGAGTCCCAGCATGCAGGGGGGCCTTGCCGAATGTTCACAAAACTACAACTGATGCTGAAATAGGCTTTACATCAGGGTTGCCTACCCTCCCGGAAAGATGCCTGGCTACCGTGACACACACCCCCTTGGCAGAGAGGTCAGCAGGTGAAATGACACGAATTGCGCCGTTTTAGCCCCACCCACTGCAGTGCCTTTAAAATGGTTTGCACGTCGGTGGTGTGGCTAAACCGTCATGATTGCTCTGGCCACACCCCCAAACAAGTAGCCACTCATGTGGCTCCACCCCATCCCACCCCTTTCCACTCCCGGCGGCCCCGCCCTCCATGAGCTGGCTGCCCTCTCCCGGAAAGGGCAGCCAGAAAGTAGTTAGGTATTCTTTACATCCTGCCCCGTATTGCAGATCCCATTTTCACTGCATAGAAAATACAGTAACTGAATGAATCAAAGAATAATTATAGGAAGCGCTGTGTCCACGGCGGACAGACACCATGCAGTGTATATATAATAGATTATTTACAGGCACCATTGAATATTAGCAGCATATGCCATAAAACCTCTTAATGACAGTTGGTGAAGTATAAAATATGCAGCACAATAAATCTTGTATCACAGCAATGTACAGTAAGGCTCATTAAAGTGATTCATTGCAATTTGTAGACTGGTTCCATTACATACAGTGCAGTACAGTAGTCACACGGGCCCTTATTCTGATCGGTGCGGTAATATCCGCGTGCGTTCGCCCCGCCGATGTTTTGTGTCTGCGCATGTGCAGAGGCGTCTCTGCGCATGTGCGAGCGGGGCGTACGGCCAAATCCCGCATGATATGTGAACACTCCGAACAGGGGGTGGAGAGGGGCGTGAAGGGCTAGTTGGGCTCATTACCATATGCATACGCCCCGCGTTTCATGGGAGTTCCCATGAAAACGCTGGGCGTACGTATGGTAATGCGGCCGTGACGCACGTGTAGGGGGCGGACATATGACATCGCCGGATGTCAGCTGCCCGCCCAGATCCGTGCTTTTGCACGAAAAAATGTCCGTGTGGTCTGAGGTTGCGGGAGCTGGTGGAGCACTCGGTCCTGCGACCATCGAATGATGGGGAAGGTTCCCTTAGATGGAAAAATACACGTGCGGTCCGTTCGGCCAGCTTCTTACCGCATACGGACGGAGTTGGCGATCCGTATGGAAGGCGGGGTTTCGCACGCACGGTCCTGGCCGCATAATCGGCTCTGGCCGCACCGATCAGAATAAGGGCCACGGTTTCATTGTCACAGACTCATTGTGATTTGGGTCCTTACATCTAACAAATAGCTGTATCTATATACTTGCAATGTGTTAGCAAGTGGCCCTACATGTGTAGCATCCAGTATGGGGGGGCAGCAGCCGGAAAACACTGAATTCAGTAGATACATCAATTCTTCATGTAAATAACCCGACCCCTCTTTAATGCAGGACACTTGGAGGAGAATCAATTCTGCAGGACTGCATTGTAAGCAGGACGTAGCATGCATTATTCATGTGTCCTGCATTAAAGGCAAAGTGTGACTACTGGGTATAAATTATCCTGAGAAGACACTGAGGCGGTTATTCTGGTTCACTCCTTCTGGCAACTTCAAAGTGAGATCTATATTGCAGTGTAAAAATAAAGCAGCCAGTATTTACCCTGCACAGAAACAAAATAACTCACCCAAATCTAACTCTCTCTGCACATGTTACATCTGCCCCACCTGCAATGCACATGGTTTTGTCCATCTAAGAAGGAATTTGCCAGATGGAGTGAACCAGAATAACCCCCTGAGACCCAGGAACAAATTAGGGCTTATCCTATATTACAGAGTGGCAATAGCGGATGAAGTGGGACCAACCAAATTGGAAATGAAGAGTGACACAACATGAGTGAAGCAAATGTATTATTGTATGGATCAAATACAGTAAGAGACGAGCCACGCTCCAGCTAATATCACCTGATCCGTTCTGGCCAATAAGGGAAGAGCATGCACAAATGTACTTAAACATCTCCAAACTTTGACGTCATTTCCTCGGTGACCCTCTGATAGGAGAACCAGGGTGTTCTTGCTTCTGACCTAACTGCACAAAGTATATAAATATGAATAATGCATGTACTGTATGTATAAATAATGAAAGGTTTGCTTTTAGATTTTATTTTTTGCTGAGAATATATGATTTAACAAAACATGTTTAATATATATACATGTGTCCGGGAAACGTCAAATAAAAGTTGTGATGTGTACAACAGAACGCTACACTGACAGTGCTCTTCTCTATTTTACTAACAGGCAAAAACTGTACACTAAGCTTGTCCTTGGGGTGGGGGTTCTTACAGTACCGCACGCAGGGGGGGGTTCTGAGTATCCAGAACCCCCCCCCAGGAGTCTAAGGGACCTAGGCTGAAAGCTGAGGGTCCCCTCTTTCCATGGGTACAAGAATTTTAAAAATCGGCCCTTGGGAACCGGAGATATCTGACTTCAAAGCAGTGGTCCCCATCCAAGCCTGTTAATTGCTCTTCCCAGTCAGATATTTCAGGTTCTGTCTGACTTAGAGTTTTTCTGAGGGTATATTCCAAAATCTGGGACTCTCCCCCTTTGAAGGGCCCTAGAAGCTTGTCTCTACTTTTCCCAGAACCGGAGATATCAGCCTTCCAACAGCTGGTTACTGCTCCAGCTCCACACACCTGGTTTGTAGTTTTATATTCTCGTTGGCAGATTGCTCTGCCTCCTGAACTCTGATCCACTAGTCCCCAATACCATTTGGTAGGTGGGATTCTCTGGTTTTTAATTCCATTAAAATCTAAGAAATCTATTTCCGGGAACTGGAGATATCTGCAGTCAAGCAAGTTGTCCTCCCACCAGAAAATTATGAATAATAAGCCCACTCCACTATACACCCCTCCTCTGCATATTAAACATCCTCTACCACCCTAAAAGTTATGTATCAGGGCCCCTTCCTTCAGCCCAATGCCCCCTTCTCCAACCCCAACTCCCACCATCTGTGCAGTAAAGGGGTAATTAGTGGAAATTACTGATCCAGGCCCTACATGCTGAGCGGTTGATATAATACCCCCTACCACCCGCGGGACATCAAAGCTTCCCCCCCACCCCTACCGCTGGAGGATCGGTAGGTGCCCCAATACATTGCTATGCCCAGGGGTCTAAACTGCTGTTGACGCCCCTGTATGTATATATATATATATATATATATATATTTTTTATTATTATTATTATTTATATACATTTGGTCTATCCATAATACTTTAACTGACCCGGAATATACTGGGCCACCTAAGTGTCCATCTCCGTGCTTTGCTCCGCCCCTCTGGAAACCCCCTTCTGAAAATCCTGCGTTTGCCCCTGCCTTACCACAAAACACAAACACCTTCTCTCTCACCCCCCACCTCACCTTGCCTCCCCTCTCTCTTCATCTGCCCCCCTGTCTCACTTCACTCCCTCTCTGTTTCATGTCTCCCCTCTCCCTCCCCACATCACTCATCCTCTCTCCCTCCTGCCCACTTTCTCTCCCCTGTTCTCTTCCCCCTGCCCTTCTCTTTTTTTCAACACTCCCTCACTCCACCTCCGTCTCCCCTCTCTCTTTATGTCTCTCTGTCAATAGTCTCTTTCTCCTCTATCTCCTCTCCACACTTTCTCTCTCTCTTTCCTCCCTCTATCTCTCTCTCTCTCTCTCTCTCTCTCTGACCCCCCTATCTTCCTGAAACCCCATTGTCCCTATCTCTCCCCTTTTCTCTTCCTGACACCAGCTCCTTCTCATTTTCTCTCTATCTCCCATCTCACCTTCTTTCTCTCCATGAAAATCTCCCACTTGCTCCCCTTTTTTTCTCTCCCTACCTGACATTCTCACTCCTGCTCTTGTCCATCTCTCCGAGTGGGAAAGCCGCTACCAGCACTCCACCATCTGCAGCAGCTGAGCGGAGTGCAGGGCTTCCTTCAGTGCTGCCATAACACCTTCCATTTGGTTGCCATACTGAGCATACGGCCAGTCAGTCCCTGGACCAGTATGGCCTGGGTAAGGGCACAGTAATTACACCACTGGCCGCAGCTACCTTCCTGTCGTGTGGCCGACTCAATCCATATAAATTACAGCCATGCTTACTGCCCAGGAACTTGAGCCCCCCCCCCCATAATGTTGGAGGCCCCTGTTGCCAGGACTGGTGATGGGGGCTCTTTAAAAATTTTGCTATGGGACTCACAAAGGTCTAGTTATGCCCGTATGTACGAGCTTGAGGAAGAACCCCAAAGCATGCCTCTACAATCAGTATTCCTAGATAGAAACTGTGAAACCTTAAAATATATATTAATATTTGTGACAAATCGTCTGTCTATTGTTTGCAGCACAAAGGAAGGTGGCGGGCGTCTGAGGATGAGGCAGTTCTGTGATGATAAGCGATTTGATCGATCATTCTGTAAAAATGACTTCTGTACAAAACTGTATTTATCAACCGGATAGATAAATACATTGGAAAATAGGAAAATCTGTCTTGTCTGAGTCATGTCAAACTCAATCTTTGTAAATGAATGTTTTTCATTAGAAAAATAAGGAACTATTGTTAGATCATTTTGACATTTACAGCGCCGGTTCTCTGGGATCGTTTGGTTGTACCTCAAACTACAGTACAAAAACTTGTCCATTCCAATTTGATTATTTAACCTTCTGCACTATCCGTTTCCGGTCAATGGATCGATGGTGTCAAGATGGAACAAGTTATGGTAGAACCCGTCTTACTTAGACGCCTAAAGGTAATCGAGTCTAGATAGACTGTAACGAAAGTTAGACGCCAACATTAGGTCGATGAGAGTTTGGTTGACTGTCACAACGTCAACATGAGTTTTTCATGTTTTTTGATGAAGGTCGACTTGGTTCATACTCTACATACTTACATACAAAAATCATGTCAACCCTGTGACTCTCGATCAAGCTCCCGTTGAACTAACGCTTGCGTCTTTCAGTACTGTCAATCTAGACGCGGTTGACTATCTTTAGGCGTATAACATATAGCAAAACTCCGCCGTTTCATAGTTATGGCTGTTGCCAGTGGCGTAAGTTCGTCCCAGTCGCCCGGAGGCAAGATGTGTATTCCCCCCCCCCCCCCCCCCCATACACACACAAAACCTTATATAAAGTATATACTGTATATTCTGTATGTCTATTATGAAATATAACAGGCATATATACAGTATATCTATAGAGAGAGATAGAACACATTTCAGAACTCTGAAGTGATACCAATGGCTTTCAATTAATGGATTTAAAATGGCAGGGGAGGAGAGGTGCCCCTTTGAGAGCAGGAGCCCGGCGGCAGATGACTCCATTGCCTCCCAGAGTTCTGCCTCTGGCTGTTGCCACAAACAATTTTGTGTGGTTCCTGATTCTGCAATGTGTACAAGTGTACACTGCACACCAGTGAAGGGGGCTAATTCAGTATAAAATGCAGATGTCTGAAAATCACTATTTGGTGATGTCCGGAGATCTGCGCATTTGCACACGTGGCAGTACGCAAGCACTTAAACTGCAATCGAGCCGTAGTTAAGTAGCAATGGGGGGGGGGGGCAGCAATAACATGACGGGGGTGGTGACAGGAGCAGTCCAGACAACACAGGCGTGTCCGAAATGCTCGGGGGGAGGGCCATGGTGGCTGCCTGATGTCACACGCAGCAGCTGTGACCCGAAACTTAGCTCGTGGCTTTGCAATTCTGCTGGGGGCAGTCAGTAACGTGCCTCGCTGTGTATCAAACCACAATGTTTTGCAGGCATATCACGGGTAAGGACCCGGCGATCAGATCGTCCTTGCCCTGTGATTGCTCCCCACAGCCTAGCGCTGAGTTTAAAATATAAGTAAATTAGACCAAGTTCAGAAATGTACCTAACTGGCACAATCTCCATGTTCATACGAACATAGGGATTTTTACCAGCTCGCCCGTGTGAAATAAAAACCCAGTCATAATATGAGTTTACAGTACTAGGGATTTCCTCCTCGCCAGGATGGATTAATTCCCAGTACAATAAAGACACACATTACCAGTGCTCTGTGTAGTCTTCATGCCACCAGTGGACCCACTGGGGCATTAAGGAACACAGGCCTAAAATAAGAAGTGCACTTTGTGTATCTAAGGGGCAGATTTATTAAGCTTGGAGAAGAGATAAACTGGAGATAAAGTGGAGAAAAGGTAAAAGGAGATAAAGCACCAGCCAATCAGCTGTGTTTGAAAAAGACAGTTGGGAGTTGATTGGCTGGTGCTTTATCTCCTTTTATCTTTTCTCCGCTTTATCTCCAGTTTATCTCTTCTCCAAGCTTAATAAATCTGCCCCTAAATGATTTAAATGGGTTTTTTTTTAGATCTCAAAGTAATATTTACACTCTATCCAATAATATTTTACTGTTGGTTGTCTATGTAAAGGAATACGGTCATCAGGTCTACTGCAACTAGGTCTACAAGCATTGGGTCGACAACACTAGGTCGACAGGCAACAAGGTCGACATGGGTCTAGGTCGACTGGTCATTGGGTTGACACAAGCATTAGGTCGACATGGGCAAGGTCGACAGTCAAAAGGTCGACATGGGGTTTTTCACTGTTCTTTGAGCCGACGTGCCGATAGGCGGTATTTCATGCCCTACTATCCATTGGGGCATGGTGGGAGAATAAAATAGTCTGCCAGCGTAGCGAGGCGCCGTGTCCGAAACATGGCGAGCGAAGGGGATGCGGCAGGGGTGTAACTAGATATTCATAGGCCCCATAGCAAAAGTTTGGAAGGGCCCCCTTTTTAGCAACTGATGGTGATAAATATATCTAAAACATATGACTTAAACAGCAAAGATGGGCCCCCTGCAGCTCAGGGCCCCATAACAGCTGCACCCCTTGCACCTATGGTAGTTACGCCTTTGGGATGCGGTGCACTTCAAACTGTGTCCATGTCGAATGTGTCGACATTCGGGTCAAAAAACAGGGGGAAACCATATGTCGACCTTTTCACTGTCGACATTGCCCATGTCGACCTAATGTCATGTCGACCTAGACCCATGTCGACCTAGACCCGTGTCGACCTTGCTGTCTGTCGACCTAGTGGTGTCGACCCAATGTTTGTCGGCCTAGCTGTTGTAGACCTAACAACCCCCAAAGAGCTTCTCTCTACACATAAAGAGCATGTTGATTGGTTAGATTCCGGCTCTGCATGAGATCATGTGCATTTACCCCCACAACCCTTTCTGTGTTATCACTTATCCAGGAAGACGACATTAGAAGGAATGAATAATAATAATAATAATAAAATGGTAATAGGAAATCTGTTACAAATAAATAATAATTTGAATGTATTTATTTCATACTTGCCTACTTTTGAAAGCTAGTTTCAGGGAGATTATAGTTGGTAGCAGAATTTTGCGCAGGCCCCAATGAAAGAGTGTGTCATGCTCCACTTAAAGGGCGTGTCTAGTTCCATATATGGAGAAATTGTGAAAAGAGATTGTGAACGTGGCACCTAGTAGCGTGGGTGTGCACTGCTACGTCTGAGAGGAATCTTTTACAATGACTTATATCCAAATGTAGATGATCCCCAAAGCAGTTAGTAAGAGATACTATACTTGGTAATGTGCTGGGAAATGGTGCTGATGATTCAGTGTAAATGGATCTATTGCTCATTCCTTTTTTTTCCCCCCTTTTTTCCCCCCAAAATGTAACAGTGTAATGTGGGCTAGTTGAAATGAGGGAGATTGCTAGACTAATGAGGGAGAGAGGGAGATTGCTGCTATTTCAGGGAGTCTCCTGCAGAATGCAGGAGGGGCGGTAACTATGATCTATTTATGTAGATGAAGTGTAGCATGAGTTGGGAGCATGGAGAGATATACTGTAGTTGTTGAGTACAAAATCAATCCACACCTACAGTAAGTGCCTTATCTACAGTACAGTATATTGTCTGCTTATATGAAACAAAAGCAGCATAAAAAAATAGTTTGGTCTTCCAGAAATATGAACATACCCAAATTTAGGGATTCCGAGTTTAATCTAGTCCCAGTTTGGAATATTTTTGGGGTTCTGTGTGGAACCAAGCCCTGATTTTTGTTGATTGTCAATCCAGAACTCGGGGGCAGGTTTATTAAGCTCCAGGAAGTGATCAAGTGTCTGGTTTTTATCACCAGCCAATCAGCTCCTAACTGTGAAGTTACAGGCTTGGTTTGAAAAATGACAGGTAGGAGCTGATTGGTCGGTGATAAAAACCAGACACTTTATCACTTCACCGAGCTTAATAAATCTACCCCTCAGATTTAAAAACCAAACTTGGGTTTTGGATTGCAAACACGTCCAAATATTATGATTATTTTTCTTTTAAGCTGTTTAACTGATTTTTATTGTATTTTTTGGTACTTGTGTATTATCACGGCGCCCACGATCGCAGATCGAATCATATGCAAATCATATGCAAATCACATGAAATTTTGCATACGATTTGCATAAGATTTGATCTGCGATGCGATTTAGCACACCACCACTATCCACGTCAGCCTGAAGCGTGGCGAGGGGACGCGGTACGCAACCTCTCAACCTGTTCATACCCCCACTATCTACGTCAGCGTGTAGTTGGTTTTCTAAAGTGTGGCGAGCGCAGCGAACCACGAAGCCCGAAGCGTGGCAAACGGATGCGTACAACGAGCCCAAAGTTTGGCGAGCGCAGTGAGCCCCGCGAGGGGACGTGGAATACACGTCAAGTAATCCACTGTGCTCGCCACGCTTCGGCCTCGTTTTACGCGTGCGCTCGCCACACTTCGGGCTCGCTGTGCTCGCCACACTTTATAAAATCAACTCCACGCCGACGTGGATAGTGGGGGTACGCTCGCCATGCTTCGGGCTGACGTGGATAGTGGTGGTTTGCTAAATCGCATCGCAGATCGAATCGTATGCAAATCGCATACGATTTGCATACGATTTGGTATACGATATGGCATGCGATCCGCGGGTATGGGCGCCGTGATAATACACAAGTACCTATTTTTTTTCAATGCTTACCAATTTTTATCATTTTTTTTTTTTTTTATGGAATCCAAAACCAAGGCCCTTATTCTGATCGGTGCGACAGGATCCGATTATGCGGCCAGGACCGTGCGTGCGAAACTCCGCCTTCCATACGGATCGCCAACTTCGTCCGTACGCGGTAAGAAGCTGGCCAAACGGACCGCACGTGTATTTTTCACGGAATAGGCCTCCTCCATCTAAGGGAACTTCCCTTATCATTCGATGGTCGCAGACCATCGAATGCAGGACCGAGTGCTCCACCAGCTCCCGCAACCTCAGACCACACGGGCATTTCTCTGTGCAAAAGCAGGGATCTGGGCGGGCAGCTGACATCCGGCGATGTCATATGTCCGCCCCCTACACGTGCGTCACGGCCGCATTACCATACGTACGCCCAGCGTTTGCATGGGAACGCCCATGAAACGCGGGGCGTATGCATATGGTAATAAACCCAAATAGCCCTTCACGCCCCTCTCCACCCCCTGTTCGGAGTGTTCACATATCATGCGGGACTTGGCCGTACGCCCCGCTCGCACATGCGCAGAGACGCCTCTGCACATGCGCAGACACAAAACATCGGCGGGCCGAAGGCACGCGGATATATCCGCACCGACCAGAATAAGGGCCCAAATGTGAAACATAACACATTGCTAAATACACAGCTACAATGTAAAACAAAACATACTGTAGTGCAGACTGATCAAATCTAATATTTCTTCTTGAATTAAACAGTGCATAGTGTATGTGATGTACTCCCAAACTGTGTCATGAATTATTCAGTTTCTTTCTATTTCAGATAACTTATTCAAACCAAAGGAAAGAACGATTTCAGAACGAGAGATGCAGCACAGATCTAAAAGGTAGGAAACATCCTGACATCCCATCCAACAATCAAATGCTTGCGCTCAATGGGAAATGATGCTGCCTCTTGGTGGCTTTTGTGATACTTAGAAAGCGACACGTTCTTTCTGTTTCCGTGACACTTTCTATTTGATTAGCAGCGCAAACATCATTTGTAATCTCCGCATCAGTTTCCCTGGTGAAGTTACGGCTCTGTAAACATCTGACGCCTCCCATTGGCTGATGTTAATTTTTGAACCCCTGCAGGCGCTGCTTTCAGATCCCTGCCACTCCTAGTAAAAGCAAAGATAGTGGAGAGTGAGAAAGGGGAGAGAGATGATGTAGCAGCCAAACCAATCCTAACTGCCATGGTGTGTGTTGGTTTTGAAAAGTGGCAGTTATGAGCTAATTGGGTGCTTGGTAGTTTATCTCTCTCCAAGGATCGGTACATCTGCAGCGGTACAGTTACGCTTCGGAGGACATTTGTAGCTGAACGGTTCTGGGATGCTGTACAATACTACCGCTCACCCTGCCATGTGTCTGGTCCAGGAAACCAGTCCCAGAACTACAGGTATTTGTCCAAATACCTAAAAAAACAAATACTGCTGAATTCATATATTATATATCAATGATGACTGGTCAGGTGAGGCAGAACCTTTTCTGGCGTACTCCATTTTTCCTATAAAAATTAAACTAAAAACTTTAAGTTTCTCCTCTACCCCTAACCATCCTTTCCCAGAGCCTAATACCCCTTTCAGACCGCAAAATGCAGAGTTGCACTGGGACTTTGAAATGGTTGAGTCCTGGTGTGAACCTGCATTTTGGTCTGACTTCATCCGGGGGTGCGGCAGAGCGGCAGTGCGTCATCACAGGTGGGGAAGGAGGCAGCGCTTAGAGCTGGCGCTGCTCCAAGCACTGCCTCCTCCATTGGTGTGAACGGGAAATGGGTCGCTCGACCCGATTAATTCGTTCACACCGCAAAGCAACATGGAAATGATCTGGTAAGAACCCTTATTTTTACCGGTTCGTATTGCCGTGTTGCTACCGGTAAGAAACCGGCATGAACCCTGTAATTAGGTGCGTTGTGAAAGGGGTATCACCCTAACATTCCCCCTCTCTGCAGCCTAAACCTATCCCTGTCTTCCTGCAACCTAACCTTAACCTCCGACCAACAGCCTAACCCTCAATTCCCGCAACCAACCTTAACCTCCCATCCTGCAGCTTAACCCTCCCTGTAGCTTAACCCTAAGCGGTACACTGATACGGGGTCCATGTCGATTTCCGTTGAAATTTGGGACAAAAAAGTCATGTCAATCCTTTGAATGTCGACCTTCTCATTGTGAAACCTAATGCTTGTGTCAACCCTCCAACCCTGTCAACCTTAGCCAGCTATTTCATGTATTGACCGAAGCCCCGTCCACCCTTAGCAGTCAACCTAGTGTATGTCAGTCTTCATACAGTCAACACTATGACCCTTTGTATAATGCCCCCAGGTACCCCAGGTTCATATACATTATATATGTGTGTGTATAAATCTGGCTCTGATACTAGCCAGTGCCTCCCCTCGCCGTACGTCACTGGTAAATAGGTCTGTGTATCTCAGAGACCTTAATAACAGATTGTCAGCGGGTGCTGTGACCCGGGAGAACTCGCTGACTTTTGCTTTGTTATTTATTGCAGAGATAGCAGCAATTTTTCAAATAAGAAGGCACATTTCACCTGAAGAAGCGTCTTCGTTGTGTTTGAGACATGTCAAGCGGACACTTTGGTGATAGGCTTAGGGGTTCTAACCGCTGCTCATTTCTCTTCTTTCTGATATTTTTATGACCGCTCCACACTGTTGTTTAAATCTTCTGCTAACCAGGGACTACAAATGCATTCAAAAATTCTAGCCTAGGAATCAAATGCACCAGTGGATCCCAAATGTTCTAGAATTACGGCACCCTGGAGTAGCAGTATTTTTTCGCGTCACCCCCCAAAATCCTCTTGGCACCCCGGTGTGCCTAGGAACACAGTTTGGGAAGCAGTAAAATACACCTTTCACTCTCAAAACATGTCTCTGGATAAAAATGACTTAGGTATCCATTTATTAACATTTTTTTTACTAAAATAACATTAAAAAAATGGTTGGGTTTTTCATACCCTTTTTGCATTATTTTAGTTTCACTTGAATATATTAAAGGGCTTTTGCAGCAGTTTTTGCGGGGAAAAAACTGCTCCAAACTCTTTCATTCACATTTGTTAGTAACAAGATCACATTTCCCACACTTATAAGTGGAAATGTGATCTGGCAATATTTAAAAAAAAATATGAAAACAAAAACAAAACATGCAGAGATAATGCCAGCTGGCAAATCACAGGGCTCAAATACAAACTGGGGGTTCCGCAGAGCTTAGGTAGAGAAAGTAGTGCAGGAACAGGACAGAGTGATCGGCTGTGTGTTTCCGATGATCACTGTGTAAAAAAAAAAAGGAAATTCATAACCACCTCCCCAGCAACCGGTGATCACTGACGGTCTTTGGGGCTCCATGCTGCTCTGTGACCCACTTTTCAGGGTCACAGGAAAAGGAAGCCTTGAAGACCGGCAACACTGTAGGAGCCAATTCCCGGATGGTGAGTATGAGTCAACAGTGGTAGTGGGGGTCCACGTACCGGGTCCCTGCATGCGATAATCGCCAGTCACTGGCCAAAAAGTCCCTGCATGACAGAAGTTGATTGGTTGCTATGGGCAACGTCACTCCTTATCTTTAGAAAGAGTTCTACTGTATCTCTGGCAAAACTGTTCATACAGTATGTCTTTTAATTAGATTCCCTTAAAAAACATTTTCATTGACCATAGTAAGTTCTTTCTAAATTTACAAGCTGGTGTTTATTGTTTTTTAAATAATTATTTTAGAAGATATTTTTGCTCCCAATCTCCCCAAACGATTTTTATTCGCTGTTTGTTTTCCAGTCTCCGCAAAATTTGTGACTCTACAATTCTTAAATGAAAGATGTGTTATTTCTGCATAGCGATATCCCGATGCATTGTTACAAGGTTAAATGTCTAACACAGCAGGTTATATTTTAATAAATGTCCTTTGTAAGTGTACACATCATCCGCATTGACTCAAGCAGTGCGCCGTGCAGTTCTTTCAATTATTTTTCTATAGTCAAACTTATTTGAGAAGAGAAGAAAGGCAATCCCCTTAGAATCATATCCACTGAAAGAGAAAGAGAAATTCTAATTCATTTAGAGACGCCTCAAGTAGAACATAACAATTAAAAGCAGCAGTGATAACTTTAATGGGGTAAAATAGATAATAACCTTGGTACCCCTTACCAGGAAGGCTATCAAGGCCCACTCCCCTCTATTTACTATAACTGAGACAGGCTTTCTCCATCCCATGCAGTTCATACTTGGCAGTGCAGCCAGTAGCTCAGGGTTGCCGACCCTCCCGGAATTCCCGGGAGTCTCCCGAAAATCGGGTCCCCCTCCTGGCCCCCCCGGAAGGGTGGGCAACCCTCCCGGAATCTGGGGGACCCCCCTGAGTCCCCCGAATCGCGGCATGTAAATGCCGCAATCCGCGGGTCTCAGAGGAGGGGGCGGAGCTAAAATGGCACAATGGTGTCATTTTAGCCCCGCCCCCTCCATGGAGATCAGTCATTTCTGCTATTTCCCGTAATGGGGGTGGGGCTTAATGACGTCACATTCAAGCCCCGCCCCCTGATCGGGTAAGGAAAGTCTCCTCTCCGGGCGTCTCCCGGAGAGGAGCATTTAAAAGTCGGCAACTCTGCAGTAGCGTAACTACTTGATTTGCATACACACACACATACACATGAAAATTTCAGCAGCCCCCCACCCCAAGTAAAGGTAACCCCCCGCTTTACCCCTCCGCATGCTGCTTCTGTTGCTGGGACACGCAGATCTTGTCTAGTGTTGCTAATGAAAACGGAACATCACAAAATGGCTACCCATAGCAGCCCATTTTTAAGGATGCTAGAGGAGGCTGCCACTCCCGCAGGACGCTCTGGCTCTTTTCATTGAAGCAGTAACTAGTCTCTTCCCTGTCCCAGATAGACCTGGGCAGGGGGAACTCTCTGCGCACCCGGTACTTGCCCACCGCCCCAGGGGGCGCCCCCGCAGCTTCTCCACCTCAATGTAGCGCACCTTGAGCCAGAGCTGCTGGAGCTTGGGTGCGGGGAGAACTGGTGGCTCTCCAGGATCTTGTAGAGCTCCCTGAAGTTCCACCGGTGGAAGGCCACCACTGCCTTGGCCTTCAGCACACTCTCGTTCTTGTGCAGGTGCTCAAAGGCCAGCAGGGACTAGAAGATGCACAATACACAGTGCAACCTGCAGAGCGCCGAGCCCCTCTGTGTCCTAGGCTCGGCACTCTGCAGACTGCACTGTGTATTGTGCGTGCCTGGCTGGGGGTACGCCGGGTGGGGGAGGCAGTGTTCGGCCGTGGGGGTGGGGGGTGGCACCGTGCCGCTGTGGCCAGCTGCCCTGACCCCTCCAGATGCCAGGGCCTGGGACAACTGTACCCACAGCACCCCCCTGTTGGCGGCCCTGGGTGGGGCAGATGTAACCTGTGCAGAGAGAATTAGATTTGGGTGAGTTATTTTGTTTATGTGCAGGGCAAATACTGGCTGCTTTATATTTACACTGCAATATAGATTTCAGTTTGAATACACCCCACCCAAATCTAACTCTCTCTGCACATGTAACATCTGCCCCCCCCCCCCCCCCAATCCCATAGTAATTGGCTGCATCTCCTTTTTAGGATCTCTCCTGGGTGGGTAAATATTCAAGCAGACAGGTATGATTAAAGGCCCCCATACACGTATGCGAGGTAGCGCATATCGCGGCAACTGCCCGCGGCTAGGATCACATATGATACACTGTATATGGACCTTTTGCATAAAATTTATTGTATGTGATTCCAGTCATGGCTGCGGGATATGACAAATCCTTGTGGCATCATGACGATCTCTGGATCCGATGCACACGGGACCAAGCAGAATCAGAGAAAAAACACATACGACATGACACTTTTCATAAGATATAGCGGCCTGTGAGGTCGTAATTGTGTAAAAAAGGGTCATATTGTACTAATGTATGGGTGCCTTAAGACAGGTTCACCCATAGTAAAGCACAATGTAAATTCCACATGCACACTGTATACAGGTTGAGTATCCCTTATCCAAAAAGCTCGGGACCAGAATATCTCAACCACTAAATTTTAATGCTAAGTAATCATTTTCTTGCACACATATAGTGCCAGTTACATATCATGTCCCCAGTAGTGCCAGTTACATATCATGTCCTCAGTAGTGCCAGTTACATATCATGTCCCCAGTAGTGCCAGTTACATATCATGTCCCCAGTAGTGCCAGTTACATATCATGTCCCCAGTAGTGCCAGTGAAAGATGTCCCCAGTAGTGCCAGTTACATATCATGTCCCCAGTAGTGCCAGTTACATATCATGTCCCCAGTAGTACCAGTTACATATCATGTCCTCAGTAGTGCCAGTTACATATCATGTCTCCAGTAGTGCCAGTTACATATCATGTCCCCAGTAGTTCCAGTTACATATCATGTCCCCAGTAGTGCCAGTTACATATCATGTCCCCAGTAGTACCAGTTACATATCATGTCCTCAGTAGTGCCAGTTACATATCATGTCTCCAGTAGTGCCAGTTACATATCATGTCCCCAGTAGTTCCAGTTACATATCATGTCCCCAGTAGTGCCAGTTACATATCATGTCCCCAGTAGTGCCAGTTACAGATATCCCCTGTAGATTTTTAGCAAAAAAAAATATTTTTTCTCTTTCTGGAATGTATGGTTTTCAGAATAATTTGGATAAGGGATGTTTGGATAAGGGATACTCAACCTGTATTAGATACAGTACCACCAATATAAGCATTTTAAATATGGTGAGTGTGATCCTTTGCCCCAATCTTACTGAGCGGTTCTACAAATATCTTATGGTCATATATTACATCTGTGTTTTATTCCGTGCAGTACATTAACAACAGGTCTGTCTGACATGGGCTAATTCCTGACATTAACCACTTTACTTCAAGGGTAGGGCAGATTTACACATAAGGTCCTATCATAACATTGCGTCACTTTTACACGTTACAGAATCTATAACAGCTTGCCTGAAGTTTAAAAGAAGAAAGAGGATGAAGAGAAGAGGCTGATAACAGAGAGCAACAGAATCCGAGCCCAGCTGTTCAAGAAGGTGAAAATAAGCACCCAGTTTATTAGTATATTTCATACTCTTATTCTCCCTCCTGCGGAGGTATAACCCTATTCATGTGTTGGGAACATGGGGAATGGGGATGTGGGCTGCTCCTGGGTGTGGCCAAATGATCATGGATCCACTATCCAATTTCCACTAAAACAGGTGGGGGCTAGGATACGATGTTGTGATTCTGCCCAAATGGCATCATCGAGTCCCTCTAGGTCCACACACTCGGTAAATGGTCAGCAGAGGTGGATGCTGGGAGTCCGGGAGACAGATGCAGTAGACTTGCCCACCCTTCCAGGGGGCCAGGATTGCCACCCTGATTTTCTGGAGCCTCCCGGATGCTGCGGGAGGGTAGTTAAGTAATGTGTATTGAGATCTGTGGTAACATGATGTTTTGTTTTGTTTTCTAGAAACTCCTGAACCAGATTCTCCAGCGAAGCTTGGCTTGAGGAGAGAATTTCACCAATTACATTTTACTTACTACTTATTCCTAATTAAGTACTGTAATTATTTCATTCATCATTTTAACAAGGCAAAGATACTTTATTGACGCAGAGTTCATAGGTTTACCAAACCTTACACTGATATACATTCCTTATTGGCTGCTAGGGAATAAAGAGGCAGATTTAACAACAAGTGATGATATTTTTTTAGCACTTATTGCCAGTGATTTTCACAAAGCAACCTAGGCACCTACCTAGGGCCCATCCAGTCCCAATGATCCCCATAAGGATATCCTGGCAGTCCAAAATGTTCCCAGAGGAGCTTCGCGCAAGAACAGTGTGATGTCATGATGACATCACACGGACATACACACACTCCCAAAGTTCCTTTTGTTGTTCTTTGATAGGATAAAAATGTTTGGACACACAAAACTGTTTCATCCACTGCATGCGGGCAGTCAGGGTACTTTTAATCTGACACAACATTAAGCATACTACCAAAAGAGACACAAATTCAGATTTGTCCGCAACGGCGATGTTCACACAGCTGAGCATTTATTGGCTGCATGTGCCAGGAAACTCTATCCATGCCGGCTGTAATCAGCAGGAAACATATAGTGCTAGGGATTGTTTGAGGAGGGCCCCGAACCGGTATCTTGCCTAGGGCCCTTGAGGTCTAAATCTGCTAAATAATGCCTTCAATGGTAACTGCTTCTAAAATCTTCATTTATAATCCCCTTTGTATTTATATATTTATATTTACATACAGCTTGACACATAGGAGTATATTTCTATGAATTCTAGTTTTTTTTGTAAATATTAAGCAATTTAAAAAAATGCTTTGTCCTATAATGTCATCACAGAGACAGAATTCTTCTTATGCAAATGAGTAACAAATGGGTGTGGTTTTATAAATAAACTGTCGCTGTAATAGAATACGGTATCAATGGGTATACTTTTTTAATTGTTCTCTCCAGATCAGTGCTTCACATTAATACACTTCAACACAAATCCCATCTACAGAGGACACTATTAAAAATCTATTTAGCTAAGAATCAAAATATGTAAAAAATTAAACAATATATCCAAAATTCATTTGAACTTCCTATGAGTTGTATAGGAATATGAGGGAATAAAACAGGTCCAGGACCAATTAGAATTATTTATGGTCATTGTAATAGGAAAAAAACAGTGACTGTGGCTTCCAGATGGCGGAAGCTCCTACCTCAGTGCAGCCTGCTGGTCCTGCAACCACCAGTCCCCACCACCGCCAGTCCTCGCCATGGTCCCAGGACCCATGCATGCGACTTATTGCTTCGGCAGCAGCCCGTTGAAGCTACTGTACATTACGGTCCCGGCGCCTGTACCCTGCAGATGACAGGCCTCTGTACTGCGCATACGCATACCCAAGATTCTATGGACTGCAGCCGAAGCAGCCCACAGAGGCATCCCGGTGGGAGGGAACACCTCCCAATGGGACTGCCTTGGATGACTGGCAGGTAGAACTTCCAGTTACAGTGAAGGCAGTGCAGGGCTGCATCTAGCACCACTTATGCAGAGCACAGTGGTGGATTTTACCTGGGGGGGGGGGGTACTGCAGGTATGGATCATTGGATAGACAGCAACTAGGTTAACAAGTATTAGGTCAACACCAATAGGTCGACATGACTGAAGGTCGACATGCAGGAAGGTCGTCACATGTTAGGTCGACACAACCATTAGGTCATCCGTCCAAAGGTCGACATGGGGTTTTTCACTTTTTTTGTCCTGAATTTCGACACAATCGACATAAACTCTGAAACGTGGCACATGGGGCACATGGAATACATAACATCTGTTGCTGTATCATTAACATGTTTAGGAATATTTGGAAATTCCCCCACGTCTTAAGAATATCCCACATTTTGGTCTATATTATAATACCCCGGGGTTAGATTTACTGATGCTTCAAAAAAAAAAAAAAGACAGTGGCGGTGTGGCACATAGTAACCAATCAGATTTCAGCTATCATTTCACTATTGCATCTTTGAAAATTATAAAAATAATCTGATTGGTTGTTATGGACAACACACTTTTAATTACAGCACAGTTCAATATTCAAATAGGTGAGCCACACCCACTGCCACCAACTGACAAAGTGGCAGTGGGTGTGGCTCCCATTTGAATTTTGTGCTGCAGCCCCTCCTCTGGAGCCACCACTGCTTATGTCTCATTGGGGCATATTTAACAATTATCAGGTTTTTCCGCTACAGTATTTGTTTCAATAAGAATTAATGCACCACCTCAATGTACAGTATTATACAACAAGGACAGGGACTTCTAAAGCAGCAGGTCCCTCTGATCTGTTAGAAACAAAGCGATCATTTTACTTTTGGGACCACAGCACCACATGGAAACCCACTTGTGCAGCACTCAAGTTTGGCGCTCAAAGTTCCGCCTCTTCCGTGATGCTATGCTCCCTCTCGTGAACCCATGCCCCTATCCCAGGAAATGCAGCATTGGGTATCATAGGAGCAAATGATGCTCTTGCTACCGTGCCAGATATCAGAGATACCTACAGTGGCCTATCTATGTTAAAGATTAGGGAAACTTAATATTTGTGGGTACCCCTGGAAACAAAAATTTTCAGCAAACATTATCAGACCAATACGCCCCAAAATGTTACCAGTGTACATATTTTTACGTAACTATTGGTGGTACATTTTATGTTTAGACTTTTTGTAGTACAGCTGTGCCGATTATACTTGCCTATTTTCAGTAGGCGGTCTTGGGGCCATGGTGACTTGAATTTTACAAACACGTCCCCCACTCCCACATGCCGTGCTGGGATTTGGCACACTATTCAGTAGATGTGGCCGTAATTACATGATTAACCATATTGTGCTCATCAAACGCATGTACCACCCATTTCGAAAGGGAAGATCCTTTCCTGGGAGTATGGGGGAATTTCCCGAAATTCTGGAGTCTCCACGACCTTCCAGGAGCATAGGTATGTAAGGTTTTGGTGGATACATGGGAGATTTATCAAACTTCCCAAAGAGGACAAGTGGAGGAATTGCCCATTCCGATCAATCAGCTTCTAGATATAATTTACCCGGTACAGTCTATAAAACAAAAGTTTTAAGCTAGTTGCTATGGACATCTTCTCCATCTGTCCTCTTTAGAATCTTTGATACGTCTCCCCCATATAGCAATGGGTTATTTATTTATAGTACGATTGATGGATAACTTTGATGGCGTGAAGCCATCTATGAGGGAACCATTCAAGGCTTCATACACCAATGGTCACCCCAGCTTTAGTATTCAGTGAGCTGTGGGCCAATAAGAGGCTAAAGGCGGGATGTTGGGGGTGGAGCTAGACTCCATGTTCCGAAACCTTGAAACAAAAATGATAGCTTTGTATTATCGATGGCAAGAAACCATCCGGTTCTCCCCCATCAATTGGTCATAGACCATTGATACTTTCAAATCATCCATGGCCATCCCTACCATCATAACTGTCTACCATATAAGACTGGAGCAATTCATTTTTGTCCATTCGTTTATTTAAAAAATCTAGAACTAACAAACTAGCAAAATATAGAAATAAAACAGATTTTTATTTTCTAGAAAAACGACAATGTTAAAAAAAAAATGTTCTGCAACAATGTAATATAATAATTAAATGTCATGGTTACTGTGTGTTATTCTAAAACCATTTTTCACCGTGTAGAATGTGGAGAGAGGGTCGTTATTTATTATTAACAGGACAATGCAGTCACTCATTGATCCTGGAGCCCATAATGACATATTGTATAATGTTTTCCTCTGCCAGCTGGTAAAGACAGATATTAAATATTTGTCTCAGTGCATTTCCCAAAGAGCTGGAAATGAAGAAATACATCTTCATAAGGCAACAACCAAGCACGGGATTACCTTTCATATAATAATGATATTAAAACTCAAATTCAACGCTTGAGTGATGTTTTTGTATTGTTGTACATATTCCTGTTACTGAGGGGATAATCTGCAGTTAGCTTTAGTGAAGAACATCTAATACCCCCAGGGTGGCAAAATAGGGGTGTGGCCTCATGGGTGCATCATCCCCATGAAGCCATTCCCCTTTTTGATAGGCCATGCTCCTTACCAGGATCACTCCCTTTTGTGGTTCCCGGAGTCCTGCTTTACATACTTCCAAAGTTGGGAGGTATGCATTAGGTATTGCAACAAACAAGAGCGTAACTACCAAAGGTGCAGCTGCTATGGGGCCCAGAGTTACATGTGTTATATGCATTTATCACTAGAAGTTGGTAAATAGGGGCCCTTACAAACTTTTGCTATGGTACCTACAAATATCTAGTTTCGCCTCTGGCAACAAATATAAAAGCCACAATGTCTCCAGCTTGAATCCAGTACATAGAATCCAATTGTATCCAGAACCAAGTGTTACCTGGCGCAATTTTATAGGAGCTTTCTCTAAGGGTTGTTCAATAGAAGACAATTGGCTTGATGTATCAAGCAGTGAAGAGAGTGGTGAAGAGAACCAGTGGAGAAGTTGCCCAAAAGCAACCAATCATCTTGTACCGATCATTTTATAAAAAGTACTTGAGAAATGCTACCTCAAAGCAGATTGCTTATTAAGGACAACTTATCCACTGGTCCTCTTCTCCACTCCTGGGTCAGGTCTTACCTTGAGTTCAGAACTCAGATATAAAAATGAAATGAAATGTAAGTCCCTCCCTTGTGACTATGGGCCCAATTCAAAATTCGTCTGCCATTCGAACAGGTATGTATTTGCCCCCTGCCCAATGAAATCCCACCTTACAAATGGGTTTGCAAGCCTTACGAATGGATGTGTACGAGTACACATCCATTCGCATCCAGCCGACTAGAGGGTAAAAAATCATTTGATTTTTACTCACTATTGAATGATTTTTTCCCTTTGTCCCTGGTGTCCACAGCGCCTGCCAGGACTTACTCTACATCTGGGAACAGAACAGCCACTTCCAGCCGGCCGCTGATGTCATCTGTCCTCCCCCAGCAGTCATGAACATGCCTGCATTTTTCCAGACACTCCCAGCATTTTGTTGGACGTGCCCACCATTTTTGCGGACATGCCCATGAAATGACCAGGATCCATCCCACACCCCGCAATGATGGTTCTGTCAAATTCGCCAGTCAGAACCTGGTCTATTTTTTTTTTTGCAATTTTTAATAAGCTTTATCAAAAATCGCACCCTATTACATTTGCAAATTGTACACTTTATAATGGCAAAAGATCTGGATGCGAATTGAAGTGTGAGAATTTCCCGACAGGCCAAAACGTGCGATTTCATCGCACAAATGTGGGAATTAATTGCAATTAATTTCCTATTTCATTCGCGATTGGACAAAAGAGGCGAATTTGAACTTTTTTTGCCCAGAATTTGCAAAAATCTTACATTTGCACTCTATTACATCTCACCAACTGTCTTAAATATTTAGCACCTTATAGAAGATAGTAGAATTGGATGCACAAGGCATACTATGCGTTGCTATGTGTGCTAGTTAAGCCCACAACGCACGCCGGGATCGGTGCGTGTGTGGGCACCTTTAGTGTCTGGATTTGCAAATGCATTATGTGTGAACCAGAATCAGGCCCAGAATACTGTATACTCAGTACTGTAAAATGAAAAACCATAGTCATACTTGCCAACTTAAGAAATCTCCTCTCCGGGAGATGCCTAAAGAGAAGATACCTCTGCCACTGTGTCCCCAAGAAATTCCCCCGATTTGTGAGTCCAAGGGTAGGGGGCAGGGCTAAATCATGCATATTGTCATAATTTAGCCTCTCCCCTTTTATGCTGCCTGGAACTTTCATGTTTGATCTCACCAACCTGCTTGCTTCAGGTGGGATGCAGGCCGGAAACGGGATATCCAGACACTCTGATTGTGATAAAAACATGCAATTTGGGCCTATTTTGTTCTTACAACATTAATATTGCAATATTGCAATCAATATTGCCAACCTTAGCTCATAATAATGTTTCATCAAGATTGTCCAAAAGCTGCAGCGAGCTGGCTGATTACTAAGAAATAGATCACAGCAGTTTAAAGCACGTCTATGAAACATTAACAGTGGCAGAAAAGAAATGGTGCAAGATGGAATTGTCCTTGGGTTCTCTCAATTATCCTTGTGTTGTATATTAAAACACATGCACAGTTTAGCAAACCAAACACTTCTGCGACAGAGATTATAACTTTTGTGGCTGAAGAATTTGGTTTGTTTGGTTCCTCGCAAACCAATGTTTTGAAAGAACTACCTCTGATTATTACTGAAGTAATGCCTTTCTTTACCTTTGTGTACCTTGGATCATCTTTAGAACAATAAATGTTGAAGTACTATCATGACTGCCAGCAGCTGCAGCACTAGCACTAGGTTGCTGCTTCTGCTCATCTATCGACTGGTCCATATAAATTTGCAGCACTCTACTGACATTATTTTTAGCATAGTGCCTGAACAACACACAACAGGTTTTTTTTTGTTGTTTGTTTTTTTCAATGTGCTGGAACACAACACATTGCTTTAGAGCCTACAGTCCCACACAGAGCCCATAGTCCCAACACACTCTCCCTCTAATCACTGCTACTGGTGCCACCTGTCTGTGTGTTTTCTTTCTAGGAAATGGAAGCTGCTAATCTGTACTTATTTATAGCGAGAAGTCCTAACAAGGACAAAACATCCTAGCTGAATGTGGGATGATAGTGTGACACTTTAGAACATACAAAGTTGGTGCAGATCTGATTTGTGCGATTCCAAGAAATCTTCTGCCATAAAATTGAATGGCTTGTTTACATAATGTGGTACTTGTGAGTTATCCGGGCTGCCGATTTTTTCATCGCGCCCGAAATCGGGGGCATCGCGTCGGTCGTGGCCGTTATAAGGAGCCGCGACGCGATGCCCACGATTTCCCATAGACAGTAATGTTAAAAGACGTGATGGACCCGATTTCCGACACGATTTCCCATAGACAGTAATGTTAAAAGACGCGATGGACCCGATTTCCCATAGACAGCAATGTTAAAATAAAAGTACAATGTGAAATTGGCCAATATGTTTTTAAAATAAATGTTTCATGGCCCCCCACCACCGTTAACGCCACCCCGCTATTGACGCCAACCCGAAGCGTGGCGAGCGCAGCGAGCCCGCGAGGGGCGGCGGTACGCGTCCTCCGACCTTTTCATGCCCTACTATCCACTAGGGCGTGGAGTGAGAATAGAATAGTGTGGCGAGCGCAGCGAGCCACCGAGCCCGAAGCGTGGCGAGCGCAGCTAGCCCCGCGAGGGGACGCGGACACCTTCACAGGTATCCGCGTGCCCTTGCGGGCTTCACAGGTGTCCGCGTCCCCTCGCGGGGCTCGCTGCGCTCGCCACGCTTCGGGCTCGGTGGCTCGCTGCGCTCGCCACACTATTCTATTCTCACTCCACGCCCTAGTGGATAGTAGGGCATGAAAAGGTCGGAGGACGCGTACCGCCGCCCCTCGCGGGCTCGCTGCGCTCGCCACGCTTCGGGTTGGCGTCAATAGCGGGGTGGCGTTAACGGTGGTGGGGGACCATGAAACATTTATTTTAAAAACATATTGGCCAATTTCACATTGTAATTTTATTTTAACATTGCTGTCTATGGGAAATCGGGTCCATCGCGTCTTTTAACATTACTGTCTATGGGAAATCGTGGGCATCGCGTCGCGGCCCCTTATAACGGCCACGACCGACGCGATGCCCCCGATATCGTGTCTTTTAACATTACTGTCTATGGGAAATCGGGGGCATCGCGTCGCGGCCCCTTATAACGGCCACGACCGACGCGATGCCCCCGATTTGGAGCTAAATCGTGGGCATCGCGTCGGTCGGGTGTCCTTAAGTTAACCAAACTTAAGGACCAAATCGGCAGCCCGGATAACTCACATGTACCCATAATGTTTCTTTGGAGTTTAGCTGAACAATATGTGTAATTATTTCTCATTATTTAGAACAAAAAAAAGGCACATGGAAGGTCTGTATTTCATCCATACAAAGCATGAAAACTAATGTTTCTTTTTTATTTCTCTAAGTGACTTTATTAGATACTAGGGGCGAAATGTAATAGGGTGCGATTTTTAGACTTTTGCGATTTTTGGTCATAATCGTCCAAAATCGCATTTTTTCTAAAAATCGCACATGTAATAGGGTGCGAGTCGCGGGAAAAATCGAATTTTTTCCCACAAATGCGCACATTTTAAAGATGCGATTTTCAGTCACACTGAAAATCGCATCCAGATGTTTTCCCATTGTAAACTATAGAACTCGCATATGTAATAGGATGCGAGTTCTAAAGTCGCATATGGGACCTTACCAAAACCCGCAAAAAAATAGACCAGCTTCTTGCTGGCGATTTTTACAGAACCATGCACAAATCTTTGTGATCTGTGCATGGTTCTGTCCAAAAAAAGGCTAAAAGTTAAAGTTAAAAAAAAAACGGCGTGGGGTCCCCCCTCCTAAGCATAACCAGCCCCGGGCTCAAAAAGCCGGTGCTGGTATCATAAAATCAGAGGGACAAACAAATATTGGTTCCCTTGATTTAATGAAACCAGCACCAGGCTCAAGGTCCAGCGCTGGTTCCCAAAATACGGGGGACAAAATGACTAGGGGTCCCCCGTATTTTAAGAACCAGCACCAGACCCAACCAGCCAGCAGGGTAATGCCACAGCCGGGGGACACTTATTATATAAGGTCCCGCGGCCAAAGCATTATCCCCGTGGCTGGTCAGCATGGGCAGGGGTCCTGGGGAAGTGGGGACCCCCCCCAATGAAGGGGTCCCCCCCCTCCAGGACTTACCAGCCCATGCTGAAAGTCCGGGGCTGTCCCCGATGCCCCTGGGCGGTGGGCATCGGGCTGATGTAAAGTGTAAAAAAAAGAATTAAAACTATTGTTTTCTACTGTAGAACTATGAGTCCCAGCAAGCCTACCCCTCATGCTGGGACTTGGAGAACCACAAGTCCCAGCATGCGGGGCATTAAAGGGCCCGCTGGCACTTGAAGTTCTACAGTACAAAAAATAGTTAAATAAAACACACTGACACCCTCAAAAATAAAAGTTTAATACATACATAACACACACATACTGATACTTACCTATCTTGAGCCCGTAGGTCGGTCCCTGGGTCCGGGGTCCTTGGCTCCAGGGCAGAAGAGTCCGGTTCCGGGGCCTTGGTCCTGGTTCCGGGGCTGGTCCGGGGTCCTGGGCTCCAGGGCAGAAGAGTCCGGTTCCGGGGCCTTGGTCCTGGTTCCGGGGCTGGTCCGGGGTCCTGGGCTCCAGGGCAGAAGAGTCCGGTTCCGGGGCCTTGGTCCTGGTTCCGGGGCTGGTCCGGGGTCCAGGGCTCCAGGGCTCCAGGGCAGAAGAGTCCGGTTCCGGGGCCTTGGTCCTGGTTCCGGGGCTGGTCCGGGGTCCTGGGCTCCAGGGCTGATGTCTCCGGGGTCCAGGATCCGAAGTAGTCCAAAAGGGGTACCTAATGAAGGAAATCCTACTCACCTGGGCCCCGGCGACGACCTCGGCATCTTCTCCGGCAGACGCGCTGCTCCCGGCTGGTACCCGCTCACGGACTGGAGAGGCGCAGAGGACCCCTGCCCATGCTGACCAGCCACGGGGATAATGCTTTGGCCGCGGGACCTTATATAATAAGTGTCCCCCGGCTGTGGCATTACCCTGCTGGCTGGTTGGGTCTGGTTCTTAAAATATGGGGGACCCCTAGTCATTTTGTCCCCCGTATTTTGGGAACTAGCGCTGGACCTTGAGCCTGGTGCTGGTTTCATTAAATCAAGGGAACCCCTATTTGTTTGTCCCTCTGATTTTATGATACCAGCACCGGCTTTTTGAGCCCGGGGCTGGTTATGCTTAGGAGGGGGGACCGCACGCCGTTGTTTTTTTTTTGTTTTTTTAACACACCGCACAGTACTGAAAATGTGCCGATTTTCATGACTGAAAATTGCACATTTTCAGGACTTAAAAATCGCCCGAAATCGCACCATATCGCGCTTTTTTGCTGCAAATTCGCATCTCATTACATATGCGAATTCGCGGCAAAAAATGCGATTTTTAAAGGTGCGATTTGGTGCGATTTTTTTTTTTGACTAAAAAAACGCACCCTATTACATTTCGCCCTAGATGTATTAAAACTAATGCTAATTCCCTGCATATCTATCAATATATCTGTCCTGGTTTGTTTGACAGCAAGAGGGTGTTAAACAAAATCAGATACAGAAGTATCAGCCAGTGATTAATGTGATTAGGATTCCAAGTTTTATCTCCCATGTAATGAGGGGACCGTGCGGTGTGCAATACTTCACATTAATGAGAAAGCAGCTGATACTATTCAATCAATAGATGATCTGTTTCTTCTCAATTAGAAATATATGGATATTTCTCTAACTGGAACAATGCAAATAACTACCCAACACTAATGATGTAAGAGTATGTACATCTACATTAAGTGAAGACAAAGGAGAGTCAGGATTTCTTTACCATTACGCTGAACAGCACAGGAGCACTGTTCTCCGCTCTTCCCCTCCCTTTCCAGTGATAGCATAACAGAGAGCAAAGCTGTGTACACACGATGCGATTGGGCTATCGAGTTTGACTATATAATATAAATCTCAATAGCAAGTAAGTGCATATGACACCGTGTTTGCCTGCACCTGATCATGTTTCGATCACAATGTACTGCCCCACGGCATCCGAATCAAAAGTAGAAATAGACTGATCTATGATACCATCCTCCATCTGTTAATTTGTGGGGGGGCACTGCGGGCGCTGTTTCAGAAGTCTGTGGAGTGCTGGTCATATACCACTTCATACTGTATATATATGAAACGCGTAGGGGCGTGGCCTGACTGACGCAACCTGGAGCTACCAGTGCGAGAGGCACCACGAGCTGTGCCGTGACTGAGCTGAACGCTGAGGCGCTGATAATCGTCGATAATACCGGAGGGATCCGTGAGTGCACTGTGGTGGCCGGCGGTCATGATATTTGCCAGTGTGGATATTGTGGTGAAATCTTGTGGTAATCAGCCCGCTGCTGATGAAACTTGTGGTACGCAGATTGTACTTATGCTGCTGACGTTTTAGCATGGTTTTAATTTATAATAAAAAATGATAATGCACCATTAGAAGCCCTTTCAATCTTTTGTAGTATTATATGAATATATATATATATATATATATATATATATATATATATATGTGTGTGCTCACTGTGCTCCGGCACTCTGCGGTCCCCCTGGACTCACTTGCCCTGGTGCCCTCAAGAAGGACTGACTCGTCCCAACAATATGAATCCGTTGTGTGGCAAGCGGCACTCAGAGTCTGACAATGGCGGTATAGAAAGTAGAAAACGTGCTTTTTATTGAGGACTCAACGTTTCGGGGACTGGTCCCCTTCGTCAGGATAAGGATAATCCTGACGAAGGGGACCAGCTCCCCGAAACGTTGAGTCTTCAATATAAAGCACGTTTTCTTCTTTCTATACCGCCATTGTCAGACTCTGAGTGCCGCTTGCCGCACAACGGATTCCTATATATTCATTTATATATATTCCGTTTCAGTCGAGTAGACTTTTATCAAGAACTAATCTTGATAAAAGTCTACCTGAATGAAACTTCGAAAAAAGAACCCCTGAATGGTCTGTTTCTCATCATATTTCCTGTGAGTGCCGCCGTATTCTTCCTATATCTAACTGGTCTTCATTGTACCCTCGAGGGCACCCGGGCAAGTAAACCCTCCTTTATTCTGCATATATATATATATATATATATATATATATATATATATATATGCTTATTTTTTCACTCTACATGAAAGTAAATAAACAATTATCCCTAATCATCCACTTACAGAGAGTTGTAACTCATCAAATACTTTGATATTGTTGCAGTTTGCAAGGAACAATAAATCCAGTTCTCCAGAAATGTTCCGAGCCTATATATATTTATAGCGCTCTATATTTATTAATAAACTCAGGCAAGATGATATAGTTTACCAAAAACCGTTCAATGCAATATAATGGCAGCAATAATCCGCTTTCTATAGAGATCCAATGCACATTTCTCTTTCTGCTACATAATTGCTATGCGTGTCTTGAATAAGAAGAGAAGAAACACAAAGGAACAATTTTGCTCATTGATTAGACATGTAACTTATCCAGGAATCTTTACATTTAGCTGGAGAATGCACATTGATGCAGAATTCAGAGGATAATGGCAGACCCAATGAACTATATCATTGTGGAAATGATCCGAATCGGTGCCAAGTGTAAGGAAGAACGTGGTGAAACCCCAAGTAATGGATGATCATCTCCCTTTGTGAATGCCACAATTCACATGCGCTCATTTGATTGGGAAGTATCTGATTAAGCTGAGTCTCACATGTGATGATCACTTTAACCACCTTTGTTAAACATTACAATGAACATATTATCAACTTAACATGTTATTTTCATTGAACATTGATATTCTGCGCTATGTACTGCAGATCCAGTGGAATCAGAATTATGGACCTTATTCAGGTCGCTTCACATCCCTGAACCACTGTTGGGCGTGAATCACCCCCTATGTCCCTTGTAGATTTATGGCCTAATTCAGGTTGGTTTGCAAAAGCAAACTCCTTCTTTAATGGACAAAACCATGATGCACTGCAGGCGGGGCAGATGTAAGATGTGCAGAGAGAGTCAAATTTGGGTGGGATGTGTTCAAACTGAAATCTAAACTGCAGTGTAAGTATAAAGCAGCCAGTATTTACCCTGCACAGAAACAAAATAACTCACCCAAATCTAACTCTCTTTGCATTTGTTACATCTGCCCCACCTGCAGTGCACATGGTTTTGTAGATTAAAGGAGTTTGCTTTTGAAAACCAACCTGAATCACCCACTTAACGTATATACAACTACAGTCCCAAGAAAGTGTTATGTTCCATTTTATTAGAAGGTGTTGATACTTCTGCTATGATACATTATCTATAGCAAATATACAAGTCAATGACATAATCTTTCTTTGTTATTAACAACGTTTTGTGGCTATATTCAACCTAATGCTGGGGTGTCTATCTGTGCAGATAGTGGACACCTGTCGCATCAAATGCATGCCCTAACTCTGTGGCTTGTTCAGAGCAGCCGAGAGGAATGCCGGGCCCCGGTAATATTTTGGGGGTGTGGCCTAAGTGTGTGTGGGGGGGGGGTGTGGGCACCTCGCCACTTAGGCCACACACCCAAAAGGTTTAGAGGAGGGTGAAAGAAAACTCTAAAAACTGTAATCTCAGCAGCAGCACACACCTACAGCATGTGCTGTGCTGACAGCAGGCTCAGCGGGAGATCTCACGCTGTCAGTGAGACACTCATGCCGAGCCTGCTGTCAGCACAGCACATGCTGTAGAAGTGTGTGCTGCTGTTGCTACCCGGGAGGGACAGAGGGGGAAGGGACGGGTCCCCTCCAGCAAGCCTGGGCCTAGGTAATTAGTACCCACTCCCCCTCCCCTCTCGGCTGCCCTGGGCTTGTTCACCGAGCCAATCAGCTGCTACCTCATCTTACAGGTTATGTTTGAAAAATAACAGGTAGGGGCTGATCGGTTAGTGGTTTATCACTCTCCATTTTATCACTTTTCATGGCTTAGTACATCTCGCCCCCATAGCCTCAAACTATCCCGCACTTCCTGTATGCAAATGCTTATTATCACCTGCTACATAAAACAAAGGAACGTCAGCTATGATGCAGAGGGCTGGTGGCAGAGGCCAGGGAAAGGGGATGCTACTCTTCCATCCCCAGTAGGTGGCGCTGCTAAGCACATGCCTAGTTGGAAATCTGCCACTGGCAATGAAACAAAATCAAACAGTTCAACATTCAATATTGAACTCACAATATAAAATCTTAATACTGGCCACTTTTTGGTTTCGGACCAAACATTGAAAGCTTCCAAGTAAGGTGACATCATTGTTAGGGTGTGTCCGTGTGGAAGAAAGACCGAACCTATGATTCCTGGCTGTGATGGCTTGGGCTTTTCTTGGAAGAATGTCACATTGCTGAAATAAAGCTTAAAATATTTTTTTTTAAGTATCTCACCTGAAATAGCAGTAGAAACAGCGTAAATGTTCTAGTAATGTCGATGCCACATTTTTGTAGAAACATCTCCTATACATCCTACCTAGGAATGATATCACGGAGGTTTAGGCAGGTCAGGAGGCAGCCATTTTTTGAGTGACCTTATATTTAAATGTAGCCTCCATTCACGAGGAAGTAGTGATGCCACCAGTTTTTATTGAGTTAGGTTAGATATGAACAGGGCATAAAGTGGACCAGGAGAGGTGGTGGAACTCATTTCTCTCACCACTGAACCCCCCCCCCCCCCCATATTAGATGGAGTCCAGGCCAGTGCCAGGGTTTTTGGCACCCTTGCAAAACACTAAATTTGTGCCCTACCTCCTATACTCTATAAAGGGACAGGGGTCTCAAAATAGTAACCCCTATTCAAATTACTGTATGCCGCAAAGTAGCACAATCATATTCACATTACACTGCATTTAGTCACCCTGATTCATATTAAACCACAAAATAGTGTCCCTCATTCACATTATGACACACATTAGTGCCCCTTATTCAAGTTACATTACACAGTAGTACTCCTTATACATGTATTAAACAGTAGTGTTGCTTACACATAATGCCCAAAGTAATATTGCTTATACACATAATGCCAGTAGTACCAGTTACACATATCTCTCTCTGTTCCTCCAGCAGCTTCCTCTCCTCTCTTCTTCACTTCAGGTGGTGGGAATGGCATGACATAACATACGACGTGCCACAAAAGGGAGCCGCTGGGACAGGCTTTTCTGTTGGAATTACTGACCAGGGCTGTGGTGGAGGTGGAACTGAGTTCCACCTACCATTAGAGGTGGTGGAACTCAGTTCCACCCCGTTCCCCCCCACTTTAACCCCTGGAAATGAATAACAGTTCTGCTTACAAAATTTCCACCTCCCCTATGCCGGGTTAGACTTTAATTGGTACAAACAAGAAATTATGTTGAAAGCATTGAACAGGCTTTTTTTTTTTTTTACTATTGAAATCAGACCGCATTTGCATGACTTGTATTTTGCTTCTTATGTTAATGCTAATTTGTATACGTAGATCTATGATCTGAGGAGAATGTCACCAAAACAATTTGAAATGTACTAAATAAAAAAAAGCTTATTTCTTTTGTTAGTCCTGTTTTCACATATTTTTCCTCTCCCTCTTTTTGTATGTGGAAAAGAAAAAAAACATTGAAAAAGGACATTTGATTTTCAAAGCTGAAAACATCAGTGGATAAACTGATATAAAAAGCTTTTTCCCTCCCTAAGCTCCCATCTATTCATTTCACTCTAAGATCTGTGAGTGCCCATGAAATCAGAGGTATTTTGGAATATATCGCCAGCTTCCCGCCGACTGAATACTGAGCAGCAAAAAGAAATATGAATAATAAGCCAAATGAGGCATAAACTTATAAAATCTCTAAAAGCAAAAATTATAGGTCATGGTCCATAGTAATAAAAACACCAAGTGTCTGGAACAGAAAAACTATCATTCTGAGGGTAATGTTTATTCGATTAATAGCTTTTAGGACAGACTTGCATTTGTGTTATTTTCTTTTGTATATACACATTGGGAAAAGCTTTTTATACCTTTTTATACCTTTTTTTGCCTCAAAACGATGCTGGACTGGTAGTTTTCAGAAGATTTGTGGGCCAGATGTTTTTGTGGGCCAGGTGTTTTTAAAGGGGCAATCACTTACAAAGCATTGTTTTGCCTTGTAAATTGGCTTGCTTCTTTAAAAAAAAATGTCAGAGTTCAGTCGGCATCCCGCATGGCCGCTAAACTATTGTTACATCTCACCCCCCGCCCCATAGTATTATATTAACAAAAATGTGAACACAGGAGGCGATATATACATGTGGTGGGGTCCGTGGGGATGTCGACATCCCACTGTCTAAACCTAACTCCTCTCCACTCGTCAGCCTAACCCCCCCTGCTAAGTGACAAACCTTAACCCTCCTTCCAAGCAACCTAACACTACACCACCACCCCCCTCCACGGCCTAAACCTAGTCCTGCAGTAGTGCCTAAAACTAACCATCATCAATGTAGGCATTCCTTGCCCAATCTTCTGGTGGTAGTCCAGTTGCCAGCATCAATATTGTAGCTGCCAGGATGCTGACTGCATTCCAACAGGGAGAATCAGAGATGTCTGCAATATACCATAGTTTTTTTCAGTGGGGACTGCTGTCTTAGTCCATTTTCTTTTTGGACCTTGGTGATAAGAGTTTTGTTTTGCTAGAGAGGGATCTAGGGATCCCTTTCCAGATGCTGTAATGAGCATGAACAGTAAAAACAACCCCTTCACCATTGCTATAAGCAAGAAGACAAGAAACTTTAAGGTAGTAATTCATCAACAGGACAGACTCCGCTCCAAAGCTCTATCTTGGAATAGCTAAAATGATAAATAGCCAAGTTAAATAATCTATTATTTATTTAATAGCAGCTTACAACAGATTTTAATTAATATATGAAAATGCAAAGCTTAATAAATAATTCCCACACTGATTTAACAATTTGTACATTTTAGATCAACTTAGCCCTGAGGTTTATTTATTGGCCTAAAACTACCTGATATTCTGATTAATGTCAGATAGACAGAGTTTTAATCAAAGTCAAATGGGGCAACGGTGCGGTGTTGGAGTGCATTAACCCAGACTTTAGGCAGCTAAACCCCATCTACAGTATATGGGCTCTTCCAATGTAATGGGTACCTGGTAAGATCAACAACTGAATTGCTCTGATGGATGCACAGTTCTTTGGATGCCCTCCCCCCAAAATTTTCATTGGCCCATCAGAGTTCTGCTAAGTAAACTTTTGTTGTGAGGGGGTAAAGTCTTTTTGACCCCAGGAGGTGGTCAATTCTGTTTAGCCCCAGGAGATGGTTGTTAGGAAACATGATTAATGGTTCAGTTCTGTTTTGTGTTCTGTTCAGTTTGTGTTTGCCATTTGACTCTCTGGTGGCCTCCAGTGGTAGGTCTGTGCCATTGCAGCTCAGTATTCTGTGAGCTCAATTTATTCACAAGTCTGCGAGGTAAGGAGCTCATTATTACAGCTTGGGAGCTGTCTGGATCTCTCTCAGCTGATTAATCACTTGAGCCCTTCATAGAGGATTCTCTCTAGCTCTGCCCTGCCAGTGATAGCTTCTAGTAACCAGCTTCCTGTTTCCTGTGCAGGTAGCTGCTATTTCTGATCCACAGCTGGTCACCTGTCTGGGTACTGCTCTGTTTGGAGTTCACCAGCTGTTTGCTGATAATTTGTCAGTTTCTCCATGCACTTAGCCCAGTGCAGCCTTCCTGGCCTTTGGCAGTTCCAGCCTGGTTTCATTCAGTTGCAGAATCCTGTCTGTCTCCTCCAGTCTGTCAAAGTCTGCTCTTTACCATCCTGAGCTGCTGGATGTCCCGTGGTCTGGCTGTGCCTGTTCCAGGTCACGTAAGTGCTCCAGTGAAGCCTGGCTTTGGGGGTTATTCTAGTTCACTCCTTCTGGCAAATTCTTTCTTAGATGGACAAAACCATGTGCACTGCAGGTGGGGTAGATGTAATATGTGCAGAGAGAGTTAGATTTGGGTGGGGATTTCTTCAAAGTGAGATATATGTTTCAGTGTATGAATAAAGCAGTCACTACCCTGCACAGAAACAAAATAACTCACCCAAATCTAAGTCTCTCTGCACATGTTAAATCTGCCCCCCTGCAGTGCGCATGGTTTTGTCCATCTAAGAAGGAATTTGCCAGAAGGAGTGAATCAGAATAAGGGCCCTTGTTTTTTTTTTTTTTTTTTTTATAAAGTTCTGGCAAGCTGCCATATTCCTTTGTTGCTTAGTTTTGTCTGAAGTTCCTTGGATCCAGCTCTTCCAGGTGTGGAGAGGCCCACGGTAGTGGGCATACATTTGTTTTGGGGTACAGTGTGTTTGTGTACTTATTATTTACTTTGACGTGTTTTAGGTTGGAGGCACCCCGGTTCAGTTGTGTCCGGTGTTAGCAACTGGGTCGCACTCCCTGTCATTAGCCTGGTGCTGTTAGGCAGGTTGTTTCCCCAGGCAGGCCCAGTAGTTAGATTACCTTTTGACTGTACCCTTAGGGGGTCCCCAGTTCTTTGTCCTCTCATAACTCCTAGCTGCATCGGAGCTAGGGCGGGCTTAACTCGCCCTTTTAAACGTGGCGACTACAGGCGAAGCCTAGTATCTGCAGGAACTGGCCATCTAACTTTGGGGGTAAACAGAGTCAGCGTAGGGCCCCACCATGGCTGTCATAAACAGCAGTAGCGGCTGCGGGTTCACACCAGAAACCGTAACAGGGGTAAGATTTGTTTCACCACGGACAGGTTTAGTAAAGTCTGTTTCTCCCCAGGTGGAGGTTTTGTCGATCCAGTCCCAAAGGGGGACACAAATCATGCTGCCCTAAGGGGGACTCCCAATCTATTGTTCCAGATCAAGATCCTGGCCCAATTGTTTTCCAAGGAGATCTAGACAAACACTAACATAGCCCATCCTAGATCTGAATGAAATATTCTTATTAAATACTTTTTTCTTTACATAGTTGAATGTGCCGACAACAAAATCACACAAAAATGATCACTGTATATCAAATTTATTAACCCATGGAGGTCTGGATTTGGAGTCACACTCAAAATTAAAGTGGAAAAACACACTACTCGCTGATCCAACTTTGATGTAATGTCCTTAAAACAAGTCAAAATGAGGCTCAGTAGTTTGTGTGGCCTCCATGTGCCTGTATGACCTCCCAACAACGCCTGGGCATGCTCCTGATGAGGTGGCGGAGGGTCTCCTGAGGGATCTCCTCCCAGACCTGGACTAAAGCATCCACCAACTCCTGGACAGTCTGTGGTGCAATGTGGCTTTGGTGGATGGAGCGAGACATGATGTCCTAGATGTGCTCAATTGGATTCAGGTCTGGGGAATGGGCAGGCCGGTCCATAGCATAAATGCCTTCATCTTGCAGGAACTGCTGACACACTCCAGCCACATGAGCTCTAACATTGTCTCGCATTAAGAGCAACCCAGGGCCAACTGCACCAGCATATGGTCTCACAGTGGGTCTGAAGATCTCATCTTGGTACCTAATGGCAGTCAGGTTACCTCTGGCGAGCACATGGAGGGCTGTGCGGCCCCCCAAAGAAATGCCACCCTACAAAATTACTGACCCCCTGTTACGTTGCCCACTGTGGCACAAGGAGCAACTGTTGGCGGATGTAGACAGGTGGTCGGGCGTGAGCCCGTAGCCGGGACCGCCGGTTAGGACGGCCACAGCGGATGCTACACTAACTCTGTTGAGTCCCTGAGGCAGATGGTAAACCCCTGCAGAGCTAGGCTTCACCTGTGGCCGCCGCGTCCGAAGGAGCGAGTTAGGCCCGCTCCGACCCCGATGCAGCCAGGTCTTAGGAATAGACAAGAGTGAGACGATCGCCAAAGGGTACCCAAGAGGACCACTAACTACCGGGCCTAGCTGAGAGTTGACCCCTGACTGCCAGCACCTGGCCAAACCGGGATGCGACCAAGTCGCAGACACAAGTGGACCAGAAGAGGAGTCCCCAGCAGGCTACGCCACAGGGACGGCGACTCCCCAAAACAAGGATAGCAATAGAGGACACTCCCTGCCTGAAAGATACTAATGAAGACAAAAAGAGAAAGAATCAGAGAACAAGAAGGATTCAATAATAGATGATAAAAAGAATGAACCCACGGAAGGGCACGGCCACGGCGGGCCACTGGAGATGGACGGAAGGAGAATAATGAGCCCACGGAGGGGCACGGCCACGGCGGGCCACGGCAGGCCACTGGAGATGGATGGAAAGATAAAAGAATGAACCCACGGAGGGGCACGGCCACTGCGGGCCACTGGAGATAGAAAGTAAGACAGAGGCTCCACTGGAGCATGGAGGATGTTGCAGGCAGCAGAACGTTCTCCTTGGCGTCTCCAGACTCTGTCCCATCTGTGACATGTGCTCAGTTGAACCTGCTTTCATCTGTGAAGAGCACAGGGCACAACTCCCACCTTTGGACGTCAGGCCCTCATACCACACTCATGGAGTCTGTTTCTGACCATTTGAGCAGACACATGTACATTTGTGACCTGCTGGAGATCATTTTGCAGGGCTCTGACAGTGCTCCTCCTGTTCCTCCTTGCACAAAGGAGGAGGTAGCGGTGCTCCTGCTGGGTTGTTGCCCTCCTACGGCCTCTTCCACATCTCCTGATGTACTGTCCTGTCTCCATGCCTCCATGCTCTGGACACTATGCTGACAGACACTGCAAACCTTCTTGCCACAGCTCGCATTGATGTGCCATCCTGGATGAGCTGCACTACCTGAGCCACTTGTATGGGTCGTAGACTCCGTCTCATGCTATTACTAGAGTGAAAGCACCGCCAGCTTTCAAAAGTGACCAAAACATCAGCCAGAAAGCATCGGAGCTGAGAAGTAGTCTGTGGTCACCACCTGCAGAACAACTCCTTTATTGGGGGTGTCTTGCTAATTGCCTATAATTTCCACCTGTTGTCTATTCCATTTGCACAACAGCATGCAAAATTGATTGTCAATCAGTGTTGCTTCCTAAGTGGACAGTTTGATTTCACAGAAGTGTGATTGACTTAGAGGTACATTGTGTTGTTTAAGTGTTCCCTTTATTTTTTTTGAGCACTGTTCATTTATCTGATGCATTAGTGTTATGAATTAGGTGCACTTATTCCCTCTCCAGGGGCCTTTAAAGGAGAGGCTTTGGAATGGGCAAAATTACTTTCGGTCTTGTGATCCTATTCTACAAGACTTGGGAGCCTTCAATAATGCGGTTCCGATTTTGTTATTCTGGGATAGTTCCTCTCGAGCCCTCTACAGCCCCTGTTGTGGTAGTCAAGGACATGGTGTCCAACATAGGCCAGGGGCACAAAAACCTTGCTTCTGAGAGCTCACAGGGCCTTAAACTGCTTAGACCACTAAAATCCAGCAAAAAGGAAAAGAAAAAAAATGCTTGTATAGGGGTCTTGTTTGATGTCCTGAACATTATCTTTGTCTTGTTTTGTTTCGTCTTGTCCTCCGGTGGTCAGGAGGCCATTCTCAAGAGGGAGGGTTAATGTCAGGTGTGCATCTGCTGCTGGTTTTGTTATGAAGCTGTTGCTCAGCAACCTGGACTAGGTCCTCTGTGCAGCAGTCCACCTGCACTGGATATCTTATTAGCTGGTTACCCTTCATTAGGGATTCTGATCAGCTCCTCCCCACCAGTGATACTTCCTGTTGAGCTCCTAGTGATTGTTCAACAATAGCTGCACACAGTGCAGCTCCTTCATGCTTTTTCCAACCTGAGCTCCAAGCCGTGTGTCTGCAGCCCAGCCTCCTGTTTCCAGCATACATCAGCCTGGAGTTTCTACACCTGCAGTTTGAATCCACTACAACAAGCTGCATCTCCTGGTGTTCCAGGTCGTCTGTACCTCTGGTCAACGAGTCACTTACTCAGGGTGTTGTGAGTCCTGAGGGCCTTCTGCACATTGCAGCTAGGTCTTCTGTTTGTACACTGTTGCTCTATGTATATTTTGTGCCTGGGTTGTTAATTTTATGTTGGCTCATTATTAAGGGTTCTTAAACGCAATGAGGTCACTAATGTTCTTTTGTATGCGAGGTCACTTCTGGTACTCGCTTATTATTAGCGAGGTCACCTCTAGTTTTTATCTGTGGACAATATCGCTATTGTTTTTTGTTTGCAACAAGGTCGCTTCTGGTTTTTGTGTGCATTGTTATTGTTCACTTTTCCTTAGTTTTTCAGGGAGCCTTCTAGTTTTATTTAGTTAGTTTTCCTCTTGTCTTCCCTTAGATTCCATTGGTGCCTTGTTTTTCTGTAAAACCTGGTGGCACCGGAGTAGGGGCGGACCTAATTCATCCCTTCAATTGTGGCTGTTAAAGGTGAAGCCTTAGCACAGCAGGTATCCAGTGGTTTCTAGGGGAAACAACATAGCTGTTCGAGTAGGGTGCTGTGACATTTTCCTTGGTCACAGCTTGGTTTTTGTTATTCCCATATTTCATTCATGCATCCATTCCCTGGGCATGTGATCTGCAATCTTAGGTCTATGCTCCTGGTTACTGTCAGTTACTTGTGTCACTCCTGAGTCCTATATTATTTTTTAATGTTATTTGTAATCATCCTGCAACTGCTCCGTGTACTTTATTGCTCTTATTCCCTATTCTATCCTTATAGAACAGGTGCTAATCATAACATTCAGAAGTGTAAAATCTGACTATTGATCATTATTCGAGATTTAGCTTTCAACAACTAGCACTGTGCTGAACCAGCCTGCGACCTGAGGCTATATTACGGGGACAAAAAGCATAGGGTCCACCTGTCACATGCCGCACAACTTTTGTTTCGTTGAAATCGGAACCTGCTGAGAAAGGGTCTGTGTTACAAGCATGATTGGCATGGCAACTGGCAGAGGGATGTTGCCCACCAGGGGAGGCTTCAGGGGGGGGGAAATAAATCAGACTACTGTAGCTGAATGCAAATACAGCCACTTTAGAAATCTGCCTCAAAGATCGGAAACAGACAAACTCAAGTGGTAAAAAGCAGGCCTGCAGTGTTCTCCAGCTATACTCTTGGTCAGTAGGCAGATATTTACTGGCCAAAAATACCCATAAAAACCTAATGGACATCCAGAAATACAAATTCTATGAATTCCTGCCCACTCAATGCTAGCAGTAAGAGTAAGACCTTTAGAAGAGTTTCCAAGGATATACTATGTTGTCATCAGTGGGGAAGATGGCCATTTATACGACATAATAATTGCAGATTACCAGATAAAGCTTGTAAATAACAACCATCTTGCAAAAGGGCAAATTGTCAAAAATAGTTAAATGCTGCTAGCACAGACACGGACATGTAGGATATTAGCAGGAAAACACAGAACACAGACATAAAAGCAGCTTACACTACTTATACTTTCTGTATTCCATGTTCATTTGGAGTTTATTTTTTGAAGGCAACAATCTAATTTTAATGGAATTCTGTCAAAATACCGGCAGTTGGGAAGCCGACTGACTGCCGGTCGCCGGTGGTTTCTGGAGGTGAGTATGGGGGTTAGGGTTAGGCTATGAGGGTGCGGGAGATTAGGGTTAGGCTTCGGGAGAGGGGGTGTAAATAGGATAAGGCTGTGGGAGGGGATGGTTAGGTTAGGATTAGAAAGAGATGGGAAGGTTAAGGTTAGGCTGCGGAGAAGTGGGTCAGGGTTAGGCTATGAGGGGGTGCAGTGAGGATAAGGATCTGGAGGGTTAGGCAGCAGGAGATGGCAGTTAGGGTTAGGCTACAGAGGGTGGGTTAAGATTAGGCTGAGGGAGGGGGTACAGTACAGATAAGGGTTAGGTTTAGACCGTGATAGGATGAGGTTAAGGTTAGGCTGCAGAGGAGTGAGTTAGGGTTAGGCTGTGGAAAGGGGTGTAGGTAGGATAAGGCTATGGGATAGTATGGTTAGGATTAGGCTGCAGGAAGCAACATTTAGGGTTAGGCTGCAGGAGGTTGGGTTAGGGTTAGGCTGAGGAAGGGGGAGCAGTTAGGTTAAGGTTGCAGGAGTGGATGTTAGAGTTAGACTGCTAAGGGGTGGGTAAGAGTTTTGATGCCGGAGGGGATGGTTAGGATTAGGCAGCAGGAGATACCAGGGTTAGGCTGGATGAGGGAGAGGTAAAGGTTAGGCTGCAGAGGGTGGGTTAAGGTTAGGCTGTGGGTGCAGGATAAGGCTCAAGGAGGGGAGGGTTAGGGTTAGACTGCGAGAGATGGAGGTTAAGGCTATGTCATGGAGGTATACACTGCTGAAACCCCGCCCCCACCCTTGGCCACACCACCCACCCAGCCACCTGCCTTGCTCTCTTCCGCACTACCCGCCTCCCAGCCGCACCCGCCAATGTAAGTAAATATGCTTTTTTTTTTTTCAATCCCAAATCCCAGGATTAAAAAAATGCCCCGGGATTGTCTTCTGTAAGTTGTGAAGTATGAATACAGTGACCAAGAAAACAGACAAAATAGTAGCTCAACAAAAAAATTGCATATATATTTTTAATGTATGAAACAGTGGAAGTGTCATAGGCATTGCTGAGACAAGGTTTGAAGAAACAACATATTTCAGTGCATTGGCAGCTTTATTCGCCTACAAAGGACAGATAAACGTACAGCATAAATTATAAAGCACTTGTGGGGACAGGTGGGCTCTGAGTTGTCAGCAGAAAATAACCAGTGAATTATTTAAGCATAAACCTTATGAAATACTCTACAATTGCTCTACAGAATGTCACGCTACACACTACAGAATGTCAGTGATTTCAGCACTTACTGCCTGTTTGTAGCCTTATCAGACATTAGGTACAGTACATGTCAGTCAGTGAATCTAGTCTACAGCAAAATGTCCATCATGATAACATTCTCTGTACATCACTGGAGACTTTGTTTAGATAAAGTGACAGTTGTTGTGTTGTCTCTAGTGCCAGGCTGTACAGAGTGTTATTGAGAGCTAACATGTGTGATTCAGTTATCTACAATCAATAAGGATAGTAGCAGAAGTGAAGGTGAGAGCAGAGGCGGAACTAGCAAGCTGTGGGCCCAGTTGCAAAAATATGCTCCCCCCCCCCCCCATAAAATGAACAGTTACCACCCACAAACACTGACTTCCTGTCAATTAACTTGTGTACGGCCAGCATTCAAAAAAGTTGCAGGATTTTATCACAGGATGATCTAGCACATGCGTACTGCGGGCGTACCGGCGAAGGGTTTGGTCAGATCTGGGGGAAGACTTTTGTCCCAATAACATAGTATATTAAACATCGGTCATTTTTCCTTAATGGAAATCATCTTTCATTCAGCTGTCCAATTATGTAATTCTAATGGAAACCACAGATTTATATACTACCAGCAGAAAAAGGAAAAGGGCTGGGGGGGGGGGGGGGGGGGCGCAGATAAAACTGTAGAGCCTGGCCACTGCCCCCAGTACATCGGTCTGCAAATATGAGCATTTAAGACTATCCACTGGTGGGGTGAATATGAAATCACTACATAATGCTGCTTATAGTTGACATAGAAACATAGAATGTGACGGCAGATCAGAACCATTTGGCCCATCTAGTCTGCCCCTTTTTAACCATATTGTTATGTTTTAACACTATTTGTTCGTTATTTCTTTGTAAGGATATCGTTATGTCTATCCCATGTATATTTAAATTCTTCTCCTCTGCCACCTCTGATGAGAGGCTATTCCACTTGTCCATTACCCTTCCTGTTGGTTCCTCAAATTTTCCCTGAACCTCCCTCCCTCCAATTTTTATGCATGTCCTCGTGTTCTAATACTTCCCTTGTCATCAAGAATTTGTATGCAGCTCCTCAGAGGTGAACCAGCATCTGCGGCCACCACTTTTCCAGTTGGAATTACATGCTCATACTGTAACTGGCCTTTGCTTGTAATCTCCCATTCCATCTCTCCAGCAATAAGTGTAAGCTGTGCAAAAATCGGGATAATGACTCATAGTTCTATTGAAGATGGGATGTTGCCCATAGTGACCAACAAGATTCTATCTATTATCTCCTAGAAGGTACCTAATAAATAAAAAGTAGAATCTGATTGGTTGGTTTCCTCATCAGTATCATTCTTAATGCTACAACCTCTCTCATACAGCAACAGTACAATCTTGTACATACTGTACATACATAGAGCGGCGTAGCTAAGTTTTGGGCGCCCCCCAGGGGCGGGCTGGGCCGGGGGGCAGAGTGCCATATGCCCCCCGGGCCGCTTACCCACCCACTGGCTGCGGGCCGTGCTGCGGCTGGATCAGCTTCTCCAGCCCTCCTGCACTGGCCGCGGCTTCCAGAACACGGCCGCGGCTACAGGAAAATGGCCGCCGGCCCCCAGCACTGAGGACATGTTCTCAGTGCAGGAGGCCGGCGGCCATTTTCCTGTAGCCGCGGCCGTGTTCTGGAAGCCGCGGCCAGCGCAGGAGGGCTGGAGAAGCTGATCCAGCCGCAGCACGGCCCGCAGCTAGCGAGTGGGTAAGCGCTCTCCCCCCCCCCCCTCCCTCACCCCAGCATATGTGTTTCTGTCACTGTGGGGGGCATATCTGGCACTGTGTGGGGGCATATCTGGCACTGTGTGGGGGCATATCTGGCACTGTGTGGGGGCATATCTGGCACTGTGTGGGGGCATATCTGGCACTGTGTGGGGGCATATGTGTATCTGGCACTGTGGGGGGCATATCTGGCACTGTGGGGGCATATATGTATTTGGCACTGTGGGGGCATATGTGTATCTGGCACAGTGGGGCATATGTGTATTTGGCACTGTGGGGGCATATGTGTATCTGGCACTGTGGGGGCATATGTGTATTTGGCACTGTGGGGGCATATGTGTATCTGGCACTGTGGGGCATATGTGTATTTGGCACTGTGGGGGCATATCTGGCACTGTGGGGGCATATGTGTATCTGGCACTGTGGGGACATATGTGTATCTGGCACTGTGGGGGCATATGTGTCTGGCACTGTGGGGGCATATGTGTATTTGGCACTGTGGGGGCATATGTGTCTCTGGCACTGTGGGGGCATATCTGGCACTGTGGGGGCATATGTGTCTTTGGCACTGTGGGGGAATATGTGTCTCTGGCACTGAGGGGTTATATGTGTCTCTGGCACTGTGGGGGCATATGTGTCTCTGGCACTGTGGGGGCATATCTGGCACTGTGGGGGCATATGTGTCTTTGGCACTGTGGGGGAATATGTGTCTCTGGCACTGTGGGGGCATATGTGTCTCTGGCACTGTGGGGGCATATGTGTCTCTGGCACTCTGGGGGCATATCTGGCACTGTGGAGGAATATGCGTATTTGGCACTGTGGCAGAATATCTGGCACTGTGGCGGCATTTGTGTCTGGCACTGTGGGGGCATATGTGTATTTGGTACTGTGGCGGAATATCTTGCACTGTGGGGGCATATCTGGCACTGTGGACATCACATTGTGCGGTGTAATGGGCATCATGGTATGGGGCGTAATGGACATTACGGTGTGGGGAGCATTGGGTAATTGCCATCACAGTATGGGGTGTAATGGGCATCAAGGTGTGCAGCATATTGTGTAATTAGCATCACAGTGTGCGGTGTATTGAGTAATTAGCATCGCAGTGTTTGGGCGTAATGTGTAACTGGCATCATGGTGTTCAGCATAATGTGTAATTGGCATTACGGCATGTGGCTTTATGTGTAATGGGTATTACAAGGTTCGCTAAAATGTGCAATCTGCAGGTACACAATACAATCATGGTACAGGCAACGCCCCTTATGATAGGCCACGCCCCTAATTTTTCGGCGCGCCTACGTCGCGCAAAAGCATTCCTTCCGACGGTGACTTGGCTGATTATGGGCCAGTGCTCTGGACTTGCCCCCTAGGCTAAAAGTTGCCAGCCAGCCCCTGGCGCCCCACCGCCGTTAGGGGAGCACCCCCCTCCGCCCATTCAAACCCCCCCAATCCTCCGCAGCCTTACCTTTCGCGCTGGTCCCGGCGGCTCCGTTCTTCTGCTGAGGACCACCACAAAATGGCCACCCCCATACAGCAGACAGTTTCAGAGAACTGTGTGCTATATGGGGGCGGCCATTTTGTGGTGGTCCTCAGCAGAAGAACGGAGCCGCCGGGACCAGCGAAATAGGTAAGCCTGCGGGGGATTGGGGAGAGGTGTAACTATAGCACCGCAGCCCCCGGCGCCCCCATATGCACAGCGCCCCCCCGCGGTGGCGGGGGCTGCGGTGCTATAGTTACGCCACTGCATACATATATACATACATACATACAAAACATTTTTAAAACAATCATTAAAAGTCACAGGAGAAAATTCCATGCTTTTGCAAGTAGGGGAAAATATTTATGACTTATCAAATCAAAACATTCCCTAGTAAAATGTGGAATTTTATAACTGAAGTCTACAGTACATGCATTAGTTAAGAACACGAAGACAGAATAATATAGAAGGGTGTTTAATATTTTAACGAAAATCAACAATGCTTATTGGATAAAAATAGTGATAACAGACTGACAAGCTGAAGCATTAAAAAATACAGCTAGACTCCAACGTCATAATCATCATGATGGAATAATTCATAAACATACAAAGAGTTTGGGAATAAAAGAATCAAATCAAAACTTTCATAGGGAATGATTGCAATAAAAACAATCCATCTGCCTACACTGAGCATCTATGATAGAGAGGTTTGTCAGAGGTGAGGTCGGACCAGCACAAACCTCATCAACACATCTGTTATCTTCCGCGTTTGCTAATATACACAGGGAAATTGATGCTGAAATTGCACCTTATTTTCACTTAATAGCAGATTCTGGCTGTTGTATTATTTCTGGGATGATTTAATCAAATCTGGAGAGTGTTGTAGAAACTGCTGATAACATTTTCTCACTGCATTAGCACAAGATAAGTCAATAAATATAAAAAAAACTACATATTAAAGGGCAGAAAGGTTTCTCTTCATTAGAGAATACAGGGACGTATTTATAAGAAATGTACGATGTGCAGTGTACACAAGCCCCCAACTCACAGGGAGCTCACACTGCACCATTTGACTTAACTTAACCTAACAACATACAGTATACCTGCATGTGCTGTATAGAAGCAGCATAGTATAGTTGCCGCATTACATTTGAATTGTGTCAGTAAGTGTCTGAGCCTGGAAGTGCTAGTGTTCAGCTCTGCCTAGCACACCTGCACTTGTGCAACTTATACCCCGTTCTCACTGCAGCCAAATTCCCGGGTCTAGCATGAAGACCCGGGAATTTTCCTTTTAACACGGGATTTTTGGCAGTGTGAACGGGTCGCATACCCGGATCTCAGACACGAGTAAAACCCTTCTTTTTACCCGTGTCTGAGATCCGGGTATGCAGACACGGGTCGACCCGTTCACACTGCCGAAAAACCCGTGTTAAAAGGCAAATTCCCGGGTAGAACTTCTTCACCCGGGAATTTGCCCTGCAGTGAGAACGGGGGTCCAGCGCGGCAGTCCCCGGCATTTCAATGCTGGGGAAAAGCCGTGTATTTCTCACTCGCAGTGAGAACACGGCATTAGTCCTATTATTCCAAGATCCTGCCGATCCCGATCCTAAGATTGGCCTCTCTAATACCGCTTTCACACTGCCAAAACGTTTCAAAAACCGGTATTTTTAAACGGTATTTAAAACGGGTCTGAGCCTTCACATTGCAGTAGATTACCATTTTAAATACCGTTTAAGTACCATTCACATCAGTCAACCCGTTTAATCCCCTGAACACGTTTAAGGCAGAATGCAGGGGACAGCCTATCACAGGTCTGTAGTCTGTTGTTTTTACTAAATACCGTTTCAGAGCCATTCTCACTGCATACAAAACGGCTCTGAAACGTGTAGGACTCTGCTTTTTAAACTTTTTGAAATACCGGTTATCTTTAACCGGTAAATCAACTCTGGCGCTTTCCCACTGCAGCCTTAAACGTTTTGAAATGGGAAAAAACGTCAATATACCGTTTAACATGTGCGGTGTGAAACTGTATATATACATGTTACTGTATATACACATGTTTTAAAGTTTGATATAATATAAAATGTTATTTCATTACTCTTGCTTCTACATCCTACACTGAAATGTAACTCCAGTACAACATTCTGTCTTAGTTGTGACTGTAATGGTTAGCAAATGACTTGTACCCAGCAGAAAAATAAGTGTCAGAGAATAACAGTACACTGCAACAGCAGGTTACCTTATTGCTGATATCTTTAATGTTAAATGGGCTATTTAACTTGCTCATAATAGCAGCGGTGTGGCTGGCTGAATGCAGATGTAACCGCACTGTTTTGTTTATTCAGACTTAATAATGTCCCTTAAATGTAAAGCAAATGTACCGCAATAGCCTTTAAATAACACACAGTCAATACATTTTAATTTGCAGAAGATATTTTTGCCCGAACACTCTCAAGGCAAGTCAAATCAGCCGACCTTTCCAGCGGTGATACTGTATCGGATTATGCAGAATTATTATTCACTTAGAACCGTCCGTCAGGCTTCGCCAATATATGGAATTTGTTTATTTGTCAAACATAAGAACTGAAAGTATTTGAGGGATAAATAAGTTTCTGTTCTGTGTAGTTTCCTGTACTTTCCTCAGTTCTGTTATAGGGTGGATGGCAGAGAGACTTGGGGGAGAGTTATCAAAACTTGCATCGACCAATCTGTAATTTTATCGACCTAACTTGTAATTTGTAATGTAATTTGCATCGACCTAACTGTAATTTTATTTCAACACAGCTTGTTAAATGACATTTAGGAACTGATTGGTTGCTATTTTATCTCATACTTGCCTAGCCTCCCAGAATGGGCGGGAGGATCCAGAAAATCGAGTCCGCCTCTCCCCCCCCCCCCCCCCACCGGGAAGGTGGGCAAGTCCCCCGAAATCCCCACAGCCTCCGTCAGAGGGACAGCTGCGGGGACCTGATAACGCGAACCGCATCATCGTGACCCCGTCCCAGCTGTGAAATGCCTGTAAAGGCATTTCACAACAGGAGGGAAGTGCTGGATTAAGGGGTGGACGCCCTGGGGCCCCGACACATCAGGGCCCCCACAGAAGGCACTGCTGCGGCAGGCAGCAGGGTCCGGCAGCACGGGGCGGGCAGGGGATCCCTGCGGCAGCTGGACTCTGCATTCAGCGGCGGGGTCCCTGCAGCGGATGGGAAGTCAGCGGCAGGGTCCCTGCGACGAATGGGAAGTCAGCGACGAGGTCCCTGCAGCAGATGTGAACAAGTAGCGTTAATAGTTCCCATCCGCCATAGGGACCCTGCAGCTGACTGCTCATCCGCCACAGGGACCCCGCTGTCTCCCCAGGGCTGCCCGGATCCCTACCTTGTTGCCTTAATTTTATATGCTTGGTAGCATAATCCCTTATAGATCTCTGTGTGGTTTGTTCCATATACTACACTTAGCAAGATATCCCTGCCTCGGCGGGAAGAGACTGTACTATATTATCTCCTTCACAAGAGTACACAATAAACATAAGTGGCATATTACATTTCTCTACCAGCCAGAACCTGACTGACGGGTAGGCTCAATAATCAAAAGGCATAATTGCCTACCCTCCCTAATCATGCAGGATGCTCTTGTTTCAGTCATAAATCTCCTGCTGCCCTGTACAGTACTAATTGCACACATTTTTCAGATCTCCCAGGGGTGCCACTAAGGAGTTTCTTTGCGAAGAGAGTGATTTGCTGCAATCGCTGTGATTTGCTGTAGCTGCTTAGGAGTCTCTGCTGACTAATTTTCAAAACGTCTGAAAGGAGAGCGAGACGATAGCACATGATCACACACAGGGTCTTCTTTTTTATGCTGGTGTGTACTCATCCATAGCGGCTGCAGCTGCTGCTAATGAGTGACTTAGAGTAAGAATGTTTGTTAAACACAGTAATCTTTAGTTAAACACATTTGTTTAATTAGAGCAGGGGTGGGGAACCTTTTTTGTGCCAAGGGCCGTTTGTATGGGGAAAAAATCCTTTGGGGGCCATATGTAAAAATGTCTCTTACAAATTGTCCTGCTGCAGCCGTCCCACGCTTCGGCGGCTGCCGCTGAATAGGACTGACAGTCTCCAGCTGCTGTTGATTAAGAGGAATCCTGTGAGAACTACTGACCTCTCGCGAGAATTCCCCTTTACTTGACTCCCGGCAAAGCCGCCTGGGGGGTGGGAGGGCCACTCAGAAGGCTACGGGGGCCGCATACGGCCCCAGGGCCTGAGGTTCCCCACCCCTGAATTAGAGTATCCGATGCCCATTGTCACGACTGGGGATTGGGACCCGGGAGTGACCTTGGTGGTTAGCTGACTACCAATGGAAATGGAGACTGAAGGCGTGTGGATAAGATGAATGATGTTTATTGTACAATAGTAAATTGGCACAGAAGATGACACAAAGTCTGCAATAGTCTCTGGGAAAGCTACCGGGAAACAACGGAGTAGCAGGATGCAGACGGGGCACAGGTGCAGGATGCAGACGGGGCACAGGTGCAGGATGCAGACGGGGCACAGGTGCAGGATGCAGACGGGGCACAGGTGCAGGATAGCTGGAAGCTGGGGATACCAGCAGTGCAGGATAGCTGGAACCTGGGGATACCAGCAGTGCAGGATAGCTGGATGCAGACACTAGGAGTCACAGGAGCTGCAGCCAGGGTGGTTAGAACCAGGGAACCCATTCAGGGAGAGCTCCTTCAGCATGGAGCTTGAAGCGACGATGCACAAGCAATGGGTTCATGCAGAGCTGAGAGGATATCCCCTCAGAGCAGCCCTGATTGGGCAGCTGGGTGATTAGGATTGACAACACCTGAAACAGTCTCTGGGTGAAGCTAACAGGGAACTTGCATGATTCCATTTAGCAGGTAATTATATAGTTAATGGTTGATTCAGGCTCACCCAGGTGCTCATTACTAGCACAAGTTCAGATTATATGATAGTCTTGCTGCAGCAGGCTGGTATGACAGGACAAATGTACAGAGTTCTGGCAGGATTGGGACATTACCCCCCTCTTTTCGGTTGGCCACCGGACACTTTACGAAACTGTGAAGAAAAGTCACAATTCTGCCTCATCGTCAGAACAAGTGGACCATCCATCATCGATGTAAACGCAATTCCCATTCCCTCGGACATGATAATGAGGATGACTTCCATCCAGAAGGAACACTTGACTAGGACGAAGAGGACCACTGTAGAAAGACGTAGAATCATATTCATCAGGGATAACTGAAGTATTTTTGACTGGAACTAAGAGACGAGAAGATCGGGCCCTTGAGGCTAAGGCACCACTAGGACTCAAATTAAATCTTGTACGATATCCAGGGGCTTTCGGATAGCCATCTGTAGCATCCAACTGAATTTTTCTCAACGGTAAGACATGGCAAGGTGAAACAAGATTTTCAAGGAAAGGGGTAGAGTCGTGATCCTCATCATACTCGGAATCAGAATCCATGTCTAGAGTTAGGACCGCCTTGCTCTGACTGGAGGTTTCTAAAGACTTGTTGGGACAAGGTACCATAGAAGGTTCCACTTGAGGATGAGACAGAGAGAGAGTGCCAACTCTCAGGTCCATGGATACAGGCTTTCGTGGACTGGAATTTTCCACAGAGGGCTCTAGAAATAGTGTCGAATTTGAAGACGATGAGTACTGGCAAGGAAAAGACTGAGGACTAGCAAACTTGGAGGAATCTTGAGGAGCAGGAGACAAGGCTATGTAATCAATGTTCAGAGGTTGAGACTTTTGTGAAGATTTTGAACCAGTTCGTTTTGTGACAAACTCTTGTTGAACTAATTTTAGAAATGCAGGAAGATCATTCAAGATGGGATCGTTGGTTTCTATAAAGGGATTAGCCCAATCCAAGGCTTTGCCTCTGAAAAAACAAAAGAGATGTCGGACTGCATTACTTGGAGTGATATTTGTTGATGGATTGGACTCCATTTCAGAGAGAAGATGACGGGCGATAATGCGCAATTGAGCTAAATCTCCATCAAAGTAAAGAGTCTCTGGAGTGCCAACTGGTTGTTCAACTGAGTGAGAGACAGTAGAAGACTGGCTGGAATTATCAGGATCAGACAGATTTGCAAAAGTCTCTGGGCAGGATGGTACTGACTTATAAGTAGACAAACTTGGACCGGCTGGAACCGGAGGACATCTGGTGGTACTTGAACCAGCTAGTACCGGCAGGGACTCTGGGTTGACGGATGAGACCGGATGAGGTCCAGAGATGTCGGAATCGGCTGGAACCGAATGAGCCTCCTGACTGACGGCTGGAACCGGATCATCAATGGAGGTACTTGAACCGGCTGGGGCCAGAGTGGACTCTGGACTGACGGATGAGACCGGATGAGGTCCAGAGGTGACGGAATCGGCTGGAACCGAATGAGCCTCGTGACTGACGGCTGGAACCGGATCATTCATGGAGGTATTTGAACCGGCTGGAACCGGAGTGGACACAGGACTGCGGACCCCCTCTTGAAGCTGAAGGCTGCGGACCCCCACTTGGGGCTGAAGACTGCGGATCCCCACTTGGGGCTCTGAACCCCCACTCGGGCCGGAGACAGAAGCTGAAGACGGGATGTGGCCAGAGTCACTTTGTACTTGGGTTTGCGGAGGGAACAATTCTCAATGAAGTGGTCTGGATCACCACAGTAGAAACATAAATTGAGTAACCTGCGTCTTTGGCGTTCAGATTCAGAAAGTTGGGATCTCCGCTTGCCCTGGGCAGGGATTTCACTGTGAAGGTTGGAAGGCCTTTCAGATTTCACCTTCAGGGCATCTGAGGTTCCTTGCAACTTGGAACTGTAACTGGTGGACTTCACAACCTCAGGAGTGTAATTTAGTAATGTAGAAATGATGGGAATTTTTTTTGCCAAGAGTTCTTGTAGCTGAATAAGTAAGTGGTGGTAGGTTTCCATTGGTATTGCTGTCAGATTTTGAATAACCATTTTAAAGTCACTAGCTAGGTCCATTGGCTTGTGCATTCTGTCACGACTGGGGATTGGGACCCGGGAGTGACCTTGGTGGTTAGCTGACTACCAATGTAAATGGAGACTGAAGGCGTGTGGATAAGATGAATGATGGTTATTGTACAATAGGAAATTGGCACAGAAGATGACACAAAGTCTGCAATAGTCTCTGGGAGAGCTACCGGGAAACAACGGAGTAGCAGGATGCAGACGGGGCACAGGTGCAGGATGCAGACGGGGCACAGGTGCAGGATGCAGACGGTGCACAGGTGCAGGTTGCAGACGGGGCACAGGTGCAGGATGCAGATGGGGCACAGGTGCAGGATGCAGACGGGGCACAGGTGCAGGATAGCTGGAAGCTGGGGATACCAGCAGTGCAGGATAGCTGGATGCTGGGGATACCAGAAGTGCAGGATAGCTGGATGCAGACACTAGGAGTCACAGGAGCTGCAGCCAGGGTGGTTAGATCCAGGGAACCCATTCAGGAAGAGCTCCTTCAGCATGGAGCTTGAAGCGACGATGCACAAGCAATGGGTTCATGCAGAGCTGAGAGGATATCCCCTCAGAACAGCCCTGATTGGGCAGCCGGGTGATTAGGATTGACAACACCTGAAACAGTCTCTGGGTGAAGCTAACAGGGAACTTGCATGATTCCATTTAGCAGGTAATTATAGAGTTAATGGTTGATTCAGGCTCACCCAGGTGCTCATTACTAGCACAGGTTCAGATTATATGATAGTCTTGCTGCAGCAGGCTGGTATGACAGGACAAATGTACAGAGTTCTGGCAGGATTGTGACACCCATAATAATTTGCCTAATGCTATAATGGTATGAAAAACAGCACATCCAATAAATATAGGCAGTGCCTACAAGCTGCAGACAGTCCATTGTTCAAATAAAATAAAAAATTTTAAAACTACAGTAAAACATACTTATATGCGGGATGAATTTACACAAGGTCAATGGCATTTGCAATTTGATGCATAGACAATGACATCATATTTATTGTGTATATTGTGCTGAAATATCAAAGCAAATACCTATATTTTCAAGCAACAAACCCCATTTTGCAGTATCGAAACGTGTACTACTGTACTTCCCAAAATATATGATTTCTAATGTTATATAGAAATATCTGGCAACAACAAGCATTTAAGCATAGACACACCCATATGTGGCACTAGACACACCCCTTGGGCAGGATGTGACACGCCCTCTCGACGACACATCCTACAGTAATCTCCCTGATTCTAGTTTTCAAAAGTAAGCAAGTATGTCATATTGCAGTGTGCAGGCTTTACAATACCCAAAACGTAATAAAACTCTTTTTTCTTTCTAAGTACCAGCGGTTCCTTCAGCAGTAAGAACAGAGAACATTTGCATTTCTTATTTAATATTAAAAGGATAAGAAAAAAAGGCAGCAAATTAGATACTGTACTCGCAGACATGCAAAAGTGATACTTCTGTACTCTGGTGTAATACACATCGCTATCCGCAGAAAAAAGGGGACATAAGTTAATAGCTTTGAGAGGAAGGAAAAAAGTCTGGCATCACAGAACAAACTGAAAGGTTAAAGAAGGACGTTTTGCTTGCAGAGACAGTTTAGGGACTTTGGGGAAAAAGAAAGATTTATAGAGATAGGTTTTAGAAATTTATGGATGGGTTTTACAACATGATAGTCAGAAGTGGAAAACTAAAAGCAGATCAGAACACCCAGGAGAAAAACTGGGAAGTTTGTGTAAATATCTGAGAAGAATTCTGCGCTCTCACCGACTGCTCAAGCGTAACGGTGTGTTACTTATACTGTCTGATAAGTAGTCAATACAATGCATAATGCACAATTCTGTACATCATACTTGACAACTGTGTGTGTGGGGGGCTGGTGAATTAAAGGTGGGTGGTGCTGGGGGAGTGGTAATGCACCTGCATCCTAGTGGCCCCGCCCCCCAATGTACAATGCTGCTATTACTGGCATTTGTGAAGCGGAGGATAGGGCCGCAATCCATGTGGTCAGGGGGGGGGGGGGTGGTGACATCCAGGGGTAAATTTACTAAGATGGGAGTTCTACTCAAAATGGGATGTTGCTCATAGCAACCAATCTATTATCTTTTAGAAGGTGCTATATAAATAAGAAGTAGAATCTGATTGGTTGTTATAGGAAACACCCCTTCAATAGAACTTCCATTTTAGTAAATATATCCACCCGGTGTGCACTCTGTCTTATTAGCCTCCGCCATGCTGAGGTGTGGCCATTCAAAAGGGGGCTTGACCTGATTGAAAGGGGGAGGGACCTTGTGAGGACCCCATTTTTCGTCGCTGCAGAGGCAGACAGTATTACCTGAGATGTTGGCTGCCCCTGGGGCTGTGGCTGTATATACAGCTGCCAAATACAAATACGAATGGAATACAATGTGTGTAAAAAATTGAATAATTCAAGAAATCAGTTTAAAAATCCTTTTCTAAAACTTACCCAGAGTCCAGCGGCGGCAGAAGTGCTGAAAAAAAAACTCCTGAAAAATAGCGCGGCCGCCATTTTCCCATGATCTGTGCTTGCGCAGTGGAGTCTGAGAGCTCTAGAGATCAGACTCCACAACCCTGGCCGGAAGCAGCAGCGATGAGAAAATGGAACCATTGCAAATGCACCACAGACTCTACTGCACAGCATTGTTCTTGGCAGAGAGGAGGGGGCGTGGCCAGAGGAGGCTGCACACGGGCTTCCTCCCCTCCTGGAACGCCACTGTACTTAGTAGCCCAGTATAAAAAGAGACTAGAAGCCGGGTGTAATAGCGTCGGAATTCAGCGGCCATGAGGGGTTGCGGACGAACTTGGACATTTTTTTTAAAGGGGCAATCATTTACACGCCATGGTTGTGATTTGTAAATGATTGTCCGTTTAAAAAAAAAAAAAAACTGGGATGTCAACTAATATTGATATTTCAAGCATAACAAATCCAAAAAAGTGCACATTTTTAGAAACCTTTAATACAAGCGTAAACTAATAAATAAACAGACACCACTGGCATGAAAATGTGGCTAAAAGACGTAGTAGGAATTCTCTATAATCGCTCTGTGGCTGCAGAGGCCTGGGCTGATTAAGTCTGAGTGATAGCCGATGATTAGTGATAGTCGGGATGCCAGTGATTCTAAACGGTCCAGACAGCAGAGGATCTAATGAGCAGCTTGATACATGACTGGCTAATTCTCCAAAAGTCCAGTGGTGCTTTGTAGATGTCCTCCAAGGTCTAACGCTTCCTAACTACACCGATGTGAATTCTATAAACATTTGAACTGTAAAGCTTCTATAAATACAACATAATGCTTCTCCTTTGTTTGCAGACGTGTCTCACATCAGTTGGAAACAGCAGATGAATTAACTGATATCTGGGAATACGAGGAACAGTGTTCCCCAAGGCTTGAGCAGGCTTCTTGCCTTAAACTTTCTACAACAGGAAAAAGCCTTTGTGCACAGTGTGTTGTATTATCTGCGTAAAAAAGTGCGATTATTCCCCAAGGCTTCGAACGATGCTCAATTCACTATCATAAGAAGTAAAATCTGTGGGAAAACCACAGTCGCCGGTACGTGCCAGAAAACTCAGACATGATCACATCTGAAAACTCGAGATGCAGAACAAGATACATCGTATTAGCCAAGTGTACCTAATTTCCAGGTTTGTAAAAGGATTCATTCTGTTCTTTCTCCTATTTTTATGAATAACTTAATTTCTGTTCTTTTTTGTTTTCTCGCTATCCCTACTTTTACAGATTGCAAATTTTTCCGATTATTATTATTGAGTGTTATATTTAATGTGGATGTGTTTGAAATAGGTTAAAAATATACAACATAGAGGAGTTCAAGGAATGGGTTGGGATCATTTGGTCTACAGCATTATGGTCGACAGTCATTAGGTCGACACCATTAGGTTGACATGGGTCTAGGTCGACATGGGGAAAGGTCAACATGTTTCTAGGTCGAAAGGCATTAGTTTTACAGGTCATTAGTTTGATGCGTCATTAGATCGACCGTTTCTAGGTCAACAGTCAAATGGTCGACATGGGGTTTTTCACAGTTTTTTGACCCAAATATAAACACAGTCAACATGGACACAGTTTAAAGTGCACCGCATTCCCTGGCATCGCTCGCTGTGCTCGGCACACTATTTTATCATCCCACCACGCCTTAGTGGATGGTCGGGTATGAAATACCACCTGTCGGCACATGTTGGCTCAAAATACAGTGAAAAACCCCATGTCGACCTTTTGACTGTCGACCTAGACATTGTCGAACTAATGACCTGTCAAACTAATGACCTTTCGACCTACAACCATGTTGAACTTTTCCCATGTCGACCTAGACCCATATCGACCTTTTCCCATGTCGACCTAATGGTGCCGACCTAATGACTGTCGACCATCATGCTGTAGACCAAATTAACACATCCCCAAGGAACATACAATATAAGTGTGATTTTCAACCTTTTTACCATGCGGCACACTTAATAAGATTTTTAAACTGCCAAGGCACACCATGAGATCCCCACAGGGAAAAACACATTGGCCCCCACAGGAAAAAAAAAAAAAAACAATTGGCCACATATACTGTAAAAAAACAATCACACTGGTCCCCACAGGTAACACAAATAAACACATTGGCCTTTTACATGAAAAGAAGAGACCAGTAAATAACAGTTGAACTGGTGGTGGCTGTAAACTGGTTTGGGCATCTCTAGATCTGGGGGCACCCTGGAGAACAGCACAAGGCACACTAGTGTCCGACGGCACAGTGGTTGAAAACCACTGCTACTGTATATACTGTACTATGAAGGCTATTTATACTGTTTATTATTAATATTGTATTGCATACACTATTCAATGTGCACATATGTTTCCAGAGCCAGACATAAGCTTACAGTTGACATGGGCATGGTCGACATGAATAAGATCGACATGAGTTTTTCATACTTTACTATCCAAGTGAGTGGAAATATACTGGGTGAAATTTACTAAGATGGGAATAAGATGTTGTTAACCAATCAGATCCTGTCTACTATCTTCTAGAGGGTGCTAAATAAATAAGTAGTAGATTCTGATTGGTTGCCCAAAGCAACATCACATGTGAAGTCTTATTCCCCTTACATGTGAAGTCTTAGTAAAATTTCCCCCAATATGTCATAGGTTAACATAGAAATCGATAAAAAAAAAAAATCTATTGTCGACCTAATTCAGGTCAATCATGCTCGTGTCGACCTAAAGCTTGTGTCGACCTTGTGTCAATGTTGTCCTAGGGTATTTCGGCCATTGTCAGGTGTCGACCTTGTCACTTTTGACCAAGACGATGGTAGTGGTGGTGTGTGTGTGTGTGGGGGGGAGGGGGGGGGGGGGTTAAGGGGCATGCAGGAGGTTTGCCTACAGTACATTTTCGGGGGACCAGGAGGGGGCTGCAATTTCCAGGGCCTCCCAGCCGTTCCAGGAGGATAAGCAAGTGCGGGCAGACTATAAGTTGTTATATGCTAATTATGCTCTCTACATTGGGGGGGGGGGGGGGATACTAGTGCTAAAATCAAGCATTTGGACCCCCCTCCTCTCGAAATCCTGCATTTGGCACTGCATATACAGTATATCGGAATGTAACATTTAATATCCCACGATAAAGCAATTAAAACTATCGGACGTATGAGCCGGCACATCCAATGCTAAACTTAGGATATCAATGTCATCCTGCTCTTTGTATGTTGTTGTGAACGTGCTGCTTATTATTCTGTCTAAACTTAACTTTGCGACTCAAAAACACAACATCAATTAGGTTTCCCTGTCTAACCAGTTTTAGGATTGACACCTACTGTAATCAAATGTTTAATAAATGACGAGTGACGCCTGTTGTGATGATCTGGGTTGTCTCGCTCATCATTTCTGCTGTTAAAAAAAGGAGCTCCCCGGAGCGCATCTGTGAGCACGTACTGCGTGTGCCAGAGAGCGAGGAGACAATTCGCATGCAGCCGCCACCTTCTAATTGTCACTGGTCAACATAGGAGAATGGCAGCTTGTAATGTTACCACTGTACATCGCTACAATCAATTGGAGGATTGAAAAGAAAATATAGAAAAAGGGTTAGGGTAAGTATTAGGGATGCTGGGATTTGGCCTCTAAAACGCCGGGATTCCAATCCCGGGATTTCGGGATTAAACTGCGCATGCGCAGTCTAAAGCCAGGCAGCGTCTGAGCGAGTGCTCAGATGCTGCCCGGCTACACCCGTCCCGGCAGTGCGGCTCTGCGCAGCATGACAAGGCGACAGGTCACGCTACGCAGGTCACACAGCCGCACAGCTTGCTTCTGGCTTCCCGACACCACCCACCCGGCACCCATTTTCACTGCGCGCCCAAATGCCGGATCCTTGCTTCGCATGCCAACAGGCTCCTGGCTTCGCCCGCCCATCTACAAAACGCCCGCCCTGCTTCACCGCCCACCCTCCCAGCCGCACCGGTTCCCTCCTTTGGTATGCCAGCATTGGTATTATGACCACCGATATCCTGAATGCCGGTCATCAGTATCTATCTCGTAGCAAGACCTGTGGGTGACCCATAGCAAAATTTCCACTAACCCCCCCCCCCCACCCCTCCTGCTTTAACGATGCAATATTTAGTGGGGGACAGATACTCGCCTGTGATGGAAATTGGGGTAAACTTCTTAGATACCACTTTATATCATACACTATAATGATTAGGGAGACTAACCTGTGGCAGGTTATACTGTGTTGTGTAGTTCCACAGAAACGCGTGAATACCCCTGCTCTAGACCATCGCCATAAGAATCAGGAACCCTGGGGTAGTGTGGAGTTAGGGTCTGATGATTAGATTCTTCTACACTTCTCACACACTAAGCCAGACTTACTATAATCTAACTTAGACATCAACTTTAGTACCCATGGTGCATATGTACCATATTGTGAGATAATTGCTAGATGGTGAAAGATCTCTCTGTAACAATAACAAGAAGGTTTGACACTGCAAAAGTAAAATATGCACTGGCATGATCATCAGAACGTTGTAAGGATGGGAATCCCAAAGACGTTATATACAGTATGTGGAAGACGAAGACTAGAGTCTCGGTGTGGTGTACAGGTTACAAAAAATAAGTAAACCTACTTATTAAACCTACCTACGGAGAACTAGGTCCTTATGACCACAGATACAGTATCTAGCAGAAGGATTCCCTCAGCAGTCCTGCTTTCTCTGATCTGGAGTTGGATCTTCTCCCTGGCATCTTCTGGGGCTATTCCAAGCTTGGATGAGGGCCAAATGCCTGGCCTTCACCCAATACAAAAGGGAGAACAGGGACTTAACAACCTAAATGTTGAAGACTGCAAACTCCTTGTGGTTCATCAGATTCCACTTGTCAAATCCTGTGTCAGAGGAAAAGGCCTGCCCTCTTTCTTAGATATAAGATGGGTACCAGACTGTGAGCTCCAGAGTTCCAAACTTTGTGACAAATTCTCTATTAAAGAGGCTTAAACAAATAGCTAAATTCAAGCAAAGCAAAAGGTTAGACTTTGAGCTCCTATAAAAACAGTTTAAACCTATTTAACCACTGGCATATTTCATTGGTACTGGGGGTGAAATATCTCATAAGCATTTGTGAACACCCAGCGTTTTCCATGAAAACACTGGGCGTACAGATACTAATGTGTCCGGGACGCACGTGTGGAGGGCGGACAGGTGACATAACCGGATGTCATCTGCCCACCCAATTCCCTGCAATTCTACATGCATGCTGTATGTAAGGGAGGTCTGGACCACCCTTACATATGCCATCATTCCATGGTCAGTGTCCATCGAAACATGGGGGAGGTTCCCACTGACATGCGAATGGAGGCTCATGTAAAACATCCATTCGCAAGCCTAGCGAACGAATCCCACTTGTGAATGGGTGGCACTGGCTAAACATTCGCAAGGCAGGGTTAGGGTGACTTGTATCCGAATGAGTCAACCAGAATAACTTGGCCCATATCTACTTTTAACTTAAAAATGTAAACTCTATAAATTTCAGTATGATTGTCTCAAAATTATTATTATACCACAAGCACATTTGAAGCCCTAGAACTAGCCAAGTTTAATTTAGAGTAATTCAAGAATCTCTGGTGTGGAACAGATCTGAAATGGAAAATAATGTTAGATAACCCCAAGGTTTTTTAGCTCTCTTTCATAAAGCAAGGCCCAATCCCATGCAGAGCCATATTAAAATAGTTTTTCATTTTTGTCTATTCTTTACAGGTATGTGCCTGTCCTAATCATTATCTTGTATCCTTTCGCTGTTAGCCGCCTGTCTATGAACTCTGGGCCAGATTAATGGATGTACACAATACCATTTATAATGTTTACAGTATACAGTTGAGCACTTATCAATCTGACTACATTTGTAAAGTCATTAACTGCAAGGATTTGCAAAGTAATTGACAGACATGGACCATTTGGCGAAGTTATAGGGAGTGGTGGTAAACATGCAGGCATGCTGACGGGCATCTCAATCCATTTCCAGACAGCTATGGCCAGGGCTGCCATAAGACATTGTGGAGCTCAGGACTGGGAAAACAGGCAAGGCCCCCTTCTCACAGAGCAAAATATACTGTAGAGCCTGCCATTGGTACATGCTCAGTAGCACAGCTGGGGGAGGGGGAAATAAGCGTTCCTTCAGTTACGCCCAGTCCCCTTCTGCCTCTATAGCCAGCACCCTTTGTCTCTCCAGCTAGGTCCCTTCTGACTCACCGGGCAGCCACTTTCTGCCTCTCCCCTTTTTCTCCAACCAGAACCCCCCTCTGTCTCATCAGCCCCCCTTTTTATCTCACAAGCCAACTCCTCCCTCTGTATCTCCAATTCCAGTCTTTCCTTGTGTCTCATTACCCCCCCCCCCCCTTCTGTCTCCTCTGCTTGTCTTGGCCCCACTTCTAACACCAGCCCCAGCCAGTACCCGCATGGCACACCACTTATCTTCCTCTCGCAGCTCCTCTTTCTTTCACCGCCATGAATAATAAACTTTATTGTGCAGGCGCAATGAGCAACGCAGACAATGGCAGCAGGACCTGGGCCCTCCATCACTGCTAGTGTGGCTGGTTGAATACACAGCCAGAGGGCCGACAGGGGCCTGTTTCACCTCGCAGTTGGTTGGTAGGAGCGGGCTAGGCCACAACTTGACTGTCAAAGTTTGCAGGCCTGGGATTTCTCTATCACCAGTTGCCCCTTGATGATAAACTAGGAATTGCCTGACAAACATTTTACTTTATACATTTTTGTTGTTGGTTTTAGGCAGCACTACATACAGTATGAATCAGACATATAGAAAAGGGATATTGTTTTGTCAAAATTTCCATTCAGCGCTCACTTGCAATCCCAGTGTAATTTGTCTGATATAAAAGACAGATTCTTCTATTCATCAGAGGGTAGAATTATCTATAGAGCTTTGTTTTTTTTTTATGGTAATGATAACGTTGTATTATTTACGGAAATAAGCATTTAAAAGCGTTGACGAAAATCCAACTTGTTTCCCATTAAATTCTATACTGATCACATTCTGCACATATAATTATAGTTGTGCAAGATCATATAGTCTGTACAAAGGTTGCCAATGAAACTCCAGGGGACCTAGCCGGAATCATTAATTGCTACTATTAAAATCCTTCTCTCTTGGGTATTGTATTTTAGCAAAGCAGCATTAAGGTTCTACTGTACATTCTTTAAACTCTCCTGTTATATTCTGAAACTCAGTACTTGTAATTGTAAATTGCCCATACTTTACACCTCAACCAAAATGAATGACATTTAAACATCTTGTAGACAGACTGTAAAGTGGAAAAATAAATGGTTGTATTCTATAGAAAATGTCATCAGAATATGTTAAGTGTAGTTTCCTCCACTTCATTTATCCAGAAAGCTGCAAGGCGGTCATTAGTCAGATCCAATTTAATGAAAATGTAATTATTTGTACTGAATAAAATCTCGTAACTAAAAATATACCTTACAGTCGGTGCTGTCAGGCTCAAAACTATACTACTTGAGTTGTCGATGATGATGATTGTTGGTGTTCTAATAATAAATCATAATTGTTGTTATTATGTTATGTAGTAGTATTACTATTGGAAGTACTTATTATTATTATTATTAGATGGTGATGATGTAGTATTAGAAGTACTATTTTAATAATAATAATAATAATAATAATATTTAGATAATGTACTTTAGTACAGGTTGAATATCCCTTATCCGAAATGCTCGGGACCACGACGCAATGCACTCCTGGGACCGCTGGAGACGCCGGAGATGAAGCTGAAGGCCTGCCGTGGACGCCGGGGGACTAGGTAAGTATTAAAAAAGGGTCGGGGGGGGGGGAGGGATTTGAACTTTTCCCAAAAAACAAAACAAATTTTTTGGAATAATTCGGATAATGGATTACCGGATACTCAACCTGTAGTAGTAGAAATAATAATAATAATAATAATAATAATAATAATAATAATTATGTCATTATGTATTAGAAGTAGAAGTACTATATTATTTTTGTTTTTAGATTATGTACTGTAGCAGTAGTACTATTTTTTATTATTATTATTTAGATTATGTACTGTAGTAATAGTACTAATTATTATTATTATTATTATTATTATTATTATTATTATTATATGGTGATAATGTAGTAGTATTAGAAATACTATATTATTATTATTATCATCATCATCAATAATATTACTAATATTATTTAGATTATGTACTGTAGTACATAGTAGTAGAAGTATTATTTATTATTATTATTATTATTATTATATGATGCAATAGTAGTAGTAGTATTACTATTAGAAGTACTATTTAATATTATTTTTATAATTATTTAACTAGGCAGAAGGAGGAAGCAGGGAAACGCCCAGCATTTATGGGCGTGCCAATAAAAATGCTGGGCATACCATGCTTGGCACATGACATCAGCGCCCACCAGTGTTCCCTCTAAGCTGTGCGCACGTGCGCGCGCGCACAACTCGACGAGCGTGCGCACAGACATTACAACAGAGCGCACAAAGCTGCAGTGGTCCCTTTTTGCAGTTGTGGACTCAATTAATGTGTGTTTCACCCATTAACTACATTGTGTGCTGTGTTTTGAATGTTTAAATGTTTAATATAATTTTGAAGTAAAGTTAATACAAATGCTGAACGTCATTTTCCAGTTATATATAAGTGACGCACAAAAATGTAAATTTCCTTCCAAAGTTGCACAGCCAAAATCTTTTGCCGCACACAGCCTTCGTAAAATTAGAGGGAACATTGGCGCCCACCCCCAAATTTGGAGAACAGCGTTCAAATAAAAAGTAAGTCCTGGTTTACTTTTCAATACGAACGGAGGAAAAAATCATTTGATGGTCGCTGCATGCATGGAAATGTGTTAGCGTACATGCTAGTGAGGGGATTTGATTGGCAGGGGGAGGGCGGGTGTTCATCAAGGCGGTGCTTACCTGTTCGCAAGGCTGCAAACATATGCAGCCTAGCAAACACACCTGAATCAGGCCCAAAATTTGGTTCCAGTACCTTGATCAATAAAGAACAACTAAACATAACAAAGAAAATTAACCCATATACAGAATACATACGTGTACTACTACTGCCTTGCAGAATTTGCTCTTACTATCCATTATAATTTGACCCATGCCAAATGTTACAGCATGTTTGAGATGAAATCCCCCATTTATTGGTGGTGAGTAATAAGTATATTTGTAAAGATGGCAGGTGAAAAAACAGGATTAAATGGAATGTTCTCTATAACAGATTCGGTATGAAATGCCGACATTTAAAATGTCAATGCCATAATATCGACAAGTACATAATGTAGAACAGGCATGTCCAACGTTGGCCCTCCAGATGTTGTGAAACTACACATCCCAGTATGCTTTGCCACAGTTTTGCTATTAGAGAATGCTAAAACTATTGCAAAGCATGCTGGGATGTGTAGTTTCAAAACATCTGGAGGGCCAACGTTGGACATGCCTGATGTAGACAGTGTAAATGCTAACTAAAAATGCAGAAAAGTAATACGATAACATGGTACAAAATAACAGCACTCTAAATGCTGAAATGTTGAGATGGTACAAAAAGTTGACAAAGGGCTAAATATAATAAGGTGTTGAAACCAGAAAGTCAGAGATTTTGTGAGAGTTTTCCCATTTTCTTTGCTAAGCCAGTGAAGGATGGTCTAGCTAGCATGTGGTGGGAGCTGGAGTCACTAGGGAAGGTCTGGGTAGAAAGGAATTTTTGTTAGGGTGGCAAGAATATGTTCTTGGCTGTAAGAGATGGGTGTTAACCAACCCTGCTGGGCTGTGGGGCCTGCAACAATTGCCAAAATTGTAATCACGTAATGGAGTGGAGATGGACCAAACCTTCTATAGAGGTGGAGACAGTGGCGTATTTATAATAGATGCAGTGCAGATGGGCCACTGTGTCCCAGGGGGTCCAACACTGCATTCACTGCACCCATTTTTAATACTTACCCTCCGAAGTCCAGAGACGGCGACACCGCACCTACGGAAATCAGCGGAAAAATGTCCACTGCTCCATTTTTCCGGAGATCTACAAATGCGCAGTAGAGTCTGAGTGCTCTAGTGCTCAGACCCTACTGAACTGCACTTCTCCCAGCAGAGAGGAGATGACCCGGCCCGAGAAGACTGCACATGGGCCGCCTCTTAAAACGCCTCTGGGTTGAGAAATTGTCAATAGCAACTAATTAACCTCTAGATGTCATTTTATAGAATGTTCTATACTAGATAAAGAATAGGTATGATTTAATTGTGGTTATGGGCATCTCTATGTAGAAGGTTTAATATATCTAGCCCCAGTACTAGAACATACCAAAAAAACTAAAACTTGAAATTATAAAAAAGAAAACTCCCTACATTAATTGTTCATCAATTTGTTAACCAAACAATGCAACACATCCCCCCCCCCCCCCACTTAACTTTTGAGCAGTCATCAAAAGCAAAAAAATAAAATTCAAACAGATATTTTTTGGAGAAAATCCTAAAAAAAAAATATATTTATATTTGAGGGTCAGCGGCGTAACTATAGCACCGCAGCCCCCGCCACCGCGCGGGGGGGGCGCTGTGCATGTGGGGGCGCCGGGGGCTGCGGTGCTATAGTTACACCCCCCCCATCCCCCGCAGACTTACCTATCTCGCTGGTCCCGGCGGCTCCGTTCTTCTGCTGAGGACCACCACAAAATGGCCGCCCCCATATAGCACACAGTTCTCTGAAACTGTCTGCTGTATGGGGGCGGCCATTTTGTGGTGGTCCTCAGCAGAAGAAGAACGGATCCGCCGGGACCAGCGCGATAGGTAAGGCTGCAGGGGATTGGGGGGGTTTGCATGGGCGGCGGGGGATTGGGGGTGCTTGGCGGGGCGGCGGCGGGGGGGGGCGCCCAAAACTTAGTTACGCCACTGTTGAGGGTGGTATTAAAGAGGTACAGTAAGAGGTTGGGTTTTGCTGTTACTTATGCATTATGCACCAGCATGTGAACTGGGTTGACCCTTAAGCAGTAGTGAAAACCCAAATTAGGTGCACTTTGGAATTCATTTCCAACTTGTCTTCATGTAATAAATATTTACTATAAATTTAAAGTAACATTTTCATAAATTTGCTAATGTAAAACACCCCAAATTTATACTTTAGCCGGATGTTATGATCCTGGAGTTGGCAGGAAGTGTGGGTAGTAGCTGGATTGGGCTGCTCGATAAGGCAGAGAGTGGCTTCATGCAGGAAGTCAGCTCCCTATTTTGTGGCCAGGACTGGCAGTCCCAGATGGAGGGAACACCTCCCAATGGTTCAGCTTCCACGATTTACACAATTGCCGGGCCATTCGTTGCAGGGGACGGGGGGCCGGGGGCGGACGGAGGCGTAAAAAGAGCTGGACCTTGGGAATGCCCAGGATTTTTTGGGCGTGCCCATGAAAGTGCTTGGTGTTCCCCTGACGGGCCAATACCTGCCATGGGGGGGGGGCAGCTGACGTCGCAAGATGTCAGCACCCGACCCCTCTTCGCCAGACTCAGAGGGAAATAAAAGTCAGTCCAGACGATTTTTCCTGGTATCCGCCACATGCAATCACCCCCTTAGCTGGGGGGGGGGGGGGGATTTTACCTAGGGGGGAGGTTGCAGTCCACTAGTTAAAATCCGACACTGGCTTTGAGTTATCGGACAAGCTGCCATTGTGAATTACTCTGCTGGGTTAAAATTGAAGATCACAAACAATGAGAATCACGGTGTCTGAACTGGGAGCAATTGGCAACTTTTTATTTAACCTCAACTGTCACCCTGTTAAAACTTCAGAGCTTATCCCCCTAACAAAACTTTAGATCCCCAATAAGCTATTCCACAAGCTGTACAAACAATATTCTGGCTCAGGGAGACCGAGAGAACGCGCATCGAGTGCGCTGCAGATGTGTGATCATCAAGTCAATATGGGCTGCAGATTACACATGTAATTTAATTATACGGTCTAGAGTTACTCCTTCAATGCCATCTTCTGTTTCATTAGCAGCTTCCCATTTATAGACGCACTTTTAAAATCCTTTCTACTTGTTGCTCCTCTTCCATCAAAGCGTTAATTACAATTTATGCTAACTGAAAGAACACAAAGACGGAGATGGGTTTCCAGAGAACCCATTTTCATAGTAGATTACCGCCTCGCCAGATAATAGGCGGACAGTTGGTACATATTTCAGTCCAGAAAGAGCTTCCAACTGGCAAGGCACAGAATGGACAACATGTTGAGCATATAAGTGTTCAAATCAAAGGACGGTATCAATTAAGAGGAAGCATTGGCCCTAGTGGTTTTTTTCCAGATGATTTAAAAAATACAATAATGCTTCCTACATTATGAATGCAAATATGGACAAGCAGAGATACGTTTTATAGTGCACCTGTCATACAGTTTACATTTTATAGGTGCGTTCTCAAACTATTGCCGCAGTCGCGCCAAACAGCCCCACTTTGCACGTCAGGTCCTGTGCTTGTGCCGAGCGACTTAATTGCCCAAAATTGCATCTTACTCTGGATGTGATGTGACTAAGACGCACCAGGAGACCTAACTGTTTAATTATTAATGCAACACTTATTTATAAGTGGGGAACAGTCTGAATCTGTATACAAAGTGCTACTTTGCAGCGGTTACGGAAACTGCACTTACTGGCATAGTCCTTGGCTTGGCCACTCCCAGAAAACGGGGGTAACACACAACATTTGCAGAAACTCCAGACGCCCTGTTCATCTTATCGAATGCCTCCACCTGTCAATCAGGCAGGGTCAAACGCATTTTTGCTATGCGATCCCATATCCCGCCCTGCAAGTGCTCAGTTTTCCGACCATTGATAAACTGCACTGCGGAACACATAAGCGATCCGTACTGATTTAGACCCGTAATTCATAAAGTTGATTATTATGCAATGGGATTATTATTGTTGTCGGACTGCATATGTGCTGTGATCTCAAAGCGCATGGTCGAAGGGGCCACTGGGATCTAGCTCGCAATGAGGGTTTCAACCAGGGCAGTTGGAGAACAACATGCTGGAAGAAGAGCAGAAGTCCGGGTAAGCTGATTGGGCGGAGAGCAGGTGTGACCAGTCATCTTCTGTTATAGAGCAGTGCCATAGTCAGATTTCTATTTGCCGAGAGAGATTACTGAAATGAGAAAGAGGGATGGAGAGGGCCCATACTTGAAGCACAGACTGGTCAAAAACACTTAAATCTTACACCAGTGGTGGTGCACTTATGGCCTCATTCACCCAAGTCCTTTTGTGGATTTGGAGTGGCCATGCTCCTCTCCACACACGTAAGGTGCCCATACACTAGTAAGATTTATCTTCAGATCTGTCTGGTTGGAACAAAAACTTGGATGAGTGACAGTTTGGCAATTTTCCAGCATTTCCAAGTAAATGGTCAACTGTCATTTGCGCTCATCCATAACCATGTTTTTGTTCCAACCAGCCAGATCTGAAGATAAATCTGCGTGTGTATGGCCACCTTAAGGAATGCCACTAAAATTGCATGCCTACTTTCACTTGTTCCCCATAATGACATTTTGTTCCTGCACTTTCTGTCCTGTGTACTTTCTGCTTTGCCTGTTTCCTACTCGCTGCGGGTGCAAACTTCCGTTCAGACACTGCCATTTTCTTCTGTAAACCTAAGTGCTTCAGTGGAAATCTAAGTATGTTGCGTGTCAAAGGCTGCATTTGCAGTGCCCAGCAGATGATTATTTATTCTCTGCTCTTTACAGGCATGCTAAACAACAGTAGTCTGCAGGGGCACTGACAGTTCTGCCAGGCACCAATAAAATAAAGAGGTGTGGCCAACTGAAGAGGCATGACCAGAACTACTTCAGTGTAATGTGGGAGTGTTCACAAACCCACGCAGGGAGAGAGAGAACAGGCTGCAGCTGTGTCTCTCTGCAGCTCAGCACACAGCACTGCACTGTCCTCTCTCTCGCTGTCTGGCTCTCTGCAACGGGGGAGGGGAGTAAGAGCCCCCCAATAGACTCGTGCCTGGGTAAAGAGTGCCTTATCAGTGCCACTGGTAGCCTGAATACAATTGCATTAATAGAATTAGCAGAAACTGACTGCAATTTTATTAGATGCACTGTTAAAGAGATTTCCCATTGCAATAACCCATATCCTTTATAGAGTGTAAGATCTTTTTCACCTTTTTCTATATCTTCTCTAAATAATTATGCTAAATTTATGTACAGTATGTATGTATCTATGTGACTTTATATACGGTCTGTATGTGTATTTTCAGTTTTATACCTATGATAATAGGTGTTTTCAGGAAGGAGAGAAGACAATGATGTGTTTTCTATGATCTGACTTTGGGGTGGGATGCTCTAACATCCGCGCCCCCTTCCTGCCCCTTATCGCCGGCTACCGCATACATAATTATCGCATATGCTGTAACATATGCGATAATTATGGCAAAGGACAGCTCTTGCATTAAGAGCTGTACTTTGCGGTGAGTCAGCGGGACCCGGTGGCTCCCCCCTCTCTCCCTTAGCCGGCACTGTGCTGCTGCTGTGCGGCGGGGGGGCTGGCTCTCCTCCTCCCTGCACCCGGAAGAGGATCATAGTGCAGGGAGGAGGAGGTCGCAGGTCCGGGTAGCCCAACTCTGTGCTGCCCGGACACAGGTGTGTGTGTGGGGGGGGGGGGGGGTGTCGGTGGGGGGGGGGGAGGGGGGGGCTTGTCGGTGCGGGGCAACGGGGGTCGCGTTAGAAGCCCATAGGCCTCTATGGGGCATCGCCAGATTTTTCTGCCGATGCCCCCCGCCGCGGCAACCCGGGTTTTTACTGCATTTTTTGTTTAGAGAATATCCCCCTTTGGCCCAGACCTCATTGCTTTCCTACATCACTCACTGCTTCACACAGTTAAATAAGCTTTCAAACCCACACTTACAGTATAGTAGCTGCCCAGCAGATTGATGTCTATACAGTCATGTTGGTGCACTAAAAATACAGCTCACCCGGCTCCATTGCCAAGTGCTAGAAAAATTTATTCTGACTTAATGAACAGGGATGAATATACTGCAGGGTTGCTTACCCCAGGAGGCTCCAGAAAACCGCGCCCCCCTCCCGGGCCCCCGGAAAGGTGGGAAAGCCTCCCACATTCTGCCGGAAAACACCCACTAGACCCCCCACATATCCCTGGCGTTTAAATACCACCATTTGCAGTTTTACGGAGAGAGGCGGGCTGAAATGACACAAAACCCACAAAATCGAGGTATTTGCAGTACTGGGGTGTGTGGTTTGATTATGTTGAGATCAGACCCCACCCTCGAAGTGCTGCTTATAGTCTCCTCTTCGGGCTTCTCCCAAAGAGGAGACTCTAAAAGTAGGTAAGCCGGATATATTGTATTGGAAAAGACAGTTTAACCATTTGAGTGCCAACATCTTTGTGAGAGATATCCGCTAAAAATGCCAGCGTCGCTCACATTTGTTATATCAATTCAAATAACAAATGTTGTGTAAAATACATTATATTTCCTATACAAAGTAAGACTTACAGGTCATTCTGATGAATAAAAAGGTTTGCCTGGCAAATTTTTACACCTAATTTGACACATTCACTTGGCACTCAAAGGGTTAAATACAGCGGCGTAGCTAAGTTTTGGGCGCCTTCCCCGCCGTTAGGGGGGGCGCCCCCCGCCGCCCATTCAAACCCCCCCAATCCCCCGCAGCCTTACCTTTCACGCTGGTCCCGGCGGCTCTGTTCTTCTGCTGAGGACACCACAAAATGGCCACCCCCATACAGCAGACAGTTTCAGAGAACTGCGTGCTATATGGGGGCGGCCATTTTGTGGTGGTCCTCAGCAGAAGAACAGAGCCGCCGGGACCAGCGAAATAGGTAAGCCTGTGGGGGATTGGGGGAGGTGTAACCATAGCACCGCAGCCCCCGGCGCCCCCATATGCACAGCGCCCCCCCGCGGTGGCGGGGACTGCGGTGCTATAGTTACGCCAGTGGTTAAATAATGTAACATTATGATTAACACTAGTTAAAAGCCTGTCACAATGACGGCGTAGTCCCTATCTGTTCCTACCTCCAATCTCTGTCTTCCCAGCTCCCTCTCTCCATATCCAGCAGGTTTGAAACTTTTGCTTTCACTTTCTGTTAAGGAGTCATTTGGTCTGTCGAGTGGCCTCTAGTGGTCACTGGTGGAACTTCACCATAGAGGTGAGGAGTATTTAGCCTTTTATATATAGATATTGATGGTCCTAAAATATTTTTTTTTGTCACTTGTTTGCTTTTGTTACTATGTTGCATTTTTTTTAATATTCACAAGATCTACACTGACCAAATGTGGAGGCAAGCAAACTGTCGACATGGAGAAAGGTTGACATGAGTTTTTTTGTCAATGTTGACGCATGTGGACCCCCAATTAGTGTAGCACATAACCCCCTCTTTGCCGTCCGAAATTCCAGTTCACATGGGTGGTAAAGTATGAAAAAGTCCCAAAAAAATGTAACAAAATAGCGAAAAATTAAATTTTTGTCATGTCGACATTTTACTTGCGTCTACATTTTATCATTGTCAACCCTGTGCATGTCCTGCTTTTGGTATTTACCTATTGACAGTCGACAGACATTGCTTTATATATACACATTGCGGAGGCAGCATGTGTTTCAGTAAAGTGAACTCATTATCAAGAAAAACATTCAACATTTTTATTTGCATTTAAACCATTAAATCATAATGCTGTAACTGGGCAAGCTGCCATATAACCATTTATCATATAAAAAGATAAAACTCTGTTAAAGCAAAGTTATCGCCAGGGGAACATCATATACATGCAGGGAGGCACTAAATTCTGCTTTCATGTGCAGCACCTGGCAGCTGAACTCCGGCCAACAATCTGCTTAGAATCAGCTTCCCGCATGACATCATCTTTTTGTCCTCTTCCTCCCCGGTCCTCAGCAAGAGATGGTATTCCCGAGTTTTCTGTGTTCTGAGTACAGGGGTTTCCAGGGGTTGTGATGTCAGGCCTAGATAAATTAGCATAAGGAGTTGCACTCTGGAAACTGAAATCAGGTGGCTTGGTACACGGTTATCCTTTACTGCTGCATCTGTACCCACACATCCATCCCTGCATGTGCCAATAACAGGACGAGCTCTGAGGTGTGGTCAGAGGAGTAGCTAGGTGACATGGTGCCCGGAGCAATGGTATGTTTTGCCCCCCCCCCTCAGTCATTTTTCCTTATTATGTAATGCTCCCTACACATGAGGCCACACAGATTGTAATGCCCATTACAGAATATGCCACACACTGTAATGCCCATTACACATTATACAACACACCATAATGCTTTCGGGTAACACTATACATTCAATGGCATAATTATAAATGTTGCACACCCCCATGGCATTTTATTGCCACTTACACATAATGCACCCTGTTTACACGCATAATTCCCCGTCTTGACGCATACACATATAATGCCCCCCCAGTAGTGCCTAAATGACACAAATAATGGTCCCAGTAGTGCCATTTTCACATATAATGCCCCCCCCCCCCTGTAGTGCCACTGCATTACACACATAATGCCCCCATTAGTTCTGCTTAAACGCATATTGCCCCAGAAGTACAGCTTACTTATATTCTGGTTGCTAATGGTTCCATGCTCATTGCCGGGGGGGGGGGGGGGATTACATGCCTGTTGCCAAGGGGGATTACATGCCCATTTTCAGGGGGATTACATGCCCATTGCTATAGGGGTTCCATGCTCAATGCCAGGGGTTCCATTTTCGTAGTCAGTGGGGAATACATGCTTGTTGCCAAGGGAGATTACATGCTTGTTGCCAGGGGGATTACATGCATGTTGCCCAGGGGGAGTTAAAATTGCCCGCCTACCCCTCCACCTACCTGTCTGTCGCAGAGGTGCAGAGTCTCTGATAGCATTACAGAGACCCTGCACCCCTCCAAAAATGGCTTTTGCCACAAGGGAGACAGCTACTAGAGGTGCAGGAGGACCTCCAGCGTGTTTTCTTTGTGGCAGCGGCCTTGGCGCAGGGTCTCTGTAATGCTGTCAGAGACTCTGAACCTCCGCGGCGGATGGGCAGGTGGCATCCAGAGGGCAGACTGGTGGGTAGCGAGTGTGGTGCCAGGCGCCCTGCTACTCTTAGGTGCCTGGAGTTCGTGCTATGCCCCTGGGTGTGGTGAGGGTGCCAGGAGCCTGCCAACCCAGCAGACCATCCCCATATACCCCCAAACCACTCAATCCTGATCTCACCATCGACCTCACAAGGAAATGCGCCACAATCTCAAACCATAGGAAATGTGTGTTAAACAGACCTACAGTAAGTTGTACATTTTTAAATTTAATTTAACCATCATTAATCATAGTTGCCTACCCTCCTGCATTCTGCAGGAGACTCCCTGAAATAGTAGCAATCTCCCTCTCTCCCTCATTAGTCTAGCAATCTCCCTCATGTCAACTAGCCCACATTACACTGTTACATCATAGTTACCTCCCCTCCTGCATTCTGCAGGAGACTCTGATGTAGCAGCAATCTCCTTCTCTCCCGCATTAGTCTAGCAATCTCCCTCATGTTACCTAGCCCACATTACACTGTTACATCATAGTTACCTCCCCTCCTGCATTCTGCAGGAGACTCTGATTTAGCAGCAATCTCCTTCTCTCCCGCATTAGTCTAGCAATCTCCCTCATGTTACCTAGCCCACATTACACTGTTACATCATAGTTACCTCCCCTCCTGCATTCTGCAGGAGACTCTGATTTAGCAGCAATCTCCTTCTCTCCCGCATTAGTCTAGCAATCTCCCTCATGTTACCTAGCCCACATTACACTGTTACATCATAGTTACCTCCCCTCCTGCATTCTGCAGGAGACTCCCTGACATACTGTAGCAGCAATCTCCCTTCCTCCCTCATTAGTCTAGCAATCTCCTTCATGTCACCTAGCCCACATTACACTGTTACATTTTTAGGAAAAAAAGGAATGAGAGACAGATACATTTACATTGAATCATCAGCACCATTTCCCAGCACATTACCAAGTATAGTATCTCTTACTAACTGCTTTGGGGCTCATTTATATTTGGATTTAAGTCAATTTAAAAGATTCCTCTCAGATGTAGCAGTACACACCCACGCTTCTAGGTGCCACGTTCACAATCTCTCCATACTGTATATGGAACTAGACACGCCCTTTGGGTGGAGCATGACACGCCCCCTCAATGGGCCTCTGTGCAAAATTCTATTACCAACTATAATCTCCCTGAAACTGTTTTTCAAAAGTAGGCAAGTATGTCATTAATACGTCTGGTAAAGCAAGTTATAACATTAGGAACATTCACAGTGACAAAATTCACAGACATAACATATAAATCAAGAAAATGATTCACATCAAGCTAACAGCTGTGAGCTGGAATCACATACCATGTTTGCAGTACATAATATAACCGGCTGATTACTGATATTTATGTGATGAAACAAGTTATGTGCTCAGATAATTGGAAAATACTGATGTGTAGTACTTTTATCCTATACACAGAAGGATATACAGGAAAATATAGCTTATATTTATAATGCCATGAATACAGTCATATATTTATCGAATAGTGCACGGTTAAGCTTCTATGCCTCCCTGCTTTTTGGGGAACTACAAGCTCCAGCAGTTTCAGAGTGTGTGTGGCCAGTGAGTAGTTTTTGCCAGATGTAGGGTGGGTGGGTCCTGCATTTCTGAAATTTTACAGGCCGAGCATGAAAAATGGCAGGAGCTGATTGGTTGGTATTTTATCACTTATCGATTTCCTATGCTTAGTACATCTCCCCCCTAGTCATCAGTAAATTCACAAACAATCCATTCAAAGTTAGAATTGAAGGGTATTTCCTGATTCACTGTACCTAAAAGGAGCAATGCTTACTTATTTAGGGGCATGGGGACTGATTCATGTGTAGGTAAAATGAAGCAAGTAACTGTATCTGGAACAGAGGCGGATTAAGCATGGGGCAACAGGGACGGTTGCCCCGGGGCCCTCACACATAAGGTGGGGCTGCTGTGTGGGGCTCCTGTCGCCCCGTGCTCGGGCAGCGCAGGAGGGCGGCACAGCGCAGGCGGGCAGGGGGTCCCTGCAGCGGGCTGGGCAGTCAGTGCTGGGGTCCCTGCCGTGGAAGGGAAGTCATCGGCGGGGTCCCTGCGGTGGATGGGAACCAATACCGCTACTAGTTCCCATCTGCTGCGGGCACCCCGCCGCTGACTTCTCATATGCTACAGGGACCCCGGCGCTGACTGCCCAGCCCGCTGCAGGGACCCCCTGCCCGCCAGCGCTGCCCACAGACCTTAATCCACCCCTGATCTTGAACACACCATGCTTCCAAATACATTTATAGATTTTCTATGCAGTGTAAATACTGGCTGATTTCGAATCCAGCCCACAAATGGCAAGAAAGCTTTTTTTTTTTTTTAACTGCTCTCTAGATTTCAGTTTAAACATACCCTGCCCAAATCTAACTCCCTGCACATGTTACACCACCTGCAGTACAGTATGGTTTTGCCCAGTTGCTCGCTTTTTCTATTCCATGAATGAGGCCCATGGTCGTTTAAAGATCATGGTCATATTTGAGTGGATTGTAGACATCCCAAAAGGCAGAATGCAAAATCAATAGAGGAGATATGGTTATGCCATGCTTTCGAGTTGAGGTCCCGGCTGATGGCTCTTGGTCATTTGCCCAGAAGCTTTGTTGCTATCCGCGGTGATAAGAGATGATCTTTAGTTACGTATGCCCCTTTATAACCTAGTGCAGGTAGCAGAGGCTTGCTGCAGTCCATAGAAACTAATTTGATTTTTGCTTTTTTTTAGCCTTACTGATATTAAGCCAGCGCTTGGTAGCTACATTATTCTAGAGGACATTTAAGCCCTTGGCACCACTTTATAATATCAACTGAACCAGTCAGTTCTGATACTTGTGTCACCCTAACTGGCTGACTGTCAGAGGAATTTGCCGTCGGTTATACTATATTCAGAATGGCTCATGATTACGGTAACACTGTAATGTAACACTGCAATGTCACTGCTTTTTTTTTTTGTTAGGTCACATCCTCAGAAAAAAACTTTATTGATCGCCTTAAAAATACAAAAAAATATATATATATTTCATGTACATGTATCATCACGGATTTTGAATTTAAATGTCGATCTATGTTAGAACATTTTATTAATATCGCCCCATCTAAAGGGATAGTTTACTAAGATAAGAGTATGATTGTGATGTTGCCCATAGCAACCAATCAAATACTACCTCTTATTTATTTAGCACCGTTTAAAGGATAATCGTTAGAATGGGATTGGTTGCTATGGGCAACATCCCAGCTTCAGCTTCATTAGAACTGCCACCTTAGTAAATTTTCCCCTCAGTGGGCCTGATTCGGTGGGCAGTTTGAACATGCGCAGACCCCCCCCCCCCCCCGCCACCATCGATCAAAAAAAGTGATCAAATGGAGAGTGACAAACCACCAGCCAATCAGCTCCTGCCTGACATGTTACAGGCTGTGTTTGAAAAATGATAGGTTTAGTACATCTCGCCCAAAGTGGAAGATTTTAAGAGAGTTTTCCCTTTTTTTTTTTTAAAGTGGCAATCATTTGCACTGAAAAACCAGGTTGCTTTTGCCATGTCATGGACTGCCGCTTTAAACAAATGGGATTCTCACATCCTATTACATTTGTCCTCACATCTGTAAATCATTTCCTTGTTACATATGTTATGATAGATAAATATAGCTTTTACTACAATAGTGTCGCACACACACACACACACACACACACACACACACAGACACATCACTGCCATGTGTGTGGATCTCTGTGTTGCTGTGAGCTACCGCTGAGCAGTATGAGATCCTTAAGGTGGCCATACACAAGCAGATTTATCTTCAGATCTGGCTGGTTGGAACAAAAACATGGTTATGGATGAGAGCGAATGACAGTTGACCATTTGCTTGAAAATGCTGGAAAACTGACAAACTGTCCCTCATCCATAACCATGATTTTGTTCCAACCAGCCAGATCTGAAGATAAATCTTACTAGTGTATGGGCACATCTCAGTAGCACACGCAGGGCGGGTTTCTGAGTACCAAGAAACCCCCCCCCCCCCCCCTGAAAGCTGAGGGTCCCCTCTTTCCATGGGTACAAGAATTTTAAAAATCAGCCCTGGGGAACCGAAGATATCTGACTTCAAAGGAGTGGTCCCCATCCAAGCCTGTTAATTGCTCTTCCCAGTCAGATATTTCAGGTTCTGTCTGACTTAGATTAGATATATTCCAAAAGCTAGAACTCTCCCCCTTTGAGAGACACTAGTAGCTTGTCTCTACTCTTCCCAGAACCAGAGATATCAGCCTTCCAGCAGCTGGTTACTGCTCCAGCTCCACACACCTGGTACAGTATGTAGTTTTATATACTCGTTGGCGGATTGCTCTGCCTCCTGAACTCTGATCCCACAGTCCCCAGTAGCATTTGGTAGGTGGGATTCTCTAGTTTTTAATTCCATTAAAAGCTAAGAAATCTAGTTCCAGGAACTGGAGATATCTGCAGTCAAGCAAGCTGTCCTCCCACCAGAAAATTATGAATAATAAGCCCACTCCACTATACACCCCTCCTCTGCGTATTAAACATCCTCTACCCCCTGGAAGTTATGCATCAGGGCCCCTTCATTCAGCCAAATGCCCCCTTCTCCCACCTCATCTCCCACCATCTGTGCAGTAAAGGGGTAATTAGTGGAAATTACTGATCCAGGGCCTACATGCTGAGCGGTTGATATAATACCCCCTACCACCTGCGGGACATCAAAGCTTCCGCTCATAGCACCCCCTACCCATACCGCTGGAGGATCGGTAGGGGCCCCAATACATTGCTATGCCCAGGGGTATACACTGCTGTTAAATATATATATTATTATTATTATTATTATTATTATTTTTATTTATATACATTTGGTCTATCTATAATACTTTAACTGACTCGGCATATACTGGGTCACCTAAGTGTCCATCTCTGTGCTTTGCTCCACCCCTTCTGGAAACCCCCTTCTGAAAATCCTGCGTTTGCCCCTGCATCTAGACTACATACATCTGGCGATAAAACACTTAAGCATTCTACATATGAGAAGCGCAGTGTAAACATATGTAAATGGCTGTGAATATAAAAATGAATTGTAACAAATTAGACCGTACATATTTGCATTTTAATGCGTATTTAACAGTCTGGGCGCAGCAGTGCCTTTTTTTAAACTGCTTCACTTGAGACCTACTGAAGCACATCAGCGTACATTTATTTACATGGTAGAGAAATACAGCTAAGTTTACATTGCGCTATGAAATTACAGTTGCCGTTTTAAAAGGCCATCTTGGAAATAATGGGGGCAGACGCCAGTGGGAGATGCCATGATTTGCTGCATCGAAGAGAAAGGGGTGATGCCACAATGGTACAATTCACTGCAAAACGCGTCATGAAGACACACATCACCAGGGTGATGCTAGACTCGTCAGGAGTCCTTGAAAGGCCCCTGAATTTCATGAATCTCCTGCATACTGTATTTCGGCCGCATGGAAAAGTATAGCTGGCCATGCACCTGGAGGACCGGCATACGACCTGATCGTATGCAGGTCGTGGAGCGGTCCAACGAGTGATCGTATGTGCTTAAAAAGCACAAACAATCAGCTTACGACCGCAAAAAAAAAGCCGACATAATTAGGCGTGCTGTCTGATCTGAAGACCAACCTCTCGCACATGGTAACGACATTACTCGCGATGTGCACATGATCCGCCGCACGACCCATCGAGATTGTGCGTTCGGGCCCAGTATCGTTCAGATGTATGGGGCCTTATGGTTCAGATGCGTTCCACTTGGACAGGATTGGCACTTTCTGTTTTTTCACAAATGCATTCAAAACTGATGGGAAGATTTACCAAAGATTGACTAGCGATAAAGGGGGGGGGGGGGGGGCATTCTAGTTTACCTGCAAGGCCATTCGTTGCAGAGAGGAGGGGATGGTGATCGCCCATGGAATCTCCCAGAGTTTTATGGGCGTCCCCATGAAAACGTTAGGTGTTCCCATGGGTACACGGATGGCCCGATGCCTGCCAGCGGGGGTGGGCGGCTGAGGTCATATGGAGCAAGCCGTCCACCCCGTCTTCATCCCGGTACTCGCAAATAAATGTCAGCTGAGACTGACAGATGTTGTGCATAACTATGATCATTCCTCTTCATCATCATTCCTCCTCATTGCGTCTCCTCATATTTCCAGCTCCTCATTCCTCATTATCAATACTCCTCATTTATAGGGCTATCCTGATAGCAACAATGAACCCGTGCACTAATCCTCCGATGCCAGCACTTATCATGGATTAGGTGCTCAAAGAATGATCATGGATACCTCCTGTTCCTTTGATAAAGTGGAAGACTTCTCTATATAACATAACAGCTTCTTTACACTAGTGTTTCTACAATTTGATGGTGCCACTACTTCATTTATCATTTCTGGTCCTGTGGATTGCTGTGGAGATGTGTACACCTCCCTGTACCTTACTTACCAAACCCAAGGTGCAAATAAATGTCCGTAGAGTATAGAAAGTTGAACAGTTAAAGTCCACTAACTTGTTATGCTCAGATGTGCCCTCATACATCTAGCCTCTATGCAGCGCAAGATGCTTGGCGTGAGTGATCCGCCAGGTTCCGTGCAATTCTGCCAACATTGGGTGTCCTTGTTGCCGAAAAATGCATCTTCGTTGCAAATCAACGTGACCAGGACGCACCAGGAGACTGCTGATTAATTTGCTAAACGACAATTGTATATTGTTTGTGACTGAGTCGGTTTACAGAGCACAATGGAACTTGTATTGGTAATTAGCTGTGGCTACTACATTATAGGAGTTTGTGTAGAGGTTCAAAGACTCATTCGCACACAGACATACAACTGCCACATATCAAATTAATCAGTCAAACAGACACAAAAATTACCCAACGTTGAAAGAATATCCTGCAACCTGGAGTGCCAAGAGGGGCGGTTTGGCAAAGATGTATTAGGACTTATCTAGAAGTTCAATTTCCGAATCGTTCTCTGTGGCAGGATTTGTCAAATGTGGCACAAGTTTTAACTGCTGCAAGAGGACCTAGTCACTGATATGTGCTCTTTGATTGATGCCGAACGATGAGTTGACATATCACCTCACCCCACACTTGTGAAGAAAACTAAAATAACGGTTAGTACTTTATGCCACAAAAATTGGTCAGAATCTCAAAGACTTTTGACAAAAATGTCCCACTTTCACCAGCAATTTTCACAGCAAGGTGCTCTTAGGAGACTTGCAGAGGCAAATAGGGGGAGGAGAAGCTTGGAAGGGATTGTTGATGGGCCCAGTTCTGGGTCAGCATTTAAGGGGGACATTCACCCTCTATTGAGCACTGCCAAGTATGGCAAAAGTCTCTTTATGCAGCCACCGGCATCCCCTAGTGTTTTTAGGGACCCAGTTTCACCCCTAAACCCCAGTATACAGGCCTATAGATGTCCTCAGCAGCTCTGGAGATATGTAGGTTGAAGCATTAACTAGGGCTTTCTAAAAATGACTAAACCCCTTCAGAAACATGTCTCACACTCACTATGAAAGCACAAACTCCTTCCGCTACTTAGATCTAGTTCTGGAGCTGACACCTTTAGGAAGTCTTCAGATACTTGCAAAAATAATGTCACAAATGACAGTAATTTAATCAGAGTTACTGTGAGCTAAACAATTCTCTGCATAAGTGCAGTTTTATAAAAAATCAATCTCGTCTGAAAATGTATTATTTAAGAACACAAAGACAGCATGGGAAAAAAAAACAAGCCATGACACAGAATATGAAAAAAGTCACAATGGATATTGAATAAAAATTGTGATAACAAATTTTTATGCATTCTTTTAAATGCAAAACAACTTTGTAAAATAAAACAGTAATATAAAAGCTGAAATTTAAGTTCTACACTCTTTCACATAATATGCCATGTGGGGCAAGGCTAGAAGGTTTGGATGATTCCTCAGTAGCAAATTGATCCTGAAATATGGGTAATTTCCAACAGTATTTCACTCTTACTGTATACGTTGTCATCTCTGTCCAGTACCCTCCACAACCCCTTCCTTCCCTGTCCTGGTAAACTAATCAATTAATAACCAATTTGCAGTACTGCTATCTTGTCTAATAATTTTATTGCCAAGAACCGGGGGTGGAGCTATTTAAAAAAAAAAAAAAACCACATTGTGTGTGTATATATATATATATATATATATACACATACATACATACATACATACATACATACATACATACATATATATATATATTGTTGCTGTATGCCCGGCACTCCTGTCTCTTATTCAGTTTCAGCTTAACCCGGTGCCTTCTCCAATCAATCGTGTAGTCAGGTAGTAATGAGCGGCACTCCAAGGTATAATAGAATCAATAATACACAAAACAAGTGCTGAATTCTACGTTTCGGTTTATTTCAACCTTCATCAGGAATGAAGGTTGAAATAAACCGAAACGTAGAATTCAGCACTTGTTTTGTGTATTATTGATTCTATTATACCTTGGAGTGCCGCTCATTACTACCTGACTATATAATTGGTAGAAATAAAGCGGCACCGGAAGTCTTGATGCAAATATCCGTTTTATGACAATTCAAACATACACAATGTCCGACGTTTCGGGGATCAACCGTCCCCTTTTTCAAGGTGTGTGAAAAAGGGGACGGTTGATCCCCGAAACGTCGGACATTGTGTATGTTTGAATTGTCATAAAATGGATATTTGCATCAAGACTTCCAGTGCCGCTTTATTTCTACCAATTGTATCCACTATTCAAAGGAGGGCACGGGAGCAGCTGAAATTTAAGCGGGAGTGCCAGACCGTCGACAAGTATATATATATATATATATATATATATATATATATATATATATATATATATAAAATAAAATAATATTCTTATCATCATCATCATCATTAAGAGAAGAAGGTACTCAAAAAGAACTTTAAAAACTTTTAAATGAAAATGATTGTATGGAAAGTCCATTTTAAGTATCCAGAAACTGAGGTCCTGCTAGTTCCAGCTGAAAAATAACACCGGTCTTGCTTCGCAAGAGATCATTTGAGGCACCTCACAAACATATCAATTGCTCCTAAAAGGTGTAAAATTATTTAAAAAAAAAACAAGCACAAACAAAAAAAAAATACAGAAAACATAAAATCAGAAATATACACCAATGGAGGATATAACTGCATACAAGATCCTAATGGGGGTCACAAAGGTACCATAAATTACATTCTTAAAAGATGATAACCTGGGAATTTGCAGTCCTCCACTTCCAGCACCAGTAGTGTCCTCTCCATCGACCACTTTATCAAAGTGATAACTCTTAGGTGTCCAAACTCCACTGATACATTATACCTATTCTAATTGGATAATGGTTGGTGCAGGTACAAATATTTATCATAATTCCTTAAAAACATGCAATTGCATGTGTACCTATATCACTTATTTCTATCAATTACACAACACACTTTACAAATCAAAATGTTTTGTAATATCAACAGACTTCAACTAACGCGTTTCGTTCCCCAACTTCAATTCGTGTGTGCCACTGTGGAATGCACAACCACACATGGTAATAATTAACTTTGATGAAACATAATATGATTAGTATTTATTTCTGAGCATTACATCATCTTCATAGGTCCCTAATGGGATAAGGTATATATAATTGACAACAAATCCCAGGAATCAAGTTGCCGTGGCGACTAAGATTTTACACCTAGCAACCAGGACTGCAGAGACCCCAGCCCATCAGTGTCAAAACAAAAAAATGTCCACTCCCCACTGCATGACTATCACAGCCAGCAATAGTAATGCACCCATCCTGGTTATGTGATTGGAGTTACTATAGGCTGAACTGGTTGACGCTCTATTCCAAAATTTGAGTGGTTTCTGCAGGACGTACTGCAATGCCAACAGTGAGTCTTCAGACATTGGCCTAGCTCACTTTGAGAATGCCCCTAGCTGCCTCCTTATCCATTCTTTCATTTTAAGCAAGACTACTGTGACTCTCAGGTCCCTGATTGGAGAGGACACCACTGGGCTTTGCAGAAGGGTACATGATGATCACAGCAGTGCAGAGTCATAGGCAAGCTAGAATTGCAGAGACCTACTGGGAGCTGGCACCTATATGTTTCTTGCCCTAGTCAACTGGAACAAATGCCACTTAGGGTGTGACATACAATGCATTTGGGCCCTGTGGTGTGGCATTTTATGTATTGGGGGCACTATGGTGTAAATTACTACATAACCACTGCAACTAAAAACAGTGGGGAAATCCTAAGCATGGAAGGAGCTTAGGAGAAAAAAACAGCTATATTATGTATATGTATTATGTATATGTATATTATGTATTGGAAGCACTGTGACTCAGTACACTCTACTATGAATTGGGGGAACAGATTGTGGCATTCCATGAATTGGGCACCAGAGATTGGCATGTAGCAGGTCTAGTGGCATATGGGAAAGTGAGTGGTGTTTTATAGAAGTTTTTGGGTGATGGTTCCTAAATTAAAAAAAAAAAAACTATTTGTACATTCTGGTGTACCTTTCAGTTGTTAAATGTATATACTGTATATGGATCTTAAAAATCCTGCCAAGAAGATGGTTCTCTTAGACAGTCCCGACAACAGGGGGGGGGGGGGGGTCAAAGGGACAGACGTCTTTGGCCCAACGATATGAGGGGCTTCAAATTTATCCCCCTGCTATGCCGCCTGACCCTCAAATCAATTGCTGCCCACAACTGTACAGCCACAAACAGACCCTATTCATCCCAATTGTCAAGGTGGATAGTGGTTTTTGTGGACTTGTAGTGAGGAAGGTGGAACTCTGACTCCACGGGCAGGGGTATGTTGTAAACGAGGGGGGCATTATATGGAACTTCTTGCCACTAATACTCCAACCCCCCCCCCCCCCTTTCCTGCTCTACACCACTCCTCCCACCCTCAGGGCTTGAGGGGGTAGGGGGCTCCTAAAGTTATCAGTGTATGGGGCCTCAAGATTTCTGTTGCCGGCCCTGCTCTTACATACATTTTTCCAGCTGTTATGCAGTAATGCCTATTACATGAAACGTCCAAGATGCAACCAACTCCTGCATGCCCAGTATACCAAAAAAAAAAAAAATCGATAGGTGCGGCCACATCCGTTCCTGTGTCTCAGAATCAGGCCTACAGTGAGTAGTGCACAATAAACTAATGTGATTTTGGCACCCCTTTATCATACAGGTAAGCGTTTGTTATACAGAAAGTGCCTCTGTAGCCATTACTCAACATGACTGCAGTGAGTAAAGTCATACTTCAGCAGCTCTCCAGAGTCCTGAGGTGATCTGCACACAGACCACTTTACAGGTATAATGTATTATTGGTCTATTTTGCCAATTAAAAAAAGCACACAGACTTCATGTCCACACTCTTTCAGTGGAAATCCTTTAAACTTGCTGGTTTGGAAGCGGAGAGCTGTGAAATTGATGAAGCAAAGAAATAAAAACCCCACAAAAGAATAATTATAATAGTGGTGTCTGGCTGCCTGGAGCTGCATCAGTCTGTAGATAAGCCAGGAGGTATAAGAGACCACACTGCTATTTTCTTTCAAATCAATTGATGCATTCATGCTGTCAATTCTATCGCACACAAGATAGACACCATAATACAGGATATGCTTGTTTGTTCCCCAGAATGCAGACAAAAACGTAATTTACATATCATCATTTCATCCGCCGCTGAAAAGGAACTGTATACTTATGGAGTATGATTCATAGTAGTAGACGGCACACGCTTTGTCGTCGCACTACTCATGTGCAAAGTTACCTCAGGTATACTTTGCCCAATGTACAGTAAGGATTTGTTTGATCCTGGACTTCTCAACATGACCCATTACAGGAGGGACAAGATGCTCTGATCCTGGACTTCCTTGCCAGTGGGGGCTGCAGCACAATCTAAAATTTAAATATGGGAGCCTCACCAACTGCCACCCCAGACACTGTCAAACATCACCAGCCATAAATCAATGACAGTTGGTGTGGCTCCCCTATCTGAATATTGGATTGTGCTGCAGTCCCACCTCTATTGTCGCATTTGGCAAGGAAGTCCAGGAACAGGGCATTTTGTCCCTCCAGGAATGGGTCATGTTGGGAGGTATAGATACAGATGAAGCGCCTCTCAGCCAGCGCCGGTGCTTGCCAGATTGCCCCCAATGGCGAGATGGGGCTCCATCTGACTGGGACACATTTTTTAGGTGCATGAGGCATGATTTCGACACAGATTGAATGTGGGGAACAAAGGAAAGTTCAGAGTCGAGGATGACACCTAGACAGCGATAGAGATATCTAGTTGATAACTACTATTTATTGGTGGATATAGAATTAATTCAGGTTTTTGAAATATTAAAGTTTGAGGTGGCGAGATGACATCCAGGATGAAACAGCAGAAAGGCATTCAGAGACACAGCCCAATACTGATGGAGACAGGTCCAGGGAGGATAGGTAGAGCTGAGTATCATCCGCATACAGATGATATGGAAATCCAAACATTTGATTAGTTTGCCAAGAGATGAGGTATAGATTGAGAAAAGCAGAGGACCTAAAACTGAGCCCTGAGGTACTCCACATGATAGAGGTAGCGAAGAGGAGGTGGTAGAATCAGAGAAACGAACACTAAAGGAGCGGTTAGATAGGTGGGATGAGAACCAAGAGAGAGCAGTGTCTTTAAGACTTAGGGAGTGCAGTGTTTGTATGAGAAGTGTATGGTCAAGTGTCAAAAGCAACACAAAAATCTAGAAGAATAAGTAGTGAGTATTGGCCTTTAGACTTGGCAGTGACCAGATCATTCACCACTTTAGTCAGTGCTGTCTCTGGAGTGTTGGAAACGAAAGCCTGACTGAAGTGGGTCCAATAAGTTGTGCTAGTTAAGAAAGTGTGTCAGGTGAGTGTAGGCAAGTCTCTGAAGTAGCTAGGAGGTGCATGGCAGCTGGGAGATGGGTCGGTAGTTTGAGCAAGTGCTTGGGTCAGAATTGTGTTTTATCAGAATCGGAGTAATAACTGCGTGTTTGAACAATAAAGGAAAGATACCAGTAGCGAAAGAGAGGTTACAGATTTTAGTTACGGTTGGGATGAGCACAGGAGACAGATTTACTTATTTGCGAGGGTATAGGGTCAAGAGGAGAGGTAGTAGAGTGGTAGGAAGAGAAAAGTGCAGAAACGTCATCTTCATTCGTGGGATCAAATTAAGTAAATACGTCAGAGGGTTCAGGTAGGAAATTGAGCCGATCACTGACTGAGTCAGAGCATACCAATTCATCTCTGATCTTGTCAATCTTATCCCTGAAGTAGGAAGCAAGATCTTGTGAATGAATAGTGGCTGGTGGCTTGGTTGAAGGAGGGTTGAGAAGTGATTTAAATGTATTAAAAAAACATTTTGGGTTAGAAGCTTGAGCAGAAATGAGAATAACCCTAACCAATGGCTTCCACACGGGTGTAATGATGCATAAATCCTGCCTACTATCTTATTGGTTCCGTCTACATTTAAATTGGTGCTGTCTAAATGATGCCACTTCTAGAAATTTTCCAGGGACACTTTTAGCTCCCAATCCACCCCTGGCATCTCAATACAAGTTTTGGCAGCATTGGGCCGCCATCAGATATTGTGGGGCCCGGGACTGACAAAATAGGCAGGGCCCCTCTGGGGGTTGAGCTGTTGGTAATGTGGGTGGAACTATAGTGGGAGCATAGTGCACCTGGAAGGGTAATACAGCACCCGAGCACTCACCGCATTAAACCGTCATGTCATCACATGTAGCCACATGTTCCAATACAGCTTTCTCCTGTCTACTGTAGGTGCTGATGCCTGCCGCCCCCGACTGAGGCATTGCACGGTGAGCCAGGCAACAGCAGATCCCAGCCAGTGACACCCTTCTTCATCTACATTCAGCCTGAACAGGAAGGGGAGGGAGGCTTCCCGTTTCATACAGCCTGGCCGGGGCTGACCACAGTAATGAGTCAGACTCACTCTTGCCACTACTAGCTGCTTCATCCTGGTTGGCATTGGTGCACTTTCTATCAAAAGCCGCCACTATCTGGGTGTTTTCTGGCCAGGTGATACCGCTCCTCTTGTTCATAGACGGCCTGCCTGGTGTGCAAAATGGGAGGGAGAGTGGCTCACCAGGCTTCTAGCAGATCTGCTCTGCTCCATCTTTCTCCTACGAAGCAGTGACAGCGGGCAGCACAATAACGGAGCCAGTGCAGGCCCTCAGATTTGTCTGGGCCCGGTACTGGAGTACCCATAGTCCCTCACCCCTGTTGGCGGGCATGGGCAGCATACTGTAATTTCGTACATCTGCGGCTTCAATATTTTTAGCTGTGGCAAGAATAGCATACAATCAATCAGATCCCAGGTTCCTACTTAAGGTGCAATCCTACATACATTTTTTTCTACCCTCACCAACAAATTTGTATCATGATGCCAAAGCGGTTAGCCAGAGTTCACTTTGGTGATTTCTCCGTGTGGAAGATTATTGATGCTCTCCAGAGCCAATCATTCAGGAAGTTTTCATGACATAGCAGGTAAAAGAGGAGAGGGAGCAGAGTTTTATGCTAGGAATGTCCCAAGGGATTTCCGCTCATGCAACTGTGGTTGCCATAGCATTCTATAACAACAACTATAAATCATTAATAGTGGTTTGAAGCACCATAAAGAAATAAAATGTACAACAAGAAACAAAAATTTTTTTTTAAGGTGGCAGCAATAACATTTGTCGTGTGTCATACAATGTTTGTGTCTGTCTGAGCCCACACACCAATGGCCTGCAAGTCCAGTAGGAACTGTTTAAGAACACATAGAATTTGCAGTAAGCAGATGGGAGTGCCAGACAGTCCACTTTCCTCCCCACTGGCCTTGTGCCCTAATTCAAACTGGTTTCCATGGAAATGCTCCCACCAAGCGCAAATGTGAGGAGCGCCAGCACAGAAGCAGGACCTGGAGTATAAATTAAACATTGATGCTGGCTTCTAACCTGCGCATTTAATTGTACAAAGCATATGGCCATTTAAAAAAACATTATACGGACAAGTTACTTTAAAAAAAAAATTTTTTAGGTCTCTTCAGAAAGAAAAATAAGCAATTAAGCTCAAGCGGTGGCTTCTTTTTAACATCCCCATAAAAATAACCCAATTATGTCATGCAGCGAAGAGGGAGTCATCCAGTTCTACCCCTTACAATCATGGACCATAACCACACTGCAGCGAACAGTGCAGAACTTAATGGGCCCAGACCAGTTATCTTTAATAGAGCTCCATAGGTATCTGTCTGCTCTATAATTGGATGCAGCCACTGAGTGCCAAATGATTGGGCCCTGTCTGCTCTATAATTGGGTGCTGCCAGTCTGACAAATAATTGGGTGCTCCCTTTCGGCTCCATAATTGGTTGCTGCCAGTCTGACAGACTGAATCTGATAATTGGGTGCTGTCACTGTGTGCCAAATAATTTTGTGCTGCCATTTTAGAGGGAAGAATAATTAAAGATCAAGAACCACTTCCTCCAAGTGCTCAAGCTGCAAGGAAAAACTGAGGCCTTGGCCTATGTTCATGACTGGCAGTTCAGCTTCACATGAAGATGGAAGCCCTCCTCACTCTTAACAAATTAAAAAATCACAAATCCCCGAAGAGAGTACAAAAGTTCCCGACACTGGACGGGAAGAGAAAGCTCCTTCCACCATTTGCACACCCTCTGCAAGTGCTGGGAGGAGAACCGCCAGTCCAGTTGCTGATGTTGACATTGAGGATGTCACTGTAGAAGTACACCAGGATGAGCATATTGGTGTAGCTGGTGCTGAGGAGGAAGTTGAATAGGAGGCTTCTGATGGTGATGTGGTTTGTAAGGCACAGGAGGAGACAGTTGTTGGCCGTGGGATGAAAAAGCTCATTGTCATGCCTGGGCGAAAGACCAAAAAATCCGCCTCTGCGGTCTGGAATTATTTCTAACCAAATCCGGACAACAAATATGTCACCACACGTAGTCTGTGTAAAAGCGTAATAAGTAGGGGTACGAATGATAGCCACCTAGGAACATCCTCCCTTAAATATCACCTGCAGTGCATTCCTTATAGGTCATTGTTAAGTTCAGAAAAATTGGGAGCATAAGCAGTCCAGTGACACCTACTGTAAATCGTTTTTGTCCTGTTGTATCCAAGCACCTACAATCCACACCACCAACTACATCATCAAACCCTCTTTAACCTGCCCTGCCATCGACTGAAGCAAGATGTATTAAAGAGATTAAATTCTACCCTCTATATGATGCAGAGGATGGAGGAGCAGCCAAAGGCCATTCAAGCCTACACATCCACCTGTGACATAGGCAAAGGAGGGGGAATGCAAATGACTCAAACACAGTGGAGGCTGATTTCTGTGTTGTGCAAGGTTCTCCAACCCTTCGAACTTGCCCCACATGAAGTCAGTTCAGACATTGCCAGCTTGAGTCATTCCCCTCATCAGACTTTTGGTGAAGCAGCTGGAGAAAGTGAAGGATGTGTGGGACTTGTGGATGGAGCCCTTCATTCTCTTTGCCAGGATTCAAGGGTGGTCTCTCATCTGTTGAAATCAGAACACTACATTTTGGCCACTGTACTCAAGCCTAGGTTTAAAGCCTATGTTGTATCTCTCTTTCTGCCGGACACAAGTCTGCAGAGGTGCAAAGACCTGCTGGTGAGAAAATGGTCAGCTCAAGCGGAACATGACACGGCAACAGCTCCTCCTTCATTTTCTCCTACAACTGGGGCTGCAAGGAAAAAACTGCATTTTCATAGCAGAGCATTGCACATTGTCCAGCTGACAGGATCGATCGCGATACCATCCACTTGGCTACCCCCCTCTTTTCTCCCAGAGACCCCTGCCCAGAAGCACCTGTCTTAGATGCCCATCTGCCCTCCAGTGTTAACCCATCCCACTCTGCATGTCATATTTGTTCTTACATATATTCCTACCCTCCAGTGTGCCCCATATAACTGACTCTTCCATTATGGCTGAAGCTGCACCCCTTGCAGTGTGAGTGTGTCATGTGACTGCAGCAGTCACATGACATTGAGAGCAGTTGTAGGAATGCATCTTGAGATGGCACATCGGGTGCTGGAAGAGGGCGGGCAGAGGGTGGTGTTATGTAGCGCAAGAAGTAGCGCTAGCGGGTGGCGGGGGTCGCAGAAGTGTTTAAACACTGGGCGGCCTTCTGGTTGGCTGAGATAGCTCAGCTAATCAGAAGGCTGGCCAGTGTTTTAAACACTTCTGCCGTCACCGCTGACTGACCCCCTGCGCCCTCTAGCACTACAGCTACAACGCTGCCCACTGTCTCCAATGCCGCCAGCGGTCCCTCCGGCCCCCTCTCCCCATGCCGCTGAAAAAGCGTTGCCTCTGCCCCCCACCAGCGGATTGCATTCGAGCATCGCATGTGGTCAAAAACCACATGCGATTGCTCCTGCAATTCGATAAATATTATGTGCAACACATAAGATCTTGAGACCCGACATTCGACCAGCGTGCCCGCGCATCGCATCGAATGGTACACATTTTGTGCATGCAATCATTCAATTTATCGGCCAGATGTGGTCGAGATCGAATGATTGCATGCAATATCTCACAAGTGTATGGGCAGCATTAGTTGGACCCTCTGGATGCTTCTGGTCTGATCAATTACCAGGCAAGATTTTCCTGCCTGGGGTGGCATAGACACCTCAGGGGCAGATTTATTAAGCTTGGAGAAGAGATAAACTGGAGATAAAGTGGAGAAAAGGTAAAAGGAGATAAAGCACCAGCCAATCAACTCCCAACTGTCTTTTTCAAACACAGCTGATTGGCTGCTGCTTTATCTCTTTTTACCTTTTCTCCGCTTTATCTCCAGTTTATCTCTTCTCCAAGCTTAATAAATCTGCCCCAATGCCTCCTGTACTGCCAGCGATTCCTTGACTATGACACAGCCAATATACTGTAAACAAATTGTTTACATTTGTTTTTAGCTACAGTCCAACCCAATGCATTTTTATTGTTGACCTGGAATTTTAGTTATTTTTGCATTTTGGCTTAGCACTTTCCAGCTGATTAAAGTTGGCAACACTGATGCTGATGTGATCACCATTGTAGTACAAGGCGTTACTCACTTCGGTTATTACAAGTTTGTAGATTATGGTAATCTAGCCATTATTTGTAACTATTTATCAATTGGATCGCAACATTTTAATGACACTACATTTTCTTCTAATTGTTCCATATAGAGAGATGACGAGGAAAGACATTGGGTGGCAGCCATTGGCGTAATTACTAGTTTTGCGTCCCCTGCTAAAACACTTCCTGGTGCACAGAGAGGAGGGGGCCGACCCAATATCTGCACACTGGCCCCCATCCTCAGTCATAATGCCCCTGCCCACAAGCCACCCAGTGCCACGGAGCAGGAACAAATTGATGGTTTAATGGAGCTGAAAATGCCTATTATGGGCAGTGAAGGTGGGGCCGATGCCATCTAGGGATGTAGAACCCATACACTATACGCCCCAATGTCACCTTAAATACAAAAAAAGTACAAAAATTGCATAAATGTGTAAAGTAGAAATGCAGTTGTACTACTTATGAATTCTGGCTAGGGATGGCCATCGACCAATGTTTAGAAAACATCGATGGTTTATGGCCGAAGTTGAATAGTTTTGACATTGATGGGGAGAACCAGATGGTTTCCCCCCCATCGATTTCAAGCTTAAACGAATAGTTTGTTTTTTGCTTTTTCCCCAAGGTGCTGGGACACAGAATAGCCCCACCCTCGGCACCCATGAAGCCCCGCCCCCATATACTGATTGGCCCATAGGTAATTTAGTCAAAGACAATGGATGACCATCGATATGTGAAAACATTGATGGTCATACATAGCATTGTTATGCAGCATCGGTGGCCAGTTGCACTTTTGCTATCGATGGCAAACATCGATAGCAAAGGCAACGATGGCCATCCCTACTTCTGGCCAAGTGGCAGCTGGTATCTGTCTGTTGACATGCCAAAGGTCGACACAGACAAAAGGTTGACATGCACTAGGTTGACACTGATGACAATTTGACAGATAATATGTCGACATGGTTAAAAAGTTGACGCAAGCAAAATTTCGGCATGGGAAAGGTCAACACTAGAAAATGTCGACATGCGTTTTAGTGGGGGTTTTTGTGTCGAAGTTGACACCTGTGAACATGGACCCCCAATTAGCTTCCCTCGCCATACTAATGTTTCCATCTGTAGTCCACGCGGTATAAAAGTAAAAAAGTCTAAAAAATAAAAATAAAGAAATTGTGAAAAACTTGTGTCAACCTTTTCATGTGTTGACCATTTGTGTCGACCTTTTGCCAATGGTGACCTATTGTATGTCAACCTATTGTCAAAGTCGACCTAGTGCATGTTGGCCCTTTGCCTGTGTCGACCTTTTGGTGTGGACCTATTAACTGTCTACCTAGACACCGTAGACCAGGCATTTCCAACCTTGGCCCTCCAGCTGTTGTGAAACTACACATCCCAGCATGCCTGGCATCAGTTTTAGCATTCCACAATAGCAAAACTGTGGCAAGGCATGCTGGGACTTGTAGTTTCACAACAGCTGGAGGGCCAAGGTTAGACATGCCTGCCAGAGACGTTTCAACCGCTTCCCCTGTCACGACGATGGGCCTTTTTTTTTTTTTTTTAAGCGGAGGCCCAGGGCTGCGGCTCCATCCGCCCCATTGTTAATCTGGCCCTGCCCCCAAGCCACCGCGGGGTCTGCGCAGGGGGGGCTATTGTTATACCAGTGATTGCAGCATTGCACCAGCCACCACTGCCTGGCATTGCAGTAACCATACTGCAGATGCAGGTTCTTTCCCCCAGCTGAGGATCCTGCAGAGTGCGGCTGGCAGTCTGGAGGACAATAATTTGTTCCATTGTACTGAGAACTGTAAATGTTGGCATCAGCGAAGGGCCTGCCTCCCTCTACTGTAACGATCCCAATGCCTCTCGCTGGCCAACCCAGACAGTTTGCTCATTTAATGCAACGGTCAACATTTTTCCCCTGCCAAGAAAAGAAAGAAGAAAAAAAAAAAAAGTTTAAAAAAGAAGAGAAAGACTAGATGATCATGTCAGGCAGGAGGGGTTAACTGAAATGCATTCAGGAAATTTCTCACATCCTGCATCCCCAGTCCCCTGTAACTGTATATTATGGTGCTGTTCTACCCAGCCAGCTGATGAAAGCGGTTTCTCAGTCAGGATAAGATGTCAGAGAGGCTCAAGGCAGAACAACTCTTTTCTCTCCCATTCCAGACATTTATACGGCTGATGTGTGTTAGCTGTGTAGTGATTTCTTCCAGAGCACAAGGTAAGACTAAACACTCTTCTTGTAAGCCCACGTCTCTCATTGCGGCTGCCTTGGGCTTGTTTCTTCCTTTCTCGCCGCTTTCAGAGACAAGCAGCAACCCCCCCAAAAACTCCTCTTGTAACTTGTATTGCTGATTGCACTCAGAGTCCCCATTGTTCTCCAGCCATAGTGTCCTGCTCTGGTTTGCAGAGAAGGCGCTGTGCTGGTGTGAATGCGGCTGGTGGACGTGCTAACGTGCTCCGTCTCCGTTATGCAGCCCGGCTCTGTCTGTCTGTGCAACAGCCACGCACGCTCTCCTTGTTCTCTGCTGCCAAGGCACCTGGGGATTTTGTCAAGGAGTCAGGATTTATGACTTGTGGCACTCCAGCTGTTGTGAAACTGCGAGTCCCAGCATGCCCTCCTCCACGGTTGAGGCCATAGGTGCCAGGTCTGTGGCTGCGAAGGGTTACGGTATAGCGCATTGAATCTGTCTAGATCAGTGATGGCTAACCTTGACACTCCAGCTGTTGTTGTCTAACTAGACAGGTTCCACTAAGGGTGGTTAACCATAAACTGGTCGATCTAGACCAGTGATGGCTAACCAGCTGTTGTTGAACTACACATCCCAGCATGCCCTGCATCAGTTTTAGCATGGCCAAATAGGAAAACTGATGCAGGGCAGGCTGGGATGTGTAGTTCAACAACAGCTGGTTAGCCATCACTGGTCTAGATCGACCAGTTTATGGTTAACCACCCTTAGTGGAACCCGACTAGTGAGACACCTAAAGATAGTCGACCGCCTCTAGATTGACAGTAATGGGAGTTAGACGCCAGCGTTACAGAGACGACCGCGTGATCGACGGTCACATGGTCGACATGAGTTTTTCACGTCTTTTTGCTGCCGAATGTCACAGGGGTCCCCATGGACACTGTATATGTGTGCTGTGTCCACTTACTATGCTGAGATTATTATTATCTCACTCTATGTCCACATGGACAGCAAAGTATGGACCAGGTTGACCTGTGATAGTCGGTACCAAAAAAAAACGTGAAAAACTCATGTGACCGGCGACCACTCTAACGCTGGTGTCTAACTTCTGCTTCCATCGACCTAGAAGGGGTCGACTATCTTTAGGCGTCTAACTAGACGGGTTTGACGTAAGCGTGGTCGAAAATAACACGGTTGATCTTGACATTGTAGATCCGTCGCCCAGATACCGGAGCTAAGCATCCCAGTACTTGTGCTAGTACAATCCAGGTCTTTGCATGGCATTACTCGGTCATATGGTGGGTAGGTGAGGGGGGGTTATGTGCATACCCCCAGTGATTTTGTAAAGCTGTCAGGACTCATCTGTTCCATTGAATTAACATAATATTCTGAAGGTGCCCATAATATCGCATCTCATTTTTGCGATGAGATCATATGAGGTGAGATCTAGTACAAAAAGTATGTGCTGCACATACTTTTTGTACTAGATCTCATCGCAAAACAGAGATGGGATATTGTATACAATATTGTATACAATAATTGTAACGTGTATGGGCACCTTGAGACAGATCTTTGGGGCTTATTTACTAAGCCATGTTTCGCGGTAAAATAATTGCTGGGTTTTAGTAAATAAACTGATTTTGTTGGAGAGAAAGGGACCCTGCTACTAAGATCTTAACCCCTCTCTCTTATATAGGCTATAGAGAACCGTATTATATAGGTGAGGCCGCTTCTAAATTTCAAATCGATCAATATCGGTGTTGTGTTTACTAACAGAGAGTTGTTGATATCGATTTTTAAGCTCTAGTAAACGTGCAATGTTGATTGCTTCTGACCAATTAAAATCAACCTTACTGTAAGTAAATTGACCCCCTACTGTACCGCACATACAGAGCTGTCGCTGGAGATGTTCCTTTTTGGATTATCTACGGCAGGGATGGGTGGATCTTCGGCCCCCCAGCTGTTGTTGAACTACACATCCCAGCATGCTACAGTTTTGCTATTTGACCATACTAAAACTGTTGCATGGCATGCTGGGATGTGTAGTTCAGCAACAGCTGGAGGGCCGAAGCTTCCCCATCCCTGCTCTAAGGGATAGGCAAACGTCCAAAAGAGGTTCCGCAGCAGCTCTAAGCTAACCTCAACAAGTAATGTTGCTTATGGTGTCAATTAAATTATTTGGTAAGACAACTACAGATGCACATAGTTACTATGTAGAGGGGTTTCAATTGATAATACATGTTTAATTGTACATTTTCGCAGTGACAGGTATATAGCGCTGTAATACAGTTACATATTTATGACTACTTAGCTAATGCTCACTTTAACACACGGCCCCTAATTTAAACTCTGTGCACTCCATTAGCCTAACAAGCCTGCTGATCCGGTTGATAAATCATGCAGGCAGTGCACTACGTACAGTGGCCTCTAGGATTTGATTAGAGACTCAACAGCAACTGGCGAGGCTGAGCGCACAGGTACACAATGCAGTTATATAATCTCTGTATACAGAGCCAAACCATCTGGGAGCTGAGAATGATGATGCTACTTGCAGTGCTTTGTGACTTATAGCCTTATCCTTGCAGAATTGATCAGTTATTTTCAGATGAACAGTCTTAATTCCAGCAAGTCATAAGTTATTTATAAGGCTGAAAGCCCTATCTAATACTTACTTAAATGTATCCATAATGCACTGATATATTCTGCACTGGAGGGAGAAGGAAGGATTAACGTGAAAATTAAATCTATGTACAGCTAACAAAACACAGTCACGGTGAAACTAATGGCATGGAAATTGATGACAACTAGCAAGGAATACACATTATATGCCTCTTATAGATCATTTTTATCCCATTTTCAACCGTGTATTATACACACCAGTTTGACCGGTTATATTCTTACAATGAAACTTAAGCTGCATACACACACAAAAATATATTCATTTATAGCCCCCATACACACTGAGCAATGCAGCGATATATCTGTAGATATACCAGCCATCATCGGTTTTGCACAGCTGACATGATATACTATGAGCAACATCGTTCACAGACATACATTGACCGATGTCCGATGTTGGTCATTCAAAATACAGTGTACAATGTGCTCATTAAAGGCTCCCATAGAACTTCATAATAGGAGATCATCACTGCTTGTAAACCATACTTGCCAAACCAAAAATGCCCTGTTCCTGGTAATGTAGGATTGCCTGCCAGCACCTGTGGTGACACCTTTCTTATCCATTACCTAGCTCCCCACAGGTGCTGGCAATCATACATTACCAGGGTAGTCCAGGAACAGAGCATTGTCTCCCTCATGTAGAGGGTCAGGTAGGCAAGTATGTTGTAAATGCTGCAGGAAATATAGACATTGGCCCAAAGGAAAGGGAACACCTTACAATGGGCTTGTGTATAGTATAGGTATGTTCTCAACTGTACCTGACAAATTAGATTCTCAAAGACCAGTAACAGTTTTTTTTTTCAACATTCAATCTTTATTTCAAATTTTCATAGTAATAACAAGGGGGTAAAAAAAAAGGGATAACAAAGGGAAAGGGGAGTGGGAATTGAGGGAGCAGGAACAGTTCAGGTTTTAAGGTTATTCATGGTCCAGGTGTTAAAGATATTCATGCTTGAGAATGGGCAGATAATTCAAAATGACTGAGGTTGTAATTACAATACCTGCGTTGAAGTATGTAAATCCTTTAAACCTGGACTGTGAAGTGGCTGTGCGGAATGTGCCTAGGAACTATTGGCTTACGACAAAAGTTATCAGGTATCCTCAACATGTCATGTTTTAATGATTTCATTAATCATGCACAGGGGAGTTGCTGGGTCAGTAGTTATCCAAACTATTTTAGCAGACTGAAATCCTTACAACCTGACCCGTTAGTGTTAAGTGACGATTGTGGCTAAGAAGAACCACTGGCTAATAATATTATTACATGTTTAGTAGTAACTAACAATGAACTCTGAGTACATAATATTCATATTTTTATTCCAGGAGGTGGGGAATATCCCATGAAATTAGATTGCTTGGCTTGTTGGGTGTGTATTTAGATGCTGCAATATGGCACATGGCCACAAGGTGGCAATACACAGTCCTTCTAGTCTTCATTTGTCTCATTACTTCCAGGTCCACTGAGACATGCAGTCTTGGAGTTATGTAATGCATATAGTGTGTGTATGATACAGGTCATGTACAACAAATCATACAGCAAAGATGGAAAACGTATTTTAGTAAATACTCCTGGCCAGGTCACCTCCAGTGTATTACAGATTGAATAACATCAGGGCTATCCTTAGTGACTTACTCCACTAGTACAGGATGGATCCGCATTCTAGGATAATTAACTAATTTCTAACCTGGAACATGCGGGTGAAGGGAAAACAGTAGTCAATCAATAAAGATACCTACACTCAGCCAATAACAGGAAGGAGAATGTGTGCACTAAAGAGTGGCAGTTCTTCCATTACACCAGTGGTTGTCAACCTCTGTCCTCAAGGACCCCCAACAGTGCACGTTTTTGTCCAGGTCACCCGGCAGGTGCACAGCTGCACTCATTATTCACTGGCACATTTTAAAAGATCACAGGTGGAGCTAATTATTTCACCTGTGATTCTGTGTGGAGACCTGGAAAACGTGCACTGTTGGGGGTCCTTGAGTGCCAAACCTGTCCTCAAGATCTACCAAAGGTGCATGTTTTCCTGTGGATCTATAGTAGGAATGAATGCAGCAGGTTTGAAAATGTGACAGTTAGTAATGACTACAGCTGTGCACCAGCTAGGTGATCTGGAAAACGTGGACCGTTGTTAGATCTCGAGGACCAGTTTGGCCACCCCTGCATTAGACCATACTTGCCTCCATGACCCTCTCCTTCAGGGAGAAAATGCTCTGTTCCTGGACTTCCCTGGTAATGTATGATTGCCAGCACCTGTGGTGAGCTAAGTAATGGATAAGAAAGGTGTTTCACCACAGGTGCTGGCAATCATACATTACCAGGGAAGTCCAGGAACAGAGCATTTTCTCCCTGAAGCAGAGGGTCAGGTAGGCAAGTATGATCCAAACAATTGTGTTTCGTTTCCAATGGTTGATTGGTCGATTCCAACCAATGGTTGATTGTCATTTGCTCCCATACATTTCCAGATCTTTGTTACCACCAGACAATGTGGACAGATAAATCTATAGGTTTGTACCCAGAATTAGACACATAGGAACGCAGTGATCTAGGGATCTCCAGCCCATTGCATCACAGTACGATTCTGATAACAAAATGAAAAAGTGTATCTAACATTCTATCTAATAGCAATTACTGTATATGCATTACAAAAGCTTTGCAAATATTGGGGGAACACATAAAAAATGGACTGTCAAGGGGAGCCCAGGTGCGAAATGATTGATAAGAACGGTTATAGACAGTGGTGTCACAAGCAGGGGAGCCGAGAGAGGGGGGGAGCGGGTACTAATTACCCGGGCCCACACTTGCTGAAGGGGCCCCGCAGGGGCCCTGGTCTGACCCCTCCCTTCCCCCTCCATCCCTCCCGGGTAGCAACAGTAGCACACACTTCTACAGCATGTGCTGTGCTGACAGCAGGCTCAGCATGAGTGTCTCACTGACAGTGTGAGAGGTCATGCTGAGCCTGCAGTCAGCACATCACATGCTGTAGGTGTGTGCTGCTTCAGAGATTACAGTTTTTAGAGTTTTCTTTCACCCTCCTCTAAACATTTTGGGGGCGTGGCCTAAGTGTGGGAGGTTCCCACAACACACACTTAGGCCACTCCCCCAAAATTTTACCGGGGCCCGGCATTCCTCTCGGCTGCCCTGGTCACAAGGTGTTGTAAAATGAACCTGTGTTTATGTCAGATATGTCTAATTGCTAGAACACTGTATAGAGTGTTGCTGTCCGGATTATATTGCATTGGTTTTGCTACATCTTTGCCACTGATGTTACTGCTGTTGTTACAGTACAATCTATATATAAAAGGCTAAATCCTCCTCACCTTTTTTGAAGTGAAGTACCACCAGTGACCACTAGAGGCCACTCCTGGACCAAATTGTTACTTAACAGAAAGTGAAACCAACATGATCTGTTTCAAACTTCCTGGATATGGGGAGAGGGAGCTGTGAAGACAGAGGTTGGAGGTAGACACAGATAGGGACTAAGCCGTTATTTTGACAGGCTTTTAACTAGTCCAATATAAAGGTGATAATAATTAAACCTGAGGCCAGGCAGCCTAATGCGGAGTCCTGGGAAAAAATGAACTTTTTTTAAGCCAATTACACAGCAGGGGTGTGTCCTGTCAAATTGAGGGTGTGGATATGAGAATGGGGCTGAAATTTAACAATTCCAGGCATAATACTGTGAGTTGACCATGGACTTAATTTGTTTTTGTTTTTTTACTTTTTTGGCCTTTCTATTTGGACCTGTTCATCTGCGGTGTTGTACAGTAGGAATGCTGATCCTTTCACATGTCCAGTTACACCCAGTAGAAAACAGTCTGCTCCAAAATAATTGCACATATTTTCTACTTTTGCAGCAGTCTGGGCCTGAATAAAGTGATTTTCATAAAACAGCATCTCATGCATTAATGAATTCAGAATAGGTGACTGCAATGGGAAAGTCAGTGATATCCCTTTTACATCGGAGCCTCGACCCGGGTTATTGCCGCTCCACTCTGGGACGGGGCTTGGTGTAAATGGGGTAGAAAAAATAACCTGGGTCCTGTTCCCCGGGTATCCAAACAAGCAAATGCTCAGGGTTGGACATGGGGCATCCCCGGAGTCAGGGGTCGTGTAAATAGGTAACCCAGTTCATCCGACCTAGGGACCCATTTCCACCAATAGGGGAGCCCATACCTCTGGGCCGCAGCGTTCTGGAGGTTGTGCAGGGGCCACGTACTGCCTCCGCTGTGGCATCCATTCACCTCAAAGAACGAAGCCGGTGGAGCATGAAGGCTGGGGACAGCCCAGCAGCTTTCCTGGGTGCTGAACTTGCCCCCAATGTGTCGGTCAGCATCGCGGAGGTCCCGGCTGGTGGGTTTCCCGTGCTTGGAGATGATGTCCTCTCCAAACGCCGGCATAATGCCAGGGGACGCCGGTGTAAAATGGAACAACTGCCAGGTTGGAGCCAACCTGGGTTCTAGGCTTAAAGTGATATAGGAGAGTAGATGCAAAGTGTGATGTTCTAGAATCTAGATGGTTATGTTGCTTATATACAGTAGCTGGTGCTTCTAGCAGTTAGCTAGAATTGAGTTTCCTTGAATTGAAAACAGTGGGAAGAATGTTCTATCTCCGCTGCAATCACAAATGTTTTCACAGCTACAATGTCTGATTGCTTGACCTCGATGAAACGCCGTGAGATGGTGCAGGTGGAATCAATCAGGGCACAGCATCAGAGCAACCCTCTGAGATGATGGTGTCACCTGGGCTAACTAGACAGATTATCCCGAACGTATCACACCAATGCCCGTTGTTACAGAATTCGCAATGGGCGTTATACCACAACAGTGCAAAAATGTTACCACGCCAAAAACTATTTTTTTTTTATCTCCCTTGCAAACCTATACTGGACGTGGGACCCCACATTCTGCTTTCTGTCATCGCTGGCAGGAAAACCAATCTGCGTCTGCTTATAGGACAGGGATGGGGAAACTTTGGCCCTCCAGCTGTTGTTAAACTACGCATCCCAGCATGCCCTGCAACAGTTTGACCGTGCTGAAACTGTTGCAGGGCATTTGGGGATGCGTAGTTCAATCACAGCTGGAGGGCGAAAGGTTCCCCACCCCTGTTGTAGGGGATTGCAGCCTTTAATGTGACCCGGGAAAGCTTTATAAAAATAACTTCAAATTGAATATCTGAATTGAACGCTTTTTGTTGGTACTTTATCTCTATACACCTTTTCTCTCTCTAAGCTGTGAAGCATTTACATACCTCTCAATTTTACAATCACGTCCGGCGGGTGAAGATGCATGAACAACATTTGGGGGTGTGGCCTGGTGAGGGCGCGTGGTCTACAAATAGCATCACCCTTGTGAGGTGGACAGGGGGGACTCCCAACTGTGCCCCACACGTGACACTGCTGGCCCTGGGCGGGACATGGGAACACCCCCACAAAAAATGGGAGCGTCCAGTGAAAATCGTGGCAGTTGGGTGGTATTCATTTAAGCCATTATTCTGGTTCACTCGCAATGCAAATTCCTTCTCAAATGGACCATGTGCACTGCAGATGGGGCAGATGTAACGTGCAGAGAAAGTTACATTTGGGTGAGTTATTTGTTTCTGTGCAGGGTAAATACTGTCTGCTGTATTTTTACACTGCAATATAGATCTCACTTTGTAGTAAAATCCCACCCAAATCTAATTCTCTCTGCACATATTACATCTGCCCCACATGCACTGCACATGGTTTAGTCCATTTGAGAAGAAATTTGCCTTTGCAAGTGAACCAGAATAAGGGTCTTACTCCAAAGTCCTCAAGCAGGACCTGAAATCTCAAATGTTGCCTGCAAACGAGGGAACATACTGTGAAAGCTCTTTTACATATCTTGTTTTTCATTCAAATCTGAGCTGTATAAAGGGTTCTAGACTGTGTATGTGTAACTAGGATCATACTCTGTCTACCTAGCTCCATCCATCTGATATTATGATTATAGTACTGTACCATGCAAATATACCTCTTACACAAAGTCTACCATTTAGAATATCAACATTTTGAATATTAATGTTCAGAATGGTGACCTTCACATTTTCAGCAGCTGATTTTAGTGGTAAGGTGCGTACACACTACACGATAAATCAATACATGATAATGATATCGTTAAAGATATACTATTGTGCATATCATATAGTGTGTTATCGATTTCCCTCCACCCCTGTCGTTTGAACATATAGTCAAATCTGACTACATCATCAATGACGACATGGGGGCCAGGGGACATCACTGAATGACACCATCAATGATCTCACTCTGTGTATGCAGTGTATTGTACGGGAGTTCTAGCGCTATTGCTAATGGTATCGGATAGTGTGTACCCAGCTAATGTTATATGTTGCAGTTAGCGCTACAGTACAGTCAATGCAAACTTTTCAACACGTCATGTGATGACATTCACAATGTCGACACTCTGACGTCGGCTCCTGCCCCGATCAGCCTGTCTCTGTCACAAAGTTGTGGGAAGGTCAGGCTTAACTCACATTTATACAGAATGGAAAAATCATTCAGTAGTTTGTGAATGGCATATGGATTTGCAGGTGAAAAGCAACTATCAATCCATTCGCAATTGACTTGCACAGGGGCGGGTTTTCTTTCTGTCTGGCCACGGGCGGCTATCTACACGCAGTCATCTGCAACTTTGCACATAAGAGATCAGGTCTGAATCAGGACCTTTGTGTGGTCCACACAATATGAATCTGGTGGCTCTGCGGCTTAGCACATATGCCGTATTTATGCTGAGATTCCTGCGAGACCTGCAATCCCAGATGGACAGTCGCCCAGTTGGCAGAGTCTGAGGTCAGACACATTGCTGTGTAATAATGAGCTGAAGGTTAAATCCATCACAGTGTGGTGTGCAGGGAAGGAGCCTGACCCCACACAGTGTAAAAGTAAAGTGATCACACTAGCCGTCATTTTAGTTGCGCTTTCTGGGGCCATTGCTGGGCTACTGCGCATTGGACACGGTGCCTTGCTGCACTTGGCACACTATTTTATTCTCCCACCACACCCTAGGCAAAAAAAAAACACATGAAAAATTCATGTCAACCTTTGCACTGTCCATCTTACCATTGTCTACCTAATGCTTCCTTCCAACCCTGTCGACCTTAGCCATGTTGACCTCTTTTATTTGTCAACCTAAGCTATGTCGACCTTCAGTGGTTGAGCCAATGCATGTCAACCTAAATAGGGTCAACCAAACGAACCCCTCTTAACAGGCCCTGTTCCCAGGAACTCTAGTTAGACCATGGTCTGGATATTTAATACCTGCCCCCTCTTTGTGCTCAACATCACCTACACATAAATTCATATCATATATATTATTTCTAAAACATGATTTTTCGTGATGTTCCCTTTTTCTCCCTTCCTACTTAACCAAAATCGGATTATGTACACCCCTTTTGATGATTTGTTTATTTACAATTGCATGTTGTATTGTTTGTTTACAAATCAACGTCAATTACTTTGTTGGGCCATCACATACCTCCCCGCTGGAATTATTCCTGTCCCCATGCATTGCATAACACGAGGAAACAATAGAACCATAATCATTTGATTATTGGTGCCGATCCCTTTTTCATCCTTAACTAAAATCCTTAAATGAGGTACCATTTTAAAGATTTTGTTCTCCGCTTCTGACTATTGTTAATTTACAATTGCACATTGTATTGTTTGTTTAAAAATCCAGGTTAAAAATTTACTTTTGGCCATACAGTTCCCTCCCTCGATGCGTCGATACAGATCAGTTTTGCTCGGCTACTCGAAATAGCTACAAATGAACAGGTTCTTCTTTCATCCTACAACCTCGCCATAAAATGAATCGTTGTTTATTCACATGCAAAATTTTCGCACGGGCCACCTAATATTGTGTATATATAAATAAACACTATATTAGATGTCACCCAAACTGATGTTTACCCCAGTATAAGTATCTCCACGCTCCTACACGGTTTGCTTACACACACTATAATGGCGTTCTGCTCAGCAGATGTAACTGGTGAATGGGGTTGGGATATAACTTGTAGCTGTATTTTGCTTGGTAGTTAAATACAAATATATCCATATGTAATAGGCCTCCCAATTAGTCACGCCAGTTTAGCAGACCCGCTCTTTTTTTTTTTTAACCACAGTTTGTTATTATATGTCATTTATTACCCATGTCTACTGCATACTGTGCTAAACTAACGCCAGGCTTAATGCATGATATTATTCACCTGATATTGGATCCAAAGGACACAAATCATTTTCTCTGTTTAATTTCTCATTAGTTATGCAGCTTACATCAGCTCCATTTAGTCTGTTTGTTATGTTTGCAAGTGCTCATTTCCTCGCCTCTTTCTGTCTGCTCGCTACATAATTCCCCAAAGTCTCACCCCAGCTTACAGGAACATATGGCGTCCCGCTCAGTACCGGCTGCTGGAAAAGAAGTCTTACCCGCATGCAGTACAATGTGTGCATCCAGGACAAGAGGATTTAAGGTGCCCAGGGTCCAGTGTGTGTGGAATAAAAGCAGGTTATTCGTAGTGGCGATGGCTGGTACACCGCAGATCTTGCCCTTTTTGGTATTGCAGTGGGGATTTGGATCAGATGATCATAATTGTTGATGCATTCATGCATTCAAAGGCAGTGATGTCACTTCATGGTGGCCAGGCTGGCAAATGTCCAGGAGCCCACAAAGTGAATTGGGCCCACCTAAAACTGGTATACAGTCGTTCAACAGCAGTAAGGTTGACATGCATTGGGTCGACCACTGAAATTTTATACTGCTGTTCCAAGTGGTTCATGTATTAAGTGCCCGTTCGTATGCAATAGCAATATTTATGGAGTTGAGCGGTTTATAATCCGACTGCGGACGCTTCAAGTTAGCATTGCACATGTAGCAAGGTACCTTAGCGATGTTGCTGGAAATGAAGATGTAAGTGATTGGCAGTCTAGGACCGATTGGTGAAAGCAGCATGCAGTGTCAGCAAAAACGTAGGCGTGTCGCGACCACTTTCGGAGTGTCCCTCAGCCTACAACAGTAATCACTTACACACAATACATGGCGCCAGTGCCTTATGTACAGCAAAGCAATGAGCTTCGAGATTTAATATGACCATGCCTCATTTGTGCCACTCTGTGCCAATTCCCCACCAGCTGCACAAAAATGCAAAGAGAACAAAGGACCAGTGGGCGTCTTCTGTACGCTAAAACAATTTATTAAACCAAAAAACACACAAAAAAACACAGTAAATACAATTACAATAAAAAACAGTAATTTGCATGCATGCAACAATTCAATAAAAGAATTCTAAAAAGCCATTTCACTGCATTAGTATGAGAGGTATTGATAATTACCAGTTCCTGATTGGATGGAAAAATTGCCAGGTGTGGGCAGGTGTTACAGTCTCGCACAGATTTGTTTTTTTTAAGCAAGATTTTATAGATATTTTTAGGTGAAATTGGGGCTTTCAGGACCGACCCACACCGTATATATCACAGGGATTCCTTGATGGTATCGTCTCCTCCACTCACCCGGGCAGGTGCAAATTTGCCCGATGGATGTATCAAGTAGGTGCCTGATATATTCTAACACCCTTTTGGTCCGAGTGCTGCAGTAGCCGGTGGCCCGACTCTGGACTCTGCTCCACTGAATTAGTAGCCAGCCCAGCCTTTCTGTGTGCTGGTGTGGACAGCGTAGATATCCAGTGCACACAGCGGCTGACACACCTGCTTCCCAGCCGGCTGCCTGCGTGCACAGTATAGGCTTGAATGCCGCAAATCACTATCAGTCAGCTGGCATAAGTACCACAAGCTTCTGGTGCAGACAGCGGCTGCTGGACTCACTTCCCAGCCGGCTGTCTGTGTATGCAGTGGGGACCTGAATGCCGCAGATAAATATCAGTCAGGCGGCGGGCTGATGGTATCGGTGTAGCGCCCTACAGGTCCTCAACTGCTGATCCTCCTCTCTGGGCTCCTTAAAGAGGCGTTTCGCTGCGCTCAGGCAGCTTTATCAATTTCAGGAACAAAAATGCAACAGTTACATGTGTTGGCACAGGTGAAATACATCGTCATTCTGGCTCAGAGAGAAAGCCCCTTCCCCCTACAGTGGCAATGGTGGGCAGGACCCTATCGCCGCCCATTTTAGGAATCTTATATCTCTGGGGGATTCCCATTCTGTGGAATAATTGTTGAAGTTTTTTTTTTTTTAAATAGAAATACTGCAGTCATTTGATTACATTCGCATCGCAGAAATTGCTACGACCGCAGCAATTAGGGTTCCCCCTGCCTTCACAACCTTGCTCCAAAGGCAGGCGCACTGCCGCCATATTTCACTAGCAGCATCTGCTTGTGATGTCATTCTGCTGCCCTGAAAATGGTCCGGACACATCTGCCTCGTCCGGACCACGCCGCCTAAATTCTGCTCCTCCATTGGCAATCAAGTGCCGATGCTGCAGTAGTTACAGTTCCTATACTATGTAACTCTGCCACCAACCTTCCTCTTCACACTTTATGGGAACCCACAGCCTAAGGAACAAGTGAATATTTTATGGCCTTTTACATTGGATACTGAGCTGGCAGAAATTATGTTGAGACAGTAAATTCCACAGATCTTAGGCTGGAAAGACAGAAACAGTTATACTGAGAGAGTTCCATTTTGCATTTCCATTCCACAGGAGCTGGATGAAATTGTAATTTGCTTGAATTGTGGGGACTTGAATCATTAATTGTATGGTGCAACGTGTAAATATCACCGTGTGGAAATTCTTGTATTTTCCAGTAATTAAACACAGTTCAGACAATCGCTTTATGGCTCTTGGATTCCCAGTCTATAATTTGACAGTGAGGTCCTGGGAACAGGTGCAGTTTCTAATGTGGCCCCCTTATATACTGTATGAATGCAGGCACTGTCCTGGGAGATTAGCGGCTGCTAGGATGAGAGAAGTGATCTCCGGACCCTTTCTTATAGAGTGGAAAATAAAAACTAAAATATTCCAGCTGGAGAAGGATCGAGACGAGATGAGAAATAAAAGCGGATGAAAACTGTGAGGAAAAAAATGATAAATTGTAACCAAGAGAGAAATGTGCAGCATAAGCATTGGTACTTGTGTAGTTTCATGGCGGCACTTACGTAGTCAGCATAGTGTCCCTGTCAGCATCGAAGCCAGTGTAGTCCGCATCCCTGCCAGCATCAGCGTCGTGTTCCCGCAGCCAGTATAGTCAGCGCTGTCAACAGGGGCGTAACTAGAACTTTGTGGGCCCCATAGCAAAATTTATAATGGGGCCCCCCTAACTCAGGCCCAGCACACATTATGAGACATACCGCAAAGCCCATTACGCGACACACCGCAAAGCCCATTACACATTATGCGACACACCGCAAAGCCCATTACGCGACACACCGCAAAGCCCATTACACATTACGCGACACACCGCAAAGCCCATTACACGTCACACCGCAAAGCCCATTACACATTATGCGACACACCGCAAAGCCCATTACGCGACACACCGCAAAGCCCATTACACATTATGCGACACACCGCAAAGCCCATTACACGTCACACCGCAAAGCCCATTACACATTATGCGACACACCGCAAAGCCCATTAGGCGACACACCGCAAAGCCCATTACACGACCCACCGCAAAGCCCATTACACATTACACGTTACACATTTCTTATAGAGTGGAAAATAAAAACTAAAATATTCCAGCTGGAGAAGGATCGAGACGAGATGAGAAATAAAAGCGGATGAAAACTGTGAGGAAAAAAATGATAAATTGTAACAAAGAGAGAAATGTGCAGCATAAGCATTGGTACTTGTGTAGTTTCATGGCGGCACTTACGTAGTCAGCATAGTGTCCCTGTCAGCATCGAAGCCAGTGTAGTCCGCATCCCTGCCAGCATCGAAGCCAGTGTAGTCCGCATCCCTGCCAGCATCAGCGTCGTGTTCCCGCAGCCAGTGTAGTCAGCGCTGTCAACAGGGGCGTAACTAGAACTTTGTGGGCCCCATTGCAAAATTTATAATGGGGCCCCCCTAACTCAGGCCCAGCACACATTATGAGACATACCGCAAAGCCCATTACGCGACACACCGCAAAGCCCATTACACATTATGCGACACACCGCAAAGCCCATTACGCGACACACCGCAAAGCCTATTACACATTACGCGACACACCGCAAAGCCCATTACGCGACACACCGCAAAGCCCATTACACGTCACACCGCAAAGCCCATTACACATTATGCGACACACCGCAAAGCCCATTACGCGACACACCGCAAAGCCCATTACACATTATGCGACACACCGCAAAGCCCATTACACGTCACACCGCAAAGCCCATTACACATTATGCGACACACCGCAAAGCCCATTAGGCGACACACCGCAAAGCCCATTACACGACCCACCGCAAAGCCCATTACACATTACACGACACACCGCAAAGCCCATTACACATTATGCAACAATTACAAACTTACCAATGTTCTTTCTTCTTCTGTCCCACGCTGCTCCTCAGGCATCATGGCTCCTCTCTGCGTCACAGGTTCTGGGGTATCAGAGATATGTGCAGTGTCCCCTTACTGAGTAATGTGACAATAGCAGGAGTGGGGGGGGGGGGGTGCATGGCAGTATAGTGGACCCAGATACAACCCTCCTGAACTGCAGGAGACTGCTGCTACTTCCGCCCCTAGTACTACTGTCTGGTCTAGCCTCTGAGTCAAGCAGCGCTGCGGCATTTTGAATTTGCCGCTCTCCTGAAGTAAATCACAGCTCACAGACCGGCAGCCAATCAGGAGCGACTGCCAATCTGTGAGCACTGCAGTGGATGATTAGTTCACGGACAGCGGCAGATTTAAAATGCTGCTGCGCTGTCACTACACTTTTGTCTCACTAGTGTGGGGCACGGGGGTGTTTGATGGAGGGGTGTTTCGCCGGGGGAGGGGGGTGTTTGCTGGGGACCGCAGTGGATGTAGGAGGTGGGGAGCATATCGGCGGCAGCCGGCAGAAGGTTGGGGGAGGTGGTGGACGCGGTGACCGGCTGTGCGTCTCTGGAAACAGCCAGTGACCACGATACTTTACTGTCAGGGACCAGGTTTTCCTCCCTCGGCCGGCGTCACCGTGTCAGAGCTACAGTAGGCAGCAGCGCAGCAGATAATCTCTCACATTCAACTAACAGTCTCTTCCGGACTCGTGCCCCGCCCCCGCCCGGCTCCTTACTTACAGTTCTTCAGCCTCACACAGGCAGCTGCGGCAGCAGCGTCTCCCTTCAAAAAATTATAAGATATCTAAGCATGGTGCAGGGGAGTGCTTGCTGTCCAGCGGGCCCCCCCCAGCCGCCGGGCCCCATAGCAGCTGCACTCCCTGCACCCTCGGTAGTTCCGCCACTGGCTGTCAACGTCCCTGTCAGCATGAGCGCCATGTTCCCACAGCCAGCGTAGTCAGCTTGTATCTACGACTGTGTACGTTCGCAGCTAACTTGAGCTTACGCAGTTAGCGTAGTCAGTCAGCATTGTGTCACCGCTCATTACATTGTGGGGATTATGGCTGCTGGACCATTGTCCATTTTCAACCTGCTGCAGACAAAGGAGTCGGTGGAGTTTTTCCAATGCCACCACTTGCTGCCGGAGACATAGACCTATGAGGCTCAAAGGAGCATATGTGGTTGTCAGCAGCGCTGACAATTCTTCTGCTGCGGCGCCGCCGCGGCTGAGTCCTGGTGTCCCGAGGAGGGCGTCCCGGGCACTTCCGCTCGGCGGCGCTGGCTCCCAAAGTGTCACTTCCGCAGGGCCGTACACGTCAATTTCACACGGCCGGGGGAAGCTCTGTGTGTACAGGCCACATCGTCCTGTGTTGCCTAGCAACCAGGTGCCGCAGGGTGGTGCGCTCGGGTGGCAGCAGGCAATTAGCATTACTGGGGTCCGGTCCGGTGGCAGGGGCTGATTGGCCAGACTATCCCTTACAAGGGATCTGGCCCAGTACAGCCCCGCCAGTGATATTGCTTCCAGCAGTGAGTCCTGGCCTCACTGCTTGTCCTGGTCTGTCCTTGTCTCTCCTGATCTGTCCTGGTCCTATCCAATATTCCTGTTTTGTCCAGAGCCTGTCAGCCATTCCCTGTCAGCACGTCTCCATCTTGTGCTGCTGGGTTTTCACAGGTCCGCTGAGTCGGTACTGGTCAAGTAAGTGCTCCTTTCGCGCCTGGTTCCGCTCCTTCTTTTTACTGCCACACTTTATAAAATCAACTCCGCGTTGACGTGGATAGTGGGGGTATGAACAGGTCGGGAGGACGCAAACCGCGTCCTCTCACGGGGCTCGCTTTGCTCACCGCGCTTCTGCCTGATGTGAATAGTGGGGATTTGAAATGGAGGCATTTAACAGTATGTAATATTGAGCACTGGCAAATGCGTCCTTTATTGTGCACGAGACGCACGCGTGACCGAACCCCTAACCCTGACCGTCTCCCTGAAGCGGACGCGGGCAGGGTTGCCATACCCTGCCGCATGAATTACTGAGATGCACTTGCATATGAGACACTCATGCATCTCAGGCAGATGGAACGCCTCTCCACCGTGGCCCGAATGATCGCCTCTCCGCCGACCAGTGCAGGGGATCTGGTGGTTACCGGCCCTGTGTGAGAGGTGCTCACTAGGCTTGCCAGGGACGCTGGGAACAGAGCTGCAGCTCGCGGGGACAGTACAGTGACTACACTGCCTGACAGGGACACTACACTAACTATGCAGGGCTGCCGCTGGACACTATGCTGCTGTTGGGCTACGCGGACAGTGTAGCATGCTGCTGTGAAACTACACAAGTACCTAAGCATTTTATAGAGAGTAGCTCTACACCCCTGCTGGGGGGGGGGGGGGTAGGGGAGGGATCTGTGGAGAGGTTGGCAACCGTGAGTTTCTACACCAGGTGACACGAACCCTAGTGACGTCTACGTACTGTACACTGCTTATTTCAATTACAAGCTAACATTATTTAATATGGTGCTGTTGGGGTGTGGCTATAGCTGACCTACAATAATAATACCAAGTTGTTAATATAGTGGCTTAGTTCCCCCAATGCACACCTCCCAACTGTCCCAATTACCATGGGACAGTCCCATTATTTGGAGACTGTCCCTCCCACAGGTGGCTCTGCAGCCAGAGATCACTGAAGAGATGCTGTGCTCGTTGTCAAGTGGGGGGGGGGTTACATTAGGGTTACCAACTCATCCCTTTAATTCGGGACACATATTAATTACACAGGTTCTGTGGCTGGCTTTCACCTGGTTTTAAACTGCCACACCTCAAGACTCCATTTCACCTGGTTTTAAACTGCCACTGAACCTGTGTAATTAATATGTGTCCCGGATTAAAGGGATGAGTTGGTCACCCTAGGTTACATGCTCGTTGCCAGAGGCTTACTGCTCAGAGAGCACCAGCGCTGTATGTTCATACGAGAGGTGGCCTAACCAGTCCCCAAGATCTACCAACAGTTCATGTTTTGCAGGTCACTGTTGCTGTGTATGATGTATCCGTTAGGAATGATAGCAGCACGTTTTAAAATGTGGCAGTTATTATTAATTACTACACCTGAGAGTGTGTGTGTGGGGGGGGGGGGGAGGGGGTGGGGTCCAGGAGCCTGGCTGGGTGCCTCACCAGCCACTGACCTCGCCGCATACCACTGGTTGGAGGGTATGTCTGATCTGACCACAGGACATGACCATCAGACTGTTCTATTACACTGTACTGATGTTTGCACCTTACCTGCAGTGTTCTTACTTTTACTAATGAACGCTCGTGGCTGAGGGCCACACAGACATCAGTGACTGTGATCGGAGTTAATGCCCAAGGTTTAATAGTGAGTTATTAACCAGCGCGGCCAGAATAAATGCCAGAGATTCCGCACACTTGGAAGCCAGAGCTTAATTAGAAGCACAGGCAAGGTAAACTCCAGATGTCTGGTACACTGCTGGAGCCAGAGAGTTATCAACAAGCCCAGGCAGGGTTAATGCCAGAGGATCAATACATTTGGAAGACAGAGAGGTGTTTTTTTGTTGTTGTTGTTGTTTGTTTTTAACAAGAGTTATCAGTAGAGATATGGGCAGCGTTATTGTCCAAGGTTCGGTGCATGTGTAATCAGCCCAGGGCACTCAAAGGCGCTGGTTTATCAACACAATCATTTGGTGGCACTACAGGCTGTATCTTAGGATCAGAGTAAGCAGTGGCGTAACTATAAATTTTGCTCCCCCCTGCCAAAATGTTTGTGCCCCCCCCCAAGCATAACGGAGAAGCTGAAGCAGGAAAGAGGAAGAGAGACCAGCAGACACTGCTGCTTCCCTTGGCTCCAACGCATCCCAGGCCGCCCTAGCACGCCCACCTGCCCGCCCATCCTGTACACAGTAGCCAATAGCCGGCTCTATGTACAGTCAGTTGAATCAGTGGGGGAATTTGACATCTCTGCTTTGGCCGCACCCCCGCTGCAGCTGATTTGCTTCCGGTGCTCAGCCAGTGGGCATCGGCAGGCAGCAGCATGTCAGTGCGTTGAGCAGGTGCCGGCGCCCGCACAGACCCTGCTGCTGCTTGCTCCCCCAAGCGGCTGCTGGGGCTGCCTTACAGTAGTTACACCACTGAGAGTAAGGTGCCAGGTATAACCCATGCGACTGCCATCAAAGCACATGTCTACAGGAAGCTCGGCAATGCGATTTACTTTACCACCCCCTCCAGCACCAAGACCATGCAGTCTACTAGTCCTCCGGAACCCCAGCTACAACGCAAAGAAGCAGTGGTTGCAGGCAGTCCCGCTGTCTGGCTGAGCAACCAGGAGACCAGAACTTGTCCTTAGTAATCAGCCCTTGCTAGCAGCAGGCCTATTGGAAATCTGTCTGTCCATCACACTGCATAATTTACCTGGAGTTAAAACAAACCCTTCATCCCCATTCTACTTCTGTCCTGAGCAAGTTACACCTAATGGTAGTTATGGTGCAACCATGATGCCCCCAGCTTTATGAGGACAGTTATCAGACCAGACATACAGGTAGGGATTGTATGAGCACAGGTAGGGATCACGAATATTTCCCTATTTTTCTGCACTGATAGCAAGGACATCTGCAACATCTTGCCTTCACACTGCATCAGCCCTAAGTGTTCCCAATGTAACTCTGGCTGGGAAATAAAACTGAGTTCTATGCACCAGAGTTAACATGCCGGGTGCAGGAATGCCTGATAGAGATCCCAGGAAAGGAGCAGGATGTGATGGATAAGACACACATGCCTCCATTGTTATTATAACAACACTAATTAGTGTTTACAAATATTTATCACTTCTGGAAGTGATCGGAAAAAAATATGTTGACTTTATTTCTGGGTGGCTGAGTCATAGAGTATACATTATACGCTACGTTATCACTGACAGCGGTGAGGCCAGATTGGTTCTCATTACGGGACCTCCACGTTCCTCATCTTTTCCGCAAGTTTTTACTGAAATAACATAGATCAGCGTTTGGCTACCTGTAATCTCCCAGCTGCTGTTGAACACAATTTTAATATCAGCTGTTAACGCAACTTATGACTTGTAGTGCCGCAGTGGATTGATTGAGTCGACAGATACATAGAATTGCATTTATCGCTGGCCTGTAGCTATACAGCTAGGCATGCCAGGGACAGGGTTAAACTTCGCTACAGCAATCGCTGTGATGTACAGTATATGCTATAGATTGTAAGCTTGCGAGCAGGGCCCTCCTACCTTTTGACTGTCTGTAAATATCCTGTTTGTTGTATCACTGTCTCTTTTGTAAAGCGCAATGGAATACGCTGCGCTATATAAGAAGCTGTTAATAAATAAATACATCTGCATCCCAGTGTATCCCAAAATCAGAATACTGTAGGTAGGCTGGCACACAAGGTCACGTGATTTGTTGATGCCACATATAGCGCTGCGCAGAGGCATCACTAGCCTTGGTGACACTTAGTGCAAATGGGAAGGGGGTGTGGCTTCATGGAAAGGACATGGCCTCATGACCTCACACCCTACGAGTCTTAGTTTGTGCCAACCAAGTTGTGAGGTGTGAGCACTACAGTAGGTAACTGTTTTCTGTATACTGTAGTTCTTATTTGTGGTTGATTTTATCATCTGATTTTCCAATGGGGTCCAGACTCATGAAATACTCATGTCAACCTTATTCACATCAACCATGTCCAAGTCGACCTACAGCTTGTGTCGACCTTCTGTCAATGTCGATCTAGGATATGTCGAACGTTTTTAGGCATCGACCTAGTCACTATCAAACAATAGTGGTCGACCTAGTGATTTTCGACCTAGACATGGTCTATCATCTATACTGTAACCGTGTCAACCTTTACTGTGTTGTCCTTTGCTTGTGTCGACATTTTTTCCATTTCAACCTTGTTAATGTCAATCTTTTGGGTCCACATAGACACTATTGATTTATTTATGCTATCTTAACATGCGCTCGTACTTAGAAAGCTCTTGCTGAATTTTACAAGTATATACCATATACTGTTTTGTTGCCGACTCTTCACGAATATCTAGTAGACTCATGAACTATGGGTAGCTCTACTAGACACTTTTGACATTAAACCCTGCTGCAGTTGGCTGTCCCAAAAATTTTTTGGGCATACCACTATGCAGTATGTGTGCGCCAGTGGTGCCTTCAGCTGTGCACCACTGGTGCACCACCTGTAGCCCCCCCCCCAACTGTAGTCCCCCCAGCACCTCCGCTCTGGCGATCGTACACCGGAGCTCCCTTGCCGCTTCCCCAGCCGCCATTCACTTCACAGCAGTGACGAAGGCGGCAGGCTCAGGGATGTGCGGGGTGGCTCGGGGGAACTCGGGAGCGCTCAGGAGTTCAGGCGCCAGAGTCCTCCCGAGCATGTCGTCTGTGGTCACTGCTGTGTCTGATGGCTGGGGCAGCGGTGACACCGGAGCGGAGGTGATGGGAGGGCCCCTACATTCTGGTGGTGGGTTTTGCTGGGGAAGGACAAGCCTGCCCTGGTAGGTTTGCCCTTTCCTAGCAAAAACCACCACTCATGGGGTTAAAGCAAACAATCATATTGGCCAATTTCCTCATTTGCAATGAATGACAAATTACGTGTTACACCATGCCACATACAACGGGCCACATTCACCGCGCATCCCATCTGTGTCTGACCTCTGGGGTTTCTAAATGAATCTGTGTGACTCTAGAACTACAAAGATAATCATTTCTAGAAATGTCTGAACTTTTATACACACATAGATACAGATGAAGCCTTTCTCATTCAGCGGGGGTCTGGCGGTCAGATCAACACTTGCCAGCCGCTGGAAGGAGACGAGCATGCACGAGAAGCTTGCAAGTCCCCTTCCAATGGAGCTCACAGTCCATCCCCGTCGCCTCCCCATTGCTGTCCTGTCCGCCGGTCCTGTCCACCGGTCCCCACCGCTTCACCACCACCACCCCCACCCACCTCACTAACCTTGCACGTCTCCATGATGCGGAGACATGCAGGGTTCCCGTCCCCCGCAGCCCAAAAACTGGGACATGCGTGCATGAGATTCACTCGTGCGTCCCAGTCAGATGGCGCGCCTCTCTGCCGGCGATCGCCAGCGGGGGTATTCCGGCAAGCCCCGGCACTGGTTGAGTGGCGCGCCATCTGTAGATAGATTTTAAAAAGTCCATCATGCCATGAGAAATAATTGAGTTTATCTGTGTTGTACCGGCATTTCTCTAGCAGTTGGGTTAAATGCGATTTGCTCGGAACATGTGTTTCTGTAACCTACAGAGTCATATGGTGTGCTGTAACACAAGCCTTATTGTGCCCAGACACACAGTGTTAGAGCGGCTGTATTCCGAGAAGTATGGGGATTAAGATGATCATACTGCTGAGGGGTGACTCCTAAAAAATCCTTTTTTCGTCCGTCTCCTGCAGTGTTTTCCTTCAGAACATGTCACCAGTTTATTCAGCTGGTGAGTCACTGACCTTAACTGCCTTCATCTTCATTTTCAAGACTTCGCTTGGTGGAACATGAAAGTCGACAGGTTTTTTTTTTTTTTTTTGCCAACTAGACGAAGAAAAAGAATAAGAATGAGAAAAATGCATCTAAATGTCATCTGCAAGAAAATGGTTTTCTCTCCGGTACAAGCATACGGTATATAGAGAGGCTTTTAATATTAAACATTGATTGGTTAGTTGTTATTTATTTGACTTTTTTAAGCACAGGACAAAAAAATAATGGACCGCAAATAGTTTTAAAGGGCACAAAGCATTAAAAACAATAAGTTGATGCTGGATCAAAGGGGATCTTTTTTACATATAAAATATCTCTTATATTCATGGGGAGATATTTCAAGATTGTTAGCCGCTGTCACTTGAAACCCTCGCAGCGAGTCTCCTTCTCAGACAGGCGGCAGATTCTGACATGTCACATCCACCACTGTAGCGTCTGGTTAGCCGGTCGTTCGGCAACCAGAGACGCTAAGCACTCACTTCCGCATCCAGACCAAGCAGGTGCCTAGTTACGCTTGGTTGCGTGACAACCGTAGCTGGCATCACTCAGGCACAGGAGGTTGGGCTGGCAGGCACTTCCCTTATTGGCTTGTGCTGCCATTTTATGGCAGTCAGTTCATTATAGCCCCGCTGTCGTCTTGTTTGCTATACATCCTGCTGGTGGCCTGTTCCTGCCTAGGATTCATCTGTTCCCTGATTTCACATCCAGTTCCTTCCGTCTGCCTGTTCCGGTCCGCCTGTCTGGGTTCCGTGAGTTCTGCTTGGGCATCTTCTTTCCATTAATTAGATGCTCAGTTCTTGTCTAGAATTTTTTTCTGTGGTGTGGTTTGCAGTGCTAAGTCTTAGTATTCTTGTATGTGATTGGGTCGCTTTAGCGTGGTTTCTACGACTAGGTTGCTTGTGTGATTAGATCACTTATTTAGGTTTTACGGTGGTTTAGCCCCTTCTTTTGGGTTCCCTTACCTCATTTAGGCTTCCTTTTGTTAGATCTGATTTTGTACTTTCTCTAGAGATAACTGTCTCTTTGTCCCCTAAAAGACCTGGTGGCACCGGAGTTGGGGCGGACCTAATTCTCACCTTCAAACGTGGCTATTTTAGGTGAAGCCTAGTACGCAGGAGCCAGTCATCCCCAAGAAGGTCAACAAAGTTAGATTAGGAACCACTGGGACCGTTCTAAACAGCTGTCACGGCTTTGGGGTAACACCCACATCATAACAAAGACTTGGGGAGAGAAAGAGAGAGAGAGAGTTTCCATTCAATCGCCTTCTAAATGTCACTATACAGGTTAAGCTAAAAAGATGTCTGAAGCTGATTGGTTGGTAATTTATATCGGTCCACTTCAATGCTTGATTTTACCCCATCATATTTAATAATTAGTCAAGCACAATAGGGAATTACGGGCATTACCATTTTAAATTACAGGTCTAGATACTCAGGGTGGAATACAGTAGTCAAGCATGTGAATTGTGACTTCACCCTACTTTGAATACTGGCCACCCCATAAATGGCACCGGGTTCCCGTCATCTACACTTGCCTTATTCTGATCGGAGCGGCCAAACGTGCGTACGTTCGCTAATAACGTACGCTATCCGCACGCGGCCGTTGGGGTTAAGTCCACCCACAACTCAGCCGCATACGTACGGCCAGAAACAACGTCGAAGGGGAGTGGCGTACAAATATGCGTACGCCAACGTACACGGACGGGCCAGCCCTTACACTCCGACAACTGGCGTACAATTGAGCGTACACCACCGTTTACGGACGTCTCTCGTCCGTCTTCCCACCGACTTCTTGCGGCTATCTGAGCGTACGCCAGCTTGCACGGACGGGTCCCTATAGTTTTCAATAGAAAAGTCAGCTTATGTCACCGCTCGTGAGAGTGAGCGTACGTCCGTGTACGCTGACATACCCTTCACATATATGGACCTGCAAATCTTGCCTTTCAACTATAATTATGAAAATTAATTAATTGATTGAATTAATTAATGTGCAAAATAGTGGGCATGGGCTTAAAACATTGCTGAAACATCCTTTGTAGGTGTTAGATGTGGTTTATGTTATTGTATCATAAATACAAAACCTATGTTTGTATTAGAGTGAACACGTTGACACATGTCGACTTGTGTAGATTGAGTGTGCTACTGTGTAAAGTCTATGAAAGCACGTAGTGAATGTGTCTAACTGTTTAACAAATACCTACCTTAGCATATATAAGCAGGTCTTAAAAAGATTCTTACATTAAATTAAACAAACCTTTAAATGTAGAGAAGTATGGAAAGATAAGCTTCCAATGTGTTTGGGTGCTGTGTGTGGCTTGCAGGTAGTGAAATCATGGTTTGGACTTAATAGACTGCAGCATTGGTTATTACATTCAGGTGTATGTGTTTGGTAGTAAGCAGCGTAAATTAGCAAACCCAGGCCCACGCTGGCATGCGGTATCTGTAGGGGTGGTTTGAGATGGCGGTTGGCGGCCGCCTGTTTTGTGTCCGAAATGAACGGTGCTGTAGGCGATCGTGCGGTAGTAGCACCGCTCATTTTTGGTGCACACCCCCGTGTACGCCCATATTTACGCCCATTTTCCCTCATTATTTCGGCCGCTCCCCTCATCACGCCCCTATGCCGCCCCCAATGCCCGTACACTCGCGTATAGGTTTTTTCGCACGTAGAGACCCGTCCGTAAGCGTTGTGGAGTGGTCGCGCCTGCGCATTAGCGAATGTACGCATGCGCAGATCATAAAAAACACCGGGACGTCCACGTACGGCCCGGCCGCTCCAACCAGAATAAGGCCCATAGACTGGCCATCTACTTGCTTCAATCAAAAAAGTGCTCCTTAGTACACATTATGCCACTTTATAGTGCCTTTAGTTTACATTATGCCACTTTGTAGTGATCTTGGCTCACATTATGTCACATTGTAATACACTTGACTTACAGTATGTTACTTTGTAGTGCCTTTAGTTCACATTTTGCCACTTTGTTGTGATCTTGGCTCTTTGTATTGCCCTTGGTGAACATTATGCCACTTTGTAGTGCCTTTAGTTTAGATTTTGCCACTTTGTAATGATCTTTGCTCACAGTGTGCGAATTTGTAATGCCCCTGGCTCATATTATTCATCTTTGTAGTACCTTTAGTTCACATTTGCCACTTTGTAATGATCTTTGCTCATATTAGACCACTTTGTAATGATCTTGACTCACATTAGGCCACTTTGTAGTGCCCTTGGCTCGCATTATGCCATTCTTTAGTGATCTTGGCTTACATTATGCCACTTTGTAGTGCCCTTGGCTAAAATTATACAATTTTGTAATGCCATTAGTTAAAATTTTGCCACTTTGTAGTGCCCTTGTCTCGCATTAGGACACTTTGTGGTGCCCTTAGCTCACATTATGTAATATTGTAATGTTCTTAGACAGAGATGCCATAGAAGTTGATGTCCAAGTTTATTTTTTAAACTATGTACCCCTAACTTTTTACATCTTTTTATTACAAAATACATCCCAGCGGTAAGGCGCAGGAAGCTGCCTTTTGAGACCCTAGAGAGCCATTTGTCATTATTGCTCTGGTTTGGGAAAGCGATTAGAGAACAGGAAGGGAATCAGGCAATACGAGGAAGGAGTAATGGGTCAGGTTCTCAGCTGGCAAACACAGGTGTTTTCCTCACTTCCTAAGGAAACAATTTACTGCCAAAACTATCCGCAAAACATCCAGGAGACGAGGACTTTATCAGACGCATATTGTTAATTGCTTCCCCGAAGAGCTGTATTTGGTAGAATGGATTTTACCTGTTGCAAATATATATTAATTCCTAGCTTGTCTTTTTCTATACGAGATATAAAATATATATAAAAGTCGTAAAAGTGGTCTTGTTCCATTATGGGTGTTTTTTTTTCTTTCCCCGAGTACAACGGCTGCATGCTGGATAGGGAAGTTCTAAGCATCTACCTACTGTGTCGAAGTGGTAAACTGGATTTGGAATATGCTGGAACACCTCACTGTCCCATCGCCTCTCTGTTCCTCCAACTCCATACCATAAAACTGCATAAATTGCATGTTTACGGCAAATTGCACATGAAATAGGGGTGATCTGCAGTAAAAATCACTCATTTTGCAATGACCAAAAAAAATCGCACTTCAAAAATCATCTCCAGAAGATTTTTCCACTAAAATGTATAGAAATTGTAAATGTTATAGGGTGCGATTTGTCAAAATGCACCGAAAACCTTACCAGAAATGGCCAGAAAAAATAGACCTGGGTCTTTTCTGGTGAGTTTAACATGTCTGGGGGAGGGTGACCGCTTTATTTGGGGGGTCCACACTAACCCAGGGACCCTGGCCAGGGCTGACCAGTCACTGGGTAATGTGACGGCCGGGGGACCTTGTATAAACAGTGTCCTCCGGCTGTGGCATTGGGTGCCGGAAGACTGCCGACAATCGGGATTCAGTATACAGACATCGTAATCCAGGACTGCCGGTGGTCCCACAGGGGGGATCCTTACTTACCGGGGCTATTCTCCCTTGTGGGGGTCCACGACCCAATAGAGGGAGAATAAAACCTGTGGCAAGTGGCGTAGTGCCAAATTTTGCCCCCCCCCCGCCGCAAAATGTTGGCACCTCCCCCCATCCGTCCATCTGTGTCCGTCTCCATACCCTTCCCCCCCCCTTACCTGTCCGCGTTCCTGTCCAGGTGTCGGGACCGCAGATCTACTTTGCACTCCTAGCCTCCTCTGGGCTTCGAGTCCTTATGACAAAATGTCCCTCAAAAAATGGCCACCCCCTTACAGCAGACCGTTTTGAAGGATGCTAGAGGAGGCCGCTGCTGCCCCCTCTAGCATCCTAAATAATGTCTGCTGTAAGGGGGCGGCCATTTTTTGAGGCACATTTTGCCATAAAGACGCAGAAAAAGTAGGTCCCGGCTACGAACAGCGCCCACATCACTCAGCGCCTCCCTGCCACCAGGGGGTTTGCCGCACGGTGGCTACGCCACTGCCTGTGGCATTACTCTGCTAACTGATGGAGCCCAGTGCTGGTTCCAAAATACGTGGAACCCCTAATCCTTTTGTCCCCCATTTTTGGAACCAGGAACGGTTCGAGAGCCCAGGTATGGTCATGCTCGGAAAGGGGGGGCACAACATTTTTTTAAAAAAATTTTAACAAATAAACCACACTTCACCGTTACTAAAAATCGCACAGAAGTCGCAATCGTTTTCTGGTTTGTGCTAAAAAAAACTAAACCTCAACTTTTTATATTTAGCCCAATGACTTATCATTGGAGACTAGAAATTCATCTGCTGAACACAGCGATAGGCCTTGAACTCTTTCTAGCCCTTTCCTGAACACTTTGATTTGTGAATCATTAATATTTTATTGCAGGAATGCAGATCCATTTGCCACAGACAGACATCACGCACCAAACAATACAAATCACGCAACATACAATACAAAAAGTGCTTGTGCTAACAGAAAAACTTTAACAGTCCAGAGATATAAAAGAAAAATACCCAGAATCCCCTAGGGCCCGAGCTCTCTGACTGTGATGAAATACAAGGCACCTGAATGGATGGTTAATGGATGTTCCGCGCAGCCACAGACGCATGTATTTTACAGAAGGAAACTGTGTTCTGCTTTCCTTTGGGTGATTTCACTTCGCTTTGAACTACAGAACCTGAACCACAGGATTCAGAACAAAGACGTTAATGACGGAGAATTTTTTTTTGTCCTGTAAAAGTAGATTTCAATGGTTGTGACGTTAAGATTTTCCGGTATAGACATTTAAAGGACTGTACCCCAAATCAGTCATCATTCATTCCCTATACAGGCATTATTGGTGTGGAGATGATAGGAGGGTTTATCTGAGCTGTTCATTTCCGATGTGGGATAGAAAATCTACAGTAAAGCGATAGCCTGCCAGCTCCATATGTGTAACATGCATTAGGTCAAAGGGTGAAAAGGTTGACATGGGGGGTAAATTTACTAAAGGCTCAAAGAGGCTAACTTATTAACATTACTTTTACTAAAATAATGTAAAAAGGAAAATTTGCACACCCTTTTTGTATTATTTTAGTATCACCTGCATTAAAGGGCCTTCATTTGCATTTAAAAAAAAAAATATATGAATCCGTGTCGGTGGTGGGGGTCTCACAGTGGGATACAGTCATTAGGTCTACAACAACTAGGTCGACAAGCATTGGGTTGACACCACTAGGTCGACATGCAGTAAGCTTGACATGGGTTGAAGTCGAAATGGGTCAAGGTCGACATGACATTAGGTCCACACAAGCATTAGGTCGACGTGGGCTAGGTCGACAGTCAAAAGGTCGACATGGGGTTTTTCACAGTTTTTTGAGCCAACATTTGCCAACAGGTGGTATTTCATGCCCTACCATCCACTAGGGTGTGGTGGAAGAATAAAATAGTGTACCCGAAGCATAGGGAGCAAAGTGGTGCACTTCAAACTGTGTCCATGTCGACATTCGGGTCAAAAACAGTGAACAACCCCATGTCGTCCTTTTGACTGTCGACCTAGCCCATCTCGACCTAATGCTTGTGTCAACCTTGATCCATGTCGACTTTGCTGCATGTCGACCTAGTGGTGTCGACCCAATGCTTGTTGACCTAGTTGTTGTAGACCCAACGATCCCAACCCGTCACGGTGTGGAGGGGTTGTCACGACAGGGAGGGGCTTGCCGGTGGCAGCACATCATCGGAGTATTTCTTTTGAAAGAAAAACCCCAATACTGCTGCGGAGACCCATAGCGGGGACAATACTCTGTGCCTGCATGCGATAATTGATACATAGCATTGCGTGTTCTACCGATGTTATCACAGCACATCTATATCTGATGATGCCGATGGTGATGAATCACAAGTGGGGTTGTTGTCCATAGCAACCAAGTAGATCATGCCGATCACTTTCTAGACTGCAATAGAGAAACGATAGCTAGAATCTCATTGGTTGCTTTGGGCAATGTCCCCACTTTGCACTTTTTTAGAAATGTTTGTAAATTTACTCCATGGAGAAGGTAGACCGTAGAAATTTAGTGGTATTCAAAGCCCTGACGGCAAAGTATCGGCACATAGAAGTGCGGATAGCACGCCATCACGGTATTCAATTAATCTGGTTCACTCGCCGTTTGCCTCCTGGCCTGTTACCTGAGAGTGTGGCCTTTAAATGGCGAGTGTGGCCAAAAATGCAGCAGATTCGTTTAAGGGGATCCTCGCCGGCCTCTCATGGGCCCTTATTCTGATCGGTGCGGATTTTTCCGCATGCGGTCGGACCGCCGATGGTTTCCGACTGCGCATGTGCAGAGGTCACTCTGCGCATGTGCAGGCGGTTTCGCCGTACCTATTCTTTATACGCCGCACAGGGGGCGGAGAGGGGCGTGAAGGGCTACTTAGCCTCATTACCCTATGCATACGCCCCGCGTTTCATGGGCGTTCCCATGCAAACGCAGGGCGTATGCATGGTAATGAAGCCGTGACGCATGTGTAGGGGGCGGGCATCTGACATCGCCGGATGTCAGCTGCCCGCCCCCATACATGATTTCATACGGACAAGTGTCCGTGTGGTCTAGGGTGGCGGGCGCTGGTGGAGCGTGCGGCCCTGCATTCGATGTTCGGCGACCATCGAATGCAGGGGCTACTCCCAAGATGGAGGAGGCGTATCCCCGTCCACTTTCATGCGGACCGCCACATATCCGCGTACGGACGGAGGTGGCGATCCGTATGGAAGGCGGGGATTCGCCTGCACGGTCCTGGCCGCATATTCTGATCTGGCCGCACAGATCAGAATAAGGGCCATGGTGAGGATTCGGCCCTTACATTGTATAAGGTGAGGAGGTTTGACGACAAGGATGGCTTATTTACGGCAAGGAAAAACCATCCTCGCCGTACAAACCCCCTCGCCGGTGGCATTGAATACCGCTCATTGTCAACGGGGTCCAAAGGTCGACGCACGTTTTTTATAAAGTTATATGTGACCACAATTATAGCAAATGTGTATTCTCACAGGCTTGCACTGTTGCCACGGAAAGGTGCAAGGTGCCTACCTGTCATTGCCTTGGCACAGAGTATTATTCCAAAACGTAGAACCCGGAAAACTTTTGCAGGTCATTGTGATGTCAAATTTATGAATTTATCTACTTTTTACCTGCAAACCTTTTCATATTTGCGAATACCCCCCAAAAATTGTCTTTTTGGGGGGAATATTCCACATTATTTAATACTAAATTATTAATGTACAAAACTAAAAGCACATATCAGTGTTGGGATGTTGGTAAGTATTATTCGGAATATTGTTTCAGCTAATTTAAGAGAAACCAAAATAATTGCTCTAAGAAATAAGGTCATCTAAACCTCTAAGATGGATGGAGCAACATCACATGACTCAGCCTACGGTGTGACAGGGACATCATGTGACTTAGCCTGCCAATGGTGTGGCAGGGAGTATTCTGTGTGCTGGACATTATTTAAAGACTTTCTGCTGTGGCCCAAACCATTTGTGTTTCCAGTTTTCCCACCCTCCCTCCCTCCCCATTGGTTTTGTTGGTGGTGGGTGAGTGTTCACTGTTTTGCGTTGGGAAAGACTGAAGAGTCCCAGTCCAAGTGCAATGATTTTTTTGGGGGTGGGCTCCGTTGACTGGTAGTTGGCTGTACCATCTATAATGGATCAGCACCCAAACGGTAGTCGGGTTAGGTTAGTGCAGTGGTAGCCAACCCTAGCCCACGAGAGCTACCAACAGTTCACATTTTCCAGACAACCTAGCTGCTGCACAGCTGCACTCATTAATCACTAACACATTTTAAAAGATACACAGATGGAGCTAATTAGCTCACTTGTGATTCTGTGAGGAGACCTGCAAAACATGCACTGTTGGTAGCTCTCGAGGACTAGGGTTGGCTACCCCAGGGTTAGTGGATATCCTTGTTGGCGTTATAGTTGAGTGGTGCACCTTGGGTGCTCATCGTCTGCAATGTATGTTGTTGGTTGCGATTGTGCATTGCGGACTGTGCTGATTCTGGCTTTCCTGTCTTTGGCACCTAGTGTTCCCTTTAAGCCTCTTTTGCAGGGTGCTGCACCCTGCCCGTTTTTTTAAAACCTCAAAATGCACCCTGCCTTTTTTGTGTGCGGCACACCTTACGCTGCCCCCCCCCCCCCCCATCACCATGCTTACATGCTGCTGGGAACTTTCGGTGTATGCCATCATGTGTAATGGGCATTATGGTGTGTGGTATAATGTATAATAGGCATTACAGTGTGTGCCATAATGTGTAATTGTCATTATGACAGAATATGTAATGGGCATAGCAGAGTATGACAATGTTTAATGGGCGTAAGCAGTGGCGTTACTATAGAGGGTGCAGGGGATGCAGTTGCTATGGGGCCCGGCGGGTTGTGGGGCCCCAAAGCAATCCCCTGCACCCTCTATTGTATAGTGAGAACAGCATGTCACTTACTGGGTGAGAGAACGGAAGATGGTGGATGGAGGTGAAGCCGCTTCCTGTGCAATCTCTGAATCTACAGTAGCTGTGGCGCTGGCTGTGCGCGGCTGACGGACGCGCATTGAAGTGCTTGAACAGTCCATCAGCCGCGCACAGTCGGCGCCGTAGCAACTGTAGATTCAGAGATTGCACAGGAAGCGGCTTCACCTCTGTCCTCTCACCCAGTAAGTGACATACATGCTCAAACATACTGACAGCAAGGGCTCACAAGCTAGATGGGGCAGCAGCAGCTACATTAGAAACTATGGGGAGGGGGAAGGGGGGATCGGAAGGGTGGGGAAATATTGGCAATATTGGAATAATAAAGGATATACGGAGGAGGGGGAGAGGGTGACAAAACAATGGCTATGCACTCCAGGACATGTCTGGGGAACAAGTAGGTCTATGTAGAGGGTGGCACAATAATGGGAGGAGGTGATGGCCCTACCTGGCCTGCAGCAGCAGTGGTTAAAGATAAAAAATAGAACACAGGGTGCAGTGGGATTGCGTTGGGGCCACCACAAGTCATTGGGCCCCATATGAATTGCATCCCCTGCACTCTCTGCAGATAGAGGGTACAGCCTGCCTCTCCGGCTATGCCCCCTCCTGTCAATGCGTCCGGTAATGCCCCCTACCATTCGTCCGTCTATCTCTTCAACCATTCCCCCTATTCCTCTGGGGAGGGGGGGGGGGGGGCTTTCAAGATTTTGCTATGGGGCTCACAAAGTTCTAGTTACGCCTCTGGGCGTAAGCCTAGTGCAGTGTGCATTTTTGAATATGTTTTTGTTTGTTTCTAATGTCAATTTCTAATATAAAACGTGCCCTTCCGATTGAAAAAAGTACCATGCCCGGTGGTCAGCTCCCTGCCCTAAAAAATTCCTAAAGTGAACATTAGACACCATATTTCTCTTAAATATATAAAATGTAAAAACTTAGCTATTATTTATTTAATTTTGTTCTGCCAAATCCATATCTATGTGCCTTTACATATTATTATTGCATTATTGGCAAGTGATTTGCATGCAGGACACACCTCGTTCGATAGCTGCCTGCACATTGTCTGTAATAAGGTCTGTGTAAGTGGTGTAAATCATTTATAAGTATGAATACCTATTTTGCTAAATTATGTTGTGGTTCCTCGGAAATCTTCCCTGAGGTTCTTTTCACAAGCATAAAATAAGTGGATGAATCCTCCTCACATGAATATTAATAACAATGCAGTTTTGTGCAAAATTAAGACTTGGGTGCAATGTCTTTCTCGTACATGGCACTACTGGTGACATGATATGTAACTGGCACTACTGGGGACATTTGTAACTGCCACTGCTTGGGACATCTGTAACTGGCACTACTGGGAACATCTGTAACTGGCACTAATGGGGACATGATCTGTAACTAGCACTACTTCGACATGATGTGTAACTGGCACTACTGGGACATGATGTGTAACTGGCACTTCTGGGGACATGATATGTAACTGGCACTACTGGGGACATGATATGTAACTGGCACTACTGGGGACATGATATGTAACTGGCACTACTTGGGACATGATATGTAACTGGCACTACTGGGAACATCTGTAACTGGCACTAATGGGGACATGATCTGTAACTAGCACTACTTCGACATGATGTGTAACTGGCACTACTGGGACATGATGTGTAACTGGCACTTCTGGGGACATGATATGTAACTGGCACTACTGGGGACATGATATGTAACTGGCACTACTGGGGACATCTGTAACTGGCACTACTGGGGACATTTGTAACTGCCACTACTGGGGACATTTGTAACTGGCACTACTGGGGACGCATGTAACTGGCACTACTGTGGACATTTGTAACTGGGGCTACTGGGGACACCTGTAACTGGCACTTCTGTGGACATGATATGTTAATGGCACTAATTGGGACATCTGTAACTGGCACTAATGGGGACATGATATGTAACTAGCACTACTGGGACATGATGTGTAACTGGCACTACTGGGGACATCTGTAACTGGCCCTACTGGGGACATGATATGTAACTGGCACTACTGGGGACACCTGTAACTGGCACTACTGTGGACATTTGTAACTGGCACTACTGGGTACACCTGTAACTGGCACTTCTAGGGACATGATATGTAACTGGCACTTCTGGGGACATGATATGTAACTGGCACTACTGGGGACATTTGTAACTGGCACTACTGGGGACACCTGTAATTGACACTACTGGGGACATGAATGTAACTGGCACTACTGGGGACACCTGTAACTGGCACTACTGGAGACACCTGTAACTGGCACTACTGGGGACACCTGTAACTGGCATTACTAGGGACATGCTTTATAACTGGCATTAAATATGTTCAACAAATGATTACTTAGCATTCAAATTCAGTGCCTGAGATATTACACAAACCTTGTTACATGCACAAATAAAATAGATGTGTTTATTTCATGTGTTTGATGTGTTTGTACAACATAAATACATTTTGGGTCCCGTCCTCAAGATACCTCATTGAAATATAAAAATATTCCGAAATACGGAATTATCTATTATCCAAAATGCTTCTGGTCCCAAGCATTTTGGATAAGGGATAGTCAACCTGTATATAACTTTATCTATCTCAAAGTATATGTGAAAGTAGATAGAGAGAGAATGCCGCTTCATTGCTGGTTGAAGTTTTTCAGTGCTACTGTAGTTGTGCACGTATGCAATGTAAGTAAATGACAGTGACTTGTATTTCTTATCACATAATGATAGTTATACCGTACTTGCTATTTAGAACTCTTTCCTACAAGTGATGCATATGAATTTAAAATAGTTAATTTTTTTTTAAAGTATATTTCTATTCAGACAATTTATATACTCTGTATTAAAACAAATCACATAATGAAATCTGCCTGGTTTTGCCAACTGGCTAATGTAATCTTAGAACGTCTTATTACTGTTAGAAAGTGTCCTTATGATGGGATGAGAAGGGGCGGAATACACTTACAGTACTATGGCTTCACATATCGGAATTCTTCTGCACACTGCGCAGCAGCCAAGTCACATATGCCTGATTATACATACGCATTGGGGAAGCCAGAAATGGGTACGGATCACGGGGCCGACAGGTCTAGGTCAACATGGAAAAAATGACAACACAAGCAGAAAGTAGACACAGAAATTGTGGACACGTGCATTTTTCACGTGTTTTTGTGTCAGGTGCTAGATTTGAGGTCCCCTGATTTGTGCACAGTGTACCCCCAAATATACGGAGGGAGCACCTCCCAGCCAGGCTGTGGCATCGCCAGATTCCCTGAGCTGGCGCAGGCTGGTGGTCAGGCGCTCCATCTGCATACTGTCAGCTCGGCGGCGGGGAGCGGATTCCCTGCCCGTCTCCACTTCAGAAGGGGAGACGATTTCTAGGACCCTCCCGACCATTCTGGGAGGGTAGGCATCCCTGGATTAATGCCAGAAACTCACTGTAAAAAATACACCATAGTCCTGTTATTTATTTATTCACAGTTTCTTATATAGCGCAGCAGATTCCGTTGCACTCTACAATTGGAGATAACAGTGATTAAACAAACAGGATAAACAAACCGACCTAGAAGTAGGAGGGCCCTGCTCGCAAGCTTACAATCTATAGGGATAATAGGAGGGATACATAATGATAGGATTCCATAGCATGGCAGTGCCACCAGATTACTAGATGGTCCTGATGGGATGCAATTAGATATGAATGCTACTGGAGGTTTCATATTCCTTTGCAGTATAATGTAACATATGCACAATTTAATGTATAATTCAAGTGTGCAGCCTGGAGCCTGAGTAGGAGGTGGCCCACAAAACATTATGGCCCATCAGGGGTTTCAGTCCAACCCTGCTTATTCTGTCTCCATGTTTGTGGCTATGTGAAAACGATGAGTGCTATAATTCCATGTATGTACTATTAGTTCACACAGTGCTGTGGGATATATCATTAAATACAAGGTGCGGCTATTAAATAACCAAACTGTACTTGTAAAATATCAACGATTCTGTGTAAGTTAAAAGGGAGTGTGGGACCGTTCTACTATCCCACAAGGGTTTTTCAAGTTCACCTCTTTCACACAGATAGTTTGCAGCCACACAGCATTCAAATAAGTTGTGTTTTCCTTTGTGTTGTAAAACTCTTAAGGTCCATACACACTGGGCGACTATGCCCAGCGTGTATGGACAGCGATGATGTCAATCATTGCTGCGGGGAAAGCCGCTCAGTGCATACCCCCTGCCCAGCGCCGACGGAGGGGGGAGGTTGGCGTTGCATAGTGCAGCGCTATGCAAAGCCGTCCTGAAAGCCGCTCATCTGCTGGTATAACCAGCAGATGAACGGCTTTCCCGGCAATGATGCGGGAGCGCGCAGCAGCGCTCATCGCGGGGCATACACACTGGGCGGCTATGAGCTGAAAGCCGCTCAAACTGAGTATTTTCAGCGACTTTCAGCTCAAAGTCGCCCAGTGTGTATGGGCCTTTAGTACATAGTAGAAGAAAGCGTTGATTCCAAGATTTTAGTTAATTGAACAAAACGCCCTCCGAATCTTTCCGAATGCTAAGCGAGGCTTGCCGAGCCAATTTTATGTCACGTGCATGTGTGTTTGAGTGACACAAAAGACTTAAGGTGTGTACAAACGCATCGATTTTTACTTTCGATTTGCTTTCGATTTCTCCAATTCCACCCCCTTTCGATGTATCCTTTGTTTTTTATTCGATTTCACATTCGATCCTGCACTTTAGCATTCGATATCAATTTCAATATTGAATTTGATGTGCATTCAAGGCACAGTGTACACATTCGATTTACTAGATCGAATTCAATATTTCCACAGTCTATTTTTCTTTTAGATATAGAGAAAATGGGAGCGCGCATCGAATCGAATGCAGATCGAAAGCATCTTAAAACCATTCCTTTTCGATTCGATTATGCTTCTATAAGTCGATTACTTCTATAAATCGAAGAGTGTGTACACCCCTTTAGTGATGGGGATGAAGATTATGGCTGTCGGAAAAGGTCTTGTACATCAAAAAGCTAAGAGGCGAAACGATTGTAGGCTAGGGAGGGCTGCTGACCATGTGAAAGAGCAAATGTACTATTGAGCTCACTATGGACCTGATTGTAATTGACTTAGTATGCTGAGAAGCTCACAACTTTCCGAGGCTTTGTGACTCCGCCCCGGCGAATACACGCCCCCCCCAATTGCTGTTTCCCCTAGCAACCATGCGAGGGGATGTGTTAAGAAGTCCCATTCCCTCACATATGCCCGCAGCTGGAAAAATGATTCGATGGTCGAATTACTTTCTCTGCCTTCGCAAATGTGTATTTTACATGGAAACACCCAGCTTTTGCATGGGGACACCCAAGAAACGCTGGGCGTTCCCATGTTGGAGCACCAACACCACCCCTGTCCCACCCCCTCCCTCTCTGCTGGGAATGGCCAGGCGACAATTTAAATAGCCAAGGCCATTCGCAATTGGGGTTTGGCGCCCATCCCCATCCCCCCACCACCACCACTTTATTAAACATAATGCACAGAGCTGGCCCTAAGCAATTTGTTGCCCTACACTCACAGATATACCCCCCCCCCCTGCAATCACGTCACAGCCCACTACGTTTAAAATAAAAATATTCACACAGAACTGTCAACACCATGTAAATGTTGACATAAGTGTGGCACTTCATTGGTGTCCATGTCGACACCTGAGAATGAGTCTGAAAACATAAAAAAAATGAAAATCTCTAAAAACTCATGTCATCCTATTTCATTGTCGACCATAGCCATGTCAGTGTTTTGCTTGTGCTGACCATATAATCCTGTTGACCTATTGACTATTGTCCTAGACATAGGACCAGATATAATAGCCTCTTAGGATGCCGGCCGAATGCGGAGGTTTTTAAAGGGGCAATCATTTCCAAGGCATGTTTTTGCCTTTTAAATGATTGCCCCTTTATAGAAATTGTGTGTCAGTGGTCCAGATACCTAACACAACAATGCAGACAAAGAAATAATGTATTCCTCTATAATAAGTCATCTTCTGTATATCTCCTGTTTATTAAGTATCTGTATAAGCCAGTGGTTCCCAAACTGTGCGCCGTGTCTCCCTGGGGTGCCTCGGGACACATGCAGGGGTGCCCTGGGTTGGTAGTCCAGGACCAACTAAAAATATTAATGGTTAATTATTTATAAGCAAAACCAGTGCTGGTGGCTGCCAATCATAAAATGTGTACAAACAGAAGCAATTCCTGCCCTTTTCCACATAACTGACCCTAAGAATCGCATATAAATCCAATCTAATTAAAATAAATTTGGCCTAGGGGTGCCGCGAAAAAAAATCTTATACTCTAGGGTGCCGTGATTAAAAAAAGATTGGGAACCCCTGGTATAAGCATTATATTTATCCTGCCAACACTCTCTGGGTTTTACAAGGAGATGACTGCACAGAACATTCTTACATCTTAATTTAGATGATTTAAACAATATGTTTGGCTATAAATTTGGTTGTAATGTTCTAATTGAGTTTAAATAATTGATCAGTGCACTGTTGTTACTGTTGGACATCAGATGCTAAGATATTGTCTTCTGTGCATAGGAGATACAGTATTAGAGGGCCTACTTGTCTACTTACAGTATCCTTTACCCAGTGGCCGCGCCACTAAAATGTGTGACATCATCTCTATGCGCCGGGGACCGCGATCATCCCCGCCACGCTGGGACCACCGATCGCCGTGCTGGGAGCAACCCCAGCACCAAGGTAAGCTGCTGGGATGCCCCAAGCCCCCCCCCCTCCCAGCCCCCATCCGCTAGGGGAATGGATGCCGCACACAGGCATCCATTCACCTCCTCCCTGCCTCCGCCGCTATCCGCACAGTACAGCAGGCAGCAGCGGAGGTTGTGTGCGCCATCTGCCCAACTTCCATGTTGACCGCAGGACACTGCGGTCAGGAGGTTGGGCTTCCTTCATTGATGTAAACGGGAGCCGGGTCAGCGTACCCATTTACACTGCCCACTACCCAGGTCCTAGCCATGTTCAACCTAGGTCAGGACCAGGGTAGAAGTCCTGTGTAAAGGGACATGGGTTCACCCATTTACACTGCTGCTGACTCTGGTCTCTCCCGCCGCTGACCCGGGTTTTTGCGGCAATGTAAAAGGGGTATAAGACAGGTCATGGGTTCTAATACAGGATGTAACACTTGCAAAAATGATGTTATTGACGAAGTGATATTGACGGCTTTCAATTAACTGATACAAACATGTGCAGAGAGTAGATTTGCATGCAGTATGTTCAAAATGAAATGTAAATTGCAGTGTAAGAATAAAGCCGGCAGTATTTATTCTGCACAAAAACATAATAACTCCCCTAAATGTAACTCTCTCAGCACGTGTTACATCTGCCCCACCTGCAGTGCAGAATGGTTTTATCCATCTGCAAAAATTGCAGCCTTGCTAAGAGGCCTGAAACAGGCCCATTGTCTCCCATAAAGCGGGCATCTGACACAGCAGCGGTATAGGCTTTCAGTTCCTGGCCCCCTGGAATGGTGGGCAAGCCTCCCGCATTTAACAGGGCCCCCTGCATCAGCCCCCACACCTCCTCCCTCTGCCGGTCTAATACCGGCATTTGTAGCTCTTTGGGGAGGAGGGCGGGGCTAAAATGATGGAAATCGTGTCATTTAGTACCACCACCTCCCTGAAAGGGCAGCGAGTCTCGGCATTTACCGGAAAGGGGGTGGCAAGCTCCGCCCCCATCCACCTGTTCCTCAGAGGTCCAGGCTGTATGGGAGCTGATGAAGTCTAGAGTGGTAAAGATAAAGACATTCTCTACAATGTATTATTGTTATTATGTAATTATTATTGGGAAGGAAAGGGATTTTGTAAACTGTTTGAATGAAGTTCAGTAGAAGCCCACTGTGAGGCCTGATCTATGGGGACATCATAAACGGTTATTTATAAAGTGCTAGCGGTTCGCACACTTTAGTTGGACATATAAATAACACACTTCTCTTTGTGCATTAGCTGCTAATACTGTTATAATTCCTGGCGCACTGTGGAAACTAATCTTGCTTTTTATTTGCGTAGTGGACACAGCGATTCACTGTCTGAAGCCCCTGGAAATAAAACACCTTGGTATTGATCCATAAAAATGCTGTTGGTCACCGCTGCAGAATGCTAAGCAGCAGAGAACCTACAAGACTTTTTAGGCCCTGCAATGTTATATCCTTGTTGCTGTAGGAAGGACACTAATCCGGCTTTTACTCCAAAATCCTGGATCCGACCCGGTATTTCGAACACGGCACCGTTTACACTGCACACGGGTACAGGGTGCGGCTCTTGGAGATGACATCATCTTCAAGTGCCAGGACCGGAGATTGCAGCACTGGGGCAAGCCCAGCACCAAGGTAAGCTGCTGGGCTGCCGCCAGCCTCCGTGCACCCCCCAGTCCCCATCCATGAGGTGAATGAATGCGCACACAGGCATCCATTCACCTCCTCCCTGGCTCCACTGCTGTCTGCACAGTACAGCAGACAGTAGCAGAGGCTGTGTGCGACTCCTCCCCACCCAACCTCCATACTGACCGCAGGACGCGGCGGTCGGGAGCTTAGGCTCCCCCATTGATGTAAATGTGATCCGGTATACCCATTTACACTGCCCACCACCCAGGTCCCTCCCCGTTTTCCATCCTGGTCAGGACCAGGGTAGGAATCGCAGTGAAATGGACCTGTGTTTTGTTTTCAGTACCCCTTTTACACCGAAGCTGTTCCGGGTCCACGAGGCAAAAACCCGGGTTAAAAGGGCTATAAAGGGTATCCAGGTACATGAATAATCCCCCAGTTCATAGATGAGTTCAGAATCTCCAACTTGTAGCCTGCTATACTGTGACCCGAACAGGAAGCACTATTCCAAAGGGGTTAATGACTGAAAGGAAAAATGATATTGTTGGAGATCATTGCTACTGGCATCTCATGGTTGGCTGATCTTGAAGGATTGTGTTCCAACAGGATATTTTTTCATAATGACAATCTTCAGGGTGATGACCTGGTCTGAATGCCGACATGGTCTAAAGTTCAACGATGACAGCATGTGGACATGACATAATGCTGACATAGTGAATGTCAACAGATGATTTTTATTTTTGTTACGATTGTAGGGTCAGGGTTAAGGCCCCATACTGTACATCAGGGTGTCACAATTACCCAATCCCCCAACGCCTGGGTTTGGGAATCAATGGGGTAAATTTACGACGATGGAATTTCTATTAAAGATACTTCTTATTTATTTAGCATCTTCTAGAAAATAATTAATAGAATCTAGTTGGTTGCTATTGGCGACATCCCATCTTTAATACAACTCCCATTTTATTAAATTTACAGCATTTTAAAAAAGTTGGATTTTCCAAATAATAGTCAATTGGCAAATCAACGATTTTTAACATACAGAATTTATCTAATTTCAAGATGGATAGACGATCATCGATGGCCACCAATCAGTGGATCAAATAATCGGTACCCTGAAGTAGTAGAATTAGGTTCAGGTTTAGGTTATATTTGTTCTTGCTTTTATACGTCCTCTAGAACAGTGGTTCGCAACCTCAGTCCTCAGAACCCCAATATTTCACGTTTTCCAGGGCACCCTGCAGGTGCACAGGTGCACTCCTTATTCACTGACATATTTTAAAAGATCACAGTTGGAGCTAATTATTTCACCTGTGATTCTGTGTGGAGACCTGGGAAAGGTGAACTGTTGGGGGATCTTGAGGACCGAGGTTGAGAACCACTGGTGTAGAAGATCACCATTGCCCCTACTAACCTAAAGCCTCATGATACTTGGTGACCACTTAGATTATTGTGCACATACAGTAAGTCTTGGAGAGGGAATAGATTAGGTTTGAAAGTTCTGGTGGTCCCCCAAAAGTGCTGATCTCACCAACTGATCAGAAGGGAGAACAATAAGTATTAATTTGGACCGTTTTAATCTGATTGCAATTCAACGGGCCAAGAAATCGGATGCAAAGTGTCGAATCAAATGTGTTTTAACTCCGATTCCGGAGATCGCAAGGGCCGCCTTCAAAATGTATTGGATTTGGCAGCCTTGGCATATGGGCCCTTTTATCCTGGCTGACTTGCTTGGATGCGAATTTACATCCTTACGAGTCACCCTAACCCCGCCTTGGGAATGGTTAGCCATCGCCACCCATTTGCAAGCGGGATTCGTTTGCAAGGGTTGCGAACGGATGGTTTACATGAACATCCATTCGCATGCCAGTGGGAACATCCCTCATCTTTCAATGGTCACACGCATATGTAAAGGTGGTCCAGACCCCTCATACATATGCCTGTAGTATTCCAGGGAATTGGGCGGGCAGCTGACATCCGTTATGTCAGCTGTCCGCCCCGGAACGTGCGTCACAGACGCATTAGCTTGTGTGCGCCCAGCGTTTTCGTGGGAACGCCCATGAAACTCAGGGCATGCACATATGCTAATGGCCCAGGCCGGAACCCCACACCCCTCTCCACCCCCTGCTGGCGGACAGACTTTTTGCACCCAGCGTATACACATGTACAGAAATGCTGCTGTGCATTAGCATACGCAAAACATTGGTTCCCTAACAAATTTGCATCCGAGCGAGTCCACCAGAATTACGCTCTTGATGTATCGTATGTGATCCTGCTGACCGGGAAGTTGTCGGGAGCTTAAGGGAGATCATATGCAGCTCCTCCCCTCAGAGAAGTCACATTACGGTATGGGGGCCTTCAGCCTGCGGGGGAAATCCTTAGAAACATAATAAGAGAACTTCTTAAGATAATTAATAGTCATTGATTTGGTAATTTTTCATTTACAAGAAATTAATTAGTCCCTGATCCCCCAGGCTCGACACCCATACTGATTTATGTCACTGACACCTGACAGTCCCCACTCTTTCCTCAGGACCAGTTTGGGAACTGAAGATGCTCCCATGTACAGTACATTATTAGCGTATCACTACAAATTCCCCAAATCACTACACAATGACTCAATGTTGTGTGTGTGTGTATTTTAGTCAATGGAACGTAATGCATACCCTCCAACATCTGGAGGGCAGAAATCGGTGCACATTCGGAGAAGGGGCGTGACCAATGGGCATGGTCAATGGGAAAGGGGTGTGGCCAAGTCCCCTTTTTGAATGTCTATTGTACCCGGGGCCCCAGGATGACTCGGGTATCATGTTAGCAGTACTCACCCGCTTCCTGTGCCCTCCTCAGCCGTCCATCAGCTCTAATCCTGTATCGGCGGCGCCCCTTTGCTCATTTTGCCCTCCCCTGGGAACGGTGACGTCGTGCAGGGTAGAGATGGGTCGTTCGCGAACGAACCGGATCTTTTGAACGGATCCCATTCAAAAACGAGTGAGCCGCTGATCCCAAAAAGGTGATCCATTTCTGTATGCCATGAAAGCCGCTTTATGCAGCATATAAAATAAAGTGAGATTTTTCAGGCTCAGTGTCGATACCCGACGCATTGTAATGAGGTGTTTTGACAGTTGATTCTAAGTACACATTGAACACTTATCTGATGCAGCTGAAGTGTTCATTATCTGGAAGCGAAGCGCCGGGCACCTGTTGTGATGAAATTAGAGACTATTTCAGGCAAACCAAACAAATTGTTCTCCATTGATTTCTGTCCACTGCTGACATTTAATCTTCTGTGTGACCTTTGAAGAAAACTTCCAATGATGTCTTATAGAAAGGAGAATAAAGTGAGGGACATATTCATCTGCTTCCTGGTTATTCTTTACTGTATATGAGTCATTGCTTTTTCAAAGCAGCAATTTTGGATCAGATATTCAATGAAATCCACCAAATTCCAATGAGGAACTGTAAAGCTGTAACATTCTTTTAACTGGGGACCGATGTAAAGTATGACAGTGGGAGTAAAAGCGGGGATCTGTGATTTGTACAAAGGCTCAGAGGCGTAATTGGGAGACAATGGAGTCATGTGCTACTGGGCTCCTGCTCCCAAGGGGGCACCTCTTCTCCCTTGCGAGTTTGAATCAGTTAATTGAAAGCTTTTAACATAATTGTGACTCCACCTCCTAACATAATTTTTAAAAGTGTCACACCCTGTATTAGAACCTGTGACCTGTCTTACTGGAAACAGACACCTTACTGATTGAGCTATTTGCGGGGCACCAATAGCCAACTGGGACGAACTTACACCAATGCGAAGGCTAATTCTAGTTTTGTCAGGAACCTGTTGAGAGAGCAGGACTCTCCCCTGAGATCCTCTTCTGCTGTGCTAGAAGTACCCATGAATCAGGTTCAGGATAAGGATTGTGGGGGCAAACGGAAACTCATTTGTGAGGGCCCCTGCCCAAAAAAATGACAAGAGGGAGATAGAGAATAAAAGAGTATGGGGTAGAGAGATAAAGAGAGAGGTGAGACTGGGAGGGTGAGTGAGGGCAAAGGGAAGAGAGAAAAAGAGGAGAGAAAGCAGGCAGGGGAGAGAAAACTAGAGAAGAAAGAAAAGGTACTTTAATGTACAGTAAGCTCTATATGTTTTACCCTCCCCTCTACCCATACTATGTGTGGCAGGATTGCCTACCTTTGCCATCTCTGGGAGAGGGCAGCCAGTTCTTTTGAGGCAGGGGGCCGGGGCAACTGAGCGGGTGGGACAGGGCAGTGCTAGAAAGGGATGACGTGCTTGGGGGCGTGGCCAGTGTGATAGCACCCCTGTAGCCACGCCGCCTGCTGTGCAATGCCAGTATTTCAGGCATTGCACAGCGGGGGATGGGGCTACAATGACGCACTATGTCTCATTTGGTCCCACAGACAGGAGAGGGGGGGTCGCTGAGGACGGGCATAATTCCGGGAGGCTTGCCTACCTTTCTGGGAGGAGGGCATAATTTCCAGGACCCTCCCGGCCATTCTGGGAGGGTAGGCAACCATGTTGTGTGGTTTGCACTGCAGCCCTGGCACAGCTTCAGACACACGCAGAAAGTGGAAAGGGCAATGTCTGAGAGGAGAGAGCAGCGGGGAACATACAAACTCCATACAGTTAGGGCCATGGTGGGAGTCTAACCCAAGACCTCAGTGCTCTGATGCAGTACTGATAACCAGTGGCAGCTACAGTGTAGAGGCTGCAGCACAGTCCAAAATTCAAATAGGGGAGCCCCACCCACTGCCAGGGAGTCAGTTTGGATTGGCAGTTGCTGCGAATATGAATTTTGAACTGCACTGCAGGCCCTCCCTGATGCTAACCATTACACCAACTGTGCTGCCCTACTCAAACACAGGGAGAACTGGACATAGATAAACTGGACATAGATAAAGCTATGGTCATGAATCATTATCCAATCCAATAGGCCAGAACAGAGAGAGGACTACAAATGACATGGACAGATAGAAGCGGCTCACATATAAAAACGCGTTGTCCACCACTTGAATGTAAATATGGTTCAATATGAATATACAGACATTTGGGATATGGGGCCTTTTTTTGATTGACTCACAAGGATGCAAAATTCGCAGCCTTGCTAGTCCATCGGACGCCGCCCTCCACCCGCAGTGCTGGCCGCCCCCACCTCGCATGCAGTACCCCCCCCCCCCCCCCCGCACAACTGCGAATGGATGATTTACATAATTATCCATGCGCAGGTGAGGAGAAGTCATTCGATGGTCGACCATCGAATGATTTCTCCCGCGCACGCAGTTCCGAGAGACCTATATAGTCACTGTGCAAGGACAGGGCGGGCAGCTGACATCCGGTGATGTTAGCTGCCCGCTCCCCCGCATGCCCGCCACGGCCTCATTAGCCTGAGAACACCTAGCATTCTCATGGGGACACCCATGGAATGCTAGGCATTCGCATAGTCTAATGAGGCTACCCCGGCATCCCCAGCCCTTCTCCGCCCCCTGCTCGGCATGTAGGGTGCGTACACCCGGCCAACCGATAGTTCGCCATGGGTGCACTCACCCTGTGTCTGCGAATGCACGGAGGACCAAATCAATCTGAATAAGGTCCATGGTCAATAAGTCGATCCTATTTCGGTTGACACGTATTGGGCAAAGGCAATTAGCCTTTGGATTTATATATCTATATCGTCTATTCGTCTTGTCTTTTTTAGTATCAATCTGATTAAAAGTTAAGATTTATTACACTCATTGTCCATCACATCACTCACTCGTTATTATTATCTTTTCAAGTGTGCCCCAAAAACCTCACGTATGTTCCCTTGTGGTCATCTTCGTGACCCCCCTTTTTTCACGTATTGGGTTGACCAATGTAGATTGACAGGCCTTAGGTCGACACCTAAAAAAAGGTTGACATGGCTAAGATTGGCACGGTTGGAAGGTCAACACAAGCAATAGGTCAACAATGGCAAGGTTGACATGAGTTTTTCCAAAAAAGTCTGAGCCGATGTGTGCCGACAGGCAGTATTTCATGCCCTACAATCCACTAGGGTGTGGAGCGAGAATAGAATAGTGTGCCGAGCGCATCAACAGGACCATGACGGTGATTATGTCGACATTTGGGACAAAAAAAACATGAAAAATTAATATCGACCTTTTGACTGTCGACCTTGCCATTTTCGACCTTCCAACCCTGTTGACCTTAGCCATGTCGACCTATTTCAGGTGTTCACCTAAGGCCTGTTGACTTTCAGTGGTCGACCCAACCCATTGGCGAGGGTCCGTGGGACCAAATGACGCATATTGCGTTATTGTAGCCCCACCCCCACTGTGCAATCCCTAATATACCAGCATTGCATGGTTGGGGGCGTGGCTACAAGGAAACAATCTGGCTGGCCACGACCCCAAACACGTCATACCTTTCTAGCACTGCCCCCAATCCACCCCTTTCCTACCCCGGCCCCCTGCCTCAAAAGAACTGGCTGGCCGCTCCCAGAGAGGGCAGCCCAAAGGTAGGCAACCATGTGCATGTGGATCATATGGGATCGACCTACTATTGGCCAACGCAATGATCCACGCCCATTCTGTAGCCGGTTGAACTCATTATTCAGGTTTGTAGCGCCCTCTATTGTACAACGAAAAATCATTTTGGGTTATTCTACATTGTCGCTTTCACAGATGTCCGGGGGCAACGTGTTAATGCTGCATCATTTTAAATAAAAAATAGTTTTAATCACGCCAGATGTTTTATCTGCTAATAGAAGAGCAGCCATTAATTACTCTGAAAACTAATGAAATGAAGTGTCACTGTAAACACGTTTTAGGAATGGTGACAAAATGCACCCAGCTACGTTTTGCTTTTTCTTTTTAAAAGCGTCTCCTTCCCAAATAATAACTCCACTCCGCTGACTGAAAGATGCACCGATATGCAGAAAGCTGCCACTTGTGATGCGTTTATCCCGGGTTTAGCAAAGTTCTGTTACATTACTAATGTGTGTAACACTTTTATTTTATTGATTCCAATAAATCTGCCGTCTCCCTCTGTTCCAAAAACCAGATCAGCGTTTAAAAGTCCTGAGGGGTTTTTTTTTGCAGCACCCCTGTGAAGTGATTAAAGTTAATGAGAAACAACACCCTCTAGTGGCAGCTTTTTCCACCCCAGTGATCCGGTCCAGTGGTTTTCAAACTCAGGGGGTAATTCAGGCCTGCTTTCTAGGCTGCGTATATTCGGAGTCTTGCGAGTGCTGATGGAGCAGCTCTCAATGGAGCTGCTCCTGGCGATAGCATCGCCTATCGCCACTGTGTGCCATCTGACAGAAGATGCTCACGTGTCCCGTTCTGTCGGAGCCTGAATCAGGGATGGGCAGGGAACCACTCCCCACCAATGTGCTGATGGGGGCGCGAGCGTGTTCTCTGATTTGGGGGCGGGCACTGATGTCATGTGACCTCACACACCGGCCACATTTTAAAATCCACTGGAGACTTGTGTTGGGTCCTGAGGACCGAGTTTGCGAACCACTGGTATAAACCACCTGGTGTGTCATCTGAGGCCCACTGACTGACTGATAGAGCTAACTGCAAGCAAAGCAACTGAAGAAGTTCCCTCAGACATGGATAATAGCTGATGTGCACCAAACGGGTTGTGAAAAACTCCATGTCGACCTTGTGAATGTCGACATAGACAATGTCGAACTAATGACCTTGTCGAACTAATGACCTGTCGAACTAATGACCTTTCGAACTAGAATCATGTCGACCTTTTCCCATGTCGACCTAGAGTCATGTCGAACTTTTAGCATGTCGACCTAATGGATTTGACCTAATGACTGTCGACCATAATGCAGTAGACCAAATGACCGCATCCCCACCAAACCTACCTGTATGTTCACCATCCATATCATCACAGGGAGAGTTCTGACTGTACTGTACACCTTGGCCCCAAAACATTTACAGTATGCCTTTGCTAAGGGACTCCTAAATTACAAGGTACAGCCCGCGACCCCTCCTGCAGCTCCCTTTCAAGCTGCAAGAGCCTTCGGGTAACCTATCTCCCACTAAAGTTTAATAGACAACCCAAAAGTTGGTGGTGTTGTTTGAACCAGTGTTGAATACAATCTGAACCACAGGCTGCTAACAACTAAACAATAAAGCAAGGCTTTTGTTGCTAACTTCTGGCCAGGGTATCAGCATCGGGGTAGCTGCAGTTGTCAAACTATGATTAAATACCCCTCTGCATCAAAATAGACTCCGCTAGAGGGAAAGATGTCAAGAAAGGGTACAATCCCATAGATCCATTCTGGAAGATGGCCCTGGTATCTAACGTCATCATAAGATGGCGTTTGCCATTTTAGCTTCTTTGCTACTTAATGCAGAGATCTCACCGGCAATGGCTGCTCATGCATGAGTGTTCATCAGATCATGCATGCGCAGTAGCGCTGCCATCTCACAAACAGAAAGAAGAGATTGCTTGAATTGACACATCGCAGGGGTAGGCTGAATGTCTGGGTGACCTTTAATTTCTTAAAATTCTAAGCAGTGATTGGAAATGATAATTTTTGGGTTTTAAACCTCAAAAATAAATGCGCCCCTTGCACCATTGGTGCAGCGGACGTACTGCGCCAGGGCCCCTGATGACTAAGGGGCCCACTGCTGCCCAAACCAGCAATGAGTTATAGAGAACTAGGGTTGGGGCAGACGAAGGGGGCCTAAATTGGGCAGCACCAATGTAGTAATGGTTAGCATTACTGCCTCACAGCACTGATGTCATGGGTTCAATTCCCGCCATGGCCCTAACTATGCAGTTTATAAATTCTTCCCACACTTGCGTGGGTTTACTCCGGGTACTCCGGTTTCCTCCCACCAGTGGCGTAACTATAAATTTTGCTCCCCCCTGCCAAAATGTTTGTCCCCCCCCCCCCAGGCATAACGGAGAAGCTGAAGCAGGAGAGAGGAAGAGAGACCAGCAGACACTGCTGCTTCCCTTGGCTCCGACGCATCCCAGGCCACCCTAGAACGCCCATCCGCGCCCCCATCCTGTACACAGTAGCCAATAGCCGGCTCTGTGTACAGTAAATTGAATCAGTGGGGGGATTGCCATGGTCGCACCCAGGCTGTGGCTGACTTGCCTCCGGTGCTCAGCCAGTGGGCAGCGGCAGGCAGCAGCATGTCAGTGCGTCGAGCGGGTGCCAGCGCCCACACAGACCCTGCTGCCACTTGCTCCCCCAAGCAACAGCTGGGGCTGCCTTACAGTAGTTACGCCACTGCCTCCCACGATCCAAAAATATACTGGTAGGTTAATTGGCTCCCAACAAAAATGAACCCTAGAAGGAATGCATGTATCTGTGGTATATATTGTAAGCTCCACTGGGGTAAGGACTGATGTGAGTGTTCAAATATTCTCTGTAAAGCGCTGCGGAATATGTGCGCGCTATATAAATAGCTGATCATAATAATAAATAAATTCTATTTTTTCACCTGGGATCACAACCCACAAGTTCTGCTACTGTCTTGCATTCCTATGCCGACTGTGATTCGTAACACCTACGTTACTACCTTGTCTCTACCATTATACGCTGTATGTAAAATACTATTTCCTTGCGGTAGCAGATGAGACCGTCTTTAATTATCTTCATCGGAGAAATCGGAACAAACCTATTATCTTTTCTCCAGTTGCATTTTTACAATCTTTAGAGTCCAAGTTTTGATTTTTTATGACAACAAAAGAATAGGAGCAAAAACCCCTTAACAATTCCAACTTAATGTATATATACAGTCATAATGTACTACGCAGATATGTGGTGGTATGTAAGGTGTTAGAACCGTGAGGAAATGTAACATCGGCATAAATTCATCGCTAAACCTGTCTTAGATAAAATACAATATATATATCTATGCTTAGAAATCCACGGTACATGATGAAGAGGAACACAGAGATATTTCATATGGGAGTTTCTTGAAAACATTAATCAGCGGAGCAATGAAATGTCACCAGGATCCGAGAGAGTTCTCTCCCTGTATTTAAAATGATTCTTTTTTTTCCTTCCAAACATTTTATGTACAACCCAGTGGCCACTTTGACCTTTTCCAACTGAAGCTCGAAGAAGTGGCACAAACTAGTCTTGAAATATTATCAGACGCTACAGTACACTAATGCGGCCTGACAGTGAGAACAGGAAACAGAGGGTAAAACCTCAAGGATTACAGTATGATTAAAGGGATTAGTGACAAAGGGTTGATAGTGATAGACAGTATCAAGCTCAATCCTCTCGCCTTCAGATATCTCGAACGTTCCCGTGTCACTGGCTCGTGCGCTGTTTTATCACCTTCATGTATGTCAGCAAATGGTTTTCTTTGATGCATATTGTATTTTCTTAGTATAATATAAATGTGTTTTTTTAATTATTATTATTAATAATATTCAATGTGTTGAGGTTCGGAATGAAAGATCACATGTTGGGCAATGGTGAAGGCAGTCGGAGGGGGTTATTCAGACTTGATCCCATGGTCTGAATGACCCCCCCCCCTGAATGCATGCTTTTCCGTCTACTATATACAGCATCAGTTGTGTTTTTCATCATGAATTCTACGCTTGATCATATTCAACAGTTGCGGCTCCAGAGGTGGGGCTACAGCACAGTTCAAAGTTCAAATAGGGGAGCTGCCCCAACTCCCAGTGAGTCAGTTTGCAATGGCAGTTGGCGGCAGTAGGGGTGGCTCCCCTCTTTAAATTTTGAACTGCGCTGCCGCCCTACCTCTGAAGCTTTCCCTGATTAAGCAAGAATGGTGGATGTTAACCCTTTGAGTGCCGAGTGAATTTGTCAAAATAGGTGTGAGCATTGCCAAGCAAACATTTTTACTCACCATCATTTCCTGTAATGTAAAAGGGCCCGGGCAGCTAATTTTGTCCACAACAACACCCCGTCGGCCTCCGCTGCGCTCAGCTCAGTGCGCTGAATAAAGCAGGTCCCGGAGCGCAGGCTTATTCAACCCAGGATGCCGGCGGCCAATTAAAATGCTGCACCGGGTTTTGAGCCAATCAGAGCTCGCGAAGCGGCAGCCAATCAGAGCAGCTGCCGGTACGTGAGCTATGATTGGCTCACCAGCCGGTGCTGTATTTTAATTGGCCGTCAGCATCCTGAGTTGAAGAAGCCTGTGCTCCGGGACCTTTGGGCTGCAGCTCAGCGGAAGAGGAGATGGGGGAGCAGGAGCTGGGTTACAGTAAGACAAGTGAGATGGGGGGGCGGACTGGAAATGAGTCCTGGGCCCCAAAATTCCTGATGGCAGCCCTGTTTTGACTTATGAAGACCTATCATCCCGCACTGAAGCAGGCAAAATATCTCCTGGTTACGCCGGCTACACTGGAGAGGTGCAGAGGATTCATCCTATAGGAGGAACGTTGGGAGTTATTGCTGGGACAATTCGGATTCCTGCCGTGAGACACTTATAGACGCTGCACAATGCGAATCTCCTACAGTGCTGCAAGTCTAGTTGTCGAACTATAAGTCCAAGCATGTCCTTTGGCTGGAAAGAACTTGTAGTTCCACCACATCTAAATCACCGGGGGCTTCCTGATCTCATCCTACAGCACATACTGCAGAACATTGACGCAACCTTGTTTCTTGACCCTTTAATGTTGATGTTCCATCTTTCATTCTAGTATTATTTCTTGTATACATGATTTTGTTTCCCTTGTCCTAGAACAATGATGTTCCTCCGGTTCTACAAAGCGCAGCCGCTGGAAACGTTTAATTGATTTGATTTATTAAAAGATTTTCTAGAACGTATTAATCTCGTAGTGCTCTGCAGCCACCGGAACAGTGATGTCTGTGTTTTCAGCCTTCTCCGCTCTAACGCGAGTTTCTTTTCTCTGCTTTGTCTAGGAGAGAATGTGGACAGTAAATTGGGATTGTCTAGGAAACCGACAGAAAGGGAACACTGTGGACATTATGAAATAATAGTCCCTTATCTACTGAGTGGAGAACAGTGGAAACCAATAGGTACCATCATTCCAAAGGTTAGTGTTCTTATTTTAATGCTCCTATGGATGCTTTTAGCTACACAATGGCGAATGAAAGGAGAACATTGGGGACTGCGCTAACAATGTTACAAATGGAAATAGTTCACTCTATTTTCTGTACCCAATGTGCATCATATAATTGAATGTGAGCTGGTTCCTAAGTTGTTATCAGTTGACTGTAGATAGCTATTGTTACCATGTATCCTGGCCTGTTCCATTACCTAACGATGTAGTACAGAGATGATAATACTGGAAAACCTTCCATTATAGATATATTTAATGTTTTATGTAACGTTTCAAGATAACGACTGGCCACATTGTAAGAACAGGTTAACCGCAGTGCATGATGGTTATGTTCCAGAGGCGGTAGGATTGCCGATTGCCTGGTTTTTTAAAGCTATAAAAGATGCACCAATGCATGTCTCACTTGCTCGAAGCAACTATTGTCTATACTGTATATTATGATGGGGTGTAGTCAAGGCCGGACTGGCCATCTAGCTCTTCTGGCAAATGCCAGAGGGGCCGATGGCCAGGTGGGCTGATTTCTTCTTGTAAGGTGGAGGCTCCGCCTCCCGAATGGCGCATAAGAGAGCCGCTGGACTTGCGGCGGGTCCGGTGGCTCTCTGTGTGTGCCGTTGAGGTCCAGGAGAGTGTGGGGCATCACGCGGCTATTCCTCTCTCTCCTGCAAGCTGGGTGAGGCAGCGTGCGCTTGCACATGTGATGGCCGGTGGGTGCACGTGAGCAACAAAGGTCGCGCACATGCACAACTGGTGGCCCAGTCCGTCACTGGGTGTAGTCCTTACATGGACCTTCGGAATGTCATCATGGATCTTACAGATGGAGCCACCGTCATCTAGACTGACTGTGGCTTTTGTTCCGACAACTCACCACAGCATGCCTAGTCTCATGGCAGCGCAGAAAGTCACATAGCATGGGGTTTGGCATATGGCGCTACCGGATGAGTGCAATACCAGCGATCATCCACCAGATCAAAATTTTAAACCACTATTGCGCATGGGTCCAGTAGCGCACGCAGGGGGGGTTTCTGAGTACCCAGAAACCCCCCCCAGGAGTCTAAGGGTGCTAGGCTGAAAGCTGAGGGTCCCCTCTTTCCATAGGTACAAGAATTTTAAAAACCGGCCCTTGGGAACCGGAGATATCTGACTTCAAAGCAGTGGTCCCCATCCAAGCCTGTTAATTGCGCTTCCCAGTCAGATATTTCAGGTTCTGTCTCACTTAGAGTTTTTCTGAGGGTACATTTCAAAAGCTGGAACTCTAACTCTTTGATGGACACTAGTAGCTTGTCTCTACTGTTCCCAGAACCAGAGATATCAGCCTTCCAGCAGCTGGTTACTGCTCCATCTCCATACACCTGGTATGTAGTTTTATATACTCATTGGCAGATTGCTCTGCCTCCTGAACTCTGATCCCCTAGTCCCCAATACCATTTGGTAGGTTTGATTCTCTAGTTTTTAATTCCATTAAAATCTAATAAATTTATTTCCAGGAACTGGAGATATCTGCAGTCAAGCAAGCTGTCCTCCCACCAGAAAATTATGAATAATAAGCCCATACACCCCTCCTCTGCATATTAAACATCCTCTACCACCCTGTATGTATCAGTTATGTATCAGGGCCCCTTCATTCAGCCCAATGCCCATTCTCCCACCCCATCTCCCACCATCTGTGCAGTAAAGGGGTAATTAGTGGAAATTACTGATCCAGGCCCTACATGCTGAGCGGTTGATACAATACCCCCTACCACCCGCGGGACATCAAAGCTTCCCCCACCCCTACCGCTGGAGGATCGGTAGGGGCCCCAATACATTGCTATGCCCAGGGGTCTACACTGCTGTTGACGCCCCTGTATGTGTGTATGTATATATATATATATATATATATATATATATATTTGTATTATTATTATTATTTATATACATTTGGTCTATCTATAATACTTTAACTGACCCGGCATATACTGGGTGTCCATCTCCGTGCTTTGTTCCGCCCCTCTGGAAACCCCCTTCTGAAAATCCTGCGTTTGCCACTGGGGTCAGATGTCTAATGCAATGCTGTAGCGAAAGATACCGCATTGCTCGTGCGTGAAGTGTCCATAGAAATGCACTATAGTTAAATAGACATTATTCTCAGAAAATACTATTGCATAGACGTGCGTCTCATTACGGTATTTAAAACGGGCTGTGGTGATAAGTGGAGATGTGTATTGCATGCATATTGTATGGAGTGACTCAGTTCCTCTGAGCGCGCTAGAAAAGTGGCTCAACAAAACCCTCACCTAGGTGCACAGTCGGGATGAATAAGGGTGGTTCCATCTGTACGTCAATGGTGAACTCACAATGTGGACACAGTCATTATGTAGGCAATGACAAACTCGACATAACAGATTAGGGTTAGTTTTAGGGTTAGGATGCAGTTAGGGTTAGGATAAGGTCAGGGTGCATTTAGGGTTAGGCTAAAGTTAGGGTAAGGCCACAGTTAGAGTTAGAGCTAAGGTTATGGTTAGTCTCCAGTAATGGGTGAGGTTAGTGTTAGACCTCAGTTAATGTTAGGATAAGGCTAGGGTTAGTCCGCAATTAGGGTAAGTTTTGGACTAGGCTACTCTTAGAGTTTGGATGTGGTTAGAGTTAGGCTGCAGTTAGGATAAGGTTAGCATTAGGCTGCAGTTAGGGTTAGGGTAAGGTTAGTCGGTACTTGTGTAGTTTGGTGGCGCCCATCGCATCGCGTACAATAAGGCATACGATGGTATGCGATGCGACGCGATATCGCGCGATATTGTACAATGCCATACAATTTTAAAATTGTATGACATTGTATATGGCATACAATGCCATACAATGCGATGCGATTAAACATTGTATAAGCACCCTAATGGGTGCTTACAATGTTAAATGCACCCCCCCGCCACCCCCCCACTATAAACGCGAACCCGAAGCGTGGCGAGCGCAGCGAGCCCACGAGGGGCAGCGGTACGCGTCCTCCGACCTTTTTATACCCCCACTATCCACGTCGGCGTGCAGTTGAGAATAGAAAGTGTGGCGAGCGCAGGGAGCCACCGAGCCCGAAGCGTGGCGAGCGCAGCGGGCCCCGCGAGGGGACGCGGATACCTGTGAAGGCCGCGAGGGGACTCCGATACCTGTAGGTATCCTCGCTGCGCTCGCCACGCTTCGGACTCGGTGGCTCGCTGCGCTCGCTGAGCCCGCGAGGGGCGGCGGTACGCGTCCTCCGACCTTTTCATACCCCCACTATCCACGTCGGCGTGGAGTTGAGAATAGAATAGTGTGGCGAGCGTAGCGAGCCAGCGAGCCCGAAGCGTGTCGAGCGCAGCGAGCCCCGCGAGGGGACGCGGATACCTTCACAGGTAAACGCGTCCCTTCGCGGGCTTCACAGGTATCCGCGTCCCCTCGCGGGGCTCGCTGCGCTCGCCACGCTTCGGGCTCGGTGGCTCGCTGCGCTCGCCACACTATTCTATTCTCAACTCCACGCCGACGTGGATAGTGGGGGTATGAAAAGGTCGGAGGACGCGTACCGCCGCCGCTCGCCACACTTCGGGTTCACGTTCATAGTGGGGGGGTGGCGTGGGGGTGCATTTAACATTGTAAGCACCCATTAGGGTGCTTAAAATCACCCTTTAGGGTGCTTATACAATCTTTCATCGCATAGGGGGCAAAAATCGCGTCGCATCGCATTCCATCGGGTGCATGGCATGTGATGCGATTAAAACATTGCGCGATGGAGATCGGGGGCGCCGCCAAAATACACAAGTACCGGTTAGTCTGCTGTTATGGTTTGGATGAGGTTAGGGTTAGCCCACAGTTAGGGTTATGCTAAGATTAGGGTTAGGCCGCAGTTAGGGTTTGGATTAGGTTAGGGTTAGACAGCACTTAGGGTTAAGCCGCAGTTAGGGTTAGGATAACATTTTGGTTAAGCCACATTTAGGGTTAGGATAAGGCTAGTCCGTTGTTATGATTAGGATAAGGTTAGTCCACAGTTTGGGTTAGGGCAAGGCTAGTCCGTAGATACGGTTAGGATAAGGTTAGGGTTAGTCCACAGTTAGGGTAAGGTTAGTCCGTAGTTACGGTTAGGATAAGGTTAGGGTTAGTCCTCAGTTAGGGTTAGGGTAAGGTTAGTCCGTTGTTACTGTTAGGATAAGGTTAGGGTTAGTCCGCAGTTAGGGTTAGGGTAAGGATAGTCCGTAGTTACGGTTAGGATAAGGTTATGGTTAGTCCACAGTAAGGCCGGTTTCACACACTCCGGCTCCTGCCGGACGGTGAAATCCTGCACGGCCAGGGAGCCGTGCCGCACACAGTGGTTTATCATGGAGGGGATGGCCACAGCCCAGCAGCCGTCCCTTCCAGTGGCGGGATCCGGCTGCAGCCATGAGGCCGGGCCATGGCCGTCCCATGTGAATGGACACAATAGTGTCCATTCATAACTAATGTGTGCAGCACGGCTCCCTGGCCGTGCAGGATTTCACCGTCCGGCAGGAGCCGGAGTGTGTGAAACCAGCCTTAGGGTAAGGTAAGGTTAGTCCATAGTTATGGTTAGGATAAAGTTAGGGTTAGTCCACAGTTAGGGTTAGGGTAAGGTAGTCCGTAATTATGGTTAGGATAAGGTAAGGGTTAGTCCACAGTTAGGGTTAGGGTAAGGTAAGGTTAGTCCATGGTTACGGTTAGGATAAGGTTAGGGTTAGTCCACAATTAGGGTTAGGGTAAGGTAAGCTTAGTCCATAGTTATGGTTAGGATAAGGTTAGGGTTAGTCCACAGTTAGGGTGGGGTAAGGTTAGTCCGTAGTTATGGTTAGGATAAGGTTAGGGTGGGGTAAGGTTAGTCCGTAGTTATGGTTAGGATAAGGATAGGGCTAGTCTACAGTTAGGGTTAGGGTAAGGTTAGTCGGTAGTTATGGTTAGGATAAGGTTAGGGTAAGGTTTGGGTTAGGCTGCAGATACAGTTTAGATGAGGTTGCAGTTAGTATAAGGTTAGTTTTAGGCCTCAGTTAGGGTTAGGCTGCGGTTAGGATATGGATTAGGGTTATGATATGGGTTAGGGTTGGTCCGCACTTAGGGTTATGATGTGGTCACAGTTAGGGTCAGGGTGCAGTTAGGATAAGGGTAAGGTCAGAGGTAGGTTTAAGGTTAACTTAAGGATCTTACAGTAGAAAAATGTTATGTTGACAATGTCAACATAACCATTACCATAACCAAACCATTAGCAGGCCAGATGTCAACATTCTGAGACTTGTGCATTGTGAAATGACACATGTACATAATAAACCACAAGATTGAAGAAGTCAACTTACAGTACACTTGTGAATGACTTTGTATGATTCCCGGTGTGATAGTAAGGGCTGGACTGGCCATCGATCGTTTCTGCTCAGCTGGCATACAGAAAGGCCCTGCCCCCATGGCTAACATCGCACGGCCATGGGGCATAGTCCGGAATGCCACAGGCAAAACGACATAGCCAGTCCATCCTTCATTGTAGTCAAAATCAACTGTAAAGGTGCGTACACACGGGGGCGATTTTGTACAATATCGCGGGAAATATGGTCGCTAAGCGACCATATTGCCCACGATGGGAGTGTGCACCATCGCCGGTTGCGCTGCCGTTTGTACCCCTGTAGTGATCGCTGGTCGCAGGAACATGCTCCCATCTCTGGTCACTGATGCAAACGGGACACTGAGCAATATATCTCCCCCGTGTGTACAGGGCTTTACATATCGACAAAATGGCTTAACATGCATCCGTACCATTCTCTACGTGTCTGCTGGTCTCACATATGAATTAGCGTGTCTTTTAGCTGAGTGATAGCAGAATGATGAGAGTCAGAAGAGCACGATCCATTGTAAACAACAAAATAGGACAATGGAGTATATTTAACACCTGACAATCTTAACTACATAGTTAAGGCGGAAGCGGGGAATGGATAAAGCAAGAGGAGATGTGACAGGTAGTTCATTAGGCGGAATCCAGCAGCCATTATTCTATTATATAGAGCAGGCGGTTCTGTAATTAAAGCTTCCAAGTGTTTCCAAGGAAAATAAAAAATACAATTATCTTCTTATGTGGCACCGTACATCACAAAGCAAAACGTCTGATACATGCCTATCACTCCCTAGTGCGTATATGTAGATACATGCCTATCACTCCCTAGTGCATATATGTAGGCTAAAGATGGGGATGAACTAGGACAACATGTTGGTGGATTTGAGGTGAAGGCCGATTTCAGGTATGTACAGCTGTAGTGCATCTCGTCCGACCGGCAGCCCCCAGAAGGGGACACACTTGCACGAGACGCTTGCGCGTCCCCTCTGACGGAGCCCACCATCGGCTTCCGCCACCTCCACGCCACTACCCTGTTGGTTAGGGTTTTCTGTTGTTATTCCTGAGAGTAATACCCCTTTGACGCAAAAAAACGGGTTTTTCCCTTGTGGACCTGGGTCAGTGGCGGTGTAAAAGGGGTTAACCCATGTCCCATTACACAGGACATCTGACCCGTTTACAGCATTGGGGGAAGCCCAACCTCTGGACCGCAGCGCCATGTGGTCAACATGGGGGTTTGGCAGTAGGCGCACACAGCGTCCGCTGCTGTCTGCTCTACTCTGCAGACAGCAGCGGAGGCAAGGAGAAGGTGAATGGATGGTCCAGTCGGGGTGATCGGCGGTCCCGGCGCTTGGCGATGATGTCATCTCCAAGCGCTGCCCCCATTTACACTATGAGTAGGCACCGCAGTGTACATAGTTACATAGGTACATCGTAGATAAGGCTGAATAAAGACTTGCGCCCATCGAGTTCAACTTAGGTTTTATTAGCTTATCCCTTGTTATATTTAGTGTATTCTGATACTTTTAAAAACAGATAAATAGTGTAAACGGTTCAAATCCCGGATCCGACTTGGCTTGGATCCGTGTTCCAAATGCCGGGTCGGATCCGGGTATTGGGTGTAAAAGGGCAATGACTTTAGATTATTAAGTAAAATACTCATTAAATTGGTCATATCCCATTTTGCCTGCAACACGTCGACAGGCAGTGACACGGCTCTCTCTTCGATGGCACTAAGAGACTGACATTGATAGAATTCCCCTCTGAACTCTGTTTACAAACAAACCGTTGAAAAGTATTATATTGTGTGATAAGAATGTTGCAGAGATTGACCCACAGGACTTATTTTCACAGGCTGGATGCTTAGATCCTTCAGACACATAAAATAGTCAAGCGGTGCTTTGGCTCTCTTGTCAGATATAATGACCCGAGGATGCTTGTCTAATAAGAAGTCCCCAATAGGGGACGGAAGGACATAGCAGTCTGCCTGACATAATCATGTCCTGTAAAGTATGAAAGAATGAGCTCTTGCCCATGATTTATTAAAGTCTAAAAGCTATTAAGCTTTATGCGAATTACAAAACTGATCTTTGAAGCAGAAATAGCCGGCACACTGCTCAAGTCTGCTGATAACCTTAACAAAATTGGTTTGGCTTTGTGTACAGCATATGGAGGAAAGCAGCTACTGAGAGGCTCAAGACTCTTGACTGGACAATGAAGGCTAAAGGTTTACATGAGTAGGCACTGTGCAAAATGACAGTCGGGAGCAAAAACATTATTGACGTGTATATTTCTATTCAGCCCATGGGTAGTTTGGAAATAACTAAGCAGTGGGCACTGGTCAATATCAACTGGTTCTCGAGTATCAATTTGATAAATACAGACAGAATGTGGAATCCATTTGTCAGCTGTAATGACGCCCCAGTTGCCTCAAGGTGCAAGTTCCCGGCCAAACTCGAATGTTTTTTTTTAAAGCGGCAATCATTTTCAAGGCATGGTCTTAAAGTCACAAGACGTGACTAATATTTAGGAGGCCTGACTAATATTCATGCGGCCTGACTAATATCCATGAGGTCTGACTAATATCCATGAGGCCTGACTAATATTCATGCGGCCTGACTAATATCCATGAGGTCTGACTAATATCCATGAGGCCTGACTAATATTCATGCTGTCTGACTAATAGTCACAAGACCTAATAGTCACGAGGTATGACTAATATTCATGCAGTCTGACTAATAGTCACAATACCTAACTAATAGTCACAAGGTCTGACTAAAATTGTGGAGGCCTGATAAATATTCAGAAGGCCTGACTGTGGTAGTCATGAGGCCTTTTTAATATTCATGTGGCCTGACTAATATTCATGTGGTTTGACTAATATCCATGAGGCCTGACTAATACCCACACAGTCTGACTTATAGTCACAAGACTTGACTCATTATTAGGAGGCATGACTAATATCCATGAGGCCTGACTAAGGCCTGACTAATATTCACATGGTCTGACTTCTAGTCACAAGACCTGACTAATAGTGTTCACAAGGCCTGACTAATATTCATGACGCCCAACTAATATTCACAAAGCCTGATTATTAACATTCATGTGGTCTGACTAATGTCCATGATGCTTGTCTAATATTCATGAGACCTGACTAATATTCACTTGGGCTGACTAATATTATTTATGAGGCCTGACTAATATTTACAAGGCCTGACTCATATTCACGTGGTCTGACTAATAGTCATGGGGTCTGACTTATAGTCATGAGGCCTGACTAATATTCATGAGGCCTGACTAATATTAAGAATGCCTGATTTCATATTCAGAAGGCCTGACTAATATTCACGTGGTCTGACTAATAGTCACGAGGTATGACTAATAGACATGAGGCCTGACTAATATTCATGAGGCCTGACTAATATTCATGAGGCTTGACTAATATTCATGAGGCCTGATTAATATACAGAAGGCCTTACTGGTAGTCATGAGGCCTTACTAATATTCATGTGGCCTTACTAATATTAATGTGGTTTGATTAAAATCCATGAGGCCTGACTAATATTCATGTGGCCTGACTAATATTAATGTGGTTTGATTAATATCCATGAGGCCTGACTAATATTCACACAGTCTGACTTATAGTCACAATACCTGACTAATATTTAGGAGGCATGACTAATATCCATGAGGCCTGACTAATATTCAGGAGGCCTTACTAATATTCATGAGGCCTGACTAATATTAAGAATGCCTGATTTCATATTCAGAAGGCCTCACATGATCTGACTAATAGTCATGAGTTCTGGCTAATAGACAAGAGGCCTGACTAATATTCATGAGGCCTGATTAATATTCAGAAGGCCTTACTGGTAGTCATGAGGCCTTACTAATATTCCTGAGGCTTAACTGATAGTCATTAGGTACAGGTGTCTAGTGAATTAATAGGCTAACCTCTCCTGAATATTATTCTTGGCCATTGATTCTTACAAATAATTTTGTGCCTCATACAGAAGATACTGTAGAACAAAAGAAAATGCTCCATCTGGTGCTGATCTCCTGTTGTCACAAATATTAGGACATACAGTATGTACAGTATACACTAAATTGTATATTTCTTTTGTGAATACCATAAAGGTTTTTGTGATGCCTGGGCATCCAGCAAGAGCGAACACTCCTTACTGTATATGAAAGCGCCCATTGACTGACATATACCATCATGGCTTCAATAAACTCTGGGCTTCCTCATTAAAAAGAACAGATTCCCCCTTTTCAAATGACATGTCCCCTTAGTGGCTATTGTCTAGTGATCACATCCCTGGCATCTCTACATTCTGGGGGACCCTAATGGGAGGATACTGCATAATCCAGTACCTGAATGGATTTGGAGTATTCCATCCCAAAAGGGCTCAATACTAGGGTGAGAGAGAGAAGGGGATAAAAGAAGACTAGGAAGTCTATTATCGAGAGAGATTGACATTTTTAAATTCTGATGTTTAATCTCAGTATTCTGACTATTAGAGACCAATTCAATCTGGTGCCTATGGGCTGTTTCACACGCTCCGGCTCCTGCCGGGCGGCGAAACCCCGCATGGCCAGGAAGCTGTGCCGCTCACAGCAGTTTACAATGGTAGGGATGGCCACAGCCCAGCAGCCGTCCTTCCAGTGGTGGGATCCGGCTGCAACTGGGCGGCCGGGCCGTGGCCGTCCCATGTAAATGGACACAATCGTGTCCATTATTAACTACTGTGAGCGGCATGGCTTTTGGCCGTGCAGGATTTTGCCGCCCGGCAGGAGCCGGAGCGTGTGAAATAGCCCTTTAAGTGAACTTTTGCTTTTAAGAAAATTCAGTTTAATGTTGCACTTATTGTGCGGAATTCTGGGGGTGACACCATTGCTGCCCCTCTGCCCTTATTTTTAGTTTGCAGGGTGTTTGGAATCAGATCCATCCTAACATATAGCCACACTTAGTAGCTGCCCCGGGCCCAACAATTCTAAGGGCCTTGGAGCAGGAGAGGGTGATGGTCACATAATCAGAGCTGCAAGGTAGCATTCCCTACCTGGCCCGCCTCCCAGCCTACAGCCAGGCAGTGGCAGTCATCGTCATTACTGTCAGCGTTGTGTGCTATTGACCTGATTGAAAACATTGTTAATGTTGACATCATAACTGCATTCCAATCAGGAACATGCTGGGATGTTTTTTTTACTTAATTACTATGATTGGTAACCCCCACCCAGCCATGTGTGCATAATTTGCTGACTCTCTGGTACAGTACATCCCTGCCTCAAACGGTGGCACTTACAGCATGGCGGCCGATTTATCACTATTAGCCTCATCGGACGCGGCAGTAATGTGATAACATCGGACTATCTCACAATGTGATAATTGACTACATTGCTACGGCTGTTTTACCGATCTCAGGCAAGGACAGGACTGGCTCTGTCCTTGCACTGCGTTCTCTGCAGAGAAAGCTGTGCAGAAGCCTTGATTCATAGTGAGCCTACGTACATTCACCAACTGAACCTGGCGTTATTATCACTGGGCTCACTGCAGGGTTTTTTACAGTTGTTTTTTTTTTGTAAATTTGCCAAGATCTGCTTATTAAAGAAATGTGGTTTAAAGGGCTTGGAGTTTTCATGAAAACTGCTCCAAAGCCTTTTAATACATTCAGGTTATACTAAAATAATGTGAAAAAAAAAAACACTTTTTTTCACATTATTTTAGTAAAAATAATGTTAAAGAGCTCCTTGGTCACAATAAAATCGAAATCTAAGGTTTGACAGAGAAGGACGTTTTATCTGATCACTCCAAAGGCTGTGGTGAGTTTTGGCTTGTGTCACTTCCTGGCCTTCAAACTGTACTAAACGCAGAGTTTCTAGATCCTAATCTATAGCATAAACTGTCTGATTAATCACTCTCTTGGTCATGCAGTCACAATAAACTCACCATCGGTATCCTTAACACTTAACTTAGCTTATCTAACTAAAATAACGACACGGACACAAGTGCTGGCGTTTCAAATAATGAATGTCAAATTTATTTTTGACAACTGACTATAAAACTATAAAATGGTGGCGGCATCAAAGAACGGTCAGAGGAAAAAAAAGGGGGGGTAGGATCACCATAGCATTCATACACCACTGGTGATCAACTCTCCCAGCCACCACCCAGGTTGGTGGTGGCAGCCATCTTCCGTGCAAGGAAGTAAAGCTCCTGACAATCGATGTTGGGAGAGCGCCACCCACTATTTACACACTATTCCATCTACACAAATGACCGTTCTTTACCGCCGCCCAAGAGAAGAAGTAGAGACAGAAAATAGGGACGGGAGGGCGGGGAATTTCCCTCAGAGAGGCAGACTTCTCTAGTCACAAGACCCTCCTAGCCTAAATTACTCCTCCCCCTGCACCCATTGGCTGCCAGCACAGCACACTTAACACAGCCCTACACAAACTGTTAAACAACTTCAGCATAAGAACTTTCAGTGGTTTATGTAACCCCTGGCTTAATCATCCATCGGTTTTTCTGTACAGTACATCCGACTCTATGTGCCAAGCGTGGTGTCCTGTGACCGCGGCTGGGCATAGAGGTGCCGTCTAAAGGTCCCTTGGTGCCAGGTGATACAGTCCTGGGCATACAGTACTAACAGTATGCAGTGTTTAAAGGGACAGTCATAGCTACTCCTGTAGCATGGCAATTTCTAATTGTGATGCTGCGTATGTAGTCTTATGAGGTCACTGTCTAAGGAGACCCCTTTATAAGCACGATCATAACTTACAGTTGAATTACACATGAAGGCTATACGAATCTTGATACACCGGAGACAGCTCAGAACTCCTCACCTCCAATGGATCTGTCACAGTTTTACCAAGATACCATAATCTGCAACATGACATCAGCCCCCCGTCCCGAATTTGGAAATCTCCGAGCCAAATGCTTAGCAAGCAGCTCTGACTCATGGTGTGTACACACGGTAGGATTTGCCGTGCGATGCGAGTCCTGATGCGATCAGATAGCATCGGGAGTCCTGATGCGATCAGATCGCATCGGGACTCGCATCGCACGGCATGCATGTAATGGCACAATTTTGACTATAAAGTGCAGATCTGCACTATATAGTCAAGGCAGCCAAGACTATCTGCCTTGCGATACGTGAACGCGCATCGGGATCGCAAGGGTTAAAACCCTTTCGATCTGAAAGCGATCTGCATGCGATGCCGACATGATGTTGACTATATCGTCAACATCGTGGGCATATTGTACCTTGTGTACACACTATAAAGCTTTAAATTACAATTGATTAACAAAAAAACTAAATCTGAAATCATTATTATAAAACAAGCACCAACTAAATCTGCCTGCGATGTGATCTATCTGGTGATTCTACTTTCTCATTCAATTGTTCGGTTACCGCAGCTTCCATTTTGCCATGAAGCATTAACTAATGACCCATACTGTCAGCTGAGGCGCTTGAACTCATTTATCAAACTTTCCGGACAATAAAACTAGGTCACAAGATTCCAGCCTGATTTAATGACAAAATCATCCCCCCCTTCCCCACCCTGACGCCAATTACTATTCTAGCACAGTGGGGAGGGGGCTTCTCACAGTAGTTTTTATTCTGATGTCCCGGACACTTTGATAAACCAGCTAAAATATTCGGAATAGTTTTTCCACCATAAAACTGATTCATGGCTGCACTGAGTTTGATGCCCTGACTCGTTCATCATCTCCGTACTCATCTACAGTTAATGTTGACCATTACAGGCGCCATTCAATGGTTGGTTATAAAAGTTGCCGGTTGTTAACATACTATAGTAATTCAATTGTTTGTTATGGATAATGAATATATAATTGTGCTAAGGTTATATGATGAAAGCATTTTTGTCTATTGTCAGTTATCTGTTTTACACAATTCATTTGGACTGCACTGCTACACAAAGCCGAAGCCTAGGTCTTCAGGTCTAAGAAAGGGGGTTGGATCGTTTTGTGGACAGTAATTGGTTGCGCAGCGAGCCCCGCGAGGGGACGCGGATTACTTTACATGTATTCTGCGTGCGCTCGCCATGCTTCGGGCTCGGTGGCTCGCTGCGCTCGCCACACTATATAAAATCAACTCCATACGTAGTTGGATAGTGGGGGTATGAAATCACCCATGGGTGACTATACAATTAAAAATCGGGTCTTTACAATGAAAAATCGCATCGCATGAATTGTATGCCACTATATTGCATGCGATGCGATGAAAAAATCAGGCTCCCAGATATTACATAAGTACCTTTTATTCTCCCACCACACCCTAGTGGATGGTAGGGCATGAAATACCGCCTGTCGGCACATGTTGGCTCAAAAAAACAGTGAAAAAACCCATGTGGACCTCGCGATCTGTTGACCTAACCCATGTCGCACTAACGCATTTGTTGACCTAAAACCATGTCGACCTTGTCCCATGTCGACCTTGACACCTGTCGACCTTCATCCATGTCAACCTAGAACCCTGTTGACCTTGTTGCCTGTCGACCCAACGGTGTCGACCTAATAACTGTTGACAATAGGAACGTATCCCAGGGTTGCCTACCCTCCCGGAATGGCCGGGAGGGTCCCAGAAATCGGGTCCACCTCCCGGTCCCCCTGAAAGGGTGGCAATCCTCCCGCATATCCCCCCCAGCCCCTGCGATGTGTCCCTCGGCGGGGGGGTCCGCAGGTAAAATGCCGCAATCGCGGCATTTTAGCCCCGCCCCCCGCAGTGCAATGACTGAAATACCGGCATTGCACGGTGGGGGGCGGGGCTAAAATGCTGTGACGCTGTAGACATGCCCCCAACAGGGCATCATCTGTGTGGCCACGCCCCCGGACCGCCTCTTTTTCCAGTCCTGGAAATGGCCCCGCCCCCCTGCCTGACAGAGCTGGCTGCCCTCTCCCGGAGAGGGCAGCTCAAAAGTCGGCAACTATGACGTATCCCGTTACAAGTTATGACCACACAACTGTTTTAAGCGAGCGCTATATGACAACGTGAACTGGATAAATAATGCGGATAAGAGTATGTGAAAACTAGAAAAAAAAGAAGTGCTAAATGGTGTATAGAACTCCTGGGTTCCTAGGCAACATACTGGCCACATACTGTACACTCACAGAGCCACTTTGTGGGCTCAATCAATTTATCACTTCGCTAGGAGTAGTGACAGTACTGGCATATAAAGAGCCTCAGCCATTGATTTTCTCACGTAACGGCTCCGCTCTATATAGATGGAAGATACCTTTGTACTGTAAAACCCTATAAGTAGACACATACTTGCAAACATAAGTGTATATTTGTATTGCTTCTACAGTATGTGCAGTGAAAAATCAATAGAAAGGAATGGGTGGTGAGCAGTTTAATCTATGTCACATTATGGTTGCAGAACAGACCAGCAATATTTAAAGCACACGCAGACGGTTGCAATTTAAGTTAATTGAAACCAGGTGCATGGCTGCGGTCACATTTCCGAATGCTGGTTAAACTGCCCATATCTGTACGTTCAAATTAAGTAGTTAAATATTAATGGCGGTTAGGAAATGTTTATCATTCGCTTTGTTTTTAATGAAGTTCGTGTGTTAATCATATATACTTTTATAAACTCATTTATCTTCTTTTTGAAGATCATTAGATACACATCGTTCCATTTAAAAGGGGGGGTATAAGTAAGCGACTCTCCACATTTGGCCTCCGTCCTGATGTTTCTGTTGCAGACGGAGCAGGCATTGAAAAGCCCATCTGCGATTAAAATCACATCCATTATTCCTGAATGCAATAAGAAATTAGCAAAGCAGATTTCATCTTACAGGGGATGTTTACTGAGTGTGAAGTTGGTTTGGGTGGGGAACGGTGGATATTTCCAGGGCTGAAATGCAGAGTGATTGGTGAATACAGTGAAGGTAGAAAATGATGTATCAGACCTAGGAAATAACTGTTTTGGCATCAGCACAACGTTGTCATTTTGTTACATTTAGGTGCGTACAGGCGTGGGGATGTGGCAGGGTTTCTGTACACACCAGCGGATGCTTACAACAACAAACAGCCCAGATACCTAATAGCAGCTAATTGAGGTGATAAGCAGTGGGACCACAAGGGGATGCTGGCTCCAACCAGGTGCCGACTCTTCCACAGTGACCAGGTGCTGCTGTGTGACTTTAAACTGCAGCACCAGGCTTCTGTCACTTGGAAGGAGCCGGCAGTGCTGCAGAGTGTATGGGCACAGCTTGCACGCCCCTGGAGTGAGGCTATGGTGGACTAATCTGAACTTCAAGGCCATGCCCCTTTTCAAAAAGCCACTCACCTTTTTCTCATTCTATCGCTATTGTAGGGCCCCAGAGGATTTCTTGGCCAAACCAGGTCTCACGAGGGTTCCGGAATATTTATTTTCATGTGCCTACTACAAATGATAAATGTAGCCCTATTTTTATTTCTTAATTAGTGCACTTCCATAACACAACTTCTCTCACTTTTGTCATAACATACGACACAACAGTAGAGCTGTATATACACTTTGATGTGCTTAAAGGCCCCCATATATAGAGCTGACTTGTCCTAAGGACAAGTCGGACCCAATTCTCCTCCGAGCCGCCCGGCAGCTTCCCGGGAGGCTCACATACGATGAGGACTTTGATGTGCCATTTTTTACATTTGATAAATCGCATGCGATTTATCACATGTAAAAAAAATATCAGGGAGCTGCAGGGTGGTGAGAAGCAGTGGGGGCGGGCGGCTGGGGAGGAAGCAGTGGGGCAGCAGCGTGTTACCAGGTCAGCGCTGGACACGGACAGTGGAGAGTGAGACTGATGGTCACCGCCGCCCGCCCCAGCACTGATCTGGTAACGCGCTGCTGCCCCACTGCTTCCTCCCCAGCCGCCCGCCCCCACTGCTCCTCACCGCCCCGACTGATCTCACATCGTTTGTCCTGCCGGTCCGACCCCTGGAGCCGGGTCCTATACGCACGGGACCGCGCATCGGACCCGACCCCATGTCACAAAGAACCGATTTGGTCCGATTTATCGGGCCGATTGATCGTAATCAGCCGAAATCGGTCCAAATCGGCTTGATGTATGCCCACCTTAACACTGTCACATACATTCCAGGTCTTCTTAGCTCAAGGGGGCTACAAAGGGGGCTTGTGAGCAAGGACAGCAGTCAGCAGTGACTGTAGCAGGTCACTATGTAATGAGTAAAAAGAGATCTGTCCTGTTTTAGCAGGCCCCTCTTTCCACCAAGGTGCTCCACTGACAGCTGGAGCCTGGAAGTTAGTGCTTACACTGTCCCTGAGAGTTACACCACTGGTTAGACACACACACACACACACACATAAATGGAGCAGAGTGATATACAGCTCCCTGGCCATTGCAGGGACACTGGGAAATGTTTTGGATCACTATTTAATGCAGGTCTATATGGAGCATCCTTGTCTACTCTCCCAGATCCTCTGTGAGATACCTGATTTCCTAGTGAATTGGGCAGAATGGGCGAGAGGAATTAAAGGAATAAGAGACCAGCTTTTTTAGCCCATCTCTCCACTTTCCTGCATCTCCTCTCTGGACTTCTCGTGAAGATGAAAGTTTAAAACCTAGGAAAGTATGCTCTGGAACTAAGCGGAAGACTACTGCCTTTGCTAAATGAGGCATCTACCTTTATCAAACCTTGAAGAGAGATAAAGAGCAAACCAATCAGCTCTTATTTTATAAACACAACCTGCAACATGACAGTTAGGAGCTGGTTGGTTGGTACTTTATATCCATCCACTTTAAATCTCTCCAAAGTTTTATACATTTTCTCCTGAAGTGTGGGACTGGGCCATGAACGGCCCACCATGGGGATTCAGTTTTAGGGGGCCCATTCTCATGGGTGTGGTCAGTCCCTATAAAGAAGGGGGGGGGGTGTTCTGAGTACTTTACCCCCCCCCCCCCCACACACACACACACACACACTTTTGTCCTTATTTTGGTTGACTCTCAAGGCAGCAAGTTTCGCAGCCCTGCGAGTCCCCTACACGCTGCCCCCCCCCCAAACCCCGCAGGCTCTGGTAGTGGAATCTCGGCATTTGTTGCACACCATTATAGAGTAGGCACAACGTCCCGATTATGATCGCACTATTACATTAGATCCTTCTGTACGTTGTACAATAAGTCTTCTAGATTTGCTCGCATACAGTATAAGGTCAGTCTGCCCCTTTAATTCTCTAATTAAATTCAAACGCTCTTCGGTTGACTTTCTCATTATTAAATATTGTGCGATTATTCTAATTAGCGTCCCGTTCATCACATTATGTCATGTCCTTGTTATTAAATGTACTTCAGTTATCTTTCTCAAATTGGAAACGCTTGCACTGGGATTTCCCCTAGAACACATTTTTTTTCTTAAACGGAATAAGATTTAAACATGAAGCCGTCCCGGCAGTGTGGCTGCCTGTCAGTTTGGTAAGTAGTGGAAGAGAAAAGAGAAGGAATATTTGCAGACATTGAACTTACACGAGGGCAGAACAAGCTCCTTGATTAGAAGCTATGCCTACTGGCAGTGCGCGCTCACACGTTTATAGAAACTTCACTGAAGATCTGCTGCAATGTCCAACTCGCCCACAGCAAAGAGAATCTGTCATCTCAGAAATCCACTTTAGTCATGTTTTGTTTTCTCGGATGCAAAATGAATATATTAAAGCTTTATTACCGAAATCACGGTATTTACATGTTCCTGCTAGGAATAATAATGATTCTTTGAACATTAATAAGTAAATATGCAACCTAACTTTTCTCTTCTTCCCGAAGCTTCTCTTCCTGGAGTGGGATGCTAGGGAGTGTATCTAACCAATGTATCTAACAAACACCTTTATGGAAGAGGGTAAAAGGCAGGAACACCAGGTTAAGTGTATTGAAAATGCCGGAAACCATGTAAACTGTATTGAAAAATCTGGAAATCATAGTACATGCATTACAAAAGCCAAAATGCATTTGTAAAGGGTGTGGTATAGGATTCCGACAGTCGGGATCCCGACTGCCCGGACTCAGACAGCATGATGAGCGCAACAAAGCCCCTTGCGGGCTCGCTTCGCTCGCCACGGAAACCGTGTTAAATGTATTGAAAATGTCGGAAACCATGTAAACTGTATTGAAAAATCTGGAAATCATAGTACATGCATTACACAAGCCAAAAATGATTAGTAAATGCATTGAAAAATCATGTACTGTACAATGTATTGTAAAAATCGATAAAATATTAGTAAATTTATTTAAAAACCTGGAAACCATGTAAACTGTACCATGTAAAGTGTTTTTCAATGCATTTCTGACCGTCGGAATCTTGGATTGAATACCCCCCCTTCATCTGGCCAGCTTAACACATATATGGAAGAGGGTAAAAGGTGGAAACCATGTTAAGTGTATTGAAATAGCTGGAAACCATGTAAACTGTATTGAAAAATCTGGAAATCAGGCATAAAACAAGCAAAAAAACAATTGTAAATGCTTTGAAAAAGCTAGAAATCATGTACAGTGTATTGTAAAAATCGGTAAAATATTAGTGCTGTAAATTAATTTAAAAAAGCTGGAAAGCATGTAACGTGTACCATGTAGTGTTTTTTTCAATGCATTTTACATGGTTTCCAGCTTTTCAATCCATTTTACTGTGATTTCCAGCGTTTTCAATGCATTTATGATGTTTCCGGCTTTTCAATGCTTTTACAATTGGTTTTTGGCTTTTTCAATACATTCTATAATATTTTCGGCATTTTCAATACACTTTACATGGGGCCTGATTCAGACCCCAATCACTGGGCTGCGAATTTGCAGCCTGAGTGATTATCGAATGACTGTGTATAAAATCCAGTGACTTCTATATTCACTGGCCGTACACAAAGTGATTGACAGGCAGCCGGTGTTTGGGGGTGGCGGCAACCGGCCGTTTAATGGGAGTGTCAGGAATAAATGCAGGTGTAGAAAGCTGATTTAGGGAGGGCCTTTGATGTCAGCTCTGGCGCCGATCTGCCTGTTTAATCGCAGCCCCACCCCGGGAAGGTGGGCAAGTCCCCTGCTTTCCCTGGAGGCCTCCATTTGCCACCAAAAACAGAGTACAAGAAGGTGGGGGCAGCAATGGTGAGGTCTTAGAAGTTCCACAGCAGCCACCTACATTAAATACAAAAAGAATCCTCATAGACATCCTTGATTTTTTTGATAGGCAGATTTCATACATTAAGGTGGAAGACCAGGAACAGAACATGACCTTCCTGGAGAGGGTCATGTTGGGAGGTATGCAATCACATGGAAAGAACCCAAATCGCATGTGAATCGCCCTAGTGTATGGAGGCCTTTATTCTATGATTGCCATCACCAGTGTTGAACTCGTTAATCAAGGGGTGGCCAAAGCGTTGATCGCGATCTACCGGTCGATTGCGGAGCTTCCACCGGTAGATCACGGTTGGTTCCTGAAGTATTAGCCCCATACACCCTGCAGTGCTAATCCCTTCTGAAGCCTGTGCTGGCTTCAGCGGCCCCAGGGATGCATTGCGCGGGTGCACAGGTGTGACATCATCGCGCACCTGCGTACCACAAGGAATCAGGACTGAGCGGCGCTTGGCAAGAAGGCAGAGTGGCGGCGGGAAGGCTAAGCTGCAGCTGCTGGCAGACTGAAGCGGGGAATCTGAAACAAAGTAAGATGGGCTAATTCTTTTTTTTTTTTTATGTGTGTGTGTTTAACCACTATGGAGGAGGAGGAGGTGGCGGCGGAGGGGGGAGGGGCAGGAGGGGTTGAATGGGATGGAGCTTTGTGGCCCCTATTTATCCCGTGTGGCTTAATGTGAATTTCGGCACATTCCATGTGGAATAATGTGAATTTTGGCTCATACTGCGTTCCATAATGTGAATTTGTCTCATTCCATGTGGCATTATGTGAATTTTAGCGCATTCTGTGTGGCATAATGTGATTTTTTGGCTCGTACTGTGTGGCAGAATGTAATGGGAATTTTTGGCTAGTACTGTGTTGAATAATGTGAATTTTGGGCTCATACTGTGTGGCAGAATGTGAATTTTTGGCTCATTCCGTGTGGCCTAAGGGGTAAGGGGAGTATTGCACTGGAAGCGAAATATTTTGCACAGCGTGGATTGGCGATAGATCACCATTATGTAGGTATACAAAAACTAGATCCTGGGTTACAAAACTCCGGCCACCCCTGAGTTAATTGATGAGAAGTGTATTTCAACACAGGTGATGGCAATCATACAGTAAGAGGGAAGTTCAGGAGCAGAGCATAATGGAATGGGTCTAGACTCTATTTGGAGAGTATGAAATGGTTCTATTCCTGTTATATGCAAAAGCATATTAATAATTCAATACTTACTGGCAAAGCCCAAAATGCATTTCAGAAAAGCACATCCCGTCACACACAAATGTATTTTTTGTTTGCATGCTGTGTAGCGGAATGAGACGACCATCACAAACTCATCCGCAGCCGCGTACACATTCACAGCCTATACACAAGAACCTAAGGGTAGACCTATGACTACGCAGACTGGCCGCAACAGCAGCGATGCTGCCGCCATGTTTCTCTCACTACTGAATTGCAGCTGAAGGCGGACACACTCCCCAAAAACGGCCATCCCATCACACACCTACTTTTTCCCGCCTCTGCCCATTAACTCCCTTCAAACAGTTATTAAATCCCGACTGAAAGAGAGATAAAAAAGGTACCTTGTGGAGTGCGCAGTGCAATCGCGGCACATAATACATGAATTAGGCCTATGTTTAAAACTACAGGTTGAGTATCCCGTATCCAAAATGCTCGGGACCAGGAGAATTTTGGATAACGGATTATTCTGTATTTCGGAATATTTTAATATTTCAATTATGTATTTTGAAGTATCTTGCATGTATGCTGTATAAACACATAAAATACACACAAATATATTTTATTACCACATAAAATACAAACAAATATATTTTATTTGTTCAAAAAACAAGGTTTCAAAACATGAAACAAAGTTTGTGTACTATCTCAGATATTGAATTTGAATGCCAAGCAATCATTGTCTTGCACATATATAGTGCCAGTTACATATCATGTCACCAGTAGTGCTGTTACAGATGTCCCCAGTGAGTTTTTCACTTTCTGGAATGTATGGTTTTCGGAATAATTCAGATAACGGATACTCGGATACGGGATACTCAACCTGTATATCCTGCTATAATAGCTGCGAAGAATGAAAATATGGTAGTGTGTATCTAGCAACTGCCAGATAATGTTCTGAATAATCCTAGCAGTTTTGACATGAGAAAAAAAATGCCACAGTCATTTTCAGGCTTAGTCCTGCATTAACTTGGTAACCGCGGCAAATATTACTATCTTTATGCCACATTGACATATCATTCTATTTGCATGAACAAAGAGAGCAATTAATTTCAATTACACGAAGTGAAAGGAGGAGGTAGCCAGGCATAAAAACGTTGGTGTCTAATTAAAAGGCAAATCATTCCTTTTGGTGGGAACAGGTGCTATATTTCTGCTTAGGGGGAAGTAAAAAAGGCTTTTAAATGTGAAGTGACCACTTCACCAGCTTCCTGTCCATTTGTGTGTAATAAAAGTGACTTATATGTTGTGTGCACCGTTGTAGAGCGCTACTCTGGGATTTGGCCAAAGGCAGTTTGAGTCTGTACTTAGCAGGATTCCAAGAGCTGTAAATGCAGCAGGAAGACGTATTGTAGTCCTGTTAGGGAGATTTCCTCTCTTGCAGAGATGCTTTTTGACATGACTGTGCGGCTATAGGACCATATTAGCAGGATTTGCTAGTTTGTTACACAACAAGTAATACATATAGTTGCCTACCCTCCTGCATTCTGCAGGGGTGCCGGATGGGGCCCCGACAGTTGAGAGTCATTTACCCGACGTCGGGATCCACCTTGCCCGCAGCATGGCGAGCGCAGCGAGACCGCAAGGGGCTTTGTTGCACTCGCCATGCTGGAGTCCGGCCAGTTGGGATCCCGATGTCGGGCTAATGACTGTCGGGATCCCGACTGTCGGAACCCTATACCACACCCTTCTGCAGGAGACTCCCTGAAATAGCAGCAATCTCCCTCTCTCCCTTATTAGTCTAGCAATCGCCCTCATGTCACCTAGCCCACATTACACTGTTACATCATAGTTACCTCCTCTTCTGCATTCTGCAGGAGACTCTCTAACATAGCAGCAATCTCCCTCTCTCCCTCATTAGTCTAGCAATCTCCCTCATGTCACCTAGCCCACATTACACTGTTACATCATAGTTACCTTCTCTTCTGCATTCTGCAGGAGACTCTCTGACATAGCAGCAATCTCCCTCTCTCCCTCATTAGTCTAGCAATCTCCCTCATGTCACCTAGCCCACATTACACTGTTACATCATAGTTACCTCCCCTCCTGCATTCTGCAGGAGACTCCCTGAAATAGCAGCAATCTCCCTCTCTCCCTCATTAGTCTAGCAATCTCCCTCATGTCACCTAGCCCACATTACACTGTTACATCATAGTTACCTACCCTCCTGCATTCTGCAGGAGACTCCCTGACATAGCAGCAATCTCCCTCTCTCCCTCATTAGTCTAGCAATCTCCCTCATGTCACCTAGCCCACATTACACTGTTACATCATAGTTACCTACCCTCCTGCATTCTGCAGGAGACTCCCTGACATAGCAGCAATCTCCCTCTCTCCCTTATTAGTCTAGCAATCTCCCTCATGTCACCTAGCCCACATTACACTGTTACATTTTTAGGGAAAAAAGGAATGAGAGACAGATACATTTACTATGAATCATCTGCACCATTTCCCAGCACTTTACCAAGTACAGTATAGTACAGATGGAGCAGGGCCCATCCTGGCAGGGGATGGCGCTGACGACGCCAGCCGCCATCCCCCGCCAGCGCCAGAAGGGGGATGGCGAGAAGGGGACGCGCGCGCACGAGAGGTGCGCGCGTCCCCTTCCGACGGCGCTTCCATCCGCTCCCCCGGGTTTTTTTTTTTCAAATAAATTACCCCATCAGGAAGTCCCAACGCAGAGGTAATTATAATCTGACATCTCTCGGCTGGTATCACTGAGAGTAACGCTCCGCTGGTTTTAATGTAGGGCGGCATTAGAGAATCCGCCGTATTATAGCATCTTAATAAACAGGGCTGCCATCAGAAATGACGGGGCCCGGGACTGTCAAAAAAGGCAGCCCCCCCCCTGTATATATGTATGTATGTATATATGGGTGTGTGTTAGAGAGATAGAGAGAAGGGAATAGGTGGAAATGGAAGAGGGAGGGTGAGAGACAATGAATTGGGGAAATTGGTGAGTGTGTGACAAAGGCCAGTATTCAATGCCTCTGATTCTCCATATTTTCTGGGGAATCAGGCAATTCCCCGGGTTTACAGGGAATTTTCTCACTGGAAAAACAATTCGCCCTATTCAATGGATACAATTCTCTGCAAATGAAGAGCGAATGTCTGGCGATTCTCTGTTTGTGATTCTCCGCGATTCGCCAGTGGTTTTTAATGGGGTTTTTAGTGGAATTCGCCGAGAGTGTATTCAATGCTGAAGTGGAGAACTGCTTTCTCCAGTGATTTTCCCCGGATTCTCCATTTTACATTCGTCATCTTTTTCTGGAGAACTGGAATGTGATCTTTGAAAATAAAGCGTTTTTTATTTTTATTTTGGTGTCAAAAAATCAGATTATTTTTTCTGTGAAGGGGCATGCTATTTTTATTCATGTGCTTGCAGCACATGAATAGGTACTTGTTTCCTAGCACGGCCACAATCTTATGGATCGTGTACCTTTAAGTTAAGGTACACGATCCATACGATGGACCCGATTTCCTTTGAAATCAGGTCCATTTTGCCGGCTAGGACACAATATCGGGGGCATCGCGTCGGTCGGGACCATTAACATTGGTCCCGACGCGACCGACGCGATGCCCCCGATATTTCCATAGGCTTCAATGTTAAAAAATATTTTAACATTGAAATCGTGTCGGGAAAGGTAAAATATCGGGGGCATCGCGTCGGTCGGGACCATTAACATTGGTCCCGACGCGATGCCCCTGATTTTTCCATAGGCTTCAATGTTAAAATATTTTTTAACATTGAAATCGTGAGAAAATGTGAAAAATGTGAAATGGGCCAATATGACCCATTTCACATTATAGATGTCCCCGTCGTCACCCCACGATAGACGCCAACCCGAAGCGCGGCGAGCGCAGCGAGCCCGCGAGGGGCGGCGGTGCGCGTCCTCCGACCTTTTCATTCCCCTACTATCCACGTCGGCGTGGAGTTGAGAATAGAATAGTGTGGCGAGCGCAGCGAGCCACCGAGCCCGAAGCGTGGCGAGCGCAGCGAGCGCAGCGAGGGGACGCGTATAACTTCACAGGTATACGCGTCCCCTCGCGGGGCTCGCTGCGCTCGCCACGCTATTCTATTCTCAACTCCACGCCGACGTGGATAGTAGGGGAATGAAAAGGTCGGAGGACGCGCACCGCCGCCCCTCGCGGGCTCGCTGCGCTCGCCACGCTTCGGGTTGGCGTCTATCGTGGGGTGGGGTGTACGCCGTTAAATTTGGGGGGGGGTTGGGAATATTTTACATTGAATCCAATGTAAAATCGGGTCCCAGGGACCCGATTTACATTTCATTCAATCAAAAAATCGGGTCGAAAATCGGTCGGTCGCGTCGATCGCATCGCATGCGACCAAATCGCATGCGATGCGATCGACCCGATTTTTCCGACACGACCACCCCGATGTAAATCGGGGTGGCCGTGCTAGGAAACAAGTACCCATGAATATATTTTAATTTTTTATTTTTTTATTAAACAATATATATATATTTTTTTTTTTACACATTCACCAGCAGGGGGCCGAGCCGGGAGCCGCTCATTAATATTCATATATTCACTGCACATGCACGATCGGGACCAGTGTGTAGCGGCTCCCGAACACAGCCCCCTGCCAGCTCTGGGGGGCTCTCCCTGTGTCCCCCACAGCCCTCCTTCACCCCCGCAGTGTGCGGCGCAGGCAGGGAGGCTTCCATCTCCCTGCCTTCAGCCGTTCCCCAGCTCCCCGGCGAGATTCGCCGGGGGGGGGGGGGGGTTAAAATTCGCCGCCAGGGGCAGAGAGCCCCTGAGGCGTTGAAGAGGGAGAACGGGCGGCTGCCCGGCGAATCTCCCTACAGGGAGAATTGGGGAGAATCCTACACAGGATTCACTGCAGCTCCCCATAGAAAGTATTGAATACCTGCCAAAGAGTGAGAAACAGAAGATAGAGAGGAAAAGGAGAAATTGGGAGAGAGAGAGGGGAGCAACAGAGAGGTCAGCCTGAACAAGAATACATAATACAAGTACTGTGGTGGGGGTCTGACAGGGAGATCTTTGCTGCAGTGTTTTCTTTGGATCCCTGTGACTTGCTGGGTCCTCCTCCTCCCCTCATCCGCACAGGCAGTGCACCATCTCCATGGAACACTAGTCTGTGCCTCCTGAGCAGCAGCTCTTCCCGAGAACTGCTTTAGGCATCCATAATAGTCTGGTCTGCTCTGGTCCCGGCCAGCAGGGGCTGCTGGGACATGTAGTTTTGTTTTAAGTGCCTGGCTGCCAGAAACTTAAAACAAAACTACATGTCCCTGCAGCCCCTGCTGTCCGAGACCAGAGCAGAGTCTGGCTGCAGCAGAGCCGATGGACACACATGACCACGGGGACAAAAATCAGGGGCAGATAGATAGCTGGTAAGGACTTGGAGCTATTTAATATTTATAGTTGTAGGACTAGGTCCGGGCCCCCTTCTCTGTCAGGGCCCGGGACTCCAGACCTCCCCCCCCCCTGTCGGCGGGCCTGTTAATAAATACACTCTGGAGTGTTTGCTTGTCTGTCAGTGTGGATCTGTGTGTTACAGAATGGTTGGTTTATTATGGATAAACTAGTGTATATTATAAGGAATAATCCACCCTCCTGTATAACTTATAACCGATATGGGGCTCTAAACCGAAAATGCGATAAAACCCTGTTCTCTGTGTTTCTACTGCATTTTCATATGCAGCAAAGCACCACCGTCGGGGCACCCCTGCGGAGGAGATCACCAGCTTTCACTGGCGATACTCTATAGAAGCCTTTGGGCGTCTCTTCGCAGCACTGCTGTGAGAGGGAGCTGAAACGGATCCCTCCCAGTATGCCCCGCAGACACCAGCTTCTCTGTGCATGCGCAGTTGGAATTTCCCATAAAAAAACGAGGAAACAGTGGCGGGGATCACAAATGCCAGCTCTTTTCGGGAGAGCTGCCATTTGCGTTGCTTATCGTATATGTCAGTACATATGTGACGTACCGCCGCTGGTTGTTACATCCCACCCTAGGTCAGATACATACCCTCTAACTGTACCTTTTTGGCCAGTACAGTTGTTTTTATGGCCTGTACCAACCAAAGAGGGCTTTGTACCTTTTGTTTTTTTTTTGAAGGGGGGGTGTCTCCAACTGCCCATTGTAAGTATAGAAAAGGAGTTGTGGCTGCACCCATTGAGTTTCTGCCCTTCTGATGTTGTTGAGGCAGATTTATTAAGCTCGGTGAAGTGATAATGTGGCTGTTTCTTTATCGCCGGCCAATCAACTCCTAACTGTGTAGTTACAGGCTTGCTTTGAAAAATGACAGGTATGAGCTGATTGGCCGGTGATAAAAACCCAACACTTTATCACTTCACCCAGCTTAATAAATCTATCCCCTATTTCTGCACTCTTTCTAAGTTCTCTTTTTAACTTGTAGATATTTTGGCAGAAAGTTGATTGGCAGATCTCTGATGGCAGCTTTCCATGATTAGGGATGTAATTTCACATTCTGTCTTCATATCATTACCTGGGTCTTAATTACCATTTTTGCCTTCTTCAAGGTTCATCCAGCAACACTGAAACTCCTACTAAGATCTAAAGAGGGTGAACTGCTGTTGATTCTGGAACGTAATGAGTGAGTACATTTAATAGCTTTCATTAGTATCTCTTCTGACTTGGTGGCGGTGCTCTGGTACAGAATGTTCCGGCGTCGTCATACCCCGCAGGATGCTTTGGATGTAGATCATAATCTTCTGTAAACAAATGAAGGTATTCTTCATTAATAGATAATTGTAAGATTACTTGTTGCTGCTTCAATTACTGCGCACTCACAGAACCTCGGGAGGTCATTGCAGCCCACTGTTACATCCTGAACTCACATCTTCTCCTGGGTTTACTATGGACTTCATATGGTTGTACTTGATGACACGATTGAGAGTCTGAACACATGTATCTGTGTATTACTAACATTACAGTTATGTCGTTCCTTCATTGTGATGGGCTTATAATAACCAATACATGTACAGTATATATGTATGTCTATGAGTGTATGTATGTATATATATATATATATATATATATATATATATATGTTTAGTGTCTCCAAAAACTGCCATCCGCTGGCAGAGAGTTAAACTACATCTCTTTTTCACACATGCACAAACACAGCAGGTAGTAGACCAGCTTTTGCTTCGAGCAGGCTTACTAGTGAGTGTATGTATGTGTATATATATATATATATATATATATATATATATATATATATATATATGCAAAAAAAAAGGAAAAAAGCGCACCAGTGAGTATCAAACGGTTAAAACATTTTTACTTAGTACATATGCTCACATATATTGAAATAAGAAACAATCAGCTTGGCAGAATGGGAAATGGTACAAAAACCGATCCAGATGGAGTCAGCGTACAAGCCAGGTCGCTCTCACCGCCGTACTTGAACGCCAAGCAGCCGGGATGTTTTACACCGCCGTGGACCGGGACCAAACAACACACCGCTGGAGACAGACCGCACAGACGTTACTACGTCAGGGAACAGGAGCCACGCCCAATGCGTTTCGTCACCGCTGGAATTCGTCAGGGGGTGTGTCCATATCCCTTTCAGATATATATATACCCAAATTTATATGGGTATATATATCTGAGAGGGAGAGATATGGACACATCCCCTGACGAAATCCTACGGTGACGAAACGCGTTGCGTGTGGCTTCTGTTCCCTGATGTCTGTGCGGTCTGTCTCCAGCGGTGTGTTGTTTGGTCCCGGTCCACGGGGGTGTAAAACATTCCGGCTGCTTGTCGTTCAAGTACGGCGGTGAGAGCGACCTGGCTTGTACGCTGACTCCGGCTGTTCCATCTGATGAGGTCCCGCTTTACCATCTGGATCGGTTATTGTACCATTCCCCATGCAGGCAAGCTGATTGTTTCTTATTTCAATGTATGTGATGAAGCTCCAAATTGAGCTCAGGTGCATCCTGTTTCCACTGATCATCTTTGAGATGTTCCTACAGCTTAATTGGAGTGCACCTGTGGTCCCACACTTGAGGGGCCACAGGTGCTCTGCAAGTCAGAGCACAAACCAAGGTTGAAGTCAAAGAAATTGACTGTAGACCTCCAAGACAGGAATGTCTCAAAGCACACATCTGGGGATGGGTACAGAAAAATAGCTGCTGCTTTGAAGGGCCCAATGAGCACAGTGGCCTCCATCATCCATGAATGGAAGAAGTTCAGAACCACCAGGACTCTTCCTAGAGCTGGTCGGCCGTCTAAACATACAGATCAGGGGAAAAGGGCTCTAGTCAGGGAGGTGACCAAGAAACCACTGGTCACTCTGTCAGAGCTATAGCATTACTCTGTGGAGAGAGGAGAATCTTCCAGAAGGACAACCATCTCTGCAGCAATCCACCAATCAGGCCTGTATGATAGAATGGCCAGACGGAAGCCACTCCTTAGTAAAGAGCACATGGCAACCTGTCTGCAGTTTGCCAGAAAAAGGACCCTCAGGCCGTGAGAAACAACATTTTCTGGTCTAATGAGAGAAAGAAAGAACTCTTTGGCGTGAATGTCAGGCATCATGTTTGGAGGAAACCAGGCTCTGCTACTTACCAGGCCAATACCATCCCTACAGTGAAGCCTGGTGGTGGCAGCATCATGCTGTGGGGATGTTTTTCTGTAGCAGGAATTATGCATACATACCTCTCAACATTTTAACTTTTGAAGCTGGGATGCTCGCGGAAAAGAAAGTATGGCCTTAGTCAAAGGGGGTGTGCCCTCCCGGGGATGCCGTGGCCGCAAGCCATTTCCCCATATTTATTTATTTATTTACAGTTTCTTATATAGCGTAGCAGATTCCGTTGCGCTTTACAATAGTAGACAGTGATACAACAAACTGGGTAACAACAGACAGACTTGGAGGTTATAGGGCCCTGCTGCAAGCTTACAATCTATAGGAATATAGGAGGGAAACACAAGGACAGGCACCAGTAATAGCATAGCTTGTAGGTCCAAAAGGGAAGCTATAAAATACATAAGTGCCTCAGAGGGTTATGCGTGTAGAACTTAAATATGATAGGCTTGCCTGAAGAGGTGAGTTTTCAGGGAACACTTGAAAGTTTGTAGGCTAGTGGAGAGTCTTATTGTGCATGGAAGGGCATTCCATAGAGTGGGAGCAGCCCAATGAAAATCCTGTAATAGTGAATGGGAGCTAGTGATCCGTGCAGAAGAGAGACGCAGATCTTGTGCAGAGCGGAGTGGTCGAGATGGGAGATATTTTGTGATCAGTAAAGAGATATATGCTGGTGCAGTATGGTTAATAGCTTTATATGCGAGTAGAAGTGTTTTATATTGAATACGGTAAGATACAGGCAACCAATGGAGGGACTGGCAGAGTGGATCAGCAGACGATGAGCGTCTTGCAAGGAAGATCAGCCTAGCAGCAGCATTTAGAATGGATTGCAGTGGTGAGAGTCTGTTCTTGGGAAGACCAGTTAGAAGACTATTGCAATAATCAATGCGGGATATAATGAGTGCATGGATAAGAGATTTGGTAGTGTCTTGTGTGAGATGCAGCTGGGATGCAGGACCATCTCAAATAAAAACAAGACGGTCCCTTAAAAATCAACAGTTGGGAGGTATGATATATATTTATATTAGTAAAGGGTGATCTCAATCTTACCCTTCCCACTGCACCCCAACATCACTGTCCAGCCCTGCCCACTGTCCCCTGTCCCCCAGTTTAGATTGCTGATCCTCTCCTTCCCTCTGCCATGCTCTGTCTCATACCAACCACCCCTGGCACCCATCCGCCACCCCAACTAACCCTGTCCTTAGTCCTATACCACGGTGTTAGATCTATCCCATCTAACATTCAGTGAAAGCCCTTGGACATGCAGGTCACAGAAGGGACAGACCGCACACAATTATTATACAAACCCTGTTGTTTTTTCCTTTTAACTTATTTCAGCCTCAAATCTAGCCTAGAACTTCCTATGTATAAGTCCACAGTCAAAAGCTGATTACTTTGGACAGCATCAGTGGCAGTTCCAGAAGAAGGGCTGCAGCACGGTTCAAGATTCAAACAGTGGAGCCACACCCACTGCTACCAACTGCCATTCCAAACTGACTCACCGGTAGTGGGTGTGGCTCCGCTATTTGAATTTTGAACTGCACTGCAACCCTACCCCTAATGCCGTATAAAAAAAGTTACTCCTGTATTTTATGTAAAAGAGAAAAAAAAATGGTACACAGTTGTTCTAAGCATTAAATGTTTAATTAGAGACGGTTCCAAGATACCCCCATGTCTTCTATGGAGATAAATATCTCTCTTGCAGAAATAATTACTTCTGGGATCACCAGTTACATGACAACCCCATTAAAGTTTATTCTACTAACTACTCTGTCATTACCTGCTCACTCTTCAGTAATGTCAACTACAGTAATTCCCAGAATTCATTCGCAAATGGAAGTATATTGCAGACCTTTAATTGATGTGCACTTGCCGTCAGCTGAGTTGTCTCCCAGCAGAAGGCTCCAGCTAGAATTAATCTTCCTAACAAATTCTCAGCAAGCGTGGCTGGTAGGAGACACAATCCTTCATTGGAGGCCTGATAGTTAGTGGAGAGCTCCTGAGTGACATATAGATTTTGCATATGATAAAGGAATGCCATGCAGCCACACAGCTTGTTGGCAGGTACTGTACATCTATTTATTCAGCTGTGAGAGAGACGTCTGCAGACAGTGCTCATTGCTCAGGTTTGTCTTTCTTGCTAACATGAGTATCTGATAAATAGACTTTTTAGTAGAGCGACAGCGGGGAGAGCTGAGCACCCAGCGCACTCTCTATGCTGTTTAGAGTCACGTACATGCACACACAGAGAGAACCCACAAGGAATTGTTAAATGCTTCTTGTCATTCTGGCTACACACCGCTCCTGTGACCTGTCCCTCCTCTAACCTTGCATCGCTGGATGTTATTCTTGGTGTCATTGCATGTGTTGGGTTGTTCTGTAATGACTGAAGACTAAAAGTAAATAAATTTGGACTCCTTCAAGTTTGCAATTCAGTTATTTTGTCCTGCACCAAGGGGCACAGGACCCAGGACTTGGCACCAAGGGGCACAGGACCCAGGACTTGGAACCAAGGGGCACAGGACCCAGGATGCTGCACCAAGGGGCACAGGACCCAGGATGCTGCACCAAGGGGCAGAGGACTCAGGACTTGGCACCAAAGGGCACAAGACCCAGGACTTGGCACCAAGGGGCAGGACTCAGGACTTGGAACCAAGGGGCACAGAACCCAGGACGCTGCACCAAGGGGTACAGGACCCAGGATGCTGCACCAAGGGGCACAGGACCCAGGACGCTGCACCAAGGGGCACAGGACCCAGGACGCTGCACCAAGGGGCACAGGACCCATGACTTGGCACCAAAGGGCACAGGACCCAGGACGCTGCACCAAGGGGCACAGGACCCAGGACGCTGCTCCAGGGGGCACAGAATACTCACCATCATTTCTTGTAGATCTGCCCATGAGGTTCTCTACCTGCCATATCTTACGATCCTGCATGAGGTCCCTTTGTCATACATGCCATGCCATCTAAACATATAGGCACACTGGGAAGCTATAGACTGGGCGCAGGGGCAAATGCAGGATTTGCAAGAAACCAAAAGCCGTGCACTCTCACCATTAACCCAGGCGTCCGCTGGGGTGACGTTTACAGAGTACTGTAATGAGTCCGCACTCCCAATTACACACCCATAAATATCAAAAGAGGGAAAAGCAGCACTCACCAGTCTTCTCGTGAAAGTATAAGTCCAGAGTTTAAACCAATCAATAGCCTGCCGACGTTTCGGTCCTGGTGCGGACAAGGGGATGGCAATATAAGCAGCAGTAGTAAACAACAAACCAACAATGGGGTAGGGTTACTGGGACAATTAATTATCCTCAGCCCTATTTGGCCTTCGTCTGCTCTAATCAGAGCAGTCATCATTCTGTTCCTGTCTGCAGTTAGACAGTAAATGGCTTTCAGCATGCTGATTGGTGGCTGACTGGAACTATCCACCAATCAGAGTGCAGCATTCTTGGCCCACCTCCCAGCCTGCAGCCAGACAGTGACTGGCTTTTCGACATTCTGATTGGTGGATCTATCCACCAATTAAAGTGCTGACAGCTATTCGCTATATGGTGCGCGAGGAGAGGCTGCGCAGGACAGTAGGTGTGGCAAATCATGATTATTTAAAAATAAATGTATTCCCATGAATGGGTGGGTGTAATGCTTCAGTCATGGCCTACTATGCAGGTAAAATGGCCCTGCTTAGATGCGCTCTGGACACTATTCCTTCCATCTTGTTACTTCAATGCGTATGCAACATGTTAACAAATGCAATTAAGATAGAAGAACACATTTGTACGTGTGCATTGGAAATGATGGACGAATCCTTTTTTTGTCACAGAATAATAAATCTATCGGGAATAACCTCAAGGGATATAAATATTTTAGGAGGTGAATTTGGTGTTAACCCCTTCCCGACATTGCCTTTTTTGTTAATTTTTTTTTTTTTTTCCTCCTTGCGTTCAAATAAGCGTAACTTTTTTAATTTTCCGGCTATATAGACACATGAGGGCTTTTTTTTTGCGGGACAAGTTGTACTTTGTAATGGTACCATTTACTATACCGTATAATATTCTGGGGAATCAGGAAATAATTCAATGTGGGGTAAAAAAAAAAAAAAACGCCATTCCACAATTTTGCGCTGGTTACGCTTTTTTTGAAGTTCATAGTTCGTTTAAAATGATGGGTTATCTTTATTCTATGGGTCGTTACGATTCTGGTGATACCAAACTTATATAGTTTTCGTTATGTTTTACCACTAAAAAAAAAAATAGCAACTTTTACGGTTTTTCTAATTTGCGTCGCGTCGCCATGTTCTGCGGCTTATAACTTTTTTATTTTTCCACCTACGGACCTGGGTGAGGGCTCATTTTTTGCGGGCTGAAGTGTACTTTTTAATTAATACCATTATGGGATATGGGCGACTTTCTGATCTCTTTTAGTTATTTTTTTTTGGGTACGCGATGCGACCAAAAAACGTAGTTTTGGCGTTTGGAATTATTTTCCGTTTACGCCTTTAACCGTGCGGGATAACTAATGTTATATTTTAATAGATCGGACTTTTAGGAACGCGGCGATACCAAATATGTTTATTTTTTTTATTTTTTATTTATTTTTATTTGTGAAATGGGGAAAGGGGGGTGATTTGAACTTTTAATATTTTTTTATTTTTTTTTTATTTTTAAACTTATTTTTTTTTTTTTTTTTTACTTTTACTACAAGGCCCCCTAGTGTACTTGACCACTAGGGGGCGCGATCGCCTGTACTAGGTTCAGCCATAGAGCTCTATGGCTGAACATAGTGATTTTCAGCACTTTCTATTACATCCTGCCTCAGGCAGGATGTAATAGGAATACTGACACGGCCAGCACAGGGGTCTACATTAGACCCCTGGCTACCATGGCAACCGATCGGCACCCTCCGATCTCGCCGCGGGGGGCCCCGATCGGCGCCGGAGGGGGGCGCCCCCCCCTCCGATCAGCTATTTAAGCACTGCGGGCGCTTTGCCCGCGGTGCTTAAAGGGTTAAACGGCCACGATCGGCGAACTCGCCGCTCGTGGCCGTGAGAGCAGGTGCCTGGCTGTAATATACAGCCATTACCTGCTCTCTTTCAAGCCAGCTCACTCCGTGAGCTGGCTTGATTCCCCCGCAACCGACACATGACGTATATATACGTCATGTGTCGGGAAGGGGTTAAATAAATTTGGCCAAGGAGGAACATCAAGGCCAGGACTTCCAGAGATGTGGGGGGATATCTCCATCATAGAAGTACATTTAAAACAAAATCCCTTCCAATTTCCAAGACGGCTGACAATGGGCCTGTTTCAGATTTGTATGGTATTGCATTGCTGAAAGGAAACTGCTGTGCTATACCTTACAACTACAATGTGAATGCAGCAGGAGTAGGAAATAAATGCCACCTGAATGCATCTGCATCTTGCTCAGACTGGCTGTCAGAACTGGTCAGCCGAGCCCAGGAACTGTGCGTCTAATGATGCGGACCCTGGCAATGGGTGGACGCAGCCTAATTACACAGGAACCGCTCTGCACATGTAGTTTTCCAACTGTACGCAATCTGTATACAAATTATCAGGTTAGGGTACAAATCTGAATCCGGCCCAATGTTCTAAAATAAATAGGGCCACCCATATGAGATCCACAGGAACACATTGACCATTTTTGGGATACTAGTATATACAGTAAGTTAAATGGGCACACGGTGTGGTATGCCGTTCCGACAGTCGGGATCCCGACAGTCATTAGCCCGACGTCGGGATCCCGACTGGCCGGACTCAGACAGCGTGGCCAGTGCAACAAAGCCCCTTGCAGGCACGGTGGCTGCCTACACTCGCCAACCTATTCTATTCTCCCTCTATGGGGGGCGTGGACCCCCACAAGGGAGAATAGCCGGTGGCCGTCGGGCACCCGTCTGTCGGTGTTTTAAAAGTCGGGATCCCGACGTTGGGTTAATGACTGTCGGGACTCCGTCCGGCACCCGGGCACACCAGGCCAGAATTATCAAGCTTCAAAAAGTGATTGAGTGGAGAGTGATAAACAACCAGCCCATCAGCTCTTACCTGTCATTTTTCAAACCCAGCCTGTAACATGGCAGTTAGGAGCTGATTGGCGGGCTGTTTATAACTGTCCATTTTATCACTTTTTGAAGCTTGATACTTCTGGCCCATGATGGCAGAAATATTTCTCTACAATGGAGTTACCCTCAGATTTTATCTACGCCATCAAATTCAGTTAATATTCTCCTCCCCCACATTGTAGAAGATTTTCCGATACTGCTTTTTACAATCAGTAATTTTGTATTATTATTTTTATTATTATATTATTATTGTTATTATTATTATTATTATTATGTATTTATAAAAGACCACAAAAATCTGGAGCGGCATACATTAGGGGATAGAGCGCATAAAAAAACGTTAAGTGCAACGGACAAAGAACGGACATACAGAAAGCAGAACAGCCTAATATAGCATAAAATGCCACAGAGATGAAAGCATTACCCTTTGTATAATACATAATAAGCTGAGTATAAGGATAATAGGTGACACAGGAAAATAAACAAAAGAAAATAAAAAAAAAACAAATCCTAAATGGAGACACTCTCCGTTCACCATAATTTGTCAGTTAGTTATCACATTGTGTGCATTGTTTTATTTATATACACCATTCAGTTAGAAATTCGAAATGTATATAAATATCCGGCACGCCACACAATGGTACGGTAAATTGGCGTCAATCTATAAATCCATTATTCCCAAGAGAGTGTTATAATTGATGCACATGAATTAAGCTACTTGTATACTGGATTCCAAGTACGTGATCCTGATATACAAACAAAAATCATAAAGAATAATCACACAAGAGACGCATTTCCAGCAGTCATGTTTTATGATTGCAGAGTATCATAAAGTACCACCGAATAAATAACGTATTACGTCTAACGAGGTGAAGGTTTGCGCAGGGGGTAATCATTTTAGCCTCCTGGGTTTGTTTTCACCTTTCTTAATTTTTAAGTAACATTCTTCACTTTTGAAGTCATTTTTCTTTTTTCTAGACTTCTTTTTCTATGTTCATATTTTAGTAAAGAAGCGTATCATGATCACATACTGTTATAACGGTTTTTAACCAACTGACAAATTATATGACTCTACTGTATATAGAAATTATTTTTATTTTAACATCACAATTTATAGAATTCAGGGGAGCGTTCTTATATAGCAATAAATGATTTTAGAATATGAAAATGAGGGTAAATTTAAACTCTGAAAGAAGTTTTCAAACCAGGATTCCGAATGTCAGAACAGGACGCTCGGAATCCTGAGCTGTTTTTGTTTCTTCCGTCTGTAACTCGACAGCCAGAATTCAAACTTCCAACTGTCGAGTGTTGGAAAATCCGCGGATCGGTGAAAAAGGCAACGGATTGTTGATGATCGTCCGTGAATTCAACAATTCGCAGCCGTTTCTGACGAAACAGATCCAACTTTTTAAAAAGTCAGATCTGCCCCTCCTTCATTGCTGTCAGCTGGCAGCATTGAATAGCATTGAATAGCATTTTCCCTGTTAGGAAATATTGGCACAGATTGAATGCCCTGTGCTGACACTCCCAGCAAACAGACCGTTACCACCCACAAACCGGGGCTTCCTGTACATCAAATTGCGAGGGGATTGCGATTAGATCCATAGGCTATTTTTTTTTGCTATTTGTGCTCCCGCATGCGCGCTACGACCCATGTACATGTGTAGTCATTCGATAAACGATAGGATTGCGAATTTGGACATCAGCGATGGACTCTGAATCGGGCCCATAGTGCGTACACATTAGCCAATATTGTTAACAATATCGCTTAGAAGGGCAAAAAGAATCAATATCATTTAGAATATCGCTTAGTGTGGCATTAATATTTTCCCATTCTTGCTTGGAATGGGGTAACGTGTAGAAATAGTCGTGGGCACGCTTTCTGCGCCATCTGTGCCATGAATAAGACGCTCGGTGGCTGAATCTGTGTAACTAGAATAGCCAATTTATTTTGCTTTCTAGCAAGTTCATTCTATGTATATTCATCAATGCGATTTGTGAACTGGGGGAGATGTATCAAGGCTTCTAAAGAGGGTGTTACCCCTAGCAACGAATCAGATTTCGGTTATCATTTAAGTAGTAAGTTGTATAAATGGTAGGTAGAATCGGATTGGTTGTTGTGGGTAACTTCTGCACCTGTCCTCTTTAGAAGGTGGGATACTTACTGAGGACCACCGGTTGGGATGCCGGCATTCCGATTACCGAGACCCGGCACAGATCGGGTCTCCGATAAGAGACTGTCCCTGTGATTTGCCTTTGGGGCTTCTGTGCATGTGCACATGGTATGACCCCCATGCTCATGGGCCATTTCCAATTAGGGGTCCTGGGGAACCATGCCGGAACTACATCCTGCAAAGTGTAGCCAATAGGTGCAGTGGCCAATATTTGCTGGTGGCTTCTGAGGCTGTATTATGCCTGTTACTGTCAACCCTAGGATGACAGGAAAGGAAAGGAAGGAGTTGTAGGGTTGCAGTTTCAGCAGGCTGTCCCCAGCAGCATAGCAGATGCTGTGGGCCCTATTTTGATGGGGGGCAGGAGCTGCAGCTTCATCCACTCTATTATTAATCCGACCCTGACTGGAAAGTTATTAGTAAGAGCGACTGGAATTAGTATTATAATGGGCTGTTATGCAGCAGATTGTGTTGTCCAGTGTCCAATGTACAGTATGCTGGGCCTGACTTGGGCAGCCCTGACAGTGTAGTGGGTGCTATAATGGGCTGTGGTTACTGCTCACAAGGCCTCCCAACAACGGGGAACAGAGTCGCATGTGATATATCACGTCAACCGCAGCAGTGTATGGCCACCCTTAGTAGGAGCAGATCCCCGGTCTCCCCTTCTCTCACTGTCAGGCCATCGGCCTTATTGGTACTTGCCCGTTGGCCAGTAAAACCCTGGTACAGTATATAAAATGCTGATAGCTGCATATAAATATACATCAGTGACACCATATACAATACATTATACTTAAAATGTAAGAAATACCACAATACTTCAATGGAATATGTGTTGAGTTACTGTAGAAAAGGATTGTGTGGCTTTCAATGCATACTTACCTTCCCTCAAGGAATGGCCGGGAGGCTCCCAAAAATCGGGTCCACCTCCTGTCCCCAAGAAAGGTGGACAAGTCACCTGCATGCTCCCCAAACCCCCGGAAACAAATTCCTGAATTTGCGGGTACACGGGTAGGGGGGCAGGATTAAAATGACGTGACTTAATGTGACCTTCAAGCGCTCCCTCAAAACCCACTTCTTCCGACTGGCATATCCCTCCTCCTCCTAACCTCTCTCGCTCCTCCTATCCTGCCTACCCTACCCCTCCATCCGTTCCTACTTATCATTGTTTTTCGTTCATCCACCCACCTGCTTTTAGGCTGTCAACTCTTATGAGTAGGGCCCTCCTTCCTCACGTACTCACCCTACCTCTTTACCTCACCTGTGCTCCTGCCCTGTTCTTCCCTTCCCTTCCTCTACTTCATCTTCAGTCTCCTCGACAATTTCGACACCTACTTCAGAACTGATGCTGATTTTAGTTCTACCAGCTATACCCCTATTTATGCTGTATTTTATCAACACACCCTGTACGTTACCTTGTAATTTGTTTTTGTTTGCTATGTACGGCGCTGCGGACACTTTGTGGCATCTTATAAATAAACAAACTAATACTACTTGCGTCATTTGTGTTATTTTAGCCCCTTCCCACGAACCCGCCGAGTTTGTGTGGTTTGAGAGCGGAGCTTTGGGACGTCAGCCTTGTCCCCGCCCCCCAACGAGCAGCATTGGGTCTCCTCTCCGGGCTTCTCTGGGAGAAGCAACTTTAAAAGTCGATAAGTACGTTTCAATGTACATAACACGGATTTGTCATTCTAAAAATTGTAAGCACCACCGAAACTTTGTTACATCTGGTTTCTGTCTACCAAAGGAAAATTAAGCTCACGGAAATGGCAGATGTAACAATACCTGATAAATGTAAAATACACAATATTAATTAATTAACAAACTGGTTAATATTTTATTTTGTCCAAGGTTGAAAAATAAAAAAAATCCTTTTATAAAGAAAATCATTGAGCGGCTGTAAATAATCCATCCGCCATATGTTCAACTGAGCGACTATCCTAAATGTTTTATCAGTCCAGTGCCGATAGATGAATAATTATAATTAATCCATTTTATATTTGCTCAGCCTAGAATTAGGTGTCACAATTTTATGATTAGTCATTACTCTCCTGTCATCTCTAAAACATTCAAGAAATGGAAAGATAAATGGTTTTATGGGCTTTTTATAAAGTCCCTAATGAATTAGAGCACGCAATCCATTTGCCCACCATCGTACTTGGCCAGATTACCATTCGTAATTATATTGTATATTGCCCAGTGGGCTTATGAATAAAATAATTATCTGTCGATATATCTCACTTTATAGTCTTTAACGTTCTTGGACACCACAGTAAAACGTTATAAGGAGCATTACATGTTCGGTAACAATTTCCCGTACTAGTGCAGACGACAGTCATTCTTTCCCGTGTTGGTCATGCAAGATTAATTTATTGGCCCGCTCAATCTAATCATTTGGTTTATCTTGCGTTTGAGAGAAGCTTATTCTACAGTATTCATACAGTACGTACGACAAATAGCATGGAACTGCCTCATCTTAACATAGTTAAAGAGAAAATCGTAGCATGCTCAAAAATATGGATATTTATGGGTTTATGTACCAAGCAGTGAAAAGAGTGGAGAGGTGGAGCAGTGGAGAAGTTGTCCATAATCAACCAATCAGATTCTACTTCATAATCTGTAGTTATTATGTTGACATTAAAGTCCATGTAAGGGTTAGGGTAAGGCTGCAGTTGGAGATAAATAAACCTTATGTCACCATGCCAACTGTCCACATTCAACCTTGTAAATGCCATGGGCTGCATGGACTGTGTAATGGTTAGCTTTACTGCCTTACAGTGCTGAGGTCATGGGTTCGATTCCCACCATGGCTCTAACTGTGCAGAGTTTGTATATGCGTGGGTTTCCTCTGGGTACTCCGGTTTCCTCTCACAATCCAAAAATATACTGGTAGGTTAATTGGCTCCCAACAAAGTATTAACCCTAGAATGTCTGTGTGTGCGTGTACATGTGGTAGGAAATATAGATTGTAAGCTCCCCTGGGCAGGGCTGGTGCTTGTGCGGGTGAAGTCACTCAAGGCGGCGATGGCCTCCAAGGGGGGGTGCTGCTCCAAACTGCCACCCTCCAATGGCCGGTGCCCTAGACAAATGCCTAAAACTGCCTAGTGGTGGCGCCGATCCTGCCCCTGGGGCAGGGACTGATGTGAATGTTCAACTATTCTATGTGTGCGCTATATAAAAGACTGGTAATAACAATAATAATTTTGCCACATGTCAACATTCAGCCCATGCTGCAAATGGGGCATCGACATTTCGTACCACACCAAAGATGGGGAGTACCTCTGAGCTTCTTTAGATAAGTACAGCACTCACCAGATAGATGCTGATTATGTTATTAGAGTTCCAGAAATGAATTACAAACTTGTATTGACTCCATTTCCATTATTTTAGGTTTGGATTTTAATCTCAGTTGCTGAAACGTACGTGGCTCTACCTACGATCAGGGGTTACTCTCATATCCATCCTATTGTGGGAAAGAACGGGGCACTGTCATGCCAGTTACCGGCCGGCTTGGCAATATACGCCTGTCCAGAGCGTTTTATTTTACAAATGGTATATACTGGAAGCAAACGGAGTTACAACTTTATTTTATACAGTTTTAAATTGCATCATTTCATAATATGTATATATTCGGAATTCTGAGTGACGACATACTATTCCATCTGGTCGTTAATACACTTCTGTCATCTGGCTATGTTTCCATTAAAGTACAGATGTGATTTTTTCCATTATAGAATACATTATCGCAGCCAAGCTCAGGCATTAGTGCATTGGATTATTGTACAATATGGGCTTTTGGTTACATGTTTAACATTAACATTTGTAGCACTGACCTTAAATCCCGCATTCAGAGCTACTTTCCAAGTGACTTGGATTATCTCCATGTTTGTGTAGATGCTCCTTGCCATATCTGATGTATGGATTTACTTCCCAGTAATTATTTCCGGTCACAGGACCACGTTACATTACTACTGTACTCTATGTGGGTATCTGATTCCTTGTTACTTTGCTTATGTTGCTGTGACTGTTACATCTGTCAGGCCTGTTAACAGACACAGGAAAAGGATACGATTTCATAATGATGGGAAAATAGTTGGATAATTTCATAAATTTGAGAGGGTTCTACTAGTCTCCCTGGTTATTGTACTCTGTGACCAGGACTGTGGCCATAAATAAATATATAAATATATATAGAACAGTAGGGAGGATGTCAGCACTCTACTCTCAATATAACAATGTCACTGGGTGCCCTCCTGGGCTAGTAGATAAAAATATGTGTGTGTGGGGGGGGTTTGGCGGCACTCACAGGTTTATAAAGAATCCCTCAAAGCCAATATAGACTATTCAATGCCTGCTGGGTGCGTGCGGCCACCGTGTCGCATTGCCGCTGAAGTCAGAGCTGCTGGAAGAGATGCAGTTGCCTAGTTACGATAAACAACACCGCGAGTGAAAGAAATGCTGATAGATCTGTATCATGGAATATAACTACATTTAAGAAATCAGGGAATATAAATGTAGTTATATTCACTCTACTATCCATGGCACACCCACACCCGCCCTTCCACTACCCGCAGCTCCTCTGGAACTCCTCACCCATACGCTCAACACACGCACCTAAGCCTCGTCCACCCACACCACCCAGCCAGCTGCCTGTCCTTTCCTTTCACGCCTGCAGTGCCATCGGACCACCAACCCCATCTACAGCACCCTGCGCCTCCACACCCCTAAAGCACCTCCACACCCCCTTATTTTGCCCAGAAACACCACACCCGCCCCTCACCCACCAGCAGCATATACATACCCTCCTCCCACATCTGCACCCCCCACCCACACCTGGCTCTCACAGATACAGTATGCAGCACTTCTCAGCTCCCTGACCCATGCGTGGAACCCTCCCACCTGTCATACTCACACCCGCAGCACCTGCGGACACCCTCGACCATACATCAAGCAGAAATGCAGATATCCTCCATATAATACAAAACATATTTCACGCAATATAGGTGTTTACATGTTAAGGGGGAAGAGCCCCTTACGACGGTGTGAAGAACGCCCGTAGGGCACAACGAATCACCCAGTGTGTATATGTATGTATGTATATATATATATATATATATATATATATACATATATATATATATTTCTAACTACTACCACTACTATGAGGTGAAGTACCGCCAGTGACCACTAGGGGCCACTTGACAGGCTAAATTACTCCTTTGTGTGCTAAAAGATGTCATAACAGAAAATGAAAGCACTTTTTGCACGGACACCAATCTGTTTCAAACTTGCTAGAGGTAGGAGCAGATTGGGACTGGGGCTGAGGTGGAGAGTTTATGGGTTAAAAACGGTCACAGCTCAAAGTGAAAGTAAAAACTGTTACAGCTCAAAGTGAAAGGACATTGGAAAAGCTGTAATTTTGATGGGCTTTTAACAAGTATTGCAGGGTTGCCTACTTCTAAAGTCTCCTCTCCTGGAGAAAATGGAGAGGAGACTGTCAGCAGCACTTCGGGGGCGGGGCCTGATGTAGACAACATCAAGCCCCGCCCCCAGTACTGCAAATCCTTCAATTTGCGGGTCTTCAGGGGAGGGGCTACATGACGCAATTTGCATCTTTATTCCTGCCCCTACCCCTGAAAAGCCACAAATTGCGGTAATTTACAGCTGCAGCCAGGGACATGCGAGGGGGGCCGCCGGTATCTTGGAGGTTTTCCCACCTATCCAAATGACCGGGATTAGGTTTAATTTTCGAGAGCTTCCCGGCCATTCCGGGGGGTAGGCAACCCTGTAGTATTGGTAGGGTTGATGTGCAGCACATCAAACCTAGGGCCACAATTACTAAGATGGGAGTTCTATTGAAGATCGGATGTTGCCTATAGCAACCAATCAGATTATGTTTTTTTATTGATTTAATCTGATTGGTTGCTAAGGACATCATTCCACCTTCAATAGAACTCCTATCTTAGTAAATTACCCTCCTAGCTCAAAGTGAAAGTATATTGTAGGAGCCATCATTTTGACAGGTTTTTAACTAGTGTCTGTATAAAAGATGTCTTTGCAGGGGTCCGGTATGATATGCCGGCGGTCGGAATCCCGGCGGTCGAAATACCGACGCCGGAATTGTGTGTCCCCTTTGCAGTAGTGGAATTATTCCTATATAACCACAAAGAGCACTTCCTCTATCCAAAACGGAACCACGAGGCAAACGTTGGGGCGATACATAACAGGGGACCTATAACTATATGTATTTTAAATAAGATTTCTCGTAGCCACTTACATGGAAACACCTGTAAAACACAATACATGAAAAAGCCCTCGCACATATCGGTGTCTTGTCTTCAAGGACTGTAGTTCTTACTAACTGCTTTGCGGGGTCATCTACATTTGGATGTACTGTAAGTAATTTTATGACACACCTCTCGGATAAAGAAGTGTTACCATCACAATCTCACCGAAATGTGTACTGTATGTTCCATGCCTTATTTCAGGGTTATTTTGTACATATTGGATTTCTAATCCCGCAGCATGCGTCTTCATCTTGTGTTTTTTTTACACAGCTCTATTTTTGAAGTCATTATTCCAAACTGAGAATCTGGAAATGGGCAGGGCTTAACTGAATATGGGTGGGGCTTTGCAGAAAAATGGGCTTTTTGCAACTATCGGGGGTGTGTGTCGGCTGCATTGCGGGCATTTTATCATCTATATATATGTCTAGTGTCTGATTGCGTGTCTCCAAAACACTGCCATCTGTTGGCAGTGAGTGAAACTACATCTCTTTCTCTCACACATGCACAAACACAGAGGCTATCACATGGCAGCAGACTAACTTTCGAAACATTTGAGCGGGCTTACAAGTTGTTTCTATGTGCATAAATGTTGGGAGGTATGTCAGTGTGAAACCAATATTTAAACTGCTTTAAATGAACAATAAGGTTCAAAAGAGTTTTTTTCAAGCCTCACTTTTAAAGAAAAATAATCAGACCACAACAGAGGAGTAAATTTGGGAGGCAGTGGAGTCATCTGCCTCCAGGCTCCTGCTCCCAAGGGGGCACCTCTCCTCCTCTGCGAGTTTAAATCATTCATTGAAAGCTGTCAATATCGCTTCTGTGGCTGACTCCACCGCCTTACATAATTTTTGCAAGTGTCGCATCCTGTATTAGAACCCATGACCTGTCTTATTGAAGACAGACACTTTACTGATTGGGCTATTTGGGGGGCAGCAATAATTATCTTGCCTCTGGGCAACTGGGACAAACTTATGACACTGGGTCACAGGTATGTGAACCCAGTTAGTCGCGTCCTGCAATTCCCATGCAAGACTGCTCAGATTCCAGCAAGTAATGCAAAAAACATGTCTGCGTAAATGGCTGGGATTACCATTTTCCTGAAATTTGTTTCGAGGTAAAGGTTAAATGCAAAGGAAAGTCCAAGAGATATTCATTTAAAATCTAGAATTACGTGGCAGCCGTGGTTGAGTTCTCATCCCAGCAGCTGCATTGTCTAGAATCCTAATATGTTTCTCTTGGTTTAATCACATCAGTTATTTATTGAACAGGCCGGAATAACCAAGTCTTATGTGACAAAGAAAGAATAGGTAATGGACATTTATATTGTGAATGGTATGTGAATAAAGGATGTCTCATTCCCCGGGAGAATCGGAGACTGATGAGCCAGTGAAAGCAGTAAATTGAAGGAAGGTGCATTATGCCTCGTTAGGAAAGATGACTTGGCGAGGGGCTGAGGAATCTTAGATGAAAACCAGTTGTAAAAGCAGAACCTAATGTTTAATAAATGAATAACTGTGACTCATAAATTTAACTTGTGTGTCCTTTTCTGTACTGGCGTTAATGACATTTTGTGGACTCTGGCTATCCCTCTTCCTTAGGAGATATTAAGCATGAATGTATGTGTGTGAATATATATCCATATTCTATATATATCTAGATAGATATAGATGTATATAGAGGCGTAACTCTGGGAGGCAATGGAGTCATTTGCCGCTGGGCTCCAGCTCCCAAGTGGGCACCTCTCCTCCCCTGCAAGTTTAAATCAGTTCATTGAAAGCTGTCGATATCGCTTCTGTGGCTGGCTCCCCATCCTAGCAGGACCATAGGCGTCGCTTTATTTTAAACTTAATATACATAACTTACTGTACATACATACTGTACATTCATAAAAGGTGCTGTGTGTATATAGAGAGAGATATATTTACAGTTTCTTATATAGTGCAGCAGATTCCGTTACAGCGTCTTATATAGCGCAGCAGATTCCGTTAGTGTCTTATATAGCGCAGCAGATTCCGTTACAGTGTCTTATATAGCGCAGCAGATTCTGTTACAGTTTCTTATATAGCGCAGCAGATTCCGTTACAGTGTCTTATATAGCGCAGCAGATTCCGTTACAGTGTCTTATATAGCGCAGCAGATTCCGTTACAGTGTCTTATATAACGCAGCAGATTCTGTTACAGTGTCTTATATAGCGCAGCAGATTCCGTTACAGGTTGTCATATAGCGCAACAGATTCCGTTACAGGTTGTTATATAGCGCAGCAGATTCTGTTACAGTGTCTTATATAGCGCAGCAGATTCCGTTACAGTGTCTTATATAGCGCAGCAGATTCCATTGCGCTTTACAATAGTAGACAGTGATAAAACAAACTGGGTAACAGCAGACAGACTTGGAGGTAGGAGGGCCCTGCTGCAAGCTTACAATCTATAGGGATATAGGAGGGAAACACAAGGACAGGCACCAGTAATAGCATAGCTTGTAGGTCCAGAGGGGAAGCTATATAATACATAAGGGCCTCAGAGGGTTATGCGTGTAGAACTTAAATATGATAGGCTTGCCTGAAGATGTGAGTATTCAAGGAACGCGAATGCTGGGTACACACAAGCACAAGGAGCACAATGTACGACCCGCTCACGAGCTGAAGGAGCCGCCGACCGGCACAAAAAAACCCTGATGTGATCGCGATCCGATCGCGACCCGCACCCACTACAATGGTCGTTTCTGAGATCCTACCTGCAGCAGATAGGATCACAGAAAAGACCTAAAGACCCGCGGGCCCGAGCATCTGTTCGGGATCACATCAAAAGGGCAGCGAAATGGCCCAAAACATGGCCAATTTACATACGATCGGTCGAGATTGTATCTAAATTGGCTCGTTTTGGGCCATATCATCCTGGTGTGTACCCCACATTACATAAATAGAGATATATATGTACATAGATAGATATATCTAGGTTTTCGGCTGAGCAGCACTCGCAGGTCTTGTATTCCAAAGTAAACTTAGGTGATAAGCACCATTTTAATCATCAACATTTCAGTTTTAGGAAAAATCTTTATTGGGATAAGCAAAACAATACAACTAGTACATACCTTGGATTCGGCATGAAAAGCCGGCGGTCGGGATCCCGGCATTCAAAATCCCAACGCCGGAATCCCAAACGCCGAAATCCCGACAAGGGGGGGACGTGGATCGCCCCCCCTTGTGGGCTCGCTGCGCTCGCCACGCAGCGGGTCCGGTGCCTCGCTACGCTCGGCACACTTTTATTCTCCCTCCGAGGGTGTCGTGGACACCCACGGGGGAGAAAGTGTCGGGATTTCGGCGTTCGGGTTTCCGGCGTCGGGATTTTACACGCCGGGATCCCGACCGCCAGGATTTCACTGCATCCCCATACCTTCATAGTGGTGAGGCTGTAGGTGAAGATAACAGACTCTTAGGCCCTTATTCTGATTGAGTCGGATGGCTCTGAATGCAGACGGACGGCCGATGTTTTGTGTTTTCGTATGTGCAGAGGCGTATCTGCGCATTTGCGAACGCCGCGCACGTCCGAATATCGCGTGAATTCTGTACTGAAAACGATCGGTCGGAGCAATCCGAACAGGGGGTGGAGAGGGGCGTGAAGGACTGTTTGGGCTCATTACCATATGCGTATGCCCCGCTTTTCATGGGCGTTCCCATGAAAACGCTGGGCGTACGTATGGTAATGCGGCCGTGACGCACGTGTGGGGGGCGGACATATGACATAGCCAGATGCCAGCTCTTGCGTTAAGAGCTGTCCTTTGCGGTGAGAGACAGCTCCTCCCTCCCTCCCTTACCCAGCACTGCTGCTGCACCGGGCTCTTCTCCTCCCTGCACCCGGAAGAGGATCATAGTGCAGGGAGGAGGAGGTCCCAGGTCCGTGCAGCACAGCACTGTGCTGCCCGGACACAGGTGAGGGGGGGGGGTCGATGCGGGGCAGCGGTCGGTCACGGTAAAAGCCCATAGGCTTCTATGTTCAGCCCTGCACAGTATGGATGATTGGGTGCTGCAGATCAATTCCCTCTCCAAATTATTTAATCTTCTATTCTTTTATTCTTTTATTGGTTGTATAGGTTTACTCCACCAGAGGGTTGAAAATGAGTAGAGTAAATAGTCATGGAATGTTCTCTGTGGTTAATTATTAATGAATTAATTAACCATTAATGGTAGATGGAGCCAACCCATCGTCCAGGAACAATTGATGTTTTTTACATCTGTGGAACAGGCAGGGCAGCTGCCTAGGGCGCCAGGATCTAGGGGGGCGCTACCAAGTCTGCCTATCAAAAAATAAAGGATGTCTGCGGATCCTTGTTGTATGTGGAACCTCCACGACCTCACCTCCATACTTTCTCTTGAGGCATACTTCCCTGTTTTGCTTCCCTCTCTTCCTGTACTCTGTTGTGGGTGGCAAAGGGGAGGGTGTCGGGGGCCTCCAGAGAAAGCAAGAGTCCTGCCCACCTACCTAGGGGGCTTGGGAGGACCACTCAATTTTGGGAGGCTCCCTGCCATTCCAGAATGTTAAGTAAGTATGCATGAAGGGGTTGGAAAATGGTTGTTGGCGGCAGAATGGGAAGGGGGGGGGGGGGTGGCAGTAGGTTGAAGTTTTGCCTAGGGTGCTGAGAAGCCTTAAAACGGCCCTGGGTACAGGACGAGTGAAGATAAAAGCGAGTGCAAAACAGAAAGAACACGAGTGATTGGTGATCCCCTCACTGTTCAAACCACTGATGATTAGTGACATAACCTAGTAACCTACTGTAATATGCTCTGGCCCCTCCTTCATGTGTAAAAATCCTCCAATAACTCTGCTCTCTTTATTTTATTTATAACGTGTTAGAAAATACAGCCGTAGCTCTGTCAGAGCCTTGATAGGTTCAGTACAGTCACATGACCACTGGGGTTTCATTTGTGTTTAAGGATCACAAGGCCAAACTATGTATGTGATGTCAGACACGTATGCATGATGGCATTTGTTAGCTGTGTGGCATTTACGCTGGTGTTTGGAACGTCACTGGAGACTACGCTGCTGATTACAGTGTGTTTACATTAGATGTGTGGTGGAACGCAGCAAAGAATCCACCATGCTTAATGCAGCCCACCAAACAGGCACGCGGGCATGCTGGCATTGACCCTAGCGGCTTCCGGAGCCAGGCTCGATGACACGCATCGTACCGGCATTAGTAATCCTCATACACGTGTGCATCACTCAGTTCCCAGGACTAAATGGGATTTCTTTTTTTCCTTTTGCTAATTACCTGAGGAATCCCTGACGAGACGAAGAGAAAGCACAGACCTTAGTGGGAAGCAGTAAGTCCCTCCAGATACTCCATCCATGGGTCCTATAACCTCAGTGTAGCAACACCCTGGGGCTCTGGAATTCCCACCAGCAGGGAGAAGTCCTTACAGTAACAACTACATGGACTATTACCTTACGCTCATTTGGTATCCGGTTGGTAGTAGACAGTCAAAAGGTCGACAAGCCAATGATCGACACATGATAAGATCAACATGATTTTTCACAATTCTGTTCTTTTGTTGGTGTCTTCATTTTTCCTGTCGACATTTTGCTTGTTTTGACCTTTTGTCTATGTTTTATCTTTTCTTTGTTAAACTTGTGCCTTTCTACCTTTGTCGACCTTTTGGGGTCAACCTTTTGACTGTCGACCTAGACACCCTTTGATCCTCATTTGGACACCATTCTATTTATTTACCTCATTGAACGGCGCTGTGGTTACTTTGTGGCACTTTATACATGACAGAGGCAATAATCTCTGTATATATAAAAGGCTAACTACTCCTCACCTCTATGAGGTGAAGTACCGCCAGTGACCACTAGAGAGGCCACTCGAGGGACTACATTACTCCTTTGTGTGCTAAAAGATAATAAGTGAAAGCTATTTTTGCAGGGACACTGATCTGTTTCAAACTTGCTGGATATGGGAGAAGGGAGCAGAGAAGACAGAGATTGGAGGTAGTAGCAGATAGAGACTGGGGTGGAAAATTTGTGGGCTAAAAACTGTCACAGCTCAAATTGAAAGTAAAAACTTTCACAGCTCAAAGTGAAAGTACGTTGCAGAAGCGGTCATTTTTGTGGGCTTTTAACAAGTTATTATGTAAATATCTGCTGTACAATCTTGATAATGTTTCTGAGATGTACTATACTCTGTGAGCCAGCTGAACAAGGTTGTAAGCCCAAAGTTTATGCACAGGGAGGGCCTGCCCTGTGCTTGTACCTAAAAGAGTCATTTATCATTGTCTCAGTTATAACGTAACCATAAATATGTATTTGTATCTGCGGAGAATGTGTGACACTCTCTCTGGGAATTACTATGAACTATGAAGCCAGAGAGTTATTTTTGTAAGGCAGATCAAAATAAAATCCCCATGCATTGCATAATGTCCCATATGCTCATACAGAACAGACTACTTTCCTCAGAGTATCAACTTGTCAGCAAATGCCAAGCGACTTGTTACTCTATTATGCAAACCAGTCTAGGGGATTGCGGCAGGACAAGATGGCCGACACAGCGGGACATTCCAGTATTTTGTACATATCCCGTCTTCCATTTAACTGCAATTAAGAATCTTCATAATTGCGTTGAAAAATAATAGCTTTTTAACTTATTAATCTATGATAACAGAGTTGCCGGCGGGCAAGAGTTGAAGTTTCGAGCTGGGAAATGTCGCTGGGTTTCCGTGTTATTTAAATGAATGTTAAAGATTCTCTTTTTTTTTTTCCTTTGTTTTTGAGTGTTCAATGCAATTTTCAGTCTACAGTATTTTAATTATTTTGAATTTTTAGCCTTGAATGTTTACTGGGATATAGTCCCATATGCGAGGGGACGTGGTGCTCTTTTTTAGTGTGTCCATGTTGACTGTGTCGACATTCGGGATAAAAAAAAGGTGAAAAACCCCCAAGTCGATCTTTTGACTGTCAACCTTGCCCATGTCAACCTAATGCTTGTGTCGACCTAACCCCATATTGACCTCCAGACATGTCGACCTTAATACAAGTCAACCTTCAATGGTCGGCCCAATGTATGTCGGCCTTCCTCTTGTCTACCCTATGACTCATACTCATGTTTACTATGCATCATAAATAAACCTGACAGGACGGAACGGTAGGGTTCCATAATCCACTGACAGTTTGTTTTGACCAGTTTGGTGAAATTTACCTCCCCACCCCCTACCACAGGTAAACATTAGACGGCCGATAAGGTCCACTTGAACCATCCATGTACAGTACATACTGTACTCACACTTACATACTAGGGTTGATGTTTGTTAAGAACTGATTAACCTACCAGTATATTGTAGGAGGAAACTGGACTAACGGGACAACCCTTGCAAGCATGAGGAGAATATAATGTACATACTCAATATCGTTAGGAAAATGGCGGGAATTGAACTCACAACCTCAGTGCTGTGAGGCACTAAAGGTCCCCATACACTAGTAAGATTTATCTTCAGATCTGGCTGGTTGGAACAAAAACATGGTTATGGATCAGTGACAGTTTGTCAGTTTTCCAAGCAAATGGTCAACTGCCATTTGCTCTCATCCGTAACCATGTTTTTGTTCCAACCAGCCAGATCTGAAGATAAATCTGCGTGTGTTTGGCGACCTTAACCATTACACCATCCATACTGGTGCACTCATTCAACACTGCTGTGCTTTTCAGGACGATAGTGACTGGGATATACAGTACATCAAATATTACCACCCATGGGAAATGGTGGCCAAAGATGCCAAGAGGAGAATAAAGGACCGCTATTAGAGGGGACGAGACTTGCGATCGTCTCCACTTCTGGGTCCCAGCAGTCATGTAACCATCACTTCCGGGTCAGTCAGCACCTCTGATCCACCAACGTGTCAGCTGTCACTAACTGCCCTCTCTCTACTGCCTAACCCAGAGTTTTTCAACCACCGTGCCGTGGCACACTAGTGTGCCTTGAGCTGTTCTCAAGTGTGCCCCCAGATCTAGAGATGCCCAAACCAGTTTACAGCCACCACAAGTGTAAACTGTTTTTTTTTACTGGTTTCTTCTTTTCATGTAAAGGGTTAATGTATTTTATTTTTGTTACCTGTGGGGACCAGTGTGATTGTTTTTTACTGTATATGGGGGCCAATAGGTTTTTTTTTTTCCTGTGGGGGCCAATGTGTTTTGCCTGTGGGGATCTAAATGGTGTGTCTTGGCAATTATAAAATCTTATTTAGTGTCCCACGAGGTAAAAAGGTTGAAAAACACTGGCCCCCCAAGCCTCACCCTAACCTCCTCATTCAGCCTAACATTTCCACCCATAGCCATTACACTGACAATGCTGACATACCTGTCAACATTCTGGCACTGCTCCATGTTCCCTGTCAACATTATAAAAATGTCGACATCATAGTTATTGACATGGTAGTGTCGACGTTGGTATTGCCAGCCTACTTTATAAGACTCTTTCCCACATCCTTCTGAACTTAATTTCATTTCTAACGGTTGTTCCCTGGACATCAACACTTGGTATTTCTTCTGGAACTAAAGCAAAGCGTTCAGCAAAGTTGGTGCTGTAATTATTGTGTCCATGCTGGCGATTAACGCTGTCTGTGTACTGTGAATGAGTTACAGCGCATATCATAGGGATCAATGACCATTCAGAAAGCCACCTCTTACAAGCGCTATTAATGATCACCAGTCGCGGGTAGCTTTCTGGTACAGACAAACCCGAACATCTGTTTTGTAATTGAAGACGGATAGGGCTGATTAGTCCTGTTCAATGGATTATACAGTGTTGTCCCAAACTGCTTTCTTAAAAACATGTCCGACCTATTGTTGTCAACGGCACCATTAATGTCCCCAAAGTTCCACTCAATCACGTCGTCAGTCCTAATGCTTTATATAGGAGGAGGTTAATTCTATTCATTCTTGATGACTGGCAAACTCTCCAAGATTAAATAAGATGATTTCATGAAGAACAAAAATTCCCAAGGTCGTTATGGACCGGAAATGGAATCCTAAATATGATTCATTTATAGTAAAATAACCAGGTGCTGTTCTGTTGTGGTTCCGGTTGATCGATCTACAGCAGGCACATCCAAACTGCGGCCCACCAGCCGTTGTGAAGCTACACATCCCAGCATGCCCTGCCATAGTTTTACAATTCCCTAATAGCAAAACAGTAGCAAGGCATGATGGGACTTGTAGTGCCACAACAGCTGGAGAGCCGTAGTTTGGACATGCCGAATCTATAGTGTCTAAGTGGACAGTCAATTGGTCAACATTGATAAAAGGTCAACAGCACTACTCTAGGTCGACATTGAAAAATGGTTGACACAAGCAAAAGGTCAGTGTAGCAATGATCAACACATGAAAAGGTCGATTGGGAAGGGAGACATACCATGGTACACACTCCAGTAATTGGGGGCATGGTAGGGATGGCCATCGATGATTTGAAATATCGATGGTTCATGGCCGATGTTGAATACTTTTGCCATCGATGGGGGAGAACTACATGGTTTCCCTCCATTGATGGAAAAGCAAAATTATGTTTTGCTTTTTTTTCTTCAAAGTGCCGGGACACGGAGCATAGCTCCGCCCCCTGACACCTGCGAAGCCCTGCCCCCTGTGTTTGATTGACCCACAGGCCAATAAATCAAATAAAATGGATGCCGATCGATATGTAAAAATATTGATGGTCATCCATTGCATAGTTAAGCACTATCAATGGCCAGTTGCAGAATTGCCATCGATGGCCACCATCGATGTCAATGGCAATGATGGCCATCCCAAGGGCATGGCCAGCACCTCTCAGAGTGCTGGTAATCCCCCCCCCCCCCCCACACACACACACAGAGTGAAAAATGGGGCGTGGCCTTGCAGGAGCACTGCAATCATAGGCCTTGCCCCCTGATTGCCAGGCCATGCCCCCTAATGTCGGGGAATGCGCCACTATTTACATGCTAGTGTTCCTCCTCCACTGCCACCAATATTGTGAGGTATGATGATTATCAATATTATCATGAGAATATAAGATTCATCATCCAGTTCCTGCGTGGCTAAAATAGAATTGTCCCAGAAGATTCCATCCCTCTTCCTAAATCCAAATGCCACTTGTATCATGGATAATTCTAAGTAGTTCTGCATCAAGAATCTTATGATTAACCAAGTATACAACTTCCATATCCCCTTCCCTATATTGGGCCTTACTCAGTTGGGATTAAAAGTCTGTTCCTAAAAGTGTATAAAGAAAGTGATCAGTTGTTAAACGTAATGCATTACTGGTCACCAGAAGATGCTTTCTGAGCATCAGGTCCCTGATTCTTGCAGTTCTGGAACCTTGGGCAGAAATCTGGTTATTGCGCCTATTTCTGCATATTTATAAGGTGGGGGGTGACAGCTGGTGGCATAGCTAAGGTACAGGATTTGGGATCATAAAGTCGCAGTGGTGACACACAGATCACAAAGTGGAGGCTCTTTTAGTTGTGCGGATGATGTTGACCCATTGTTAGAATACATTGTATTGTTACTAAGCAGAAGAGAGAGTTTGCTGGATCTTGTTCTTTTTATGGACTATAATATTATTAAGAAGGAGCAAGGTGGAAAAAGTCTAGTTATACTTGTGATTTCCTTCTGCTACAAGCTGGAAACCTGAGCTCCTGGTATTGTTAGGCCCACCACCCACGGAGGGCGGGGACGGGTGCCGGGCTTGCGTCGGACCCGGCTACTGTGCTACACAGTAGCCAGGGGAGGGGGGTGTTGGGCGGCTGCTACACAGAGGGGGGGGGGACGGGTGCCGGGCGTGCGTCGGACCCGGCTACTGTGCTACACAGTAGCCAGGGGAGGGGGGGTGTCGGGCGGCTGCTACATGGGGGGAGATGCTCTGCTTGCGGACTCACCCCAGCCTGGTGAGTCACTCCACGGGGGGGGGGGTGGCGATGGGTGATGCAGAAGTGACAGGGGTGGAGGGGGGGACAGCTGCTCCAACTTCCGCCCTCCAGCGGCCAGCGCCCTAGGCAAATGCCTAAGGGTGCCTAGTGGTGGCGCCGGCCCTGGGAGCGCTTGTGTGTTTAAACTGGTGAGCAAGATGTGGTTGCTGGTGACTGGAGGCGCTGCTGGCACAGCCAGAGTCTTGATGGAATACTGAGGGTAATACTGGATGCTGGATCACCAGGATGAAACCAGAGTAACAGGAGCACCTAATTTAACCAATGGTGCTGATTATTGGACAGGAACCGATGGAACAAGATTTCGATCTGGAACCGATGGTACAAGATATCAGATTGGAACTGGTGGTAAAAGAAATCGATCTTGAAAAGATGTTACAAGATATAAGGCTGGAACCAATGGTACAAAATATCAGATTGGAACTGATGGTACAAGATATCAAACTGAAACTGATGGTGTGGGATATTGGTTTGGAAGCGAGGGTGCAGTATATCAGACTGGAAGTGATAGAGAGTCAGTAGTGCAGCAGGATAGTAATCTGCACTTGGAGTCATTAGGAAAGACAAAGATCTGTAGGAGCTCTCTTAATCAGCACACAACTGGGCTGTGGACAACATTACTCTGGCAGATTTTGTGTGCAGGGATCATCTTTATATACCTCTAAGAGAGCAGGAATTGGCTGCAGGTGTCACATGTCAGCAAGCTGGTCCATTGTTGGTTATTGAGCAGTCACATGATTCAAACTGTCATGGCTGCTCCCACCAATTAAAGATGGAGGGAAACTCATGAGGTACACAGTGTGAAAGGGATATTATTTGAAAATAAAAACACAGAAGAACTCTCAGGTGCATAATCCTGGAGGAAGTGTCTCAGTCCCATGCTCATAGGGAATGAGTTGCAGTTTATGCGCTAAGCAGACTTCTCCGACCAGAGATGTGGCAATGCAGGATATTGACAGATGCGACATGCTTGCTGAGGAGCCGGAATTAGAATTGGAGTGACAGGTGATTAACCCAGCGGCAGCTGAAACTGGGTCATTTTGTGACAACTATGACCAATAATAAAACTCTATATTCCAGGAGGAGTTGCTCAATTATTTTAACAAGTTATTACATCCAATTATACTATTGTGTCTCATCTCCATATACTTGTCATTGCCAAACGAGGGTCATACCTGCCTCAGATGCTTTCCTCTGTCCTAAAAACTCATTGGCACGGGTTTGTCAAATAGTGTTAGTCACATTTTCTGTAAGAGTTACCAGGACACCGAGCTCATGAAAATGGATAATCTGGCGCTAATGTATTTCCTACATATTCATAAAGCCATTAAGGTGTCATAAAGTTAACAAAACACTGCAAATATATTATTCCTGCCACCCTGTGATTGAGCGTTCTACCAACTACAAGTACACGGTGAGATATCTCTGCGTCTTCCTCACAAGCTTCTTTATCTACTGATGTGAGGAACTTCTTCACTTTATCTCTCTCCATGATATGAAAAATATCCCCTTAGATTGTTTTCCTGCTCTTAGCTCCCAGCTGCGGCGCTATTTAACCCCCCACATGTTCATTAGAGACCGTTCATTCGAGACTCTCCCAGTACCATAGTTCTACGCATACGATTTATCATATGCGATAAACCCTATGTAAAAGGACCCCTAGGGAGCTTTGGTAGCGGCGAATGGTCAGGAGATTTGAAAACTCCATGCAAATGATTGAGTGGAATGCTGATTGGCTGAGAGAGTGACAGCCAATCAGTGACTGCCAATTCATTTGTATGGGTGTTTTCAAATCTCCTGATCATCTGCCGCTACCAAAGCTCCCTAGGGGTCCTTTTACATACGATTTATTGCATGTGATAAATTGTATGTAAAAAATGGCACTAGAGGGCTCAGATCTGCTCCTACCTCACCCATTCGGGGAGGGTAGACAACCATGGTTACTACTGGAGCTTTAAATAAGAAACCTCGCATACAGATGTCATAAGTTTGCTCTTACAGTATATTAGTGCTAGATCTTACTTTCATACAGTGCCAACCCCTTGTGGTTCCTCTGGGTTACAGAACTACATACAGTACAGCGTTCTTGTACAGTAAGCAGGCTCACAGCAGCTGTGCAGGCAGAACCTCCTTTCCTTGTTCTATAATTACTGAGGCCCTGGCGAAACAGCCCTCCTCTCTGATGTTCACCCTGCCACAGGGCTTCCCCACTCATGACCTATACATGCCCAGCACAAGGAATTGTGTTATCCGACTTCACTCAACAGTTCCCTGCCTTCAGCTTTCCATGCTGTGCGCGGCTCTCCTTCCCATTACTCTTTCCCAATTAAGTGATCGCAACTCAAAGTCACAATGTCTCCAGCTTCTGCTATTAAATTCCATTAGAAAAACATCGCACCACGTTCTTCCCTCTGTGGATCCGAGATGGGAAGTGTTGTTTTAACAAAACCACAATGCACCACGGTTCAGATGTGGCGTCCTAGCCCTGCGCAATGTCAGAAGCGTGGAGGGAATCGATGATGTCATCATGCTTAAGACTACCAAGCTTAATTACGAGTCTCACGGGAGAGGTTCATGTTACCAAGAGCAACTTAGAAGCTGGATTTAAATTAATTAAAATTGCTAAGCTAAAAGCTGTAGTTTTGGTAGAAAAAAAAGCTTTATTTTTATAAATTGATAGCAATAATAATAGTAACAATAATAAACCGTAATGCATTACTGATTTATACTATGTAAAAAAGAAACCTGCTTTTTCAGGGGCAATATTGCAGCAAAACTAGATTCTCTTATACTATACAGGTAAATGTGGTGCTACTGTAACTGTTTAAAAGTAAGGCCTCCATGGCTAGAAGTCAGGGTTGCCTACCCTCCCGGAATGGCCGGGAGGGTCCCGAAAATCGTTTCCCCCCCTCCCGCCCCCCCCCCGGAAAGGTGGGCAACCCTCCCGGTTACCGGCAGAACCCCACATTTCCACGGTGGCAGAGTTTTAAATTGCCACAATTTGCTGCTTTGCAATGGAGGGGCAGGGCTAAATATGCAAATCGTGCCAATTTAGCCCCAACGCCTCATCGGAGACCCACGAATTGCGGGATTTTGCATTACTGGGGGCAGGGACTAATGATGTCTCCCTCAGGCCCCACCCCCAGAAGTGCTGCTGACAGTCTCCTCTCCAGGGTTCTCCCTTTTTATTTGTGAATGCATTTGAAGTTGAACACTCTTTTTTGTACATGATAATTCAGATTACCCTCTATGTAATGCAGCTCTTTTCCCCAAAAATGTGGACATGTATCGATGCATCACGTCACCTCGCATGGCTCGCTGCGCTCAGCACACTATTCTATTCTCCTTCCCTCCTGTCGCCACATGTCGGCTCAAAATATTCGGCTCTATTATAGCCATAGCAATGTAATGGAACATTGGTAAATCCTGATAGATTCACCATCACGATTGGTGTAATGGTTAGCATTACTGCCTCACAGCGCTGAGGTCATGGGTCCAATTCCCACCATGGCACTAACTGTGCGAAGTTTGTATATTCTCCCCCCGTACTTGCGTGGGTTTCCTCCGGGTACTCCGGTTTCCTCCCATAATCCAAAAATATACTGGTAGGTCAATTGGCTTCCAACAAAAATTAACCCTAGAATGTCTGTGTGCATGTACATGTGGTAGGGAATATAGATTGTAAGCTCCACTGGGGCAGGGACTGATGTGAATGTTCAAATATTCTCTGTAAAAAGTGTTTCGTAATATGTGTGCACTATATAAGAAACTGTAAATAAATAAATAAATAAATCGATTCCTATAACTTACAGCTTTAAGAAATGCTATTTCTGACCAACTATATAATAATAAAAATAATAATAATAATAATGAAAAAAAAAAGACAAAACAGGAAATCGCACTTGTCATTTTATTATTATTGGTGTTTGTTTTTCCCCCAATGCTTATTGCTTTGAAGGAACAAAAGGGAAAAACAATAATCCAATACTGTATGCTGTAAGTTCTTTTTTCCTAGAAATCAAAACATCCTTCTTCACTCATTTCTAAGAACGTTCACCCCAAGGTCCAGATTGGATTCAGCAAATAAAGTCCCCTGTTAGCAAGACTTTGTACTACTGCAGTTATGTACTGCCGCATCGTACCTGGGCAAAGCTGAGAGAGGTCATATTGTTACCCTGGAGGTGTAGGAACCCAGGACTGTACCGCTTCATAGAAGGATTGCCTTTAATTACAGAACAGCTTTATATAGAGCCATAAAACCTAGGCTCTGTGCAGCCTGTCTGCATCTATAACCAGGGTTGCCTACCCTCCTGGAATTGCCGGGAGGGTCCCGGGAATTGGACCCCCTCCATTTTTGATAAGGGATTTTTCCAGATTTTGGAATATTTTTCTTCCCATACTTACCTTGTCCCCTGCTGGTGTGCGATGGTCCCCTGGTGGTGCCTGATGGTGTCCCCGGTGGCCTTCAGGATCCTCTTCAGTGGCATCTCTGGTCCTAGGGGTGCAATGAGCGAGTGCGCGGGCGTGCCGGCGACGTCACCGGCGCACCAGCGCAATGCACCCCTGGACCGGAGATGCAGCTGAAGAGGATCTGTAAGTATAAAAAATAAGCAAAATATTCTAAAAAAAAAACATGATTTTCAGAATATTTTGGTTTTTGGAATACACGAATAAGGGAGACCCGACCTATATTGGGTGGAAGCGATGTATGTGTGTAACCACTGCTTTTTGTGTTGGTAGACACCATATGCACATAAGAATGCACATATTGGAACTGTCTAAGACATGATAACTTCCCCCACCATTAGCCAGTCTTCACATTCCTTGTTGTAACGTGATACATAGTCAGTTCATGTATAAATACACAGTAATGGCACTTGGGGAAAGAAAGCATTTCAATGATTGTTTTCGATAATTGAAGACCTTTCATAACCAGAGCAGGGCTTATTTTTGGCACCCACCATCTGGTCTGGCAACCTGGATCCTTTTTTTTTCGTTTGTAGTGTTCAAGCTTCGCACTGCGCAACAAGTACTATTATTATTGCAGAGGGGTTTTTACGGTGGTTTGAAAATTATATTTGAAATAGCTTGAGTGCTAGAGTGCACATGGCGGAAACTCATTGGATGGAAGATGGAGGGTGAAGTGGCAGTTTGCTTTCATAATTATGTATTTGAAAGAGCATGTGCTCAACAGCATTGCTAGATGTAATAAGAGATGTGCGCCGGAAAATTTTTGCTGGATTTGGCTTTGGTTCGTTATCCGGATTTGCCAAAACGCTGACTGTTTTTTTTTTTTTTTAAACGTTTTTAAAAAAAAAGGTTAAAATCACATAATTTGGGCCTTTTTTTGTTCCTGGAGTATTATTAACTTAAAAAAAACATACATTTCCAGTCAATTTTTGACCACCTTACAGCTTAAAATATTGTTTTCACCAATGTTGGCTAAAGGCTATTAACTTATATTCGGCCATGTTTGAAGATCTGAACCAATTAAGTGTAACAAATAAGCGAGCACAGACGACATCAGTAGGGAGTCCAAGACTTTTTGAGGCAACTGTATAACGTGTGTGAAGGTTAGGATCCCGTTATTGCTTTAGAAGATGACCACACACCCAAACTTCTGAGCAATTTAATTCCCAGCTTATTGACCCAACAAACTGTGGATCACAACGAAGAATACATGGTGAAAAAAAAAAGACTATCCAAACTTTTTGGATGGGGCTACCGAGTACTGCACAGGATTCTGCACGCTTCTCACAGGCGTATGACGGAGTCCGTAAACGCTTAGCGGTGTCAGCCGAGGGCAAGTGGCAAAGCTTTGATCTAAGGGATAATATTAAGCGACTGTGAACAAAAACATTGTTAACATTAATTTATGGGAAGGCTGACTTAATGTGCTTTGTTTGGAATGTGCTGTTTATTATTTTTTTTCATTGCCTCAGCTGGGATAGTTCATTAAATCTGTGTATCTGTTATCCTTCCCTTAATTGATATGACACAGCTTTGTGGATGGTAAGTAATGCTATTCCGAAGACTTTTGTCTAAATCACAGGCTTTATGGTTTGCTGGTGATTTACGTTTTATAGCCCTTGGGATTAAATATACTTCAGAGACTTAAACGTGATCTCTGCTTGGCCCGACCTTTCATTTTTCTTTACATAAGTAAAAAAAAAAAATCACCCAGCTTATTAAGTAACTGATTAAGTCCTTGTTATTAGGATTTTGGCTACAAAAGAAGCTTCTGCTCGTTCCTCTCAAAATGTTTTCCGTTGGCGTACTTGACACGAGACAAAGCATCCAGGTTGAAAGTTGTTGTTGGCTTAATGGCTAAAGTTAATTCAGACTTTGACACCCCAGCGCAACTTTTTTGTTTATTCGTCCTCCTAATTGACAATAAATAACTGGCAAATATTTATATTTTCTTGGGGCCTCATGGTAAAAATAAAGTACTATCTGTTGCATATAATAACACATTAACTTATATACCTTTTATAAATCACTATCCAGCTGTTCTTTATTAGCAGAGTTTACAAAGATACAACTGTTACATTTTTAACAAGCTCTGACTTTTTAACCCCTTCATACTACCTTTGCTACCTTTTTTTGTGTTTGTATGTTTGTGTGTGTGTGCTGCTTGTCTTAAAAAGGAATAATGGGGGCCATTGCATTCCCGCGATCCCCTAACCGTTGCACCAGGGATAGTAAACACGATAAAGTATATTGATTCCCCAATCTTGGTGCGGATCGCAGCAGTGGCGTAACTAGATACATGTGGGCCCCATAGAAAAAGTTTGTAAGGGCCCCTATTTATCACCTAATGCTGAAAAATATATACAGAACATGATACTTTGACAGGCAAAGTGGCCCTTCTCGGCTCTGGGCCCCATAGCAGCAGCACCCCCTGCACCTATGGTAATTACACCCTTGAATCTGGATTTTTTACATGCTTAACAGTGGCAGCTGCAGAGGTGGGGCTGCAGCCCAGTTCAAAATTCAAATAGGGGAGAAACACCAACTGCCAGTGAGTAAGTTTGAAATGGCAGTTAGTGACAGTTACTGTGCCTCTCTTCTATGAATTTTAAGCGGTGCTGCAGCTCCTCCCTTCAAGCCTCCCCTGATGCTTAATATCCCCAATCATCGATTCCCGCTGATTGGCACAAAAGTCGTACCGGCGAGTCAGGGGAATCATCGCACAGAATGTCTGGGCACCTTAACTGTTTTCCCATCCCAGCTTAGTACACACTGTGTCTGATTCAGGTCCCGACGCAATGGCCCATAGGATGTGAAGTACCGATGTTTGCTATTTTGGACACTTACTGTGCAGCACACACTTAGAAGGTCATTCTGGTTCTCTTGCAAGGCTGCACATTTTATATAACTGGCAGATTTATATATAACAGATTTATATAACTGGCAAATTTTATATAACTGGCAGTGTTATATGTTTAGTATATATGACTAATAAAATAATTACCATTTATTTTTTATCCACTTGGCCATTGTTATGCAAATGAAAAGCTGGCTGCTGTTCGGACACTTTAGTAGATACTTCGTAGTTCTACACAGAATGTGGTATCTGAGAGAACAAGATTAAGGGCAGCTCACATTTGTGATTAAACTACATTCCTAGAATGATGGGTAATCCAGCAGCAGCAGCCTCCTAGGATTCTCCTGATGAGCTTTCTATGTATAGCAACGAGTGTTCCGTATTCACAGTCACAGCATCTCCAACCTGTCCTATGAAAGGGAGAATAAGACAGCGTGAATACAGTTTTGTAATGCACAATACAATTAAATCCCATTAGATCCTTGACAGCTAGCTAGGCCTTATCATTCATTCCACCACCCACAGTTTATTACTCCATTATGGCGTCCTTGCCTAGCAACGGGGGCAACTGTTCTGTGGGATAAACCAATGTCATACTGGTCAACTTTAAGATCTTCTCTTCTGGGAGAATTCCTGTCAATGCTGGTTTAACAACTTGGCAGCTATACCAGTAACTAAGGGATCCCCACAAACAGGGCTCCCACACTTTGCTACAGTACGTGACCCACAAGGGAGCAGGGGAGGGGCAGTTTGGATTATTATGAAGCGGGGTAAATAATGGGTAAATACTGACAGCATCACAAATGTGAAGCCCCTGTTTACATATACTATACTGCCCCCATGGTGGTGATGCAAGGAGCCCCATTACCCTATGGACGGATCTAGACTTTTTCTTAGGGCGGACGGTTTAACAATTAATCCTGACACACAGCAAAGCAACCACTGCCTCACCTTGCGGGTCTCAGAGCTCACAGGTCTATCAGTAGCTCAGCACTCAATAAATCTAGACTGTAGCTGACAGCATAATCAATGTAACAACAGCAGGGGGAGAGTGATCACAGCCACACAATGCTGGGGTGCCATCACGCTGATCGACACCCCCCCCCCCCCCTGGATCCGCCTATTCAACAGGAAATCTACTTATGCATTATGCATATGAGTGCAGCTTCTAATCCCTCGAGTAATTAATGACACCACTGAGTGCAGACAATCTATAATACTGGTGCACAACTACTTGACACGGCTCTTACAGGAACCACCTCTGATTGGTCACCGGGTTTCCTTTTTGACCCATTTTACGCCAACACAATTTTAGACAAAGATAGAGCTGTAGAACCTTCTCTAGATTTTAGTATAGTGTTTGGGACTCGTAGACAAAGATAATTATACAATATTTAGTAGCATATTTGTTAGAGGATTGATTTTTATTATTGTTATTACCAGTTATTTCTATAGCGCACACATATTCCGTAGCACATTACAGAGAATATTTGGCCATTCAGAGACCCTGCCACAAACGCGCATGTGCAGGCCGGAGGGAACGCCGATAAAGAGAGCCCTTAATGCTGGGCATAACGGCATAACGGCTCTCCTTATAAGCGTGTGGGGGACGAATACTTTCGACCACTACAGGATCCCGCTTCTCCTCGTGGGGCATGATAATACATCTGTCCTTCTGGCAGCTGTTGCTCTGTTTTGATTCCCATCACTGATGGGCATTTAAAAAAAATCTAAGGCCAGTGGGGGGGGGGGGGGGGGACTCTTTTTGTGGGTTTATTTGCACAGCTCTTCCTGTGGTTCATTGTGGGTGGTTTCCCAGCCTGCTTCCTCCTTATCAATTCCTCGCTCCACCGAGCGTGAAGAAAATATGCTTGACTATGCTAAAACAAAATCTAATATATATGTATACAACCTTTTCTGATCTTGCTGAGTGAATATGAGAAAGTTGGACAAGAAACCAATTAAACCTTGGGGATATTTAGCGCAGTTTGTTTTACTTCAACTTTGTGCAACGCGCCTGAGTTTTTCTCTATATATTTAATACTAAACAAGTCATGCACTCCCCAGCTTAATTCTAAGTCTTTCAAGTATGCGATGATATATTACTTTACTGCAGGCACTTTACATCAAATACACATCACCACTTCCCTCTCATTTCCAGGCTAGCCTGTATAAGTAGACGTGAGCAACAATTACTTTGTGTGTGTGCCGTGTTCTCATTCTTATAGGGAAATTGTCTGTAAGATGAAAGCCTTGGTGCGTAGTCCTACAACATGCGCCCATGTGAAGATGTTACAGATGCGCTGATTGGTATAATACCAGACAACTGGATCAGAGAGATACGTGTACAAGTATGTCAAATGTCTCTGTTTGGGGCATGACGGTGATTGGGCCGTAGGAAACAGTGGCGTAACTATCATATTTGCAAACAACCCCCGCCAAAAATGCACAGTGCCCCCCCCCCCTCAATATAGTTAGCAACCCCCCCCCCCCCGTGCCTTAACCCTCTGATCTCCGCTTATGTCTGCGGTCCCAGCTCCCCTCCTGGCATCTGCTGCTATGAAAATGGACCATCACAAAATGTCCGCCCCCACTGCCGAGTTCAGAAAGTCACTGGCTACTCTGAGCCTGCGATGACTGGCGTCCAGTGTAACAGTCGATGGGTTTTGGACATATTCGCTTTGCTGGGAATAGGTTTGTACACACCCATTCGCACAATGATCACATTGATTCGCAAGGCGGCATTTTATTCTAGTGGGGCGTCTTAACTGAATGCTGGCCGCTGCAAATTTATGGCCAGGTCTGAATCATGCCCGGTAGCTAGACAATGTCTAGGTTCAACAGTCAATAGATCAACATGCACATGATCAACATTGATAAAGGTCAATGTGCACAAGACCAACACTGACAAAGCATCAACACAAGCAAAAGGTTGACATTGTAATGGTCGGCCCATAAAAAGGTCAACATTAGGGTTTTGTTATTTTCTTATTTTACTTTATCAACCACATGGAATCCGATTGTCAATGGCAAATTGGGGGGGACAGGGTAAGGAGAGGTTAAGGTTAGGCTGCGAGAGATGGTGGTTAGGGTTAGAATGTAACTGCTGGGATTTCATACCCAACTTTCTAAGCAACTATAGAGCTACTGCCATCATGAGGGAGTAGGTGTTCCACCAATGTCACAGAACCTAGTAGCTTGTACCGTCCCTCACCCGTAGAAACAGAATTTGGCCTGGAAGGATAAATGCAATGGTACCCAGCAGCCTAGTGACCCACCACAGAGCCACCCAGAGCTTATTTCTGCTCTTGGTGGCCTCAATCTTACGTTCTGATGTCATGTCACATGGGCCCTTATTCTGATCGGTGCGGCCGGATCCGATTATGCGGCCAGGACCGTGTGTGCGAAACCCCGCCTTCCATACGGATCGCCAACTCCGTCCGTATGCGGTAAGAAGCTGGCCGAACGGACCGCACGTGTATTTTTCACGGAATACGCCTCCTCCATCTAAGGGAACCTCCCCCATCATTCGATGGTCGCAGACCATCGAATGCAGGACCGAGTGCTCCACCAGCTCCCGCAACCTCAGACCACACGGACATTTTTCCGTGCAAAAGCAGGGATCTGGGCGGGCAGCTGACATCCGGCGATGTCATATGTCCGCCCCCTACATGTGCGTCACGGCCGCATTACCATACGTACGCCCAGCGTTTTCATGGGAACGCCCATGAAACCCCCCCACCCCCCGTGCCTTAACCCTCTGATCTCCGCTTATGTCTGCGGTCCCAGCTCCCCATGCATACGCCCATGAAACGCGGGGCGTATGCATATGGTAATGAGCCCAAATAGCCCTTCACGCCCCTCTCCACCCCCTGTTCGGAGTGTTCACATATCATGCGGGATTTGGCCGTACACCCCGCTCGCACATGCGCAGAGACGCCTCTGCACATGCGCAGACACAAAACATCGGCGGGACGAACGCACGCGGATATTACCGCACCGATCAGAATAAGGGCCATGGTAAGGGAGCAGGACTGCTCAGAGTGGACTATGATCCTAGTGTGGTCCTAAAGTTGTGTATGTTGGGTATCAGTTCCTACAGCTGGTGCAGTGCACCCACAATAAAAACGTCTGTTTGGTAAAAGTAAAATGAATCTCTGGTATATTTGAGCTGCATATTTATGATTGGAGGTCTGCAGAGGTTCTCATTTTTAGATCATGAAGACATAATTACGTACAGAACTTTTATCTGTTATGATTATTTGAAAGTTAAATGATGGGTTACCATAAAGCCTAGATTAACGGTTCCGCAGTGTGACTCACAAGGCAGAAAACATCGGTCAGTTGTATTCGCGTTGTAAACATTGAGCGCATAAACGTATACACCAGAGCGCCACAGAAGTCTTCCTCTGCCCTGTATTTCCTAACAGAACGCTGCTATCTGTTATTTCTTAATAGGCTTGTTGACGAATATCCCCTGACGCATAACTCTTGTCTTGTGCCACCGTTAAAATGCTGTAGACTTGTTGATCAATCTCCTGAAATAGCTTCAAATTGGAAAACAAGACTTATGACACTGAAAAGATTGATCAACGTCGCAGAGGCCATAACTTGTAGCTCTGTGGGAGACTGAAATAAAGCCGTTTGCTCAGGATGAGACTGCTTCAGAGTTTCTGTATGTGGAAAAAGGCGGCTATTACTTATAAATGGTTTAACATCCAAATAGGCATCTTATGAGCCAGGGGGGTGCAGAGGGCCCACCCCAATCCTGCTCCCGGCAGTGCCATATTTCCGGTGACATAGTCAAAAAGGTGGGACCTACTTTATGCAGATGAGAGCAAAGACACCAGTGCATGTGTAAAGGCATCTTTCTAAGGGACTAAATAAAAACCGGAAATGGAAACCCCGGCGGAATGCCGGACCGGACAGGCTCCGTTCATCAAATGCTGCCTTCCGGAGTTTGTAGTCCTGTCCGGTACCCATTTTGATCCATACTCTCTTTCTAAGTATCTCCAGAAGAATGATACATATCCTCCAACATCTGAAGGCCAGAAATTGCTGCAAATTCCACGGGTAAAGGTGGGCGTGGCAATGCCCCCTTTCCTATACATTAAATGGACAGTTGGAAACCTAGAAACAAGTACAAGCCCTTTTTGGCAGGTATAGGAGATAAATAGGGCCAAGAGGGTACAGTTGGAGAGTATGCTGGTATAGAAGGAAGAGTGCCACCCAGGAAGCCACAGTAGTTAGTTCTGGGTTAGTTCTGGGTTCATGGTGTGCTCCTCCTCTGGAATCATAGGCCTGTATCAAATCCCTGGTTTTCTGCCACCCTGATACTAATTTCAGTGTCGTTTGCTGATGTACAGTAGCTTTGTTTATATATCCTGTACTCGGGGCCACCGAGAGGGGGGGACGGGTACTAATTACCTGGGCCCGGGCTTGCTGGAGGGGCCCGGTGGGTCCGAACCCTCCCCCCTCCTCCGTCCCTCCCGAGCAGCCGCAGCGGCACACACCGTTACAGCATGTGGATGGGATGAATGTTCCTGCATACACTGGGGCAGGAGGAGCCCTTGCACAGGGTTAACGCAGACTACACTGGCCCTTCAGCAGTGCGGTAAGTAGCCCATAAGCTACATTGGGAGTAGTTTCGGGAGTAGCTTCGGAACTCGATGCGATGCTGCCCGATATTGGTACATCGGACAACATCCCATCCCCCATAAAATCCTATGGGGGATATGGCTGTGGGCGGGACAAGAGGGATTGCAGCAGGTATCAGAGATTCCTGCAGCGGTCCCTCCTAGATACATTCCATAGGTACTTAATATTTGCGGCTAACCCCGAAAATGGGTGTTTTTGGGGAATCAGCCACAATTATTCAATGGTGAATGGGCCCCAATGGCTGTTTATATCCTTGTGTCACGTTCCGTGTGCCATATGTAATAGACAGCAATGTGAGGGAGAGGCTTTAGATTTAAATTAGCCAATAGTCTCAGAGCAAAACCAGGTTGTTTTTTTCCTATAAACGAACACATTGTAAGCCGACGCTGCAGCCGTCAGGGCCAATATGTCAACATTCTAACATGTCAGCATTTTATCACCGTCTGCAGGATGAATGTTGTATAGTTAACGTATGATTACGATCACGTCAACATACTTATGTCGACACGGAGGGGAAAGTGGGCCTATGTTCTAGTCTACCATAGGTCATTAATCAGGCTCTGGAAAGCAGCAGCAATATTTTTTTGTTGCAAGTACAGTATGTTGTGTTTAACCCATGAGAAGGTCCTGATTCAGCCCGCAGAACATTTGTCTTACTTTGCTGTAACTGGCCGCTTGCCATAGTATATGACACTTATATTTCCAAGAGCAACATCTGTTTTATTTTTACTCTTCATATTGAAAGCCCTATTCCACTGCAAAGCAATGGCAATGAGCCAGCCTGCAGTACAGACAGGAAGCGTGGAGGGGGCCCGTAATTACACACAGGCCTTTTATGTGTCAGAGATAGCAGAGAATGCCGGCACAAGGCACGGTGTTACGTCACCATGTGTGCATAGTGTATGGTATGCTGGTGAATGCAGATTTCTACAAGGCCTAGGATGGAAATCTGGCACTGGCTAAATCCATCTGGTAACGCTGGGCCAAATGTAACAGGGTGTGAGATTCACAAAGTGAGAGATTTTGGGAGAGTTTTCCCATTTTGTTAAAGCGGCGATCATTCAAATCAAAACACCAGGTTGTTGTTTTTTGCCATTTAAATGATCGCCGCTTTAAAAAAAATGGGAAAACCCTCCGAAAATCTCTCACTTTCTCATACCTCCCAAGATTGGCTCTTTAAAAAGAAAAAGAGACGGCAGTGCGGCGCGTGCCTGAAAAATGGGCGGGTCCTCTGACAAATTGGGCATGGCCTCACTGGGAGTGACACTGCCGCAGGCCACTCCCCCATTTTCCAATGACCAGCTCTGAATAAGCTGCTGGCCATGCCCGCAGCCCCTCTGCCTCTTTGAATAGCATGCGCAACGCAAAGAGTCTATTTTCAATTTGATTTCCAACTGCCCCCCACTGTGAGACACTGCCAACCCCTGGCGGGACGCGGGACGCGGGACCGCCCCCCCCCCCCCCCCCCCCCCCCAAAAAAAATGCCAAAAACAGGACAGTTGGGAGGTATGCTTTCTGACTCTCACACCTGTTATGGGGCCTAAACACAGGACAGGACCAACTGTGCTGAGCGCTCACATCGCTCAGTAAGATTGCTCAGCACACAGCGCTGCACAGCGATGTGCCAGCGTTGTGTGCTGAGCGATCTGTCAGGCCAGTGATCTCCAGTGAGAACACTGGCCCTGACTGGCGATCTAGCTAGGTTTATCCTGCATGCTGGATCTTCATCGCCGGCTGATAGCTATCGCTATGCCCGCACACACGGACCCATGTGGGTCATTTTCTAAAGGGATCTATTCAGATCGCTTACAAAATGGGCTGAAATCATCCCGTGTGTAGGCCCCATTACGTTTGGTCCATCGTGTTTTACCAGCAGGTACATGCAGGAAAGACTCAGATTTAAACATAGCATTTACGCGATGCATGGAATTCTTACCCCAGCACTATCAGGATAATTGCTGGGTTATTTGAGATGGTCAAGAAACCAAAAGGTTTATATTTGTGCAGCCGTCCCTATAACTCTCGCTCTCTAACTGCACTATAATTGTACTTTATGATCGTCAAACAAGAACTATTTTTATTATGTGTTTCTGGACGTAAATCTCTGTAAGCTGCTGTTTCGCTGGGCAAACATTCTGCAATATTTTGGAGGTAACGTGTTTGTCTTTCATTCTATTTTAGAATTGTTTGTACTTGTTTGAGTGCACAGATCACAAGGAAAGGAAATCATTATAATTGGCCGCAGCTGGGGGTAATTGCTGATATGGACACATACTGGGCCCTTAGATTTGGATGTAAGACCAACTCGGAGACATACTGTAAAGGACCAATTTGCACTGCACAGAAGATGACAACGTGCAATGTTCATTCAATGTTGCCCTTACAGTCAGGGCTGCCCCGAGCCTAATTTTTTTGGTAAGCAAACATAGATTTTAATGCCCCTCTGTGGGTATAGCTACAATATGGGTCGAGTATCAATTGTCACCATAAAACAGAAAATCTGGGGTGTGGCTACATAATAGTACCAATTCACATTACACCACACGGTAGTGCCACTTATGCACACTGGCCCTTATTCGGGTTCACTCTCAAAATCAAAATTAGATTTGGGTGGGGTTTTACTTCAAAGTGAGATCTATATTGCTGTGTAAAAATAGCAGTCAGTATTTACCCTGCACAGAAACAAAATAACTCACCCAAATCTAATTCTCTCTGCACATGTTACATCTGCCCCACCTGCAGTGCACATGGTTTTGTCCATCTAAGAGGGAATTTGCCTTTGCGAGTGAACCAGAATAAGGGTCACTGCACAAGCTAGAGCCCCTTAGACACCCAGCACCAAGTAAAGCCCCTTTGACACACTGTGCCAGGTAAAGCCCCTTAGATACACTATGTCAGATTTACACATACCGTAATGCCTATTACACATTGTGCCACACACCGTGATGCCCATTACACATTATGCCACACACCGTGATGCCCATTACACATTATGCCACACACCATGAAGCCCATTACACATTATGCCATATGCAGTGATGCCCATTACAAATTATGCCACACACCGTAATGCCCATTACACATTATGCCACACACCATGAGACCAACTACATATTATACTGCACATCACAATGCCCATTACATATTATGCAACATTAAGGTGCCATAGTAATTAGGGCTCTGACAGCAATGGAGAAGACACTGTCAGTGCCCTGATAACTATGGTGCCTCACTCACTGCCAGTGTAAGGGGTGGGCTGGCCCTGCTTACAGTGTCCATCGTCCCCTTCTTACCTGTCTGAAGCGATGGACCTGGAACATAGCAGAGGTACAGTAATTCTCCTGCGGCCTGTCTTATGCCACCCCCTACTCCCCCCCCCCCCTCTCCTGGCATAATGTTGCAAATTGTTGATGAAGGGGCAGGAGCCAAGATAGCTAAATTCTCAGAGAATTGTGATACCGCTCCCGGCCCATTCTACCAGGATGTAGTATGGTGACCTACTCTTCTAGAAGTCTGAGGGGCTGTCCATAAAATGGGGGCATCCTCTGGATGTTTCCGGTAGAGTAGACAAGTGTGAGCAGGGATCTTTAGTCATAGAATTCGCAAATAGAGCATAATCTCTCTTGTCACATGCCAGGATAGCAGCAGCGCTAGTGATGTCATTGTGCTGTGGTTAGGGGAGCCCCTGGCACATGATAATCTGGCTATGCATGTACATACGTGTGCTTTGACCAAAAACTAAGAAGGCGATTCTGGATCATTCACAATGAACCAAAACCGGCCACTGCCCCGATGGTCAAGGTGAGGCCTCTGCAATTTACATTGTCAATGGGCCGGTCCCATCGGAGAGTGAGGAAGGGTTGAGGTAGCGGTGCTGGGACATGGAAACTCCCAGCGTTTCATGTGCGTCCCCATGAAAATGCTGGGGGTCCCCATGCAAATGCCTGACGCCAGCCGCCCACCCTGTCTTCCTCCCGCTGCCCGCAAATATAAGTCAGTCTCCACTGAGCCCAGGAGAAATCATTCAATGGTCACCGACCAGCAAATAATTTCTCCTGCTGCTGGGAACATGTGAGGAGATGTGTTTTCATAATACATCCCCTCGCCATGGTTGCGAGGGGATACGGTGGCGGGGAAGGGGGGATCCGGCAGGGCGGGCACTCTGGGACTCGGTACCCACTAGGCTAGATCATAATTTATATTTAAGCATGAAAGGTGTCCATATCCGGTGTGGACTGGGGAGGTGCACCGGGCTGCCACAAAGCAGAAGCCTACCGAAATGTCTTTGGATCGTCATATTATGCTTTGGGAAATGTGAATTTGAAAAAAAAAAAAAGCCAGTGGGCATTAGCTGTAATGAAAGTCATTTTAAGGAACACAGGCGTTACAGGCTGGTGGGTGCCCACAAACTGGACAAATAAAGCAGCATCTCATTAGTATTCTCTGGCAGAAGACACAGCAGCTGGGAAGAAGAGATATATTGTTACTGAATCACATTTCCAGCATAAATATGATGTTTTCCCACTTTGTTTTTCGGTGTAACAGAGCGCCTCTCTGACACAGCAGCAGGTGTGTAAATATGTTTAGAATGAAAAAACGAGGCAGGCTTTGTAACTTAACCATCATTTACGTGAGGATCATTGTAATAACTTCATGCTGCACCTGCAAATGGTGGGAACAGTTTTACAGCAAGTTTGCGGTAACACCCCTCTCCCCCCCCACACACACACTTTGCATGTGGCAAAAGTGGAGAGAATTAATTTGATGGTCTCCGACCATTGATTCAAAAAAAAGTCAGTCAAAACTGATTTTTATTTCCACCACAGATAGCCGAAAAGGGGGCGGGCACTGACGACATATGAAGGACGTTCCCCCTTGCGATAAATTGCCTTTTTTTTTTTTTGCAATCGATTTGCATACAATCATGCGAAAAATAGCATTCCCCTTTTTATTTATACCTATATGTACAGTATATGTAAAGTTTTGGTACTTGTGAGTTATCCGGGCGCCCGATTTTTTGATTGTATGCCTTAAGTTAAGGCATACAATCAGATGCGATGCGATATCGCATCGCATCGCATGCGACCATCGGATGCGATGACCCGATTTTTCCATAGGAATCAATGTTAAAATGATTCCTATGGAAAAAGGGGTCCTTTTCATACCCCTACTATCCAAGTGGGCATGGAGTTGGATATAAACCTGTGGCGAGCGTAGCGAGCCACCGAGCCCGAAGCGTGGCGAGCGAAGCGAGCCCCGTGAGGGGACGGTATTCCGTGTCCCCTCACGGGGCTCGCTACGCTCGCCACGCTTCGGGCTCGGTGGCTCGCTACGCTCGCCACAGGTTTATATCCAACTCCATGCCCACTTGGATAGTAGGGGTATGAAAAGGACCCCTTTTTCCCACTGAATTCCATGTTAAAATGGACTCAGTCCATTTTAACATTGATTCCTATGGAAAAATCGGGTCATCGCATCGCATCGCATCCGATGGTCGCATGCGATGCGATGCGATGTCCCGATCCGACCCGATTTTGAAATCGGGCGCCCGGATAACTCACAAGTACCAAAGTTTTTTATTTTTCATTTATATGTATATATGTATCAATTTTTAAATTGTTATTAAATGTATTATTCTTTTCATCAAACAAAGCGCCACTTCCCTTTTTGTTTTTGCTATTCCCCTTGCGACCTGAAATCGGGTGATGGAATGAGGGATGGGCTAAATAAACTGGCAGATCGCACATCGCATTGCAATAAATCGCATGTGTTTCAAAAAACCACATGCGATGCAATAAATATTATGCACAGCACATAAAGGGGGTCATTCTGGTTGACTCGCAAAGCTGCAAATTTCGTAGCTTTGCAAGTCAACTAAACGCCGCCCCCATGAACCACCGACAGCTGTTCGCTCGCTGATTTTAGCATAAACATCCATTCACAGCTTTGCCTGCAGGCCCGCAATCATTCGATGGTCGACACAAGTATAAGTCAATGGTGACTGATGTATGTTTGCGGCCATTTCCCCGAAGACAGGGTGGGTTATTAGCATCATGTCAGCCCCCAGCACCCCATGTCATGGCCCAATTACCATGGGAAGCCCATGACAATTCATTAACCATCTAAGGATCTTTCGAGTCTGTACAGATATGAGTAACTGTGACTTCCACAACTCTGCAACAGATACAGGCTGATCGAGGCCGTAGGTGACATCACAGACCATCCCTTAAAATGGGACACGCCTGCGATTTTTTTGACACTCCCCAAAAAAATCTGGTTTCCCCCCTGAAACGGCGGCTTCCTGTCAGTCAAATTGTGAGTGAATTGCGATGACGATCCATATACTATTTCTGGCACTAATTTAGCTCGCAAATGTGCACACCAGCGATCAACTCTGAATCAGGCCCTAAATTCCCAATTGCATGTACACACCAGTGTCACAGCTAGGGGTCAATGCTATTGCCCAGGGTGCAGAGTCCTTTGGGCGGTACAGTACTTGGACCTTGCAGCCAGTATCGCTGCTTTGGAGACTCTGCATTCTGTATAGATGAAGGATGCTCCAGGAAGTGCTGTACCTCTCGCTGTTGGCACAACATCCTATCATTGTGCTTAGGGACGTGAGAGCGGCACAGGGTTCAGTGTTATAGCACTGGTACACACACATTCACCATAATTGCTGGCTTTATGGCTGTCCCATCCGGAATGGGGCAGTCAGGTCAAACTCAACACAGTGGTGGGTGATGCGGAGGACTTGGCTTGGCGTAGGGATGGGGAGGAGGTGTCATGAGGAACAAGAGGCTTTGAGTGGGGGCATGTAGCCACGCCCCCAGCTGTACAATGCCGCAATTACCGGCATGCGCAGTAGGATTTAGTCTCCAAAACATGGCCGGCGCCATATGTCCGGAGACTGCACATGTGCAGTAGACTATAGCACGATGCTAGAGTCTTCTTCACCATGAAGAAGAAGAGGACTCACCCTGAGGCCCCTCCTCTATCCAAACTGCATCTGATGCCACAAAACAGACATGTCCGATGCTAATATTAAAAATATTTGAATACATAAGTTAGTGGCTGAAGAGTGGAAATGGTCTTGTAGATAGAAGCAGTGATCTCATTATGGCCGACTACAAATGAGTCAACGCTCATGTTTTCCTCTTTCAAGTCAAGAAAATGTTTTGTGTCCTTCAACATTTTGAATAATTGCACTGAGCTAGCTCAAGCGGATCTGTAATCTAACGTTAAGCTATCAAGAAAATTCCTACGAGTGTCATGAACTGGTTTTATAATGTACAGATCCTTGTGTAACAAGTAAAAAAAAAAAAGAGAAAGGCAAGAGATAAATTCCCGTTTGTCTAGATGATGAAAACGATTCCCCATCACACGTAAATGACCCTTGTGTCTCTGCTGACTGCAGCTATTCATACTGAGATTCTGGAATATATATATTTTCCAGATGCTGGATGTAGGATTTTTCATTTGTGCAGTTGAGCTATTGATCAGCACCGCGGCAGTTTATCTGAATCTCCTCTCTGCAGCAGGAACGCGCCTTTCTTCAAGGGATATTTATGGAGAAGTTGTAAAATATCTCATTTGTGAAGTAGGAGGACATGAGTCCAGATACTTACACAGACAATAAAACTCGGTCATATGCTTGGAGGTGAATGGACGGTGTCCTGCTCGCAATCTCTGGGGAATAGACTTTTCTCACAACGATTTGAAATGAAAATGACACACATGCATAGCTTATTCAATAAGGTGCACTTGTTTTTCGGCTGAGAAAACGGGCAAATTTTTACCAATAATTTAGTTTTTTTGGGGGGAATGTCCCATTTACGTGCAATAGAATAAATGGAATCCGGGATGAAAATCTGAGCTGAGGGCTGGTCATCAGCAGTGACACCTACCTGTGAGGAGGAGGCTGCTGCTGGTCCCTGCTGCTTTGCCCCCACCACTTGGTCCCCTGGTGGGTCCCGCCAGCTACTCAATGTAACTGACAGGTGCCAGGACTGAAGCATTTCTGCAGTAGAGGCCAGGGTACTGCACATGCACAAACCCCCAACTTCTATGGACTGCATCAGCTGAAGCCCGTAGAAGCAACTAGGGCTGGCGATAAGGCAGGGAGTGGCTACCTACAGGAAGCCAACTATCTGCTTATTACAGCTCGGACTGGCAGTCCTGAGGGAAAGAATGCTTCCTAATGGGATTGTCTGACATGTAAATAGGATGTCACTGCCAGTGGTTCCAGTTCATAGATCTACAGTGTCTAGATAGACAGTCAATAGGCGAGCTAACGCGTTACACTAATTGGTGGTCCATGTCGAAAGTTGTCGACATGGACCACCAAAAATTTATGAAAACCTCATGCTGACCTTTTCATGTGTTTACCTTCCTCGTGTGAACATTTTGACACTGTCAACATTCCCCATGTCAACATCCTATGTTGACCTTTTGACCCTGTTTATCTTTAGTCCATATCGACCATTTGCATGAATTAAATTGGATTGCAATTTTTCAACACAGATGTATGCATTTTTTGTACTTTTTTTATTGAGATATTGGGGCTTAAAGTCAGGGCTGCCATGAGCAGGGGCTAGTGAAAGCATGGACACATCCCCTCCAAATAAATCAGAAATAATAGTAAATACGCTGTACAGGAAGTGCAGGGGGCTTCACGGGAAGGGTATCTGTCCAAGTCGATAGTCAATAAGACGACCACTATTGGTCGATACACAGAACAAAATGTTGACATGTCAATGTTTTTCGTGATTTTTTTTTTTTTAAACGCCTTGTTCTTACTTCACGAGCCAAGTGGACATAAGGGAAGACTATAGTAGTGTGCCAAAAGCAGCAAGGCATTGTGCACAAAGCATGCCCCGTGCAACCAGCCATGTGTGGGGACGCGGTACACTAATACAGTGACCATGGTGACTAATGTCCTCATAGAAAGCAAAAATTTGAAGACCATTTCCATGTTATGTTTTTTGACTGTCGACCTAGACACTGTCCACACTAATCCACACCCCACAGGAAGTACCAGGGCCTGCACATGTGACCATTGTCCACCTCAGCAGTGCTACAAATGTCCCCCTTAGCTTCTGTCCCAGGCCCCCGATGGGCCCCCACAACAAGCTTAGGTAATTTGCACAACCCCCCCCCCCCCCCCCTTCCTCCCTCTGCAACATTGGCTAAGTGTCAATATATTGACGATTAATTGATACCTGTAAACCATTAATTAGCTAATTGGATATTCATCTGTCCTGGGATTGTTATCTATCCTGGGATTGCGATACTTTAACACGTTAAAGTTTGTAATATTAATCCTAATCTACATATGAATTTGCATTTCAGTGAGACATTACAGCTATTCAGTATATTGTTGCCAGGCGCTGTTGGAGCTTAATTAAAATGCTGTATTAATGTTGTGCCAATCAGGATTAATTCAGTTCTCTACTTGAAAATGCTGAAATCCAGGTGATCGCAATTAAGTGGCTTCACAAGTGCCAATCTATTCTATAAAGGGGGAGTCAGATTACCTTTGGTGAATATTAAGTTGATACAGTAGGCCTCATTCACATACATCCGCTCGTAACGTGACTTTAAACCTCTGATGCCTGAAAGGGAATGGGTTCATTTTCGCCCGTGTGTTCTAAAATACTGATGGCGCATTTCTGAATGCAGCGAGACCCATTGCTCACCACTGGTGCAGTAAATTGGTAAAGGCACAATGCTTGAAAAACACCTTCAAGTGTTTGTGAATGAGCCCGTAATGGGCAGTTACACTTCTGGCAGGATGACTGGGGATGTCTTATTCATTGACCAATGTTTTCTTGCTGCAATTAGGACACCGCAGCCATCTGCAGCCCAAGTTGTGTAGCAATAAACCTTGTTACTGCCAATACGTTCGGCGTCTTCAGCTCCAATCTCTATGCTAATACACCTAGCCGCCGAGCCCAGCTGTATCAGCATATTGCAGGCATTGATTTTGCCTCCTAGCTAATAAACTTGCTTGCCGCTGTATAACTTTGTGATATCCGCTGGCCGGTAACTGGCTCATTGTTTCATGACCAGCCTTCACCGGATGAGCCACTGAGGTTTGCCTTCTCAGAAGATGCTGGATTTGAGTCAGTAGATCCACTTCGGGAGAGTTTAGACTCTGTCCCAGGCCCCCGATGGCCTGGGACAGAGTCTAAACTCTGGCTTCCATTCCCCTACAGAATCCTCTTCAAACACCTCACACTCACATACAGGGCCATCTCTAATTCCATTGCTCCATATATCTCTAACCTCATCTCCATTCATACACCCTCCCGCCCTCTACGGTCGGCTGACGACTGTCGTCTCTCCTCCACCCTGATCACTGCTTCCCATGCTAGAGTACAGGACTTTGCCCGTGCTGCACCCCTTCAGTGGAACGCACTCCCTCGCTCCATTAGACTCTACCCGACCTTGCAAAGCTTCAAACGGGCACTGAAAACTCACCTATTCATCAAAGCGTACCCTTCCACTGCATAAACCAGCTGGTTCTCCGACCCCTTGCCTGTTTCCTGTTTACATCCTGCTATCTAACCACCACCCCCTCGCTTGCACCTCTTGTAATCTGTCTGTCTCCCCTTCCTACTAGATTGTAAGCTCCTCCGAGTAGGGCCCTCTTCCCTCCTGTTGTCAAAGCCCACTTCTCTTCACATTTCACTCACAGCTCTCCTTTACTCCAACACTCAGTGACCATCTTCATACTCATCTCCATCATTGGCCTCAAGCCTCTAGTTGTATGTTGATTGGGTCCTCACAACTTACATTTAAGCTGTAATGTGTATTGAACTGTGGTGCTCTTTATTTGTACTGTATTTTTGTTATTTATTCAATGTTATGCCAAGTTTTGTCTCCCTGTATTGTTCCTTTGTACGGCGCTGCGAAACACTTGTGGCGCCTTATAAATAAAATTATAATAATAATAATAATACTATCGGTGGCACCATCGATACTTGCACAAGCCCCATTCTCCGGCAGATTATGGCCTCCGACAGGGGTGTATTGGGAACTAAAAGTGGCTGCGGGAAAAATTCTAGGATTGGCCACACATGGGCGACATTGAATCAAATGTAGGAGCAACCAACACCAAAATAAGATGGATTAGTATATCACCACACCTGTGCGGAAGCCGTTGAAAGTCTAGTGGCCCTCAGACCTTTAAGCTGATTGGACAAGCCACAAATCTCCACATTTCAAATAATACCTCAACTCCCCCCACTGAGACTGAGCACAGACCCTAAAACCTCCATCAAGGAGACATTACCATAAATATCCCCACCCCTCCCAGTGGAGGCCAGAAACACCACAGATATTGTTACACCCCCATATAGCAACCGATCATGTACCTGTAACAGATGACACAATGGATATAGGTGAGTATTTGCATCGTACGTTCTATGGCCAGTTCTCCCCTGGTCTCCGATATTAAGCATCTGAAATGGAAGGCAGTTATGTAACACGCCCACAACACAACCATAGGATGGACACATGGGGGAGGTGGTATCAGAGGCATTATTAGGCTCTGTGATACATGGTGCGCCAAAGGCACAAACCTGTAAAAAAAAGGCGTGGCCTCATGGCAAGGGTGTGGCTTTACTGGGAGGGGCCATGACTTCTCAGCCAAAAAAAAACAAAACATTTTTGTCACTCGTAGAGGCGGCTGCAGTGTCAGCTTCTACACTGACAGGTGCTGCACATAATGATACAGTGCTGGAGCTGACATTTTGGTGTCACCTCTAGGCAGGTGACACCCAGGTGTGGCCCGCACCCTCCCTTGGTGGGTGGTGAGTGGAAAAGGCGCTATATAACCAAGCAATTTGACACTTACAAGGAACCCGTGCGTGTATGAAAGCAGATACAGTACTACCGTATAGGGAAAAGTCACTCTTCACTACGGTGTCTGCTCACATCTAACGAGGTGGAGAAGGAAGTTCTGAGCCGCTATAATACATCTACCCCTAAGTGCCTCATGCCTCAGTGCCTCCCTTACTCACTATCATACTCCTGTGCTGCATTCTCATTAATATGGATGGGGCTTACAGACGTCTGCCTCCAGAAGTGATCTGTTCATTACCCAGCATGTACTTTGGGTTTGCTGCATATTTACATGGTAACTGGGCAATATAAAACCGCACAGTGAATTGTGCAGGCTATAATCCTGTAGGAGATATGTACAGTACTCCTGTAGATCGGTGTATATTGTATCATATCTGCAACAAAAGGCTCAGTTCCTATACAGCTGGGAATGTTTATTGGTTTATTGTCTAACTACAATCCAGTCTAGTTAGCAGCGGTTTATATAAATATGTAGCACAAGTACAAGGGTATCGGGCCGCCCGTGGCACAATGTTACTGGTCACACCACTATGACAGCAATGCCCCATTTTACAGGAGGATCTGTAGATTTTAAATTAGCCCCAACATCACCCCCCCCCCCCCCCCCCCCACCACCACCACTACAAGTTACTGTCTATGGCCCCTGCCAGTTATAAAATATAAAAATAAGTTGTAATGATAAAATATAATGCTGCCCAGTGGCCTAGCAGGGCACTCATGCAAGAGAGCATGTGTGATACCCCCAGCAAATGTCACCCCTAAGGGCCCAGATCCAAGAGGGGCCCACCGTCCCTGTCACAATTACATGTGTTATACACAAAGGTGTAGCTTCAATAGGTGCAGGGGGATAAAAGGAGCCAGGTAAGTATACCTAGACCATAGACGCCGATTCTGTGGGTGCTCAAGGGCCCGAGCACCCACAAGAATTAATGAGCACCCACGTGCCCGTAACTCCAGAGTCCCAATGCCGGGCCACTGTATTTGCTTGTTGAGCCTTTGAACAGGCTTGAGCACCCACCAGCAAAAACATAAATCGGCACCTCTGACCTAGACGCCCCCCCCCCCCCCCCGGCCCTCTCTAGCAGTAGCCTAACCTCCCCCCTTCTTGCCCCAAAGCCTACCATTAACCCCTGTCCCCATAGCCTATACTAACTTCCCACCCCACCCCTGCAAACACCTTACAATGTAACATAATGTATTGTAAACTAGGCCACTACTATGGGGTAAAATTTTAACTAAGGCACTACTATGATTCCAAAAATTTACTATGGATCTATTATGGGGGTTAAAACTAATCACTTGCGCACAGAGGTGCCTCTCTAGAAGCAGTGTGGCAGGGGTCCCAGTAAAATGTTGCTATGGGGCCCATCACTGCCTCATAGACAGCAGCACATCCATGCCTCACAGCGGCACATCCCTGCCTCACTGATAGCAGCACATCCCGCCTCACTGACAGTGGCACATCCCTGCCTCACTGACAGCAGCACATCACTGCCTCACTGACAGCGGCACATCCCTGCCTCACTGACAGCGGCACATCCCGCCTCACTGACAGCGGCACATCCCTGCCTCACTGACAGCAGCACATCCCGCCTCACTGACAGCAGCACATCACTGCTTCACTAACAGCAGTACATCCCTGCCTCACTGACAGAAGCACATCCCTGCCTCACTGGCAGCAACACATCCCTGCCTCACTGACAGCAGCACATCCCGCCTCACTGACAGCAGCACATCCCTGCCTCACTGACAGCGGCACATCCCTGCCTCACTGACAGCAGCACATCCCGCCTCACTGACAGCAGAACATCACTGCTTCACTAACAGCAGTACATCCCTGCCTCACTGACAGAAGCACATCCCTGCCTCACTGACAGCAGCACATCCCGCCTCACTGACAGCAGCACATCCCCATCTCACTGACAGCAGCACATCCCTGCCTCACTTACAGCAGCACATCCCTGCCTCACTGACAGCAGCACATCCCTGCCTCACTGACAGCAGCACATTTCTGAAATCATAATAGGTACTTGTTTCCTATCTGGGCGCCCAGGTTTTCTACGTACGGCACCGTAATGAAATCGGATCGCATCGCATCGTACACATACACGATATTGAACGATGCGATGCGATGCGATCCGATTCGATTTCCCATAGGAAACAATGTGAAATGGCTCAATTTAGCCAAATTCTCATAGGAACAATAGTAAATGGGCCAAAAACACCCCTGAACATTGAAATGTCCCCCCAAAAGTAGTTGACGCCACCCCGCCATCAACGTGAACCCGAAGCGTGGCGAGCGCAGCGAGCCCGCGAGGGGCGGTGGTACGCGTCCTCCGACCTTTTCATGCCCTACTATCCACGTCGGCGTGGAGTGAGAATAGAATAGTGTGGCGAGCGCAGCGAGCCACCGAGCCCGAAGCGTGGCGAGCGCAGCGAGCCCCGCGAGGGGACGCGGATACCTTCACAGTTATACGCGTCCCCTCGCGGGCTTCCCAGGTGTCCATGGCGACGCGGACACCTGGGAAGCCCGCGAACGGACGCGTTTACCTGTGAAGGTATCCGCGTCCCCTCGCGGGGCTCGCCACGCTTCGGGCTCGGTGGCTCGCTGCGCTCGCCACACTATTCTATTCTCACTCCACGCCGACGTGGATAGTAGGGCTTGAAAAGGTCGGAGGACGCGTACCGCCGCCCCTCGCGGGCTCGCTGCGCTCGCCACGCTTCGGGTTCACGTTGATGGCGGGGTGGCGTCAACTACTTTTGGGGGGACATTTCAATGTTCAGGGGTGTTTTTGGCCCATTTACTATTGTTCCTATGATAATTTGGCTAAATTGAGCCATTTAACATTGTTTCCTATGGGAAATCGAATCGGATCGCATCGCATCGCATCGTTCAATATCGTGTATGTGTACGATGCGATGCGATCCGATTTCTCTACGGAGAATAGCATGGTGCGCAATTAACTTAGCGGGCGCCCAGATAGGAAACAAGTACCTCATAATATAAACCTTTTCATTAATTGACACTGCTATCCAGTTAAATGTTTATTCAATAAATAATTCAAATGAAACAGGCAATTCAGAACTATTTGTTCCTCTTATTGTGTATCTGTTTCACCCTATTTCATCACTACAGAGGCCATTATATAAGACAGATATACCACTCATCTCCCTACCATAGTAAATGAATTTGTAGTGACAAATATTTTTGACTTATGGGCTGGAGATGGTTAGTTTCTCTTAAATATGTAACCTTTTATGACTTTTGTCCACAGAGTAATGAAGTGCCCTGTGTCCCTTGTCTAAAATGCATGCTAGAGTAACTGGAGACAGATCCCCGGGGTACGGGAATTCCATCAAAGGTTTAACCATCATCGCCCTGGAGGAAGTCATTTAGCAAGGAAGAAAACATTAGCTGCAACAGCTGAATAATGTGAAGATGAAGAATTCAGTCTGGCTTGTTCTGTGTGGCATGATGTAAGACGCTGCCATGTTCCTTATTCAGCATTATCTGATCCATCTCGGCCTCTACTGTCTGTGCGAGGTGGGGTTATGTCAGGGTGTCAGGGCCCGGGACTCACATGCAAAGGGGGGGACAACATATTCATGCAAAGTGATTCTTTACCAGGGCTTAAAGGGAAACTGGAGAGGTGGTGGAACTCCTTTCCTCAAACAGGTTCAATAGGTCGACACAAGCATTAGGTTGACAATGGGAAGGTTGACAGTCAAAAGGTGGATATGCGTTTTTTCACGTTTCTGTCCCGATTGAGCTCGGCACACTATTTTATTCTCCCACCACACTGTAGTGGATGGTAGGGAATGAAATACCGCCTGTCAGCACATGTCGGCACATAATAAATTTTTTTATAAAAACTCATGTCGAAATTTGGACTGTTGACGTAATGCTTGTGTCGACCTTCCAACCCCGTCATCCTTAGCCATTTTGATCTATTTTAGTTGTTGTCCTAAGGTCTGTCAACCTTCAGTGGTTGATGCCCATGTATGTCGACCTCAATAGGCTCCTGACTGCCACTGTCGGTAGCTCAGTGCCAGATTAAGCCTTCAGGGGGCCCGGGGCACTTTAGACAGGGGGTCCCCCTTGCACTTGTCATTACTGGCCGCAAACTGCATGGGGGAATATTACACTGTCAAAACACAGAGTAAAGGCAGTATAAACTTGGTCAATGGGTAACTTCAGGGGATATATATAAATATATATATATATACACACCCACATAAATACATACATACATACCACATGAAAAGCCTGTGTTTGTCCCTCTGCACCTTACTCTGTAGGAGACCTCACAGTCACAGTGCTGATTAAGAACCCTCCCATGACTAGGCTGCTGCTGTTGTTATCCATGGGCCTGAGAAGCATGTAATGAGCTCCACCAATCAGAGCTCAGCACAAACGTCTCAGTCTCTGCCCTCTGGTGCAAAGTGTCATGGGACTTAGTCAACTCCCAGTAATGCACTGCACACTTGGCTCCCAATGCTCAGCACCATTAATCATTGTCACATTGGCAGATAGGTGAAGCTGCAGCACTACCCCACTCCCATGCACAAAACCTTTAGCTAAAAAAAAAAATATATTTTTTAAAAAAAAATACATGCCAACCACAGGGGGCCCCTAGCTACAGGGGGGCCCAGGGGCACTGACCCCTTGTGCCCCCATTATAATCCGGTCCTGCGGTAGCTACTGGGTTTTTGCAAATGAAATGTTGATGAATGATAAAAGACAAACGTTTCTCTCCCCTGATTTCAGCCTGAATGCTAAATGTTTATTCCCAACTCATTAAGACAGTTGTTATGTGACAGTAACAAAGTGCGCGACGCAGAAGGTCTGTGGCTCTGGTTAATACGTATTAAATGGAAGCATGCTTCATAGATTCTATCATCACAAAGATTACAGCTGGCTGGAGGCCAGGATGCATCTATTAACTAGCGGTGCTCATACAAGTCGGTGCATATCGAGCCATTTACATATATAGGTTCCCAGTGAATTATAAATGTCATTCAAAAAAGCCGTACATTGGATAAATAGCTGATATTATTTTCAGATGAATAATTAATGTGGCGATCATCACTTTCCCAGCTTTTGTGTAGATACAAGTACTAGAGCAGCACTCTCTACAATACTGTTAAAGGGTTGTGGAAGTTATGTATAACTCTGTGAGCATTTGGTTTAGATCAGGAGTCCTCAAACTATTTTGCTCTGGGACCCCAGATCAGACAATAAAAATAATGACAGGACCCCAGCAAGTTACTGCAGAAGGCCATCAAATCACATGTGTAGTCAGCAGACAGCACATACATGGCAGCATTGTGGAGGCACAGAGTGATGGGAGGAGTCTGATATACCATAACCCATCACATCACACGTGTAGTCAGCAGACAGCACATACATGGCAGCATTGTGGAGGCACAGAGTGATGGGAGGAGTCTGATATACCATAACCCATCACATCACATGTGTAGTCAGCAGACAGCACATACATGGCAGCATTGTGGAGGCACAAAGTGATGGGAGGAGCCTAATATACCATAACCCATCACATCACACGTGTAGTCAGCAGACAGCACATACATGGCAGCATTGTGGAGGCACAGAGTGATGGGAGGAGTCTGATATACCATAACCCATCACATCACATGTGTAGTCAGCAGACAGCACATACATGGCAGCATTGTGGAGGCACAAAGTGATGGGAGGAGCCTAATATACCATAACACATCACATGTGTAGTCAGCAGACAGCACACACATGGCAGCAATGTGGAGGCACAGAGTGATGGGAGAAGTCTGATATACCATAACCCATCACATCACACGTGGAGTCAGCAGACGGCACATACATGGCAGCATTGTGGAGGCACAGAGTGATGGGAGGAGTCTGATATACCATAACCCATCACATCACATGTGTTGTCAGCAGACAGCACATACATGGCAGCATTGTGGAGGCACAAAATGATGGGAGGAGCCTAATATACCATAACCCATAACATCACATGTATAGTCAGCAGACAGCACATACATGGCAGCAATGTGGAGGCACAGAGTGATGGGAGGAGTCTGATATACCATAACCCATCACATCACACGTGGAGTCAGCAGACGGCACATACATGGCAGCATTGTGGAGGCACAGAGTGATGGGAGGAGTCTGATATACCATAACCCATCACATCACATGTGTAGTCAGCAGACAGCACAGACATGGCAGCATTGTGGAGGCACAAAATGATGGGAGGAGCCTAATATACCATAACCCATCACATCACATGTGTAGTCAGCAGACAGCACATACATGGCAGCATTGTGGAGGCACAGAGTAGTAGTAGTACGTTTATTTATAAAGGTTGCTTTGTACGGTGCTGCGGACACTTTGCGGCGCCTTATAAATAAACGTACTACTACTACTACAGAGTGATGGGAGGAGTCTACAATAACAGACAGTTCAACAGATCTTTCAGACTCCTTGATTCATTGACTGATGGTCAGCAACATGGAGTTGCGACCCCATGCTGAGAAGGTCGGGACCCACTTTGTGGTCAGGACCCACAGTTTGAGATCCGCTGGTTTAGAACATGCGCACACACACTCATGTACTGTACTCTGTCTAGTTGTTCTGAAGCATAAGGCTGCCCCCTCACGGCCATTTTCCAAGAGATTTGTGTCTGCAGTGCAGAGACGCTGTATAATATATGGGATCAAAGTGAGCGGTGTGGGCTCCCATGGACCGAAGGAGTCACACCCAATACCCATTGAGCCGCCCAGGACTTTCCTGTGCAGCAGGATCGCATGCAACGTATTGCATGCGATCCCCTTTCCTGGGAGGGGGTTTGACTCAGAAATCTTACATGCAGCATGTTTGATCTCCGGTTCCGGTCAGTTGCGCATCGGATCGGATGTCACACACATGGTATTCTGGCCAATTTTACCCAATTTCTAAGCCCGATTCCCCGGGTGAAATCAGGTCCAGATCGCAAAGTGTATGGGGGCCTTATTTTAGGATTTTAGAAGTGTTTGAATTCCCACCCATCCTAGGATTACACAGAGGTGTAACCTTTCTTAATGAGGCTAATGCACAAAGTGATTAGTAGAAAAAGCCTATCACCAACATTTCACCCTTTGGTAAACTATCTATAAACCAGGAATCAGGACACAGAAGCGTAGCTGAGGAATTCTGAAGGTTGTGGCCATCGTTATAACTATAACAGTAGGGGTGGCTAAACGGGTCCACGAGATCTACCAATGGTCCACGTTTTCCAGACCACCTAGCTGGTGCACAGCTGTAGTCATTGCTAACTCTCACATTTTCCAAACTCCCTAGCTGGTGCACAGGTGCAGTCATTACTAACTGTCACATTTCCCAGACTCCCTAGCTGGTGCACAGTTGTAGTCATTACTAACTGTCACATTTCCCAGATTCCCTAGCTGGTGCACCGCTGTCATTACTAACTGTCACATTTCCCAGACTCCCTAGCTGTTGCACAGGTGTAGTCAATACTAACTGTCACATTTCCCAGATCACCTAGCTGGTGCACAGCTGTTGTCATTACTGACTGTCACATTTCCCAGACTCCCTAACTGTTGCACAGGTGTGGTCATTACTAACTGTCACATTTCCCAGATCACCTATCTGGTGCACAGCTGTTGTCATTACTGACTGTCACATTTCCCAGACTCCCTAGCTGGTGCACAGTTGTAGTCATTACTAACTGTCACATTTCCCAGATTCCCTAGCTGGTGCACCGCTGTCATTACTAACTGTCACATTTCCCAGACTCCCTAGCTGTTGCACAACTGTTGTCATTACTGACTGTCACATTTCCCAGACTCCCTAGCTTGCGCACAGCTGTAGTCATTACTGACGGTCACATTTCCCAGACTCCCTAGCTGGTGCACAGGTGTAGTCATTACTAACTGTCACATTTCCCAGATCACCTAGCTGGTGCACAGCTGTTGTCATTACTGACTGTCACATTTCCCAGACTCCCTAGCTGATGCACAGCTGTAGTACTCATTACTAACTGTCACCTTTTCAAACCTGCTGCATTCATTCCTACTATAGACCACAGGTTGCTTGAGATACATGACCTGTTGGTAGATCTTGAGGACGGGTTTGGCCTCCCCTGATGTACAGTTAATAGGTCAACATCAAAAGACCAAAGGTCAACAAGTACTAGGTAGACATTAACAACAGGTCACATTACACATGAAAACATAGTTGCCAATTTTTCTGCTCCCCTCTCCAGGAGAGAGCAGCAAGCTCACTGAAGCAGGGGGGTGGGGCCAAAGCTGGGAGGGGGAAGGGGACGGCCCGAGGGTGGACCCACAGATGGGCTGCACTATTGGGGGGGGGTGTCTAGTGCGATCGTGTCATTTGACCCCGCGGACCCTTATGCCGGGAGGGGGGTTCGCGGGAGATGAAGGGAAATGCAGGAGGGTTGCCCCCCTTTCCGGGCGGCTGGGAGGGGACCCGATTTCCGGGACGCTCCCGGCCACTTTCTGGGAGGGTAGGCAAACCTGCATGAAAAGTTCGACGTGAGTATTTTAAGTTCTTAATTTTTTTTCATTAAGTGATTATGTATCCCATGGAAAGTCTGCCTGTTAGCCTCTAAGAATCGTTGTGAATTCCCAGCACGGACATAGCCGTAGTGCCAGAGCTGTCTTCAGGAGCTCATTCGTGACCCCTACCTCCCTCCTCGGCTGTCATTGTTCCTCTCCTCATCACAACAGAAAGCTTCCCCAGCGCAGCAGACTAAGTGAATGTTGTAGCGCTGATTAAGTGTGCCACTAAGGACTGTAAGGAGACATGGCAGAACTTCAAAAGAACTTTCCTAAAAAGAGTGACTGATTCGGAAACCAGGCCACCCCGACGGGCGAGGGCTCTCCTGTGGGACGCGTCTTGTCAACTAGAAAGATGGCTTTTTCTAAGCATTATTTTTCCATCCAAATAGTGAAATCTAGAGAGGTACCCAATCACTTGTGACAGTGACCGAGAACTGCTCCCTTCTCCTGTATTTGTCATTGTCTGCGGATTGCTTGGCTTCTATCACACGTACTATATCACAGCAGCTGTTGTCTTCTGACTTTCTCTCCGTCGCCGGTGTTGTTTTCTGTACGTTTCGGGCTTCTCCAGTCTGTTGCACTATCCTACTGACTGTAATTCCTTATGGGGGGAATCAGGCCCAACCAACCTACGGGCTCAAGGTAGGTAAGTATCAGTGTGTGTGTTATGTATGTATTAAACTTTTATTTTTCAGGGTGTCAGTGTGTTTTATTTAACTATTTTTTGTACTGTAGAACTACAAGTGCCAGCGGGCCCTTTAATGCCCCGCATGCTGGGACTTGTGGTTCTCCAAGTCCCAGCATGCGGGGTAGGCTTGCTGGGACTCATAGTTCTACAGTAGAAAACAATAGTTTTTAATCTTTTTTTTACACTTTGCATCAGCCCGATGCCCACCGCCCAGGGGCATCGGGGACAGCCCCGGACTTTCAGCAGGGGCTGGTAAGTCCTGGAGGGGGGGGACCCCTTCGTTGGGGGGGTCCCCACTTCCCCAGGACCCCTGCCCATGCTGACCAGCCAGGGGGATAATGCTTTGGCCGCGGGACCTTATATAATAAGTGTCCCCCGGCTGTGGCATTACCCTGCTGGCTGGTTGGGTCTGGTGCTGGTTCTTAAAATACGGGGGACCCCTAGTCATTTTGTCCCCCGTATTTCGGGAACCAGCGCCAGACCTTGAGCCTGGTGCTGGTTTCATTAAATCAAGGGGACCCCTATTTGTCGGGGACCCTGATTTTATGTCACCAGCACCGGCTCAATGAGCCCGGGGCTGGTTATGCTCTGGCGGGGGACCCCGCGCTGGTTTTTTTTTTTTTTAAATTGCGATTTCCTGCAAACGTGCGATTTTCAGACCTGAAAATCGCACATTTTCAGGACTAAAGAAATCACACCTATTCGCACTATTTTGCCAGTTTTTCGCATCTCATTAAATATGCGAAAAACGGGCCAATCTTGCGATTTTCAAAAGTGCGATTTGGTGCGATAAAAAACATGCGGATTTTACCGCATAGCATAGAATGTCACCCCTAATCTTTCAGAGTAACAGGGACTTTTCTCAGCATAGTCAGTTTTTAAATTGAATGTGTATATTTATACTATATTTTTTTTTGTTCTATTGTATTTTGTGGTATACGGTATATGTATTTTTTGTATCCTTTGCAATGGGTGCAGATGTAACGTCGTGTAAGAGTGTCCTGTGACTGAGCCCACCAGCTGGAGAATATGCACGTGTTCTTGGCCTTGTGCGATGTTTTCCTCTCTGGAAACCCTCTACTGCAAATCCTGCGTTTAACCCGGTGGTGCAGTATCTCCTTCTACTTTATCACTTCACCAGGCTTAATATATCTGCCCTGAGTGCTGATTCTGAGTTGAACATAGTCAGATGACAGATGGATTTTGTGATATATCTGGGGCAGTACGGATGGTGTAATGGTTAGCATTACTGCCTCACAGCACTGAGGTCATGGGTTCTATTCCCATCATGGCCCTAACTGTGTGGAGTTTGTATATTCTCCCCGTACTTGCGTGGGTTTCCTCCGGGTACTCCGGTTTCCTCCCACATTCCGAAAATATACTTTTAGGTTAATTGGCTCCCAACAAAATCAACCCTAGAATGTCTGTGGAATATGTGTGCGCTATATAAGAAACTGTTAATAAATAAATAAATAAATATCTCACACTGGCCATGCGCCATAAGTGACTTCTGAGTTGTACGCATATTAGCCCCGTCTCCACTTGCAGCTCAGAGATTGTAACTGGACAATGGCTTGGCGTATGAATATACAGTAGTCTTTGTCTCCCAAGGGTCTGCTCTGAGCTTGTAGACAGAATGGAGGGATATTCCGGTATCAGATGGATCTCTTGCAGCAAGGCCAGCACTGTTGCTAATGAGCACTGATCGTGATGCAGGCTACTTTCATAATCGGATGGATAGGGGTTATGGGCAGGGTAGTCTTCAGACGGGGTGGGGGAGGACTGCAGCGAAGTTCAAAATTTAAATTGAAGAGACACAGAGACTGCCACCAACTGCCATTTCAAACTGACTCACTGCAGTTGGTGATGCTGAATGCGGCATGCCATTAGAGATGCACACCATACATCTGCATTTGCAGATAACCTGTTAGGCAATTTTCAGACATCCAAATATGTCATCCCTCATTCATCTTGCAAACAGGTCGCATGTGCGGCCACATCGCGATTGCAACTAGCTGCGGTTGATTGCTCATGCCTGCAGGCGATCTAGTCACAGCAGATAACCCGTGATTGCTGCGGCTAGCGGAAAGGATAAGCCAGGACTCATCTGTACCTTAGATCTTGAATTAAAGCTATATACAAACTGAGAATCACTTTAATTGATAATAAATAAATATATATATAATATACACTGATGGGTTAAAAAAATGTCCACTGACCCTGATCGGCGCTCAATAAATACTTCCTCTTCCTTGCTTCTTCACCAACTGAAACACAGAGACATCTTTATACACTATGGAAAACTTTTGAGTTAAAATGTCCATTAAAAAAAAACAGTGTAAGCTCTTCACCCAAGTGTATTAATAATATACAGGGCAAGCGTTATTCTCCAAGCGTTTTGGAAGAACATCCCCAGGATTACTGTCCCAAACAACCACCATTGGGAGATTTGACATTAGCCGTTGCCCATGGCAAACTGCTGAACCTCCTGTATGAGGACTAAGAAGTCACTTCAGTTGAGAAGTAACATAGGTTTGAGTACAGGACAGAAGAAAATAAGACATATTTTTGTCCACTTAATAGGCCTCGTGCAAATATGGCTTTACATAAAGATATGGCTTTACATACCTATATCTGCTTTTATGCACAATAATAATAATATACATGTTATCATATATGCAGTATATGACCAGGCCAGTTCCCCTGGGGATCGGCAGCACTGTGTACATCAGGAGATGTGCGCCACCAGGGACTCAGCAACTCCTTCTAAGCCCGCCCCCAGACTCCTGTAAAACTAGCCAATGGAGTGTGATGCATTATGAAGGAGACCGTTATTAAGGGCACTAGAGGCAGGGTTGCCGACAGGTTGGCCGGGCCTGGTAAACAGAGGTGGCATGGCCCCTCCCCTTCCTGGAGGCTATGATGCCTCCATGAGAAAAAAAAAAATGAAAGGAAATAGAAAGAAGACAGGCTGCAGTGGCAGATGTCTGTCTCACCACTGAGCAGCATATGCAGAGCTGGGGAGAGGGGCTGTGCAGCGGCGGCAGCCTGTAATCCCCCCCCCCCCCCCTAACTCTGCACCACTTGCTAGAGGAGGCATAAGCCATTTTGGGAGGGATATTTTCAATAGTATTAAGGGGGCAGGTGAACGGCACCCCCTACAGGACCCCAGATCCGCAATGGCGGCCGAGGTGGGGGATCCGCTGACAACAAGCAGAACCCTTAACAATGAGTAGGTACTATGGGGGAGGGGGCAACAAAAAGTTTTTGGCTTGGGAGGGGCACAAATTTGTAGGTACGCCACTGTGCACCAGGCCTGTAGATCCATTGACGCGTCCTCACGCATGAATACTGTGTTATACCCCGTGGGTAGCTTTCATGTCTGCATGAGACCCAGGCTCAGAAATAGAGGCAAATTATACAAAGGATTCTGATCTACGGTAATGATATCGATGAGGAAAAAAATCATTCAGCCATATAATGTGATTATTGACAGCCTTAAATGACCCTGCTTAAATTGACTGTGGTGAGAGATAATCATTTGTTAATTAATAGTGATAAATAGTTGTGCAGTTCATGGTGGTAGTCACATGTTCTAATTAATAGACTTACAACTTCCCTCAGGCTAGCAATGATAATGACCCAAACATGAAAGCACCAGTGGAGGTAGCAATTTGCTCACAAGCAACTTTACAATTGGGGGCAGATTGGGTCCCTCTGATTGTGAATCACACACACACAATGCAGCACTTTCTTCCTCCTTCCCAGACTGCAGCCAGACAGTGAATGGTGTGAGCATGCTGATTGGTGGATGGCTGGAGCTGTCTACCAATCAGAGTCCAGCATTCTCAACCTGCCTCCCAACCTTCATTCAAAACAGTGAATGGCCTTCAGCATGCTGATTGGTGGATGGCTGGAGCTGTCTACCAATCAGAGTGCTGACAGCCATTCAATGCATGAAAGCAAGTGGAAGAGATGGCACAAAGCCACAGGAGGAGTGTGTGTATGATTGTTGTTGGTTTACATTTTGACCCGTGAATGGGGGCCAGATGTATCAAGCTTCCAGAAGTGATAAAGTGGAGAGTGAAAAAACAAACAATCAGCTCCTACCTGTTATTTTTCAAACCCAGACTGTAACATGACACAGGGCCTGATTAAAGGAAGGGGGGGTCAGTACCCCTGGGCCCCCGTCTATCTAGGGACCCCCTGTGGGGGGGGGTTGTGCATGGGAGTGGGGTAGTGCTGCAGCTTCACCTATCTGCCAATGTGACCATGATTAATGGTGCTGAGCATCAGGAGCCGAGGCACACTGACTGCACAAGTGTGCAGTGCATTACTGGGAGTTGACTGAGTCCCATGAGACTTTGCACAATAGGACAGAGGCTGAGAGGTTTGTGCTGAGCTCTGATTGGTGGAGCTCATTACATGCTTCTCAGGCCCATGGAGGAGAGCAGCAGCAGCAGCAGTCTAGTCATGGGAGGGTTTTTAATCAGAGGCAGCATTGAGCCTGTGAGGTCTCCTACAGTCCTACATAGTAAGGTGCAGAGGGACAAACACAGGCTTTTCATGTGGTATGTACGGTATGTATGCAGTTACCCATTGACCAAGTTTATACTGCCTTGACTCTGTGTTTTGACAGTGTAATATTCTCCCATGCAGTTTGCCGCCAGTAATGACAAGTGCAAGGGTACCCTGTCTAAAGTGCCCCGGGCCCCCCGAAGGCTTAAACTGGCACGGACATGACAGGAAGGAGCTGATTGGCTGGCTGTTTATCACTCTTGATACATCTGGCCCTGGGTGTTGAAGGACCAGGGCCGGCGCCACCACTAGGCAGCTGTAGGCATTTGCCTATGGCGCCGGCCAGTGGAGGGCAGTAGTTGTGAGCAGGGACCCCATGATGGAGGTAAGCGGTGGTCATTACCCCCCCCCCCCCTTTCCCCCAGTGACTTGTCGCATCACCAGCGCAAACCCCCCGCCCCCACCCACGGAGCATCACCCGGCAAATGTGGCCCTGCACACAATGCCCAGAATCACAATCACTGTCATTGCCTGCTAGAGAGAGGGATCGCTAGTTAGAGAATGTGCAATCCGTTTGATTATAGAATTACTGCATGTGCACAGCACTGGACATGCATGGGCGCAGTTAGCAAATGAATAAGTTACACACAGCAGTTGCTAGAAGTGGCAGTTTGATACACAGGAAGGCAGTGTTTAGAGGTGGACACATGATGTTTTGTGGGTGTGTTTGTGAAAATGCAGACGCACCCACGCAAGGATGCAATTGCACTTTGATTGATAGCAGTGGGTATCGAGGGGGTGGTGGTTTAGGGGGTATAGCCGCTGTAAAAGGAAAAATGAGGGCGCTGCAGAGGTCTACCCTAATCAATGCAATTGTGGCACTTCCTGTGATGCATTGCAATTAGATTATAATAGTACCGAAAGGGTGGGCATTTCATGCTTGGCGGTCTTGCCCTGTACTGGGCGGCCCTGGCTATATTAGCAAAAATGCAGCTGCTGCTGAATCGGCCGCATAATCTAATACTTCTCATATTATTGTTATTTTATGTTGTTGCTGTGGCTTATACATTCTTGTTTAACCAACTCTGCACAATCAATTCTATCATTTTTGTATCATTTTACCTCCTGAAGTCTATGACGACATTGCTTGGGAACAGCGGATCATCTGCTGATGTCACACGTTGCGTACTTGCAGTCCTATGATGTAAATCCCCATTACTGCGGAGACAACACTGTCACGGTGTGGCATTCCCTCAAAGACTAATTGCAATCCCTAATGTGACATGCAGCATCTGAAATTAGTCCTCACTGCTGTTGCCAATGAGGAAACAGATCTGTCTTTCTTCTCCTACACAGCCTGAAGAGAAACATATTGGGATGTAATTGGTATTGATGCAGTGGTGACGGCAAAGATGGCTGACGCATCTGTTCCCGAAGCTGGTTTAAGTGAGGAGCAGGGACTAGAAAGGCGGTTGTTAGGAGAAATCTGAGCAGATGCATTGGTGAAGTGATAAAGTTGTGATAAAGTGGAAGGTGATAACGCGCCAGCCAATCAGCGCCTAACTGTCAAGTTACAGCCTGGGTTTGAAAAATGACAGGAGCTGATTGGCTGCTGTGTTATCATCACCTTCCACTTTATCACTTCATACATCTGCACCTATGTTGTTGATGGGACTGTTGCCAAGCACTTTATTAATTGTGGATTTGTGTCATTGTTGAAGACATTTGCTCTTTACAAACTTGTGCATCAGGCGGTTTCCACTGCCCGAGTTCCATCATTCGTCCTCACAGACGGATACTTTATCCGAGAGTACTTTTGTGCCATTGAAACTGCTATTCAGCATTTGGGTTTAATCCAATGTGCAAAGAGAACAGTGGCCTGGCGGTTATCGCGTTGCATTTGTTTATAAGATGAGATTTTTATAATCAACGTGGGAACACCGTCGCATCTTGCTACGTCTTGCGATCTCAGGATATGAGAATATTTTAGAAGTCTCAATTGTCGGAAGTCAATAAAGAGGGGGCACAAGGACCCTCCAGCTAGCAAGAAGTGTTGTTCTAATGCCAAGATCACACTTCCGCTATCTAAGATACAGGTGCATCCCAGTCAAGTGCCCATCAAGAATGCAAATACTTTTGTTTTTTCCTGTATCCTTGAGTGTCATCAAGGTCTTGTCATTAAATCTAAAGTATTGTAAATAGACTTTCATAGAATGAACTAAAGGCTAAAGGAGGAGAATGATGAGAATACTTTACTGGTTATTCATCTATTTAAAGGTATTGCTATAGAAATATATCTAGAGGGAGAGATACATAATAATATGCTTATTCTAGTACTTCATTTTTGTGATTGTGTTGCTAAGGAATGGTTGTGCTCACCAGTACAGTGCCATTCTCTTTGTCTCTGTCCCATAATTCTCTGCTCTTATCGCTGACCTCTCCAGTCTTTTTTTATTCCGAGAAAGGGAAAAGTTGAACACAAGGTTCTTGTGGCAGCGCTGATGAAGATGGTGGAGAATGGAATAAAAAAATAAAGGATGATCTATTATAATAAATTTAATGAATTGTTAAAATTAGAATGATAGACAGGGTTTAAAATACATATAGCATAAAACAGGGTATTGCACACATTGATAATTGCACTCGAAAAAAGGGGGGTTGTGTACTCGAGATGGGGTACTCAGAGTAGGAACAGGCGCCCTATGGGGTGTATTGTCAAGCTGCTTCGACTCGAGGGGTGTCAGCCCTCTGTGAGGGGGGTAAAGTGCAAAAAGAAGGTGGAGCGCTATGAAACTGATCAATTGGATATTACAATAAATTTATTAAAAAAGATAATACTAATATGGGTTTAAAAAACAACAACAATGACAATTAATATGTATGTATATAGTGGGGACAAGGAAGGTATACTTATGTCTCTGAAATGCTGCTGAGATTGTCCAATTTGGAGAGTATACTCCTGGATCCAATGGATGTGTGCCTATGGAAGATGGAGGAAATATAGTGCCGCCCTGGAATGCAAATGGTGTCGCTGGAGGATGATCTTGTACCCAAATTGATGTGGGGTCCTCACAATATGCGATAATTGTAATCCACAGTGGTTGGTCTCACGCTGGAGGATGATCGAATTCCTGAATTCAGGAAATGTCCTCACGATTATGCGGAATTGTAGGTCCACAGTGGAGTTGGTAAAAAGGTCCCAATGATAGGGAAGGATGCAATCCGAAATTGGGGAGGCAAATAGGGGATCCAAAGGCCAACAAGAGGTGGAGATGGCAGTATTCAGAGATCCTTCAGAGTCCAAGTTAGAGTTAGCAAGTGCTGCCTAACATGTTTCGTCGTAGCCTTACGACTTTATCAAAGGTACCTTGTTTGTTGGACCTGTTCTTTAGGTCCTGGGGAATAAACGGTTGTTTGAATTCAGAACAGTTAATGTGACAATGGTATATTTACCACTCCATAGGTGATGATGTTGGGAAGTGAATGATAAGGAGTCCTCCTGCCAAGTAACTGAGTAGGATGTGATGTGCCAGTTGTATCCAAAAGGGGTTCTCCAATAAATTTGGGAGATGGGATTGTTTCTGGCCTCCGTAGATATGAAACAAGGGATTGAGCTAATATAATATTTTCTTATTCTGATGTGAAAATCCTTGCATACTACTTTAGCCTGAAGAAAACTTAGTAGAAATCGGTTAATTGGGCATCACGGATGTAGTTGGGCGCTTGAGGAGATCACGGACCCATCTTTGCGAGAGGAGAGCGGAGGGGGCATGGGGCAGCGGGCTGGTCCATTAGCATATGGGAACGCCCCAGTGTTTCATGGACATTCTCATGCTAATGAGGCTGTGACGGACATGCGGGCGGGCGGGCAGCTGACAAGCTGACATCACCGGACCATCGAAATATGTGGGATGGTCCCAGTGGCATGCGAATGGATCTTTATGTAAAAAAAATCCTATCGCAGCCATTGCGAACGTTTGCGACTTGCGAATGGTGGGCTGGCGTACCACCATTCGCAAAGGGGGGATCTGGTTCACTCGCAAGGATGCGAATTCGCATCCGAGCGAATGAACCAGAATAACCCCCTATGTGTTCATTATGTTTCTGCTCTCAAGAAAGGCATACTGTACTGTCCGGTAAATTGGAGGTGACATTTTCAAATCACTGTTCTTATCACATACTGTAACCAGAAGAGGGTAAGGATGGGCAATGCAGATTTCCCTTGAAAAGATGAGGAAAATCCCAAATCTTTGTTGCTGTGGAATATTATAATCTCTAATTGCATTTGGATTTAAGTGCCCTTAACATGACTTAAAATGTATTATCTCAAAGTCTAAATGCCATCTGATAATCTCCTCTCAATGACTGGAGAGTAAGTCATCAAGCACATACTAATTCCACACTGTCATCTTCATCATAAGAGAGGAGCACATTGAATCTTTTGGGGACAAAATCAGCATAGAAATTGTAATACTTGTGTATCTGTCAGTCAATACGCCCCTTTCTCCAAAGATAGGAATCATTTTGCAAAAAAAAACAAAAAATTAAACAGAAAAAAATATATAAAAATACAGTTAATATTTTTTTAATAAAAAAAATGAAGTGAAAGCATAATTCATCAACATCCATAATTCATCCAGTGATAAGCACCAATTTTTATTATTTATCCCTTAATATATTGTGGAATTGGTATCATCCTAGCCAGCTCCCGAACTAGACAATCCAGGGATTTGTCCCAGCATGCATCAGGGGTTAAACCATGATTATATGATTAGAATACAGGAGGCGGGTGTCCATGCATCCCTGGATTCCAGGAAAATGGTAAGAAATGTGGGAGTCTCCTGTGTATTCAGGGGGGTGGCCGGATGTCTCTCATGATCAGACAAAGGACAACATTTAGTAACTTGTCTGTGGATTTATTATTTTGAATGTTACTATCAGTTTTAATCATGGCCAATTGCCCAATATGATCTCTTATCCACTGGCAGCTGTAGCACTTTGCCACCCATACAGAGCCTGTTGGCCCAAAAGACAACACAAAACCTGCATGGCACCATGTCCTGAGTCCCACCGCTGGCAGGACAACATGCGGCCCTCCCAGGCCCCAGTGACCGCACGCCCCCCCCCCCCTCTATGACACTGTCTCTCTGTCTCTGACACTGTCTCTATCTTCATGAAACTCTCTCCCTTCATAACACTGTCTCTCTACATCTCTCTTTTTCTGACAGTGTCTCTCCCCAAACCTTCTTTCTCTCAGACATTCTCTCTCACTCTCTCTTACACTGTCCACACTCTCTGTCTTCCCCTGACACTGTCTCTCGCTCACCTAAACCCCCTCTCTCACTGACCCTGTCCACCCTCTCTCTCCCCCTGACACACGGTCTCTTTTTCTTTCCCTGACACTTTCTCTCTCTCTGACAGTGTGACACTGTCTCTCTTCCTTTTTTTCTCTCCCTGACACTGTCTCTCTCTGACATTGCCTCTCTCTCTCCCTCTCTCTCTCTCTCTCTCTCTGTGTGACACTGTCTCTCTTCCTTTTTTTTTTTCTTTCCATGACACTCTCTCTTTCTCTGACACGGTTCCTCTTTCTCTCCACTTCTCACCCCCCTGACACTGTCTCTACCCAACTATCTCCTACATCATTAAGGCCTGGCCTCACTTCAGCAAAACGCCAAATGAAGTGATTACCGTACATGTTGCCCCACATCCTCCTCACAGTACCACATTTGCCAATCCTGCCCGCTTCACTATCATTTAGGTGGAATGCGGGAGATCTGCCTGCTTTTCCTCTGGTATGATGGACTGCCCGAACAGTTAGGAGTCTCCCACAACTTCACAGAGAGTAGGAAAGTATACTGTAAAAAGACAGTTTCAAGCTTACGGGTTGCTATGCTACCTCATAGAAATTTGTATTTTCAATGGTGGTCATGTGAGCATTTTGACTGTACATGATTGGACGGTTAACCAATACCTCCAGGGGCTGGACCTGCCCTTTGTCTTATGAAAAAAAACAGAGCAGTATCAGTATAAAGAGAATTGTAGTTCATTTACCCTGCTCCCACTTACCATGTCCTAAAGCCCAGCAGACTGTGACAAATTCTGAAAATAACACTGCGCTGTTTGGGTTCTCTTTAATTCTCTTTCAAATCAAAAATAAAAACATTGTTTTATGTCTAAATCTTCTATGAAAATGATTTTAGACAAGATTAGTTTACAAATGATTCTGTTTTCGCATACCCCCAAAAGTCATTCGTGCTGCAGCCTTTGTTGGTGATACGGCCCTAGTATTTGAAATCTCGTTATAAATTAATTGTTTTTCTTCTGGGCTAAATTTATATTCATCTTTCCCTTTACACAGTACAAATCGCGTTAGTCTGATGCAGAAAAATGAGATTCATTTTAACTCTAGAAATTGATTTTACCACAGTGAACTGCTTTTGTATAAATCATTGATGCCTCCGTGTAGAAGACACAAGGATGGTTGTGCGTGGAGAGATGAGGTCTTTGTTTATTTCGCTGTCTGCCTGCTTACTATAATGTGGAATTGTTTTAGGTTTTCTTTTTTTATCGGATTACTAAAAATAAAAAATAACAAATTTTAATGAAAGAATCAGTTTATGTCAAAATAATGGTCACATGCTTTTTCACCAATTTTTGGTTCATTTTGAATATTTTTTAACATCAAAGTTATTTTTAACAACAACTTAAGGCACAATTACTGGCAGCTGTGGCCATTATGTTTCTCATTATGAGTCAGTCATTATCAGTGTGAGTCTGCATCTCTGTCTGTCAGTGTGAGAATGTTTGTAAGGCTGTGTACACACGGGGGCGATTTTGTCTAATATCGCGGGCAATATGGTCGCTGAGCCTGGGATGGGAGTGTGCACCGGCGATATATCGCCAGGTGCGCGCTCCCGTTTTTCTCCCCGTAACGCTGGTCGCAGAAACAGGTGATTTCCACTGCCGGGCTCCCCCGGCAGTTTCTTTTTCATCGGCGACCATCTCTGGTCGCTGATGCAAACGGGACACTGTGCGATATATCGCTCATTGTGAGCGATATATCGCTCGGCGATATATCCCCCCGTGTGTATGGGGCTTATGATAGGATACACACAATGGCACTTATTCTGGTTGACTCATTCGGATGCAAATTCGCATCCTTGCGAGTCACCCTAACCCCGCCTTTGCGAATGGTTAGCCGGCACCACCCTTTCGCAAGCGGGATTCGTTCGCAAGGCTTGCGAATGGATGTTTTACATGGACATCCATTCGCATGCCAATGGGAACCTCCCCCATCTTTCGATGATCGGCGACCATCGAATGATGGTGAAGGTGCACGCATATGTAAGATTGATCCAGACCACCCATATATATGCGTGTAGAATTGCAGGAAATTTGGTGGGCAGCTGACATCCGGTTATGTCAGCTGGCCACCCCGCGCACATGCGCCACGGACGCATTAGCATGTGTACACCCAGCGTTTTCTTGGGAACGCCCATGAAACGCTGGGTGTTTTCATATGCTAAGGGCCCAGCCCAGCACCCCACGCCGCTCTCCACCCCTCGTTCGCAAGGCTGGGTGCGTGCACTTGGTGAACAGACTTTTCACAGAGTTCGCACGCACCCAGCGCATACACAGAAACGCTGCTGCACATATGCAAAACAACAGTCCCCATGCAAATGAGCGGCCGCTGCTAATGAACCAGAATAAGGGCTTATGCCAGTGGTTCCCAAACTGTGTGCCGTGGCTCCCTGGGGTGCCTCGGGACACTTGCAGGGGTGCCACGGGTTGGTGGACCAGGACCAACTCAAAATATTTATGGTCAATTATTTATGGACAAAACCAGTGCTGGTGGCTGCCAATCATAAAATGTGTGCCCTTTACCACATAATTTTACCTAAGAAGCACATTTAAACACAATCTAATTAATTTTATATTTATTTTATTGGGCCTAGGGGTGCCGTGGATACCCCGTGGATACTATAGGGTGCCGTGATTTGAAAAAGATTGGGAACCCCTGGCTTATGCTATAAACATAGAAACATAGAAACATAGAATGTGACGGCAGATAAGAACCACTTGGCCCATCTAGTCTGCCCCTTTTATAAACATGTTACCTCAAACCATATTTGATCCATATTTTTTTGTAAGGATATCAATATGCTTATCCCAAGCATGTTTACATTGTACTACTGTATTTGCCTCTACCACCTGTGATGGGAGGCTATTCCACTTATCTACTACTCTTTCTGTGAAGTAATTCTTCCTCACATTTCCCCTGAATCTTCCTCCCTCTAGTGTCAGTGCATGTCCTCGTGTTCTGCTGCTCCTCTTCCTGTGAAGAATGTCTCCCACCTTTACCTTGTTAAAGCCCTTGATATATTTGAAAGTTTCTATCATGTCCCCCCTTTCCCTTCTCTGCTCTAAAGTATACATATTAAGATCTTTTAGTCTTTCCTGGTACGTTTTGTGATGTAGGCCATGCACCATTTTAGTTGCTCTTCTTTGTACATTCTCTAATGTATTTATATCCTTCTGGAGATATGGCCTCCAGAACTGAACACAATACTCTAGGTGAGGTCGTACCAATGACCTATACAGTGGCATTATTACTTCTTTCTTTCTACTGCTGATACCTCTCCCTATGCAACCAAGCATCTGACTTGCCTTCTTCATTGCTTTGTTACATTGCCTACCTGCTTTTAAGTCCCCTGAAATAGTGACACCTAGATCCCTCTCTTCCTCAGTAGTTTCCATTATAGTGCCATTTATACTATATTGAGTCTTTGGATTTCTGAGACCCAAGTGCATGATATTGCATTTTTTGGCATTAAACTGTAGTTGCCATGCTCTTGACCATTTCTTTAATCTACCTAGATCCTCAATCATTTGTTTTACCCCACCTGGTGTGTCTACCCTGTTGCATACCTTTGTGTCATCTGGCAACAACAAGGCAACAACGTACACAAAATGTCAGTGTGAGTGTGCGCCAGTTAATGTTAGTGAGTTTATGTTAGTCTGTGTGTCAGTTCCTCAATGTATCTGTGTCAGTTAATGTCAGTGTGAGTTTGTATATCAGTGTATGTCAGTAAAGTTGAGTCTGTGTGAGTGTGTAGCAGTGTGAGTCTGTGTCAGTCTGTTTCTGTAGCTTTCATAAAATTCCAACAGTGAAACAAAACATAATAGCAAAATGAGTGGACAATGGAAACATTGTGACAGAGTTAAACCGGGTACACACAGGAGGATATCTTCTACTAATGATATTGGCAACAATCTGGCCTGCTACAGTACGTACTTCAACCATACTGTATATATGCTCACCTATCCCCATAGCCTGGTGTAAATAGCGTAATGAGACTCACACCTATGCGATAGTAGTTTCTGAGAAAAATGTATATTTAACATACTGTACAGTACAGTAATGTACAGTAAAGTAATTATTGCGCTGTAGTGCAATTCAATGGACACTTCGCACATGCGCAGTGAGGATTCTTTTGTTATAGTATTGAAATAGACATCTGACGCATTCGCAGTGGTGATTTTTAAAAAGCAACATCTGGTGGATGAGCGCTGGTATTGCACTCAATGGTAACGCCATACGCCATGCTGTGAGACTTATTGCACCGCCATGCACCCAGGCACGCTGTGACACCTTATAAGGACAAACGCCATAGGCAGGCTAGATAAGGATGGTCCCATCTGTGAGTGTGTATGGGGCTTTGTACTCTTTGAGCATTTCACCGCCATTACCTGTTTGTTACTGTAGGACAACCAGCTCCAGCCACCTTCTGATTGTGTTGGGTCATAGATCACTGCAGGCAGTGGTCCCTGCAGACAACCATTTAAGGTTCTGTCACTGACCTTGGATATGTTGAGTACATGTCGGACCTTGACTTTACAACCTACTCACTTTAGTAAACTACTATGGACTCATTGGATTTTATGTTGTTTGACAACCACTTTGTAACAGTTGTTATGATTCTCATATAGTTTTTTGAAAATTGTATCAAGCCTCGGAGATACCGTAGATGAAGTACAAACCAATCAGCTTCTGTCAATCACAGCCTGTAAAATGAAAGAAACTGATTTATCTCTCTCCGCTCTCTCCAAGGCTTAATACGTCTCCTTCTAATAAATGAATAGGTCCTACACTTCCTTTTGATATTTATTAATCTCCTGATGTCATTCATTCTTCTATCTGTATACAAACATGCGTTAAAAAAAAAAAAATTGAAGTACAGTGTTGCGATATACACTATGTTTCCCAAGGGTTCCAGGTTAATAGGCCGGTTAGATTGACCACTATTGGTCGACGGGCAACAGGTTAACATATGAAAAGGGTTGACATGGTCTAGTTCGAAATTGATAAAAGGTTTTCGCAAGTTAAAGTTCGGCATGTCGATGGTCGACACAGAAAAATATTTTTTGAGAATTTTCCGGGTTATGCTGCAGACTGGCAAACCTACTGCTGCCCAGCCCTGCCTCCTTCCCCCTTGCTAACGTCACGCCGCACACAGCCGGGTTGCCAAGGGCTAGGGTGAAGCCAGTTCAGCATGGGCGCCGGGAGTTCACAGGGTGCCGGAGCCGTGCACCTCCTGCCCACTCTGTGTGTCGCCCCCCAGCCTGCCCGCTCTGTGGACTGCCCGCTGCTATCTCTGCTGCAGAGATACCCGGCCAGCAGTGAGACAGCTTCAGGGCAGAGGTTAAGTGTTGGCGCCATATTGCTGCTGCACCTGCTTCTGCCGATCGTAGGAGCTACAGGCGTCCAGTCTTCTGCCCTGCCCCACCTGGCTCTCCGCGTCGGTGGCTTCCTGCACTGCCGCCCAGTCTGCTACAGAACCCGGCGGCATCCAGGTGCCTGGGATCGGCATAGCCCAGCTGAGTGTCGCTGTGGGGAGGGAGAAGCCACGCCCATCTTGGAAAGTGCGGAGCTAAGTGACCATTTCCCAGAATACACAAGCCTGCAGCACAGATTATACGCCTGCTCTGTGTGCCGCCCTAAAGGCTCTGTGCACTCCCCGGGCTCCCAAAACATGACCTTGCTCCGGGCACTGTGACACCTAGCTGCACCGCTGCCGGGGGCAGGGCCGGGCAGCAGCTGATGGAGTGCTCTGCGGCGCGGCCCTGGGAGACGCAGTGTAGTTGGATCTGCATATAGTCGGATCGCTGGGTGCACCCAGGACAGTGGGCTGGGGGTGCAGAGGGGCATGGGGTAACGGACGGCCCTATTAACATATGTGAACACCGTGACTTGGGCGCCGGGGGCGGGCAGGTGACATCACTGGATGCCAGCTGCCTGCCCTCTTCCTTCATTGAATGATGTGGGTGGCCCCATGTATGTATGTTTATGTAAAACATCCATTCGCAACCAGTGCGACGGAACGTGCCTTGCGAACGGCGGACCGGCGTACCACCATTTTGCAAGGCGGAGTTGGGTTGACTCACAAGGATGCGAATTCGCATCCGAGCGAACCAACCAGAATAACCCCCATGGTCCAGGAAAAGGAGACTTTAATCCCATTCAGATGATGCTAAATCACTGCTCTCCTGAATGAGATCTCTCTGTCTGGGAGCCGAAGCTTTCATCTGCATTATGCGAGCCGATTATCTACAAAGAGAACATTGGCCATTTAATCTGATTTCATCCACGTTGCAATGAATCTGCCCATCACCACTTAAGATACAATAGCGAGCGCCGTGTCACAGGTTTATTCACCAAAAGCCATTAATCATCGCCGGCCAATTTTGTTTTCATCAGCAGGTGCGGGATGAGCGAATGTCAGGAAGCTCAATTTGTTAACACTTTGAAGAAGTTGGCATAACAGAGCGATTTTGGCCACGCAACCCAGAGGAGATTCTTATCAGAAGCTGGTTTGACCTTCAAATAGACAGTAGAGGTAGACAGAACCATAGCAACGGCGGGCGGGAGGCCCTTCCGGAGAGCTTGCAGCAACATGTGCCATGCATTCAATTGCACTCCATTGTAATTATAATCATATTCAGGCTCGGTGCGGATATCGGGCTGCTTGTGATGTAAATGTAGCATTACTGAACGACAGGATTCAAAGAGCCTATATAAAGTGATAAATACAGTGATATGATAACGTTCTCAATGTCACAAAGCCTGGAAATCGGTTCCTGCAAGGACTTATTAGTTGAAAAACATCAATTTATGTCAGTTTGTACCTTCAAGTGACTTTCATGTAATACTTTGTACAGTACGTGCACTTTGTTTTTTTTTGTATTATATTATTACAGTGCAGCTACGGATGGAGCCGCTCTCAATAAAGCAGCTCCTGGCAATAGAATCGCCATGCGCCGTCCCCCGCCACTCCGCTAGAGTCCGATAGAAAGGGGGGCGCGAGACACTCGAGCGCCTCATTCTGTCGGAAACCCTGCAGCCAGCTGCCCGCTCTACCCCGCTCCCTGCCTGTCTCCCTGAAGCGGAGATGGGCACTGAAGCACCCGCTCCCTGCCTTGTAGAGTGGGACGCATGAACAAATGAGCCGCTCAAACGTTCCTTTCCGCCAGCCACGCCCCCGCCGGCGCTGGTGGGCTGACTGAGGCTGGCTAGATCTCTATGGGTTTTTTTTTGTTGTTGTTGTTTTGTTTTTCAGTTTACTATTGTTTCTGTCTGGGGACAAGGAAAACAAAACATGGAACCGGACCTGATCCTAGGAGGAGGGGGTGGGGGGCGGGGATGCTTGTCTGGGGAGTGTCCCATCCCATCACCGGGGAGATGGGGAATCAGAGATTACAGCCTCCCTGTATGGTCCGGACATTCCGTTTTTTACTACATCCCTGGACCATACAGGGAGGATGTCACAGCCGGAAGGGACACCCCCCAAAGGGAAAAACTACAAGGTCCGGAATGGTAGGGTTTGATAAATGGAGTCGGCGTGCCGGGATCTGATCCGATTCCGTTTTTTAACCATTCCCTTCTGTCTGTGCCTTTTAGCCATGTGTTTATGCCATCCATCAGTTCTTTATATTGTAGTCTGGCCTCTTCTTCTCACTACAAAGGGGGGGGGGTCAGCTTGCTGGAAGGGGTGTAAGCCATTAGGTCGTCCTATATTAAGTCGACATGCAATGGGTCAACCACTGAAGGTCCACATGGCAGGTCAACACATGAAGCATGTCAACACACCTAAGGTTGACAAAGTTGGAAGGTCAACACTTGTATGGCCGACAGATCAAAAGGGCGACATGAATTTTTCACAGATTTTTACCGAATGTCGACATGGACACAGTCAAAGTGTACCACGTCCCCTCGCATGGCTCACGGTGCTCGGCACACCATTCTATTCTCCTACCACGCCGTAGTGGATGATAGGGCATGAAATACCACCTGTCGGCACATGTCGGCAAAAAAAAAAGTTAAAACCCCATGTTGACCTTTTCACTGTTGACCTTCCCATTGTTGACCTAATGCTTGTATCGACCTTCCAACCCTTATCCATGTCGACCTATTTTATGTGTTGACCTAAGCCATATCGGCCTTCAGTACAATGCATGTCGGCCTATTATGGGTGAAAATAATGATTGTATCCCTTTGTATTATTCTACATTGTGTTGGTTTATAACTTATGACAGAGGACAGGTATACGGATGCTATTGTTCTAATACACAGATTACCGCCCGTTCCTCAGAGTTCACGGCTTACAAATAACTTTTTCCAAAAGATCGGTAACTAAGCGTTTCTGTTTCCATATATGATCAGTGCTTTCTCTATGATCTGCACTACCAGGTGGTTGTTGGTACTCTTCTTTATGTTTCCTAATATAAGCCTAGGAGATCAGGGTTATCCATGCCCGCACCTCTCTGTGTGCCGCAGCGCTATAGAGTCTGAGCCCTAGTTGGCTCAGACTCTAATTTGCATGTGCAGAACTCTGGATAAAATCAGGATTGCCTGCCCTCCCGGAATGCTCTCCCAAAAATCGGGTCCCCCTCCCCGCGGTGAATTACTGAAATTGCCGGATTTTTGGGGAGGGGCTAAAGATGCAAATCACATTACCTCCTTGAAGACCTGCAAATTGTGGCATTTGCAGTACTGGGGGGGGGGGGGGGGGGGGGGTGTCTACATCAGGCCCCATCCCCTGAAGTGCTGCTGACAGTCTCCTCTCTGGGCTTCTCCCGGAGAGGAGACTTTAAAAGTAGGCAACCCTGGATAAAGGGCGGAGTGGCCATTTTTATGGCGATTGCCTAAGAGCCGCTGCCAATCCCTGCTCTATACCATTTGTTGATATCAACTCTATGACTATTATTGTGTATATTTTCGGATATTTATGGTGATTCGCTGTTGGACTTTTACTTAAGGATCAAGTGGAATTGATACTAAACGATGGTGATAGCAGTAGCGTATGGTAGTACAGTACAGTAGCTGCGAATGGATTACGGCACATGTCTGAATTAGGCCCAGGATTTCTTTATTATCACGAGTACAAATTTCTGTACCTACAACCTCATACGTTGTTTGTTTAGTATTTAAATGTTATTCATTATCTTTAGAGGAAAAAAGACACAAAAAAAGTGATTTTGAATTGATTATATTTATATTTTTAAATCACACGTTTATGAAGAGAAAAGAATTACAGTATAACAGGGTTGCCTACCCTCCCGGAATGGCCGGGAGGGTCCCGGAAATCGGGTCCCCCTCCCGGTCCCCCGGAAAGGGTGGCAATCCTCCCGCATATCCCCCCCAGCTCCTGCGATGTGTCCCTCGGTGGGGGGGTCCGCAGGTAAAATGCCGCGATCGCGGCATTTTAGCCCCGCCCCCCGCAGTGCAATGACTGAAATACCGGCATTGCACGGCGGTGGGCGGGGCTAAAATGCTGTGACGCTGTAGACATGCCCCCAACAGGGCATCATCTGTGTGGCCACGCCCCCGGACCACCTCTTTTTTCAGTCCTGGAAATGGCCCCGCCCCCCTGCCTGACAGAGCTGGCTGCCCTCTCCCAGGGCAGCTCAAAAGTCGGCAACTATGCAGTATAAGTGCTATCCAAAGGATAGTAGTAAAAAAAAACAGCAAAAAATGGTTTACTTCACATGAGAACATTGTGTTCAACAGGAACAATAGGTAAATAAAAAATAGAAAAGAACTAACAGCAGATAAAGGGGGTTATTTTCGAGTCCTGCGAATGCCAATTAGCACATCCCCTCCCCACTCGCACACTGTGTTCGTATGTATGGGCTGCAAATGGATGTTGATGAACAGAAACATAAACAACCATTCGCAGGCTGTGGGGGAACACCCACATCATTCGATGGTTGCCAACCAATTCAGACTCTGAGTCAACCCAGCATTTGGTAGTTTTAGGAGACTGCCAAGCTACCAAATGGGTGAGTCTAGAGACTTGATAATATTAAGATATAGATGGAAGGCCTAGGCCTCCATCTACCGAGCATTTAAAAAGAATATCTCTGAGCAATCGGAGCCTCCTATTATGCTAAGTGGTTCTGCCCCCCCCCTCCCCCCCAGTACCTGCTCATTGTTATGGGATACCTCCCAGCCGCTACAGTGCTGCAGTGGTTCTGCTCATTGTCAAGGGAATTCTACAGTACCTTTCGGGCACTTCTGCTACTCTGAAACTTCCAGGTAGCGATATACAGCACCCAGTAGGACCTCAAGCATCTATCCAATTGTCCATTTGTCTCCTCTAAGGCAGCCAACATTTTTGGAGGGACATTTTCAGCAGATTCCATACAGACGGCCAGAACCATTGGAATCTGCAGAGACCAGGCACCCCCAGAGCACCGGCTCCCCCAAGCCACCATTTGGGCGGCAGTGCCATTGTTACGTAACTGTCCAATGCTTCGTACATTACATGCCAATCTGGCATATTTTCTCTATAAAAATGTTCCCTTGAGTGCCATAGATAATACAGTACATGGTAGAGAATCATCAAGAGAACATTACTGAAGATGAATCAGATCAGTAAGCATCAGCTGCCATATCATAGCACAGTGAAAGTCTGCCGTTTCCAGCAAGCGAGCGAGAATAGTCATATACTATTACAGTACAGTTACTGATTGAAACGCTGCCTCTAATGCGTACGCGGACTGTGATAATTAAGTTTTCCAAGATTCACTCACATTGTTGTTTTAATGGTGAAAATTGTTTCAGGTCAGCGAATTACTGTATTATTGATATACGATAGATCTGAAGCTTCTTCAGATGGTTTTAATTACATTGCACCCGCTCGCAAAAAAAGAAGAAGGGGGCGTCCATATAAATATCAAAGTGCTATTACAGGCGTGAGCTTGGGGAGCTAATTATCTTTTTCTTATTAGTTGTGTTTTTGTCTCTACAGAAGTGTACAATTATAGTTTCTACAGTAATGATAGACTTTCAGACATCTCAGTCTCCCGTCCTGTGGTTAGCGTCACACATCAGAGGATTACAGGTGACTCCTTTGCCCCCATCAGTTCTGATCTGGCCAGGATGGTCCCAAAGTCTCCAGTCTGTAAATGGATATCGCTTAGGAGGCGATTATTCCCATGCAGGAGCTTGGATGGCTTCCTTAGGGACATGGCCTATAATCGGAATTGTTATCGCCGTCATATTTTTAATTGACACCTCTGGCGTTTACTTTTGAATAGATACACCCCCTAGCACAGAAGTACCTGTAAACAATACCTAGTTAGTGGATCGAAATTCCATAGGATGGATGGACTGATAGACAGCGGCGGATCCCGAAATAAATGACAGTCTAAGGGGGGGGGGGGGGTATAATAAGTGGTCAGGATACAGAGGGGTGCAGTTAGAAGTGAAGAAGCACAATTTCGTATTTTACATGAAAACTGACTTTTATTTATCAATTGAGTTGTAAAATGAATAGAACATTGTACCCTTTGGCCTCTTCTGCTACTCTGAAACTTCCAGGTAGTGGCATTCCCCAGTAGGACCTCTAGCATCTGTCTCCTCCAAGGCAGCGGCCATTTTTGGAGACACATTTTCAGCAGATTCCATACTGATGACCAGACCAATTGGAATTTGCAGAGACTTGGCACCCCCACAGCGCCGGCTTCCCCGAGCCACTGGTTGGCCTGCAGTGCCATTGTTCTGCCAATGACCAATGCCTCATACATATGCCACTCTGGCATATTGGCGCTATAAAAGTTTGTTAGATGGGAGCCGCCTATTGTTCCTTTGAGTGCTATTGATAATACAGTACAGGCTCTAACCAGAGTAAAAAGAGAAGTGGAAGTACACAGTGCTCAATTGAGCGAGAAGACAAGTAAATTAGAGTCTCTAGTTTGAGAAATAGATGCCTCACAGGTCCTCCAATGGCAGCTTCAGTAAATGGTACCCACAATAAGCCAGTGTCAATGTCTACAGTGAAGAGGCGACTCCGGGATGCTGGCTTTCTAGGTAGAGTGTCAAATAAAAATTTGTCATGCATGGTGGAGGTAATGTGATGGTCTGGGGCTGCTTTGGTGTTGGTTAATTGAGAGATTTGTACAAGGAAAAGGGATTTTGAATAAGGAAGGGCATTACTCCTTTATGCAATGCCACACCCTGTGGACAGTGCTAGATTGGAGCCAATTTCCTCCTCCAACAGGACAATGACCCAAATCACACCTCCAAATTATGCAAGAACTATTTAGGGATGAATCAGGCAGCTGGTACAGGTTGAGTATCCCGTATCCGAGTATCCGTTATCCGAATTATTCCGAAAACCATACATTCCAGAAAGTGAAATTTTTTTTTTTTTTTTGCTAAAAAATCACTGGGGACATTTGTAACATCCCTACTGGTGACATGATATGTAACTGGCACTATATATGTGCAAGAAAATGATTGCTTGGCATTCAAATTCAATATCTGAGATAGTACACAAATTTTGTTTCATGTTTTGAAACCTTGTTTTTTGAACAAATAAAATATATTTGTGTGTATTTTATGTGGTAATAAAATATATTTGTGTGTATTTTATGTGTTTATACAGCATACATGCAAGATACTTCAAAATACATAATTGAAATATTAAAATATTCCGAAATACGGAATAATCCGTTATCCAAAATTCTCCTGGTCCCGAGCATTTTGGATACGGGATACTCAACCTGTATTCTGTCTGTAATTGAGTGGCCAGCGTAGTCACCAGATCTCACCCCATTAAGCTGTTGTGGGAGCAGCTTGACCGTATGGTATGCAAGAAGTGCCCAAGCCAATCCAACTTGTGGGAGGTGCTTCAGGAAGCGGTGGGTGACATTTCTTCAGATTACCTCAACAAATAAACAGCTAGAATACCAAAGGTCTGCAATGCTGTAATTGCTGCAAAAGGAGCATTCTTTAAACAAAGCAAAGTTTGAAGGACAAATTTATTATTTGGGTACGTGTGTATTATCACAGCGCCCATTACGTAGTTTGCGTAGTGGTGTATTAAGAATACCAATACACCACTATGCTGGCTACGTAAACTACGTAACTTGTTCTGAAGCTGTAATAATACACAATGCTTCATATCCCCACTATCCACGTCATAAACCCAGTATCCACGTGGGCGTGGAGTTAATTTTATAAAGTGTGGCGAGTGCAGCGTTGCTGTTGAGTTGTTTGGATGTCTATGATGTCGTCTTGAAAAAGGACCAGAAACGTCGAATGATCTGTATCACATTGGTGATGTATTAATTAAATACTATTGCTGGATTGCTAGAGTGTGCTCGCTTGGGTGATTTATTTAGATCAGTCCCTGGAACTATATATGGTACACTAGTGATACTTTAAGTGGAGCACCCCACCAATGCTATCTTAATTGGGAGTGCGGATTCCTCTGCTATATATATATATATATATATATATATATATATATATATATATATATATATATATATATATATATATATACACATACATATATATATATATATATATACACATACACATATATATATATATATATATATATATATATATAAATTAAAATTGCACAGTTTGTAGAAGCTCTGGAGTGACGCTCTGTTTCTACTATATATAGTACAGCTGGATCTGGCACTCCCAATGAAATAAATGAATGCCCCGGTGCCCTCCAAATGAAATTAAATAACAAAGTTCATGGTACAGGCCGCACTGAAGTGAGGACTTGATAAAATTGAAAAATCTGAGACCCTGACCAGCTCTAAGGATGCTAACAGTTTCAGAATGTATTAATTCAATCTGAGCATGCATTACCGTGTTTTATTTCATTAACTTAGTAGGCTATGACAGAATGGTGTTACTGTACTAGATTTTGAGTGAAGTAATGGAAAAGGTGGAAGCCACCCCACATAAATAATGAATTGTCTATAAATCTCTGTGTACTTTGATTCTAAATCAGAAAGTAAATGTTATAGATGTTGTACAAGATTGGGGAGTTATTATATAGGGAGTAGTTGCCAGACACCATATTTCTGAGCACCATAATTCAGTGTATATGATGAATCATTGGGAGGGTTCTAAAACAAGAGCATCCCAGCCAATCAATATCGTCGCACTCTAGTACTTTACAGCCTGCAGTGACGTGTCTCATTAAGGTCAGTAGACTCAGTAACTTCTGTAGTTGGCAGTGCTACCACTAAGTATTCTCATACTTTGAATTCCCAGTATATAGCATTGACGCCCAGTAGGCTGGCATGTGTTTATGTAAATGGTAATTCCCAGATGTTTTTCCTGAATACAAGACAATTATTTGTACAGCAGGTTTAATAAATATTGGATTACAGATCCCCCGAACCTGTAATTCGTTCCAGGAATTATACCAGGTTCTGTTTCTTATAGAGATTTTGATTTGGTTTCTAATTTCATCTTTGTGTTTTGGATTCCATTGAATTCGGATTTAAATTCAGAATTTTGAAATTTTCTTGAAAATTTATAAAAGCAAAGAAAATCATTTCATTTTTGTAATCCAGTAGCCAAAAGTTTGATTTTAAAATCTGTATTACGTACTGCAAAAAGATCTGAACAGGGACTCGGTTTGGATCAGATCAGACCACAAAATTTGGGTTGGTTTGGATCCCTTAAGAAAGTCTATAAGATTTTATCTAAATGTTCTCTGGGCATGTCAGTAAAAACGCAGATGTGCCCAGTTGTTTTAAGGGAGTGTTGGTGACTTCCCTGCTGGACTCGATCGCATGTAAGTCAGGTGCATATGGATTTGCGGAAGGAATTTAATCAGTGATGCATTTGATTTGAACCTGGCGGGCTTTCTTTCTGTCTGGATGATGACAAATTTGCAGATGAGCAATCAGGTCATTCGTGCGGGTGGCATTACATGGCTCGCTAAGCACAAAATTTTTGCTGCTTAGTGAGTCAATTAGAATCACCCCCTCTTTCCCAATTCTGGCCCGTATTCAGTCCAAGGCAAATTTTTCACCGGACGAAAAACCAAAAATTTTCGCAAATTTTTGGGCAAATTCGATTCGCCCTATTCAATTTCAGTGAAAAATCCAGCATTGGCAAAAACTAAGTGTATAGTCGAAATTTCCGCAAATTCACGTGGTTTGGGCGAATTTGCAGCCCTCTTTTCTGCAATTTTCGCCCATACCGATTCGCCCACCTAAAAAAAAAAGTGAAATGGCATTGGCGAAAATGTACTCAAAAAATGAATATTAAAAAGCGAATCACCTGGTGAAAAACTCGGCCAAGATTGAATATGCCCCTTTACCTCTCTCCAAGCTTTTATAACCCCTAAGTTTTTTCTTTATAATAATTATTTAATTTAATTAAAACAACTTCTGCTCTCCTTTATTTATGACACAGCAGCTCGCTGTATAAATGTACAGTTTCTTATATAGTGCAGCATATTTCGTTGCGCTTTATATAAATGCTTTGATTTATTGTCTCTATTTTAAATATTTTATTGCAGCAATTCATGTTTCAATTAAGAAATACTAAAAATATTAGTGAATATACAATACATAGGGGGAAATGTACTTAAAATACAAATATGAATTTTTGTATTCGTATTCTGAATACGAATGCATACGACTGGTATATCCGTATACAAATTAGTATTCCAGGAATTTACAAAGCAGTCGTATTGACTGATTCGTATTTTCAGATGTTGTATGGATTCGTATTTAGCGACTGTATATGCAGCCGCTGAATACGAATTCATATCGGCAGCCTACACGGGTCAGTCAGATCCGTGCAGGCTGCAGTGTAAAGAAAAATAGAAAAATAAATAAATAATTAAAAAAAACGGAGTGGGGTCTTCCACATGGGCATAACCAGCCCCCAGTCCTGGTTTTAAAAAATCAGGGAACAAACCGTGTAGGGGTTCCCTGTAATTTTAAAAACCAGTACCAGGCTCAAGGGACGGTCCTGGTTCCCAAAATACGGGGGACAAAATGACTAAGGGTCCCCCGTATTTCAAGAACCAGCACTGGGGCCCAACCAGCTAGCAGGGTAATGCCACAGCCTGGGGGAGACTTTTTATACAAGTCCCACCGGCCAAAGTATTAACCCCCTGACCGGTCAGCCTGGACAGGGACCCTGGGGGAAGTGGGTGGAGAGAGATCTCTCCTACTTCAGGTGCCCCCTTTTATGGAGCCCATTTGACACCTGGAGCCCTGCGACCACGCACTCCAATGTCTCTGGGAATTACTGTATGCCACTGGCCAATGTCTGGCCTTATCACTGCTCCAGGTTTTATAACTTGGGACATGTACAGTAGCAGCAGGGATTCAGTTATTCATCATAAAGCAAATAAGAATTTTGCTTCCCCCCTTCTTCCGTTCCTAATTACCTGCATCAGCCTCCTGACCATGATGGTGCTGGATGTTAGCTATGAAATGTACTTATTCTCCATGGAAGAAATGTGTTATTAGAACTAATGTCTACATGCACCGCTAAGGTCACAATAACCTTCCCTATGATTTCCGATCACAATTGCTTATGATTGTATCAGCCGGTAATGAGCACACGCCACTTACTGGCCTTTTACGTTTTCCGCCCTTTTATCTAAAACAGAAACTCTGCAGGTTCTTTTTGTTAAGGTCTAATAATAATACCGACTTGGGCGCTTAGGAGCTTTACTTAAGATTAGTAAATCATATTTTTTTATTAACAAGGAAAGCATTTCTGCAAAACAATGTATATACGGAGGCATAGATAGACAGATCATTTATTTATTTTTATTACATTTTTACTTCATTTTTTCAGGCGGCCGCTGATTGGCTGAGAGAACTCTCTCTCATCTGCTGCCGCGTCCCGCCGCCTGAAAGCTCCACGCTACACAACCGCCATGCCTCCCCTGCTGCTGCTGAGTCCCTAAGGTCCCCAGCATTAACGTACCGGCTCCCCGCCAGCGCTCCGGTACCCATCCCGGCCCCGCTCCTCGAACCCGCCACTGATTGCATTTGAGTAATCGGTACTTGTGAGTTATCCGGGCGTCCGATTTTTAAATCGGGTCGGATCGGGACATCGCATCGCATCGCATGCGACCATCGGATGCGATGCGATGCGATGCGATGCGATGACCCGATTTTTCCATAGGAATCAATGTTAAAATGGACTGAGTCCATTTTAACATGGAATTCAATGGGAAAAAGGGTCCTTTTCATACCCCTACTATCCAAGTGGGCATGGAGTTGGATATAAACCTGTGGCGAGCGTAGCGAGCCACCGAGCCCGAAGCGTGGCGAGCGTAGCGAGCCCCGCGAGGGGACACGGAATACCGTCCCCTCGCGGGGCTCGCTTCGCTCGCCACGCTTCGGGCTCGGTGGCTCGCTACGCTCGCCACAGGTTTATATCCAACTCCATGCCCACTTGGATAGTAGGGGTATGAAAAGGACCCCTTTTCCATAGGAATCATTTTAACATTGATTCCTATGGAAAAATCGGGTCATCGCATCCGATGGTCGCATGCGATGCGATGCGATATCGCATCGCATCGCATCTGATTGTATGCCTTAACTAAAGGCATACAATCAAAAAATCGGACGCCCGGATAACTCACAAGTACCGAGTAATCACATGTGGTTAAAAACCACATGCGATTGCTCATGCAATTCGATAAATATTATGTGCAGCTCATAATATCTATCGATGTGACATTCGACGGCGTGCCTGCGTACCGCGTCGAATGTCAGCTTAAAAATGCATGCAATCATTCGATTTATTGGCCAGATGTGGCCGAAATCGAATGATTGCATTCGATATCTCACATATGTATGGGCATCATTACACAGGTGACGTAATTGGCTTCATCACAGGCAGAGCAAGTGCATTGGGATTCTTGGCTATGTAGACTGCGGTATATGTAAATCTCCTGCACTGTACATGGCACACAGAATCACCCCATGTATGGGTCTGTGCACTTGCTATTAGGAGCTCCCTCCAATCTTTAATTAGACTGTAGAAGGATAATTAGCATTCCTGGGGAAAGCAACGGGCTTTCCATAACAACAAGAGTAAGCCCATAGAGCGAGTCCGGGCTTTAGCAATTAGCTTGTGGTGTGTGGTCCTAATGAATTACAAACGAAGATTCACGTAAAGTAGGGGAAGACCCTTGAGTCTGTCTGTGGGTCTTTACAGCTCTGACTGTTATACCATGGAGCTGAGAGACCCCCGGCTGTACCGGCTCCAGCTGGCGAGGGGAAATGGGGAAATATAAGTTCCCCTTTGTGATAAAGGCTGTCTGTCAGCTCATCAGAGAAAATATCACAGCGCACTGCTAAACACAATATAATTAACAGCGGAGGAAACCATGGATTGATTAGTGTTGTTTGGAAAGGAAGCAGTTGATTAGCATGTTAATTGGAAAAGATGTTTATGAAATGTACAAAAAAAAATCCATAATGACATTGGCGATAGATCGATGACTAAATAACAAAAACAACTGGATCATTTAACATGTTTCCAATCCTGTATATCGTTATATATATACTGCTGTTAAAAATGTGTGTATATGTACAGTATATACTGTGTGTATGTACAGATGGAGCCCCTCTCCGCTTTGATAGGGGTGGCGATAGAATCAGCATCCCTCACCAGCCACCAGGCCCCGCCATCCGTTGGAAGGAGGCATGTGCGCCCCGTTTCGACAAAGTTCCCCGCTGCTGTCTGCCGCCTCCCCGCTCACCATCGCAGAGCTCAGCCGCTTCTATGGGGAGACATTGTCATAGAAGGATCTGTAGGAATCTTGCAGTTTGCAGTAAACCACAAGGCCAGTTAGTTCAAGATTGTATACATGGGTTCTCTTCAGTCCGTATGGTATGGGTAATTTGTTGTTTGTTATTTTTAACCCCTTGAATGCCTACTTGAGAGTAACGAATTAAACTAATTTATCCCTTAGAATCAGGCCTTATGTTTGTGGCATCTTTATAAATCCTCAAAATTGGGCGGCTTATATTAGGTAAACCTAATGCCTAGGTCAACACCAAAAAGTCAAATTCACACATTCGACACTGGAAAATGGTCAACATGGAAAAAGTCTCTACACAAAAAGGTTGGGGTTATCACTTTAGTGGTGTCAATGTCAAACCTAGCAAGTGGACCCCAGATTACTGTACCATTCCTTATCGGACCCTACACGGATGGTAAAGTATGAAAAAGTTAAAAATCAAAAAATTCTATCGACCTCATGTGTCGACCATAGCCAGTCAACCGTTTGCTTGTGCTCACCTTTTGACCATGTTGGCCAGATGCCTGTTGACCATATGGTGTCAACATATTGACTTTCAACCTAGACTTTGTTCGTCAGCCATCCGGATATCCTCAAATTGTTTTCCTTTAGGCTGTAATTTCTATTGAAGTAAACCAAGACAAGCCTTAGCCAGGCCATCATATTGCTTTAATAATGTATTTAGCATTATCTTATAACTAACTCAATTAATGCAGCTTCAAGGAATTAGAACATCATTCAATCATCCATCAACTCGGCTCCCTCATTATTCTCTCATGTATCTGAAGTGTAATTTATTCAATCTCGTTGGTTTTTCTCCACAGTTTATAAACTGCATTAATTGTTGTAGAGTACTTGGGCATTAATTACTCCATATTTATCATTTTACTTTGATACTTAAAGGAAGCATTTTCCCCTCACATTGGCCCTTATTCTGATCGGTGCGGTAATATCCGCGTGCGTTCGTGCCGCCGATGTTTTGTGTCTGCGCATGTGCAGAGGCGTCTCTGCGCATGTGCGAGCGGGGCGTACGGCCAAATCCCGCATGAAATGTGAACACTCCGAACAGGGGGTGGAGAGGGGTGTGAAGGGCTATTTGGGCTCATTACCATATGCATACACCCCGCGTTTCATGGGCATTCCCATGCAAACGCTGGGCGTACGTATGGTAATGCGGACGTGACGCACGTGTAGGGGGCGGACATATGACATCGCCGGATGTCAGCTGCCCGCCCAGATCCCTGCTTTTGCACGGAAAAATGTCCGTGTGGTCTGAGGTTGCGGGAGCTGGTGGACCACTCGGTCCTGCATTCGATGGTCTGCGACCATCGAATGATGGGGGAGGTTCCCTGAGATGGAGAAGGCGTGTTCCGTGAAAAATACACGTGCGGTCCGTTCGGCCAGCTTCTTACCGCGTACGGACGGAGTTGGCGATCCATATGAGAGGCGGGGTTTCGCACGCACGGTCCTGGCCGCATATTCGGATCCGGACGCACCGATCAGAATAAGGGCCCTTGTTCTCTGTTAAACATCAATAAACAACACCATATTATGTTTCCCCATAACATGGTATTTTTTAGGGTCACATGGGTCTACACATACACAAGAAACTAGGCGACCACTAATAATAATAGGGGACATGCACTAAGCTTTGGAGGGAACTTTCCAATCAATCAGCTTGTAAGTGCCATTTTTCTATCATTATCTGTCCCTGGCGAATGCCGGCTCCGAACTGTGCAGGAGATCTCGTGATCTCGAGATCTTGCACATGCCCAGCAAACTGGTGCTGGCCAGGCAGGGAGACACAGTGCATCAAGGCTATAGGGGGGGGTTACACTGGAGTGGAGGGGGAGGGGGGAGTTTCTAAACCCCCTGCTCTGGCAGACAAAATGTTAATGCATGTTCTTGGTGTTCCTGCCTGCTTCACCTCAGTAATGAGGCAAAGCAGGAAGTGCTGCAGCAGCATTATAATACATCTACCCTGGGGTGTAAAAAAGCTCACACTACACACCCTACACCAAATTTATTATACTCCCTTCTCCAGAGTTCCTTGTTGGCACTGCAGCACCAGCACAAGTCGCAAGGAGACAGTGGCATGGTGGCCATTTTCACAGAGATTTGCAGTAAAGTAGGGGGAACCCCCCCCCCCCATGAAAAAAGTCAACAAGGTTTGTTTGGCATGATCTCCTGCCAGTAAATCCATTCTTGTTGGGATCCTGTGAGTTGTTTGATTAAAGATGATCCAGAACTCTTTGTTTTAAAAGTTTTACCATTACATTTCCCTACTACTGATGTAAGGCTTAATGGTCTGTAGTTACATGCTTCTTCCTTACTTCCACTTTTGTGCAGTGGGATTACGTGTGTAATACATCTACGCTGGGGTGTAAAAAAGCCTGCACTACACACTACACACCCTACACCAATTTTATTATACTCCCTTCTCCCCCCTCCCCCCCTCCCATGTAAAAAGTCAACAAGGTTTGATTGGCATGATCTCCCGCCAGTAAATCCATGCTTGTTGGGATCCTGTGAGTTGTTTGATTAAGATGATCCAGAACTCTTTCTTTTAAAAGTTTTACCATTACATTTCCCTACTATTGATGTAAGGCTTAATGGTCTGTAGCTACATGCTTCTTCCTTACTTCCACTTTTGTGCAGTGGGATTACGTGTGTAATTTTCCAGTGCTCTGAAATTGCGCTTAGTGACTGATTGAATAATTATGTTATTGGTGTTTCCAGCACATTTTAAGCTTTTTTTTTTATATACCCTTTTCACACCACCAAAATAACCCGGGTAATTGCCGGGTTGCTGACCTGTCGACCCAGGCTGAGGTGACGTCCGTTTTTAAACTTCCGTTTTATCTAATAAAGTTTTATGAAAAATTGGATAAATACTGAGGCATCTTTGACAAAGAGCCCCTGGCTCGAAAAGCATTGGATTGCACAAAGACAGACCCGCCAACCAGAACTAAGCTTCCCCGAATTTACCGCTGAGATGGAGAGAGATGGGAAGGATATGCCAGCACAGTGCCGAAGAACAGATTAGCGCTGTTATTCACTGACACTTCTTAATCTATTCTCCCTCTATAGGGGATTGAGGGAAAATAGCCCATATAAATCCGGATTCCGACTGTCTGGCTTCTGACAGTCGGGATTCCGATGTCGGAGAAATCACCGTCAGAATCCCGACTGTTGGTGAGTCATCCTGCACCCCCATTTTCTGAATGGTTAAAAAGTGATCTCAAATTTCCCCAAAATCAACTAATAATAATTTGTTGTTTTATACAACACAAATTTAAAAATGTTAGTATTTTTATATACAAAAATTATTCCTTTTTAATATTTTTTTTCCTTTTTTATTCAGCTCAAAGTACCCCCAATACATTTTTTTTCTAGTTATTTCCTGTATAAGAAATTTAAAAAGGTTTACCTCCAACCTCCTGTATCATTCTTCCAAAAAAAGTGTCCCATTTTTGTGTCCAAGAGGGTCAGTCCAATATTTCATGAACTTTTCTCACATCGCTTATGGCTGACCATTCCCAAACCCCTACTGCAAGTACCACAAATAGGCATTTTTAAATTGTATTGGAGAATACGTGGAAGTGGGTATTTGTGCGAACATCTGTAAGTTTCATGAAACACCTAATTGAATTGACCCATTAAGTATACAGTGATTGAATTTGGTTATATTGCTTTTCTGATAAACTTATAAAAAAAATATATGACAATTGTTATACACAGGTAACTAAATTAAAGGTGGGTATATCTTGCATATGGAGTGTAATTTTATGTGAATTTATAGAACCTTAATACCTTATAATACTGCAGGAGAAAATTATATTGTCTCTTGAGGTGGGAGAGATAGAGTTTGCAAAAGTTGTGCTACTGTACTGTACATTGTGTTCTACTTAAATAAAAGTTTTTTTGCTTTAAGGACAGAATCAGTTATATCGGTACAATGATTTCTAATGTGATTTTAATCTTTAGACAGACTGATTTAATTTTTTTTCCGACCCGTCTGACCTACATTGCCAAAGCTGCACGTACATTCACTGAGGTCTGTGACATTTGTACTTTCACACCGATGAAATCCATTGCAGGGAAATGACCATTATTGGGATGTGAAATGATGCCACCTTTAATTACAGAATGAGTACATGAACAAGTTACACAACACAAAGTATTATTTTTACTTGTTTTTAAATATTTTTCTTTTTTTTCTGTCCCTTTAGCATCAGCCTTAACTGTATTTGCATTTATTTTTGTTAGTACTTTTAACGGAGATTGTAGTATTTTCTTAAAAAAAACATGTCCCCACTGTAAGGGTGACATCATAACTGTCAATATTGGGATGTCAACATCAACATTGTCTTTATTGACAATGATGTCACCATTACAGTTTTGACTGAATTGCCTATATAGTGTTCATTCTAGCACCCTGTACCATTCAAAACCTGTGCAGCTCCTCTTTTCTAGCACACTCTGGTTTGTACTGTATGTCAACTCTGAGATGCAGACCAGAATGTGCTAGAAGCAACACAGCAGAGAGTGACATCCCAGGCAGGAAAGAGGAACTGCATGGGTTTTGAAAGGTGGAGGGTGCTATAATGAACACTACCTATATGCCTGGTCAGTCAGATGTGTTTGGAGCTTTGGTATTCTCAGAGCGGGTGCGGGGGGGGGGGGGGGGGCAGAGCTTATCCGCTCCATGGGAGGGGGGGTGTGAAGTGGCCGCCGGTGCCGCTCCACAGTGGGGGGGGGGGGGGGAGAGTGAAGGAGCAGCATCTTGCTTCACGTGGCGGGGGGTGTGGGCGAGCGGGCGGCTGGAGATGGCCGCAGCATTTCTGCACTGGGGGGGGGGGGCTGATGAGAGAGAGAGGGAGCAGCGCCTTGCTCCAGGGGGGGGGGGGTGTTGAGAGAGAGGGAGCCGCTCACCTGATTGGGGGGGGGGCTCCTCCAAGTGGCCGCCCTCCAGTGGCCGGCGCCCTAGCCAAATGCCTAAGGTGGCCCTGGGTATTCTGCAACATAGGGTGACAGCAGACTAACAGTCCGCTGCCGTTTGGTGGGTGGTGAGCGGGCAGCAATGGCCTCCAGTTGTGAACGGCATCTCACCAGGAAGAGGCCAGTGATCTCATTCTCCTGGTTGGCCAAAGGTTTCCTGGCGTCTGTGATGGGTGGCTTGTGCGATGGGTTTCGCAGCCGCCCGTTGGTAAGTCAGTGTTCCAATGCTGCGTTCTAGTGTGCAGGAGGGATCACTAATGCAGCTGGAGGCATCTTTTTCAATAGACGCCTCCTGCTGCATTACCATACAGCAGTATCATTGCTGCTTCCAAGGAACTGATAGCAACTGCAATCACATCTGAATTAGATCCATAGTCCAACGCATTCACACTACAGATATTTATATTATTACTTTATATTACAGTCATCTGAAAGGATCTGATTAGTTACTACTGTAATTGTTCAGATAATCCGTTTTAATCCAACTCCAGATGATTTGCTTTCACCATTTAGACAAATTAAAAGTGATTACTGCTTCTCACTAGTGATAATTACTCGTTGACATTTAATTAGCAATTCCAAAACGATGATAAAATGTCCTTAAATCTGAAAACAAATCAGATCCATTTATTTGAGCCCATTTAATCTCATTGATCCAATTAGTCTAAACTGTGATTTAGTAACGCTCTCTTCATACACATGGATGGGCACCAAGTAGGCAAATGAGTTTCTACATGGCGTTGCTTTCCTTCTAAACCAAGGTATTCATTTGAGCAAATCAATGAGGAGATCAGAACATTATGTACATACTTAGATTGCCATGTCACACCGACTTGTGTACATGACATGTGTTGTCTTTCTGGCATGTGTATTGGTCTACGTGATTAGTCCCGGGTCTAGCTGCTCATCATCAAACCAATGAAAAGTACAGTGATGGATACTGGTGTAAAGCCCATGGACATGCAGATGTAGCACCCAATCTATGAAAGCCTGCTGTTTCTTTTAAGAAGACCAAACACTCTTAGGACTGCATCATAAACTGGGGGATGCCTCAGTGGTGGCTCCAGATGTGGGGGCCACAGCACAATCCAAAAATCAAATATAACTCCAACTGCCACTGAATGCCACCCCAAACACTGGTTGGTGCGGTTCCCTTATTTTAATTTTGGACTACGCTGCTGCCCCACCTCTGGAGCCAGTTAAGAGATACTATATGTTTGGGACAGTTTGGACGTATGTTAGGGTCATTGGGGCAGATGTATTAAACCTTAACAAGATATAAATGCAAGGGTAATAAGGAGAGATAAACATCCAGACAATCACATCCCAACTGCCATGTTACAGGCTGTGTTTGAAAATAGTCAGTAAGGAGGTGATTGGCTGGACGTTTATCTCTCCTTATCACCCTTGCATTTATCTCTTGTTAAGGCTTAATACATCTGCCCCATAGAGAGGTACAGTATGTTTGGTTCAGTTGGGAGATATGTTAGGGTACGTCCGGGGGGAGGGGGGTGTTGGCGGCGATGGTATGTATGCCTGGGGGGCGGCGGTATGCATTTATGCTCGCCGGGGGAGGGGGGCGCGGCTCACCTGCTGCTGCTTCTTCAGTGCTGGCTGGGCGGAGGGGGAACGGGAACTGGGAGCCTGGGCATGTGCAGCAGCCCTCCCGCAGCCATTTTGGAAGTGGGCAAAGTGCTGCGGCCATTGCCCGCGGCCCAGCCAGGCCAGGGGGGATCGCGGTCGGCCCCTTTTTAATGACTTTTGGGCCGGCCCACCGGGAAATGGCCCGGTTTCCCAGTGGGCCTAGCCGCCTCTGGTTGGGAGGTATGTTTGGGTCAGTTGGGATCTGTGTTTGGGTCAGTTGGGAGCTGTGTTTGGGTCAGTGGTGATCTGTGTTTGGGTCAGTTGGGAGCTGTGTTTGGGTCAGTGGTGATCTGTGTTTGGGTCAGTTGGGAGGTATGTTTGGGTCAGTTGGGATCTGTGTTTGGATCAGTGGTGATCTGTGTTTGGGTCAGTTGGGAGGTATGTTTGGCTCAGTGGGGATCTGTGTTGGGGTCAGTGGTGATCTGTGTTTGGGTCAGTGGTGATCTGTGTTTGGGTAAGTTGGGAGCTGTGTTGGGGTCAGTGGTGATCTGTGTTTGGGTCAGTTGGTAGGTATGTTTTGTTTTACCTTGATGTAACAATTCAGCTATCTTCTATAAAACGATGAATCCTTTATGCAGCAGCACAGCTTGTGCTTTTAAACATTATTTTGTAATAATAATAATAATAATAATAATAGAGCAGAACAATTATGTTACAAGGTGTTAATACCATAACATGAATTCACAATAAGAAGAATAAAGTATGCCATCCTCTTCAGACAAGCTTATTAAATAAACCCACCTAAGCTCCCTGGGCCACATTCTGTAATTACCTTCCCCTCTACACATTTCAAACAACAATTACATGTGTTCTTTCCATACTCAAACAACCCTCTGATCCAAGGCCAAAATGCTGCTGAGTGTCTGGATCTTACAGCCTACTAAGCACTTGCTATACGCAGCAATTATCCTCGGAGCATCTGCAATGTAAGCGACCGGGATGCAAATAATAATGTTTTGTTTTTTTTTAACTATCAAGATAGCTTTATTTTTACACTGCAATTTAGATTTCAGTGTGAACATACCTCACCCAAATCTAAAGGCCCCCATAAATTGGGCCGATTTGTCCACAGGACAAGTTGGACCAGTTTCCCCAGAGCCCCCCCCCCCCCCCTCCGGCAGCCTCACATGCGATCTGGCACTTGATGTGCGATTTTTACATGCAATAAGTTGCATGCTATTTATTGCATGTAATACTCCTGGGGAGCTGCTGCGGGGGTGGGGGGGGGGGGGGCAGTGGGGTCTGGCCAGCTGGTGGTGGTGGCAGGGGGCGGACAGCTCGTAGTGGCGGGCAGCAGTGTCCGTCCGGGCAGTAATTTCAACATCAAAGTCCGGCCAGTCATTGCAAAATATTTAGCAGCCGTATCCCCCCCCCCCCCCCCCTGGCAAAATGCCGCTACAAGCTCCAGCATCCACTACTTCCTCTTATGTGTTTGTCCAGAGCTGGGTGATCCCAATGCCTAAAAGAGGCTGGAAGATAGGTGGGGTACCTTCTTCAAATAAAGAGCAAGACTTCACTGTTATCCAGTCTATGTGATTCCTTCTCACATTATATATATATATATATATATATATATATATATATATAATCTTTTTCAATATCTGCAAATGGCATTGTGATTCCCGCGGCCCTCATACCTATATCCTATCAGATTGTTTACAAACCTGACACTTTCTGCTGGGAATGTTCCGAGCCGCAGAATATCCAGAGCTGAGAGATTTTGTGATTATCTAGAATGAGTGCTGTTTTGTCATTCTCGCAGCGACCTAGCATCAAGTATAATATAATCAAGGAGAAGTGGACCTGCAAGGTCAATGACCTAGCTCGTGCCATTACCAATAAATTAGATACTGCATCAGAATAGGTCCTGATAATGAATTAGATTACAGATAAGAATGAGCTCGGCACTGTGATAAATCTGCACCTGCTGCAGCACAGGCCTGATCTGAATGTCAATGCGAGGCAGGGAAGATTTAAAGCTGCACTACCACCCAGGAACGTATTTGGCTGAGGATCCCCCTCCCGCAGGCCAGAGCCCATGCAGATCATTTTCCAGGTGCCCCTCAGTGTCTCTCACAGCACGGCCAAATGCTGAGGGCTGGAACCGGAAGCTCCAATCACACCCTACAAGAAGATCCCTCCCATTGCGCAAACCCTTATTCACCACTTATTTTCAGCGGACAAGATGCCTGTTCTGCTCTGTGACGAGGGGTAAGGGGCGGAGCCACTGAGTCATTTACATATCTGGGGGAAACAATGATATATATATATATATTCTGTATATATAGACAACTAGTAAGCCCGCTCGAAGCAAATGCTTTGAAAGCTAGTCTGCTATCTTGTGATTGCCTCTGTGTTTTGCATGTGTAAAAGAGATGTAGTTTCACTCGCTGCCAACAGATGGCAGTGTTTCCGAGACACTCAAATGGACACTAGACATATATATAGATGATAAGTAAGCCCGCTTGAAGCTATTGCTTCGAAAGCTACAGATGGAGGAGCAGCGGGGAGGCAGCGGAGTGCAGCGTCAGAACGAGACGCGTGAGCCCCCTTCTGGTGGCTAGCGAATAGCGACGGATGCCGATTCTTTCGCCAGGAGCAGCTCTAATGAGAGCTGCTCCATATGTAGTAGATGTAATAAATGGTTCCAAAGCTAGTAAAGGTAGTATCACTTTCTGCCAACAGATGGCAGTGTACGCCCGCTCTAAGTAATTGGTTCCAAAGCTAGTAGAGGTAGTTTTACTTGCTGCCAAGAGATGGCAGTGTTTCCAAGTCACACGGACACTAGACTATATATATATATAGAGAGAGAGAGATTATCAGGTGCCTAATCAGACAGGTATTATTTTATATGTATATTTGAATGATTATAGTGTATCCGTTGCAGTTGTTTGGAGGAACGGTTAACCCCTAGGAAACAACAGAAAAAGAAAACTACAAAAGGGAATGAATAAATTTAATCAAACTTTATAAAATACTGTCTGGCGTAAAAATGTCATAATATTAAACAGTTCAAAACTAGACACATAAATACATTCATATGTAGTTCATATGAGCAGTGTAACTAGACACGGACTACTATCAAATATCAGCAGCTATATTGAGATAATTAGTCGGCTACTAAGGTTTCATCTAAAGCTGGTCATACATCAGAATGATATCAGGCATGAACGCACGAGTTTGACGGGTCGTGCTATCGATTGTGTGCTCATTGTGTGGTATACCAGTGCAATGCACGGTCCAGCGGGTCGAAAGGTCGTTCAGCTGATCATACTCGCTGCACCAATGATCAGTCGGGATGGCTTGCGGTCGTAAGCAGATCGTATGTGTTTTATAGCACATACGATCTCACGTTCAATCGATCATCGCCAGCTTAAGACAATGATAATCAGGGGTACAGTATGAGGCTCTGGTAAGTGGATATTAGTATTAATAATATACCAATCCTTATGTCAAGTGTTATGTTGTCACAGTGGATACTCCTTATAAGCATACTGAAATAGTGAAATATTGAAATTTGTGGTTATCATAGTCTGGTCAGACAATTGTATTTCAAATGGTACCTGTAGACGAGTACATGCATCCTGCTGTACCTGCTATCGGCATCCCCCAGCTGCTGGTGCCTGTCCAGTATAACAGCTTTCTCCAGAGACCCTTTGGGGTAATGGTACCAGTGATGGTCCCTTTAGTGGATTGATAATGTTCGAGTTGTCTTTTGGCAAGTTGTGTTTACAATTTTATGCCTACTCTTCTGGAACGGCCGAGAGGCTCCTGAAAATTTGTGTGGCACTCCCACCTGCCTGGAAAGGAAAGCAAACCTCGTGGATCTATTATTTTCACCCCCCTCTCTCTGAGCATACCTCCCAACATCTCAGTAGGAGAAATTCGGAGTCCCGAGCACATGGTCAATATTGGAGGAGGCAATGCCCATGCACCGCCCAAGAAAGGGGTGTGATCAATAATGGAGGGGGCGTGCCCTTGCAGGGATGCTGTGCCTGTGAGCCACATCCCATTTTCCATCACAGGGGGGCATGGTCAGTGCTCTCTCTGAATAGACACATGCAAACAGCCCCTAGTCACGCTACTCTGATAAGCAGAGCAGCGACTGACAGGGAGGGGGCTCGCAACTGCCCCACCACCACGTGAAACTGCCGGCCATTGGTTGGACGAGGGACAGTCACAACAATTTTGACTGTCCCGTAAGAATCGGGACAGTTGAGAGGTATGCCCTAAGTGAACCCGCTCATCCCTAACCAATACAGATATTTTCCATTGTTTGAGGGCCTGTAATAAGGAAAATGGTTCAGGGACTGATCATCGGCACTAATGTCAGCATAATGCATTGGCCGTGTCATAACATTCCTTACCCCCAAACACATAATATAACAGTCATCAGTCCCACACACATTGTACCAGCTCCTATGCTTACCCATTCTAGATTAGAAAGATAAGTAACCGCTCATACAATGAAACACCTGATTCACACCTGAAACAAGAAACCATGTGCACTGCAGGTGGGGCAGATGTAACAGGTGCAGAGAGAGAGAGAGTTAGATTTAAGTGGGGTGTGTTCAAACTTAAATTTAAATTGCAGTGTTAATAATATACAGTAAAGCTGTGTAACATTGGTGGGCTACATGCAAAAGCAGCCAGTATTTACCCTGCACATAAACAATATAAAGGTTCTAGCTCCCCTTGCATAGCAACATTGGGGTTCCAGACACAAACTTATTTCCTTTACTGTCTAGAGCCTGATACAGACCCCCATATGTTCACATACTAGCGGACAGGTAAATGCCACCCAGCTGAATGTCCCTCCCCCATTTATGATTCCCCTCTCTAACATGTTGATTGCATTTACGAAAAATTCAATTAAAGCTGTTACCATGTCGAGATAATGTCAACATCACAATGTCGACATGGCCCCTTATGTCGATAGGCACCATGCTAATATCCCCAGAATGCTGACTTGTTCACAAGGTCGACATTTAAAAGTGCCCATAGAGAAAGAGTGTGTGTTAAGGGTGGCGATAGCCCATCTCACCCCCCCTGAATTTGCCACTGGACCCCTGTCAGTCTGCCAACCGGGGGCAGTGGCATTCATAGCCTTCACACAGATAACTTTTAATGACAATAATTGTGCTTATTTCAGTTTTCTTAATGGCAAAAAAAAAATTCCAGCCAAGATTTTTTTTCTTCCTCGCATTCAATCACGCCATTTTTCACATAATTAATTTCACTTTCTCCCATTTATTGCTCAAAATAGAAATTGATGTGAAAACACAGATGGCGATTATACATTCTGTATTCTGATATTTTCAATGGATGCTTTCATGTCTTCTAATGGAAATAAGATGGCATAATGTGTGGCTATTTTATCCTCGCTCGCGCTAATAATGCAAATGTTTAATTGTTTTCTAGGGGGCTCTTCGCGGGCGACTTCACTGCAACCCATTACATGGAGGATGGTACGGCTGTGAGAACTGCACATAATCACACGGTAAGAGGCTTAGCGCAGGGGCGGCAGAATAGGCGACATACTGAGCACTTTATTACAGATTAGGAATTAGCATAATGGTCACAGCTGTACAGCAAAATATTGGTCCTTTTATTATTATTATAATTATTATGATTATTATTATATTTTATTTTTAAGGCACCATATAATGTAATCCACGGTATCCGGTCAAGTAGATTCTGATTGGTTGCCCATAGCAACATCACATGTGAAACAATACTCCATATTAGCAAACCTTTTGACCATGTCGACCTTTTGACCATGTCGGCCTTATGACCATGTCAACTTGTTGACCATGTCGACCAATAGTTGTCGACCTTTTGACTGTAGATTAAATATACCATAACCGTATGCCACACCATATAAGGTATACGCCGATGGATAGTTTATCTGAGTTTATGACATGGACAGGGTTGGATTAAGGCTAGTAGGCGCCCTGGGCCAATGAAGGTGTGTGGGCCCCCACTACTAAAATTTCTGGAATTCACCGGCTGCTCCATCACTGTACCCCCTGTCCCGGCCTTGGTTCCACAGCACTATCTGCGTCTGCTCCATCCCTGTATCCCCTCTCTCAGCCCCGTTTTCCCAGCATTAGTTCTGGCTGCTCTATCCCTGTACCTGCCTCCTTCCAGCCGCGGTTACCTGGTTTCCCAGCAGGGTGGACAGCTTCTTTAGACCGAACCAGGTGGAGGCCACCCGGGAGGACAAGCCGAGGATAAATACCAAATGAGCTGGGTCAGCAGGGTGATTGGGAAGAGGTCAGGCTGGGCACTGGCGCACTTAAGGGGTTATTCTAGTTCACTTGCAAACACAGATCCACTCTCAAATGGAACAAAACCATGTGTAAAGCTGAATTTGCTGGAATCTAGATGACGTAGAGGAGATAGGAGGGCTACCCAGAGATGCTTCCTTAGATAATGGGCCTTTGTCTAGTTCCCAGGCTGTTTTAAGGTGTGGAAGGCCATTTTCATAGTGCGAAATAAGGTCCATATAGAACCTGGAGATAGCCTTATTTGTGCCACCCAATAATAGTAATTTCTTAGTAGACGAATCCTAAATTAATAGGGGATCAGCTGGAAATTGTGCCTGACAGGCATGCCTAAGTTGTAGGCACCTAAAAAAGTGAACATTAGGTATAGGGTAGTCAATATGTAACTGCTGAAGTGTTTTAAAGACACTTCCGGAGTATAATTGACCAATTAATGTTATATCCCACTGACTCCAGAATTCACGTACAGGTTGAGTATCCCCTATCCGAAATGCTCGGGACCACGAGCATTCCGGATAGGGGAATTTTCCGGTTTTTGTAATAAATTTTTGTAGCCATACTTACCTGTCCCCTGATGGTGTCCGGTGGTCCCTCGGCGTCCGCGCAGTCCCCGGGCTTCCACAGCAGGCCTCCGGCATCTTCTTCTGGTCTCCAGCGGTCCCAGGAATGCATTGCGCGAGTGTGCGCGCGCACCGGTGACGTCACCGGCGCGCGCGCACACTCGCGCAATGCATTCCTGGGACCGCTGGAGACCAGAAGAAGATGCCGGAGGCCTGCTGTGGACGCCCGGGGACTTGGTAAGTATGAAAAGAGGGTTAGGGGGTTAAAAAAAAATAATTTCGAATGATTCCAAAAACCACGGTTAGGGGATACTCAACCTGTATTTGTAAACCAGACAGTTCAGGGAAAACAGATATACCATCTAGGGGGGTATCTAGATCCCACCCAATTGTATGTAGAACACGGCTCACCTGCCTCCAAATTTGTATCGCTTGTCTAAAGAGTGGAAAATCAATCGGTTTGACATTGACACTTAATAAAACATTTGGTGATGACAGACCTGGCAGTTTTGCGATATTAACAAGGAAGGGAACCTGGAGTTCCCGTTCTCATTGACCCAGTCAAGTAGATGGGCTAACTGAGCTGCGTAGTAATATACGGTAGTCTGAAGGATGGTATCACCGTGCCTCCACCGTCACGCACGCGGGTCATGGTAATTAGCTTTATACGAGCTCTCCTGCCAGACCAAACAATAGATTAAATGAAGCCATCAATACATTTAAATATCTTGAGGGAAAAATATCTCCGGGAGTGTTGCAACATGTCGAGTAGTTTGGGTTGAGCGGTCTTTTTTATTAGGCTAATCCTTCCCGTTACCTTAAGAGGGAGTTTATCGCACACAGAGACTCTATATTACAAGTAATTCAATTGGGGCTGCACATTAAGAGAAATGTATTTGGAGGGGTCATTTGTTATGTGGATGCCTAAATATTTAAAGGAGTCAACCCACCTAAGTGGGAGATGTATCAACCTATTGACTGTTGATCTAGACCAGGTGTGGCCGAACCGGTTCTTGAGATCTACCAACGGTCCACATTTTCCAAATCACCTAGCTGGTGCACAGCTGTAGTCATTACTAACTGTCACATTCCACAGACCACCTAGCTGGTGCACAGCTGTAGTCATTACTAACTGTCACATTCCACAGACCACCTAGCTGGTGCACATCTGTAGTCATTACTAACTGTCACATTCCCCAGATCACCTAGCTGGTGCACAGCTGTAGTCATTACTAACTGTCACATTCCACAGACCACCTAGCTGGTGCACAGCTGTAGTCATTACTAACTGTCACATTCCCCAGACCACTTAGCTGGTGCACAGCTGTAGTCATTACTAACTGTCACATTTCCCAGACTCCCTAGCTGGTGCACAGCTGTAGTCATTACTAACTGTCACATTCCCCAGACCACCTAGCTGGTGCACAGCTGTAGTCATTACTAACTGTCACATTCCCCAGACCACCTAGCTGGTGCACAGCTGTAGTCATTACTAACTGTCACATTCCCCAGACCACCTAGCTGGTGCACAGCTGTAGTCATTACTAACTGTCACATTCCCCAGACCACTTAGCTGGTGCACAGCTGTAGTCATTACTAACTGTCACATTCCCCAGATCACCCAGCTGGTGCACAGCTGTAGTCATTAGTAACTGTCACATTTTGAAACATGCTGCATCATTCCTACTATTTACCACAGATTGCCTGAGACACATGAACTGGTGGTAGATCTTGAGGACAAGCTTGGCCACCCCTGGTGTAGACACTGTTGACCTATTATCCGGATACCATCTGGGCTGTGATCTCATCCTCCATCCCTATTACTACTTAAGAAACCGCCAGCCAGACCGGACTATAGTTTCTTAAGGCCCCCATACACTATGCGATTTGGGCCCGATTTCACCCGACTTGGAAGGATCGGGCAGTGAAATCGGGCCAAATCGCATGTGTAGACATCCCGATGCGTGGTTCCGTGCACATCGGATCGGAGTCGGGAGGTCGGTCCGGCGGCACATAAGATTTGCTAAATCTGTCTGTCTGTGCTGCAAGAAAAAAAAAATACAAATTAATGGGCAGCCAGTGATTGGCTGAGCGCTCTCTCAGCCAATTGCTGATTGGCTGAGAGAGCTCTCAGCCAATCACTGGCTGCCCATTCATTTGTATGGGCTTTTTTTTTCTTGCAGCACAGACAGCTCCCTGCTCCCCTTGCCCGGCTCTCCGTTACCCTCGCCGGCTCACTGGCATCCCCTGCCCGCCACCTCTATGTCCAATGCCCCCCTGCTACCTCCACCTGCAGCTTCCCAGGAGTTGCATATGATAAATCGCATGTGATTTATCATATGCAAAATTTGGCACATCAAGTGCCTAATCATGTGTCCTCCTCCTGGGGAGCTGCCTGGGAAATCAGACTGGTGTTTCAGCCATAGTTGCATGCACTGCAGTTACAGTATGACCCTGCCGTCCTGGACTTACAGGAAAGAACAGCACTATCCTGAACTTTTACCAGGATAGCAGGTAGGGGCTAGGGACTGTTAACAATGCAAATGATTGTGCGGGTAGCGTTACCACGTCCCATCAGATTGTCAGAATGTCCCGATAAGGACCTTCCAGCCAGGAGTAGCAAAGTCTGGTTTCAGCTCTCTGCAAAACCGTTGAGCATGGAGTTCATATTAGCTCAGAAGTTTAAAATATCAGCAGAATTTGCAAATGATTTTACCAACAGTTATGTACGAATTAGGGGCACAGCCAGGTTAAGATCCCATGTGGCTCTCGGGAACATATCGGTCTAAGCCCTCTTCCAATCTCAACACATTAAAAATCATGGGAATGGGTTATAATGCTCAGTGTTCCCCTGGGTCATATGCAAGAGCCTAGGTTGCGTAAGGGTGATCTGGGCATTATTGGGGGAACATGGAGTTTTTGTTAATTTATGAGCAAGTACAAACTGTCTGTTCATAATAACTTCCCAGGAGAGGGTCCAGGGAATTACGACGAGCCCAAAAAACTCATCCTGAGCTTGGCCTCTGTCCTGCATGTCAGACCGATGCTGGAAGCACTTATGAACTGGCAGATTTTTACCTGCTGCCACTGGGCATGTGCAACAGCTCCCTTCTGCCCCATACATTGCATGTGGAAGCTCCTGGCCAGGATGTGAGAGAGGTTTTCCAGGCAACTGGACCCCCCCCCCCCTTGTGTTTGCCTATGTGGTACAGTATCTTATGGCCACACCCACAGAAAGCATTTCCTGAGTGGTGTAGAAGATGTTGGGGTGCATTTATAATAATAAGACTCAACGCGACAAGTTTTATATTTCTGTTCAAATATTGTGCTGATAAAATTAGTTCTAACCCCAATTTTATGAAGAAATATTTTCAGCACAAGGCGATGAAAGTTAATTCTCCATTTTACGCCAGCGTTGGCCATACCCTCCAACTCTACCTTTTTGGCCGGTATAGTACAGGTTTTGGGCCTGTACTGGCCGAAAAGGGTTTTGTGGGTCTCTGACTTCATTGAAAGCATAGGAAAGGGGGCTTGGCTACTTATTTACTTAGCACATTCTAGAAAATATTACAAAGAATCTGATTGGTTGCTATGGGCAACTTCTCATATTCAATAGAGCTCCCATCTTAGTAAATGACTACAGATATGGATGCAAATCATTTTTTTTTTTTTGTAGTTGAGTGATTATCGGCGATCACAGCGCAGAACAGCGAATGCCTCTGTCTGAGTGACAGGCAGAGGCGTTCACAGGGATGGCTGGCATTTTGATAAACGGGGACGTCATGTCCCCATTTACTGGCATTGGCCAGCCCAAAGACTGCCCCAAAAGGTGCAGTATTTTTTGGCTTTGCCAGACAGGTTGCGTCAGGCAGCCTGAGTAAGGTTAGATTAGGCTGCAGTAACAGATGGACCCCATTTTCCTCTTAACTGTAAGTCTATTGTCCTGCTAGTAAGGGAAGTCAGCCACAGAAGCCATATCAACGGCTTTCAATTAGATTAAGCCAGGGCTGCATAGGCATGGGGGCATTTATGAGCCTTGCATTTTGTGATTGCCCCATTAAAGTTATGTGAATAGTTCCTTACCCATAGAGGCAGGTGATTGATAGTTGTGATAGCCAATCAGGTTTAAAAGATGTCGTAGCTTAGGCAGGGGTATATCAAGGGGGGTAAGATGATGCTGCTTCCTCTTTGAGTCTGGATTCCCACCCTCCCTCCCTTGCTCTTGTCAATTGCTACCTGGCCTTTCGGCCTTCACAAAAATTAATTTATTATAGGCGGGAAGTCGCTCTCGACCAGCGGTCAATTTTGAGGTACAAGTGGTCGCTGTGCGGTATTCAGGGTTGCCGACTTTTAAATGCTCCTCTCCGGGAGAAGCCCGGAGAGGAGACTTTCCTTACGCGATCGGGGGGCGGGGCTTGACAGTGACGTCATTAAGACCCGGCCTCATTACGGGAAATAGGCGAAATTACTGATCTCCATGGAGGGGGCGGGGCTAAAATGACACGATTGTGCCATTTTAGCTCCGCCCCCTCCTCTGAGACCCGTGGATTGCGGCATTTACATGCCGTGATTCGGGGGCTCAGGGGGGTCCCCCAGATTCCGGGAGGGTTGCCCACCCTTCTGGGGGGCCGGGAGGGGGACCCAATTTTCGGGAGACTCCCGGGAATTCCGAGAGGGTCAGCAACCCTGGCGGTATTGCCACCCTCTGCCAGGACAGCTGGTGAGTCCTGCCCCCGAGGGGGGACGTTGGGCACTTCTTTGAAGTGTCCTCGCCATGCCATAGGAGGGGCGGTAAGACCGTCACAGTGCGGGCTGTGCCTTAAATTCAATGCCCTAGTTATAAGTTGGGGCGTTGTAGTCGCCGCCATTACTATAATTTTGTGACGTAGCTGGTCTCCAAGCGCTTTCCTGGCCATCCCTTTCAATAGGGTCATACCACTAAATAAATACTGTTGACCTTTTAACTTATGCAGTTGTTGTCCGTGTGATTATTTTTAGGATAAGGCTGGTCTCCATGTGATTTATTTCTAGGGGTAATTAGAGTTTAAGTTAAGGTAAAAATGTCAATCATGATAATTCAATAGGCGACTTAACTGATTCAATTGAACAGAGGAGGAAAGGTGCCCCTTTGGGAGCAGAAGCCCAGCTGTAGATGACTCCATTGCCTCTCAGAGTTACGCCTATGCGTACACAGAAAACATGGCAATGGTGTCTTCTTTATCGTAGCTACTGTATGTGCACAACCATAGGGCTTCTCAGAACAAACATTAAACATTGACTGATCTGTAAATGATGGTGCATCTCTGTACTCAGCCGCTGGAATGAGCGAAGCCTGTGGGCACCTCTATGACCAAGGAATACTTAAGAATCTTCTTTATATGGATCAGAGAAGGGGAATATAGAGGTCAACAGTCACAGCTTAATTCTATTGGGGCTTACAGCATAGTGTTGATTATATTTGATTATCTTTTCAATGTACATATGTACTGTAAGCAATTCTGATCTTGGAGGGCCTAGGACCAACCAATTACGTTAATCGCTGGGCTCGCTACGATGACCAGATACCATAAAAGACAGCCTGGCTCCAACATAACAGCCATGTGACAGATTTATAGACCCTTGCTGCACAGAGCCCACTCCCCTGCCTCACTGTAGTGTGCTGTACGTGAGAGGACATTATAAAGCAACCCAGTGTGCTGACACATATGATCAGGGAAGCACCACACAGATGTAATTGCAGGAATCTGTCAGATGGTTGTTATGTAGCTGTGAGCCCAGAGCCAGCTGTCTGTAGAGGCTGCTGACACCAGGGTCAACGCTGGAATATCGACAATTAGATAAATAAAAAAAAAAAAACAACACAATCATTTTATTGCTGAGTGTAAGCGGTGCCAGGATGGAGTTTGTAACGATGGAGGGTAGGGATAACTGGTAAAATTGGGACCACACAGATGTTGACCATATGGGGGGGATGTGTGTGTGTGTTAATGTCGAGTCAGTTTCAAAACTGCATTTAAGTTCATTCCAAAATATATGCACAGAAATAAGTTGCGTATTTCCACTCATACTGTATGCGTTACCATTGGCGACATGTGCATCCGGTTCACACAGACACATCGCGCTTACAACACGGGCATCTTTTATGGGGAAGTGGCATTTGCAGTATCCATGCGAGCGTCTACCCCCCCCCCCCACACACACACACATACACACACACGCTACATAGGGGGAAATTTACTAAGATTGGAGCTCTGTTTGACAATGGATGTTGCTATGGGCAACCAATCACTTCTTATATATTTTGCACCTTCTCAAAGATAATAGATAGTATCTGATTGGTTGTCCATAATACAGTAACATAGAACTCTCATCTTAGTAAATTCCCCTCATAGTGTCTACCACATATGACTACTGTATATCTCACAGGGCAGGATGCACTAACACAGGGTTGCCTACCCTCCCGGAATGGCCGAGAGGGTCCCAAAAACCGGGTCCCCTTCCCGGCCTCCCGGAAAGGTGGGCAACCCTCCCGGTTTCCACACACTCCCCACCCCTGTTCCCGGCTATCTCACCCCTGACCACAGCGTTTAAATAACCGGATTGGCCGATCTCCAATGAGGGAGCGGGGCTAATGTGACAGAATCGCGTCATTTTAGCCAAATCTGGTCATTTTACATCATGGGGTGGGGCTTAATGATGTCATGCACAAGCCCCGCCCCCGAACGCCTGCTGAAAGTCTCCTCTCCGGGCTTCTCCCAGAGAGGAGATTTAAAAAGTTGGCAACCCTGCACTAACATCCGCCGCAACCCGTCCGCTGCCCATCTCCGGCTACCGCATAGATAATAACCGCATAGGCACTAACATATGCGATTTTATCACAAAGGGCCCGGGGACAGCGGATCCGGGCGCTATTTTTAAAATGTGTCAATGAGTAATGATCACACCTGCGCACCTGCCGGGTGACCTGGATAAATTGAACTGCGGGGACCAAGTTTGAGAACCACCGGCCTAATGAGTTTGTACTCTATTTTTTGCCTGAACAAAACTGAATACTCAAATGGGTACTTATGTAGTATCTGGGCTGCCGATTTTTTGATTGTATGCCTTAAGTTAAGGCATACAATCAGATGCGATGCGATACGATATCGCATCGCATCGCATACGATGCGATGCGATGCGATGCGATGCGATGACCCGATTTTTCCATAGGATTCAATGTTAAAATGGACTGAGTCCATTTTAACATGGAATTCAATGGGAAAAAGGGGTCCTTTTCATACCCCTACTATCCAAGTGGGCATGGAGTTGGATATAAACCTGTGGCGAGCGTAGCGAGCCACCGAGCCCGAAGCGTGGCGAGCGAAGCGAGCCCCGCGAGGGGACGGTATTCTGTGTCCCCTCGCGGGGCTCGCTACGCTCGCCACGCTTCGGGCTCGGTGGCTCGCTACGCTCGCCACAGGTTTATATCCAACTCCATGCCCACTTGGATAGTAGGGGTATGAAAAAGACCCCTTTTCCCATTGAATTCCATGTTAAAATGGACTCAGTCCATTTTAACATTGAATCCTATGGAAAAATCGGGTCCATCGCATCGCATTGCATCGCATCGCATGCGATATGGTCGGGTGCGATGCGATGCGATGGACCCGATTTCAAAATCGGCAGCCCAGTTACTACATAAGTACCCTCAAATGTTCAAATGAAGTCAGTATTTTTATATTCAATAATGGAAGCTGAGCCTCAGAGCTAAATATACAATGTTTGTGAGAGCGCTGCCTGATGTTGATGTGTGCAGGGTGCAAATTAATTCAGCCGAAACTACTTGTCTACTGGAATCCTGTATTTTAACTAGTGAATGACATCACCGGCTGTCCCCTACGGATCACATTTATATTTCATGTTACTGATGTCCTGGGACTGAGCAGTCTCGTCTGAGCCTCGCGGCAAAGAACAGCTGGAAAAGACCAAAGTCTAGAATTACTACTGAAAATAATATATGTCCTTACAAAGAATTAGCAGCACTTTTGAGGTCAAACCATGTTAACTGCATTTGTTATGACTCCCAATATTTGTTCTGTGGGGGGAAAAATGCTTCTCTTGCAACTTTCCGCCTTCTTATCTAGTGTCCGACAGGCAAATGATACAGCGTCTCGGTCTGTACGTTCCCAGGACCCCCGGTCATATGTACATAGGATCCCTTTGTCTAAACAATCCTGGATAGTTCATATCTTATGTAATGTTTCGCTAGGGTGAGCGCGGGGTCCTATTGCAAAAATAAAGGCAAATGGAAATGTGGACACTGAATGTAAAGCGCTCCATTTTTTTTACAATAGAACCCCCCCACTAAATTTACTAGGATGGGAGTTCTATTGAAGATGAGACGTTGCTATGGGTAACCAATCAGAATCTACTTATAGTTTACTTAGCACCTTCTAGAACAGTGATTTTCAACCTTTTTACCTTGCGGCACACTAAATAACATTTTAAAATTCCAAGGCACACCATGAGATACCCACAGGGCAAAACTCATTGGCCCCCACAGGAAAAAAACAAACCTATTGGCCCCCATATAAAAAAAAACAATCACGCTGGTCCACACAGGTAACAAAAATAAAATGCATTGGCTCTTTACATGAAAAGAAGAGACCAGTAAATAACAGTTGAACTGGTGGTGGCTGTATATTGGTTTGGGCATCTCTAGATCTGGAGGCACACTTGAGAACAGCTCAAGGCACACTAGTGTGCCACCGCACAGTGGTTGAAAAACACTGTTCTAGAAGATAACAGATAGTGGGGGTTATTCTGTCTGATTCGCTCAGATGCAAATTCGTGCCCTTGCGAGTCAACCAGCACCCACCCTGCAAATGGTGAAATTTTACATGCACATCGCTTAAGTGCAAGCACTTCGTTACACATCACATTACCAGCTGCGCAGCCTAGCTGCATAGCCAGACGCAAATAGGCCATATATCAGCCCACCCTCCGAGCGATCCACACACGCTTACATATTCTGGATTGCTTCCACATAACGCCACCCCTGCAAACATGCCCGCCGCCATCCACCGCCGGCTCTGAAACCGTAATCAGCTGTGATCGCAGTTTTTCGCCTCCCAAATTCGCGCTCTGAAGCGCGCGCATGCACAGAAGCGCGAATATTACTGAATAGCAATTTCCACACTTCTGTGGGTCGGTCTTCTTGGATGCAGGTCAGATCCCTACTGCAGCATGCAGCGTCTTCTTGTAATAGACGCCTCATGCTGCATTGCCATACATCGCTATCACCGATGATGCGGAGGCAGCTGGTTGGTTGGATCGGGGGGTACACATCTCCGATAATGTTATGAATCCGATGCACCTAAGCACTCACAGCTCACAGACCGAACCATAATGTAGCCTTTGTCGCCTCATTCTCCTGCATTTTATAACCAGTCAAACCTGGGCTTTTCAATTCGCCATCTTCGTCAGGCTATAATTACTTTTTCTGAGTCTTAACAGCATTATTTGTTGCTGTTTTAATTTAAACCGCCAACACGCCTCACACATCAGTAATTCATTTGTACTGGGAACGGATGGGTCCGCTTAACTCGAGGGGAACGGTTTCATGTTTTACAACGTTGGATTTTATTTATTTATTTATTGCATTATTATAGATGTCGAGGAAAACCTGTTCCTTCAGCTGGTCTGCCAAACGGAAGATCGGTTTCACAAATGAAATATGTCCGTAGCTGCGTCTCCGTTAAATATGTGAAAACACAGATGAGCGCTAACTTCTGTCATTGCCGAATGTTTGCTAATAGATTGTAGATCTCTAAATTATAGCTCAAGAAATAATGACTACAATTACTGTAAATACAGAACATTTCCAGCAATACACTCATCTGTTTAGGTCACGTTGTGTTTTTATCATCCACAATAGTTATTATTGTGCCCATTAAGGAAAATGATAGTATTGTTGTATTATTATTTATAAATATTTATCGATTTATGGGCCTGATTCAAGGTGTGTGAACACGGTGCGGTTTTGCTTGCGATTCAATCCCGATTCGATTTGATTAGAATTGAATTGAATGCCAAGAAAAACTCATTTGATTTGGACTATATAGTACAGATCTGTACTACAGATGGGGCTGGCTTCATCTTTGCAGGGCTGGCGTTTTAAACGCAAGCCCCACCATCACGCCAGCCCCGCCAGGGGGCGCGTGCGCACGAGAAGCTCGCACGCCCCCTAGGAAACGGAGCCTTCCTCTGGTCCCCACCACCTACCCCGGCGCCGCCGACCGTCGCCCTCGCCGCCCCGAGCGCCCCCTAACCCTGTGAGATGCACGCGCTTCCCAGTTCAGTGAAGCCCCTGCCGCCGGCGCTCACCAGTGGGGAGGGACTGGCGAGCCCCGGCCAAGGATGGCAGGGGCTCCATCTGTATATACTGTAGTCTTGCCTGCACAGTGTATTTTACTGTTCGATGTACACTAAACAGGAGCGCGCATCGGGATTGAATCGGCATCGAATGAAGCTGAAAACCGTTCGCTGTCCATTTGATTATATAGTCAAAATTGTGCATAAAATACTCTCAGGTATACGCCGACCCGCCAGAGTGAAATCCCGCCCCATGCGAGACTGCTTAGCACGAGGCCTGTGATTAGCTGCAAATCTATTCACAAGCCGCTCACCAGCGGATGACTTTCTCAGTGTGGCTGCCATAGAAACAGGTTGTTCAGGGCCGGAACTGACGTCACATGACTTCCCCTCAACTGCATGGGCAGTCCTGCATTTTCCCTGACACTCCCATCAGGGGCCAGTAGCAGACCGGAACTTAGCCTAGACTGACTTTCATTTCCAAAGGAGAGAGAAATTATTCAATGTTTTGCGACCATCGAATGATTTCTCTCCCCTTCAGCGTACACATCTGATGGCATTGGTATTGAGGGGATTCGGTGGCCGGGGGCTTAGTGAATGATCCTGAATAAGGGCCTTCATCTCGCTCTAAGTTTGATACATCTTCACCTTAGTATGGAAATGAGGTTATTAGCTTTACAATTCTGAGAAAAAATTATATAGTTCAACTCAGTTTTCACCTCTTTGGGAGAAGCCTGGAGAGGAAACACGTCAGGGGGGCGGGGCAAGGCTGACATCACTTGGCCCCGCCTCCATGCCATAAAACTCAGCTTTAATGACACGAAACGCAGCTATCACATCATTTTAGCCCCCGCCCCCTCTCTACTGACCCGTGATTTGCAGTAATTGAACCAGCAAGCAAGAGGGGAGCAGGGACACTGGCCAGCAAGTGTGAGACTTACCCACTTTCCTGGGGGGGGGGGGGACTGGGAGGCGGGATCCTCACGGTCATTCCGGGAGGGTAGGCAAGCCTGAATTAAAACTTTATTGACGTTACCACTTTGGGAGCATTGTCAGTTAGGTCTAGGAAGAGGTGAGGGATTAAATAAACTGTTATTTCAAGTTGTAATTATTGTTTTCTTCAACGTATTTTTGCGGTAATTTGCATAAACTGCCATTGGCATTAATAAAAGAAACAAAACAGAGGAGGGATTAAAGGGAAATGGCTTTATCTGTATTTCTCTGTCAGTGGGTTGCATCCAGCATATGGGTTAGATATTATTATATGAGGCACACACTAAGTCGCCACGGCAGGGACACTTTAAGATCTTCAGAAAATGTTATTTAATGTGTTAAATAGCATCTAAGCCTCTACTGGGAGATCCAGACTCAGTAGTCTGGAAAATAAGCTGTCTCCTCCATGTACTCACTTCATGGCTTTCTATAAGCACATGGGCAGCCATAGAAATTCACTTAGGAATAGGTTTTTAAGCTTTCCTTGCCAGGAATTCAATTACGGGAGAACCGAGAAATAAACTCTTTACTATCAATGTGCAATTTGTTATCTCCGAAGACCATTATGGGCCATTTGAACACTTCTTGGGCTGCAACGACCAGCCATGCAAAAAAAAAAGCAAAAATAATTGTTGAAGTGCTAATTAGTGAGGACTCCTCTATTCCCCATCCAGGATGACGAACCGTGGCTTGTTCTCAACAGATACATCATCATTAAGTGGAACTAACAGATCAAATATCTCATGGACCTGAGGGAGACCGAATATCTGTCAGAGCGCTCTGCAACCCATAACGACGAAAACTGCATTAAAATGAATTACTTCAATTAAATCTGTAGCCTGATACAGACGGGTGGGAAGCAAGATGAACTATCAGTATATTCTGACGCCTGGGATGCATTGTCCTGAAAAATAAATATATGAGTTAAGGAAGTGGTTACCAAACACGGTCCTCACGTTCCCCAACAGTTCTGGTTTTAAGGCTATGCATGGTTGAGCACCGTTGGTCAGCGGATTTCCTTCTTGTTTGGACATCCGGTGTGGCATTAACTGCAGCTGGGAAAGGCGGCCTCTTGGAGGTGTGTCTTCACCTACCTGCAAGAACTAGGCCTTTGTGTCTGATTTCCAGTTGGAATGTTGGACTACCGCTAGAATGGAGAAGATGATTTGCTAGAATCATTGAATAGGTGGCTTGTGGTCTCCATTCGCTTGCCGTGACCTTCAGAGCAGAGTCCATGCAAGATTTATTGGCCGAGGTGCTCGCATGGGTAGGAGAGGGAGGGGGCAGACAGGGGTGGCATCAGAGGATCAAATGACATCAGTGCCCGTCCCCTTTTTCATCCATCTTCGGAGGAAATGAAAGTTAGGTCAGATTGACTTTTATTTCGGATGGGGAGAGAAATTATGAGATGGTCGGTGACCATTGAATGTTTTCTCTCCCCTTAGGCCACATGCGAGGAGATGTAGGCGGGCCGGGGGGGGGGGGGGGTAGGGCAGGCGTTTAGCAGGGTGGTGCTGACCTGTTCGCTATTCTGCTATTATACGCAGCCTAGAGAACAGGCTTGAATAACACCCTAAGTTCAACAAGGATGCCTCTCTCAGGGTCATCCATAATTTTGTAATAGTCAAACTCAGGGTGCCCCCATAATGTTGGAGCCCCTAGGCCCCTGCCTAATGGTATAGCCGGCCCTGCTACCAACACCTAGGTGACATTTGACTTTGTAAATGGCAATGAAATTCAAGAACTCAGCCTGGGCTAGAGGAGCAGCATGCAAGACCAGTCTGACGGAGGACATACCAACAAGAGTCAGTAATTGGGGAACCACCCAAGTCCCTGAAATCGTGAAGACTGGGGACAACGTTGGACACTTTAATCTAGAAATTGGATGCAGATGAATTTCTGTCTAATGCATTTATGAGTGTTCCTTTCAACAACTAAAACCTATTCATTTCTTGCTGTCTGTGTGGATAATAATCAGAGTCCCTTTCTCTCCAAATCTATATCCTTATCTATTATGCATGAAGAGCATTATATATATTGTAGAAGCCAGGATGAGGAGGGGAATGCGTCACAAGGACCAAGTAAAGCCCAATATATTTCCAGCTCATCGCAAATGATCGGGAAGCCGGCTGTACAATCCCGCACTCTCACGATCCCCAACGTGCACTGTAACTAATAACTTGTCTTACGGGCCTGAGACGTTTCAGTCATTTAGAAGTAATTTAGTCGTCTTTACTCAAGGGTGGCCGGTGTCTATTTAATCATTTTCCAGAAATGAAAATATAAATAAAGAGCCACATGCCTGACAGCTGCTGTCTACTAGACATGGCTCAATCATGCATATTTTATTCCATTTACAGAGCAGATTAAACATGTTGAACTGTTTGTTGTTGATGTTTGCCTGGGTTTGTTTGGATGGGACTGAAATGTGGTGGGTTTTTTGTGGTTGATGTTTGCAAGCTGAGACGGAAAAAGTAAAGAGGACGGGACACACTCTGCATGTGTAAATGTCTCAACAAAAGGGATATGGCTTTGTGGGAATGACCACGACCATGAAGCCACACCCCCATTTCGCTGCTGAAATCGGTATGGCTAGTGGTCTATGAGCTGCTGGCCATGCCCCCTGTCCCCCTCTGAACTGTTTGTGCCCCCCCCCCCCCCATGCCGCCGGACACTGCCGGCCCCAGTCGGGATGCTGGACAGTCCCCAAAAAAACGGGACTGTCCCACAAAATGAGGGACAGTTGGGAGGTTACACCAGAAGGTGTTGGTATAGCCTATTGGGATGGTGGTCACAATAAGTGTACAGTGGATGTGGAAGGTGGCAAAAGGTGGCATTTAAATGTTATATCACACCGAACTCCTGTCTAAAGTGTCGGGCGATCACAAGGCGATAATTAATTGATCTATGGGCCCAAATCAGCTTTGTTAGCTAAGCAAAAAAAGCACACAACTGGGGAAAACCATTCTGCACTGCAGGTGGGGCAGATGTAACATGTGCAGAGAGATTTAAATTTGGGCACCCCTACAGTATGTGTGGCTAAACCTGACCAAACCAATGGGTGCGGCACAAAAAGTCCTGTTGAAGCGCTCAAATGGGTGATTTTTTTTTGCACATTTCAGCTCGCCACCATCTACAGTCAGATCATAGTCGAGTTGTCAATCAATAAATCTGACATTCCTTTTGTAACGCCAGCACTTGTGTCCGCGTCTTATTTTAGTGTTAAGAATTATAAGGTTTACGTTGATTAAAGTTGGTTAAAGTGTATGCATAAAGATGCCCGAAGGTGAGTTTACACCTTTGAATACTGACCAAAGAGTCTTTAACCCTTTGAGTGAATCTGTCAAAATAGGTGTGAAAATTGGCAAGCAAACATTTTTATTCATCATAATGACCTGTAATGTTTATCTTACAGATGGTGCCGCTCTCATCTGAGTGGCTCCCATCGCGACGGTCACAAGCGCAGGCTGGCGAATGGGACACTCACGTGCCACATTCTCAGCAATGGATGCATGAGCGTTTGAGGCGCTCACGTGTCCACGTCCACCAGAATCACCATCCGCCAGATACCAGCAGATGGTGCGCCGGCGGACACGCCTATCTGTATATAGGAAATATAATCTTTTTTTTTTTTTACACAACATTTTTTATTTGAATTTATATAACAAATGTGAGCGATGCTGGTATTTTTAGCGATATTTTGCAAATCACTCACAGAGATGTTGGCACTGAAAGGGTTAAAATTAGGATGCTGAGTTTATTGGTAATTAGCAATTACAGGATTAATGGTGTATTCAATAAATAAAGATTTATTGTCCAATCTGGCTGGTTGGAACTAAAATGTGGTAATATAGTGTATGGGTGCAAAAGAAAACGCTGGGGGTGTCCGGGAAAAAACTAGGCGTGTCTGGGAAAATGCTAGGTGTGTCTGGGAAAACACTAGGTGTCATACTTGCCTACTTTTGAACGTACCTGGGAAAATACTAGGCGTGTCTGAGAAAACATTAGGCGTGTCTGAGAAAACATTAGGCGTTTCTGGGAAAACACTAGGCGTACCTGGGAAAACACTAGGCGTACCTGGGAAAACACTAGACGTACCTGGGAAAACAATAGGCGTGTCTGAGAAAACATTAGGCGTGTCTGAGAAAACATTAGGCGTACCTGGGAAAACACTTGGCGTACCTGGGAAAACACTAGGCGTACCTGGGAAAACAATAGGCGTGTCTGAGAAAACATAAGGCGTGTCTGGGAAAACACTAGGCGTACCTGGGAAAACACTAGGCGTACCTGGGAAAACACTAGACGTACCTGGGAAAACAATAGGCGTACCTGGGAAAACACTAGACGTACCTGGGAAAACAATAGGCGTGTCTGAGAAAACATTAGGCGTGTCTGAGAAAACATTAGGCGTACCTGGGAAAACACTTGGCGTACCTGGGAAAACACTAGGCGTACCTGGGAAAACAATAGGCGTGTCTGAGAAAACATAAGGCGTGTCTGGGAAAACAAGAGAAAGGGGATGGTAGGATGCGCTAAATAGATGATATAACAGTAATTATATATAAAAAGAATTCTGGTCAGGTGTGAGAAAAGGGAATACACAATTTATTAAACACAATAAAAGAAACACAATAAAAAAACCACAGTGTGGTACATAATATTAAAAATGGTTTAGGACAGAAGGTTAATAGTCACCCATTCGGATATCCTTGTGCCAGTCCTTGCGAGGAAAAACCCCAGAGGGTATCACTTGTATATTGATCTTCGGAAACAAAATTTGTAATCCAATTGATAGATATTCCTGGGAGTAAAGAGGATATTTGGGAGATTCCACACCAAGATGCCGGGCCTTTTAGGAGGTGGAGTGCCTCCAGAAGATTTTCGTATGCCTCGGATGGTGATGGTATGACAAGTGGGAGTATTCCGGTGTCTTCCACAACAAAGTTCCGGGTCTTGAGGAGGTGGCGTGCCTCCAGGAGATTCTATGTGCCACGGATAGAGGTGGTGTGACCAGTCCACTTTGTTATCCCAATAATTTAGTGATGAGCCACTTACAAGTGGGGTTCTATGGATTTTTGTAGATATAAATGCTGGCAAGGGTAGTAGCTGGCAAGGGTGAAGATAGCCAAGGGTCCTATTTAGGGTAATCACCAACGCGTTTCGCTGGCTACAGCAGCTTTTTCAAGGTGGTTTTACTCTGATGGATGATGGGGTTTAAATACCCTTCCCAATTAATCATGTTACACACCTGACCAGGGTAATTAACATGTAATGAATTAAAATATAATATAAAATACATATCAGATTGAATAGGGGAAATTGTTGGAGACAGACCTACTTTTTTACATTGCTAATAATTGAAAATTATAACCACAAACACCCGTTTTTGGAGAAAATAAGTTGCCGGGTATACAGAGATATATCGGAAGTGTACGAATTACGTCACTTCCGTGCGGTGGAACGCACGCTGAATAGCTTGGGTTTCCCGCTGTTTAGATAAAAGTGCGACGTGGAATACGATCTAAGGCGCTCTCGTGTCTGGGAAAACACTAGGCGTACCTGGGAAAACACTAGGCGTACCTGGGAAAACACTAGGCGTACCTGGGAAAACACTAGACGTACCTGGGAAAACAATAGGCGTACCTGGGAAAACACTAGACGTACCTGGGAAAACACTAGGCGTACCTGGGAAAACAATAGGCGTACCTGGGAAAACACTAGACGTACCTGGGAAAACAATAGGCGTACCTGGGAAAACACTAGACGTACCTGGGAAAACACTAGGCGTACCTGGGAAAACAATAGGCGTACCTGGGAAAACACTAGGCGTACCTGGGAAAACAATAGGCGTGTCTGAGAAAACATTAGTCGTGTCTGAGAAAACATTAGGCGTGTCTGGGAAAACACTAGGCGTGTCTGGTAAAACACTAGGCGTACCTGGGAAAACACTAGGCGTGTCTGTTAAAATGCTAGGTGTGTCTAAGCGTTTTAGTAGGGGAGAATGTTTGATGTCAGTTTCAGGCCGGATACGCCTTTTTCCATCGCAGTAAGGGCCTTATTCAGATCACATCGGTCCTGCGTGCATTCACACGCAGTACCGTTGTTGCGCATCTGCGCAGGTATCTGCCCATGTGCAGGCGTATGGTGCGTGCACCCACGGCGACCCTTCGGTTCGCCGGGTGCACGCACCCATGGTGGCGGTGGGGGGGGGGAGATGGGCGGGGGCACCGGGCTACCCCATCAACATATGGGAACGCCCAGCGTTCCATGGGCGTTCCCATGAGTAATGGTAATGGTAATGAGGCAGTGACGCGGGTGTGGGGGGCGGGTAGCTGACATCACCGGATGTCAGCTGCCCGCCCATATCCACGCCAGCGTGCACGCAAATGTAACTAACTGAAAAGTCACTTATATATGCGTGCACGCTAAACATCATTCGATGTGGGCGGTTACCCGAGCCATGCGAATGGATGTTTATGCAAAACATCCATTCGCAGCTGTTCGTGCGAAGCCGCACTTTGAGGGGGCGGCGGGGGGGGGGGGGGGGCGGTCGTTCGCCAGGCGGGGTTTGGTGGACTCGCAAGGCTGCGAATCAACCAGAATAACCCCCTAAGTCTCTGGCTCCTCTGAGCCTACGATGACTGGTGTCTTGGGGCCCATTAAAATGCCCATTAAAATGATAAACCATAATTTCAGCAAGCAAAGTTGCTGTGGTACGAGGAACCGCGCCACTCTAATTATAAAACAGAAATTTTTAAATCAACATGACAGTTTGTTTGGTACATACAATTATTGCTGTGTTCCCCTCTGACCACCGATTGGAGGAAAATGACCAGCTGACGGCAGCGTAACTCGGCACACACCTGTTTTTTTTTTTGTAGTAAGTTGGCAACAGATCACTCACGTTGTAAAAGTTACAGGTTTTCCATGTGAAATAACCAAATTGTGGAATTTAAAGATAATTTGATTGTTTACTCTTGGTGTTCCTGTGCAGCGAATACCACACAGAGACCCAACATGTTGTTTTAATTGAGAAGCAGATGACCAGGGCCCAGATGTATCAAGCTTTAGAAAGTGATAGAGTGAAGAGTGATAAAACAGCCAGCCAATCAGCTCGTAACTGTCATGTTACAGGCTGGGTTTGAAAAATGAAAGGTAGGAGCTGATTGGCTGGTGGTTTTATCACTTTGTGAAGCGTGATACATCTGGCCCCAGATGAGAGGTGCGATATGAGAGTAGGGCAAGTTTGTCCACTTTGTTTTGTTTTTTAAACATAAATCACATTGTCAGACTATTAGTAGTTTCTATTGTGTCCTGCAGTTTGATTTATGTTTGATTCTGCAGTTTACATAGTATCATGGGAATACCATGGCAGCCACAGTCGCATGGCATATAGGGACTGTGGGCCAGATGTATCAAGCTACAAAAGTGATAAAATGGAGAGTGATAAACAACCAGCCAATCAGCTCCTGTCTGTTATTTTTGTAACATGACATGGTAGGAGCTGATTGGCTGGCTGTTTATCACTCTCCATTTTATCACTTTTTGAAGCTTGATACATCTCTGTCTGATTCAGCAAGGCTCCCTAAGCAGCGTTCATTTGCCGCTTATCGAGTCCATAAACGCTTCCCGACCAATGCTTTGAAAGCTAGTCTGCTACCTTGTGATTGCCTCTGTATTTGTGCATGTGTGAGAGAGAAAGATGTATTGTAGTTTCACTAGCTGCCAACAGAGGGCAGTGTTTCGGAGACACTAGACAGATGCTCACAGATCTGGACTTAATCGGGATTAATGTGTCTCAAAAGGACTCTGGGGTTATGTTAATATCGTCTGATTGTCTTGCTATTGAAATCTGGACATAAGATGTCGGTAAAGCCTTTGAACTTTTTTTTTTTTATTTATCTGGCATATTGTCACCATTTTATCGTTGATTGTACTTTTTGGAGTGTTTTCCACCTTCAGGTGACTTTAATTAATGAATTGATTGGTTTGATCATTTCCTCTTGCAACTTTTATCTCTTTTAATTTCTTCCTGTACTTTTAAGTCTTGCATTTGTATCATCCAGCTGAGCCCTTTAATATGTTTAGCCTCTGCTTTCAGTACAGCTGTGTCCCTAGATCAGCTCTGTGCCCAATCGCAGGGCAACAGAAATAGACCATGCTGCATGATGATATATAGATATGAAGAAGAATAATGCGGATACCCCCCTTTCTCCTTGCTGTGAACATGTGCAGATCTCACCAACATGAGACTGGAAAAAAAATGTCCGCCATGTGTGGCCAGGCCCTGATTATGGGTTCCAACTGCTCTAGGCTAATATAGAAGCGCCCCCTCCATTCATCCCAGCAGGCATTGCTGCTACCACAGTTTACAAGCAAGATCTCATAAGACCTTGCTCAGACCCAACTCCTGCAGTACCAGGAAGTGCTCTGATCACCGACTCCGCCCAATCTATTGCATTCCCCAGGACCCAGCGCTCCAGGCTGCAGCCTAATGAGCCCATTGGCTAATCAGGCCTGTGTGTGGCAACACCAAACAGAAGTGAAGTGACCGCTAGAGTACCCTACGCCACATGTATTATAGGGAAGGGAGGGAGGCAGTGGGTGACAGGGGGAGGCAATCAATTCACTAGTTCAACATAGGTGATGGTAAACTAAGATGGAAGTTCAGGAGCAGAGCTTTTGTTCCTTCTGGAATGAGTCATGTTGGAAGGTACGATGAAATAGTTTGCCTAGTGACATGCATGACTTTCCGATGTCTGGCCCTTTCTGGGTACACAAGAAAAGAAGGTAGTGTGATAGAGAAAATAAATATATGGCAAAAGGTCTCAGCCCATACCAGCTGACATTCTGTCTGCCATGGTGCAGCAACGTCTGCACAGTGAGGGGGAGACATGTAAAGGGCTGTGAGAATGCACTGGCTTCACTGTGACCGGCAGTGACTTCCTATTGGAAGTCCGACCTGCCAGTCACCAAGACAGTCCCAGTGGGAGGTGTTCCCTCCCTCTGAGATGCCTCTCCGGGAATTGTGCATGTGCAGTACCTACATCGGTACTGTGCAGGCGCCGGTCCCAATGCCTGTAATCATATCATACAGGTGCCGGGACCATGATTTCCCTTCTATGGGCTGTTGCCGAAGCAGCCCATAGAAGCTGGCTGCAAGCGCAGTACAGCAGTGCGCCAGGAATGCTGTGCCTGTGTGTGGCGGGGACCAGGAGGAGCAGCAGTGGCGGGGGTGCCTGCATCGCAGCCAGTGGCAGCCTCCGTCCTGCCTAAATGTATGAGCCGCCACTGCTCCCTACCATTCCAGTAGCATAGTCAAGCATGCCTTAGTAAATCCAAGTAGCCCCATTCTGCTTCTGGGGATGTCTCTGCAGATGCCGGCATTGCACAACAGTCATACATAGCCTATAGTCCATTTGTCACAATGGCACTGTAACATTGTTTATCAATAAGAGCTGGTTATAGGCAGGGCAGCCGAGAGGGGGGGGGAGGGGGTACTAATTACCGGGGCCCGGCATTCCTCTCAGCTGCCCTGGTAATAGACTTCTGCAGTATGCAAACATGTTACTTATTACAGCTTTATTTTACTCACTTCATCTTGTAAATTGTAGTTTGTGACCTATGTTGTCCGCAGTGCTTACAAACCCCAATTTTCGCCTGCCTCGGAGAATGCAGAACTTTCATCACTTTTTACTTTTTTATAACAGGCGGAATTCATTTGGCACGTCTCCACCGCGTGCTGTAGATGAAGTTACCCAATGTAATGACAGCTCAGCTTAGAGCCTGAGACATGTTGGCATTACTGAGTCACAGAGTGGATTGCTCTAGAAATTTGATCTGTCACACTTTATTTAAAGTTAAACCTAATTTTGGTGATTGTGCGAAATATGTTCTGCTCTTCATTCTTACAGGAAAATGTTTGATCTCTTCCAAAGAGCCGTATAAGCTTGGAAGTGTCCAGCTAAAATTATTTAATTTTGAAGTAAAAAAAAAAGTAAAATCTTAAAAAAAAATAAAAAAAACCTTGTGTCACGAAACGGGGATTGGCAGCGCTGCCCTGCCGGGCTCTCACCTGTGTGCGTCGTGCGCAGCGGCACGTGTCATCTTTTCCTGTGTCTACAGTGTCTCCTCGCTAGCAGCGGGTGTGTCTTGCTGCATAGTCTTCAGCCAGTTTGGTGGCCATTACAGCTTCCTCATGTTTACAAACTCTGATGTTTCCCTTCATTTCCAGCACTGAGTGCTGCCATGTTAGTTTGGATCAGCTGACCACATTGGATCCAATCCAAACCCACTCCTGCTCTCAGGTTCAACCCCAATAATCTGCACCCTTTGGCTTCCCTGGTTATCCTGAGTAGCTCTCCAGCTCTGCTCATCGGTCAATCCCGGTGTCCTGCTGTCTCCAGCTCTGCTCATTGGTCAATCCCAATGTCCTGCTGTCTCCAGCATTGCTCATCGGTTAATCCCGGTGTTCTACCGTCTCCAGCTCTGCTCATTGGTTAATCCTGGTGTCCTGCCATCTCCAGCTCTGCTCATCTGTCAATCCCGCTGTCCTGCTGTCTCCAGCTCTGCTCATCAGTTAATCCTAGTGTCCTTCCATCTCCAGCTCTGCTCATCTGTTAATCCTGGTGTCCTGCTGTCTCCAGCTCTTCTCAGCTGTCAATCCTGGTGTCCTGCTGTCTCCCCCACTTCCTGCAGCCTCCTTCCCCTCCCCACAGCCTAACCCTAAATCCTTCCAGCACCTACACCTAACCCCCTGTTCTGCACACTAGCCCACAATGTATACTCACTGATCGGGATGCTGACTGTTGGTATTCCGTCATTGTCTTACTGACCATTTTTGCGGTTCTGGCAGGGGTGTAACTAGATATTCGTAGGCCCCATAGCAAAAGTTTGTATGGGCCCCCTATTTAGCAACTGATGGTGATAAATGTAAAACATATTACCTAAACAGTAATGATGGTCCCCCTCCAGTTCTGGGCCCCATAGCAGCTGCACCCCTTACTCCTATGGTAGTTAAGCCCTTGGGTTCCGGTGCCGGTCTTCTGACAGCAATCAGGATACCAGCATCATTAACAGATCCCACTAGCAGCAGGAATCCAAGACCATGCTACCAAGGGGATATGGGCGGTGGGGGGATTGGGTTGGGTTTTGATCGTTGGGTGACTCTGGGCTGTGCCACTCTTGACAGCAGACTGCCAGCATGTTATTTTTTTATTAATGCTTTTGCTATTTAAATGTGCATTTCTTCTGGCAGAGTTCTTTATAAGTTGCCAGTTATTTCATTTTGAATATTGATCATTATAAACTATTCCGAATCATGCCCGCTTTCGATTGAAACAGAGGCATTTCTACAAGCCTGTATTCAGTTACAGCGCGAAAATATCAAGTGCATTCACATCATTCCAACCGTAACTATTTCACTATTTCAGTGAACAAGGCAAAATAGCATATTAAACAAGTAAAGTATATTAAAATAGATGAAAACTACGCGTACGGCCAGCATTTATTTCAAATGAATGAATTAAATAGAGGGATTGTTAAGTCGGAAATTTTTGAATTGCTTTCAGAATCGAATGTATCAAAGGAATTCCAAGTACGCTTCATGTAGAGAAAGGAAGCATTTATAAGATCATTTGAATAAAACATGTAAAAAACACCTGCACAATTCATTTTATAGAAAAAGAAAAACTTGCAGGGAATTGGCGCAAGCTTTGTTCTGATAATAAAACCCTGAGTCTAGGTCTCCTGAAGGAACGTTTCTGGCACCAGCGACGGGGCTGCGGTGACCGCTCTGTGTGACCGCAGGAATTACTCGGCTGACCGATGGTGTCCCAGGTGATCCTGCGTCTGTACTGGATCATATAAGCAGGCGGGAGGCATCGACTTATACCAAATGCCTCCTGGTCCCTAACGTCCCTTATGCAAAAATTCAGCACTGCCCAATGGGGCGTGGCTAGGCGTCCTTTCCACCACATAACCACCGGCCCAAGCTCTTGGCAGCTGAATGGGCAGTTGGGTTCAGTAGACGACAGTTGTAGATACTAAGCCCTATTAAAATGAATCACCCTGATAAACCAATTCTGTTTTAAGGTTACTGAAGAACTTGTTCTACTTCGATATCTGTTGGCCATTATTATAGTACAGTGCAGCATTTAGGCGGTAATTCAGATTTAATCCAAGGGGAACAAATTTGCTCATGTGCAGACCGACTGTGCAAACGCCTTCGGGAACGGCCAGTGTTGTATGGGCGTGCCTGGGAACGCAGGAGTGGTGTTCCCTGCTCGGGGGCAGGCGGCTGACGTCACATGACTTTTATTACCAGAGGCAGGAGAAATCATTCGATGGTGAGTGACATGCGATGTGTTAGCGAACGTATACCCCCCGCATGCTACCAAGGGGATTTGGGTGGCGGTGCGGGGGGGGGGGGGTGTTTGCAGATGACCTTTCTCCCGGATGCTGTGTAATAGACTCCGCCAAGTCCAGTAGCGTTATGTTCTTGACCAGGAAATGAGTAGGGAGGTTTAACAACACTTAATATCTTCCTAGCACAGTCTAACCAAAAACCGCCATCAGATAGCGAGTTGAGGTCATGCATTTGAATAAAGGAATTCGCTAAAGCTATATGTGATAAGGTATTGCATTTTTTTAGGGGTTCTGGGAAGAGATTAAGGTCTTTTGTTCTTGAAATATTGATCCGTATCCGCCATACAGACTGGGAAATGTAGCAATGGTGAATAATACAGGGATTTTTATGTGTGTGTAAAACATTCTACGGGCCCGATTCACAGACGTATGTTTCCGCAGAACTCCAAAGTGGAGGTGGGCGGAGCTGGAACGGCTAATCTGCGTAACCTGAGGGTCCCTGTCTGAGATGGATGATCTTCACGTAATTGATCTGATGCTGCACGTTAGGATGTAGCAGCAGATCACCCAAGCGTGCGGGAGGCGTCCATTTACTTAAGACCCCTCCTGCAATCCCAACACATTGTTGCATATTTTAGCCTAATACTTAAAATAATATAAAAGTACTGTCGTCATTCTGGTGTCGACATGTCAAATAGCGACATTATAAACATGGCGACATTTTAACCATGTCGACATTTTCTTGTTGTCGTTATGGCTGTGTCAACATTATTGGGGAAAATTAGTAAGATCAAATAAGTACACAACCACAAAGTTAATTGAAGGTTTCCCCAGGGGTGACCCCTATTAACCTTAGGGATACAGTCAATTAACATTGTGGTTAGACTGAAATGCCGGTTCCCATCATAGGAGTCAATGATCTTTTCATAACATTGACTTCTATGGGACATGGCCAGCCAATCCCTGGGCAGAGCTCCTATGGACTCTCCCATTATTGGCTGAGGGGATTCCCATTGACAGAAGCCAGTTTAATCCCCATCATTTATGCGAAGGAACAACATGCTGCTCCTCATTCCAAGTGGTTCAGGTCCTGTAGGGTTTTTTAACCCTTTGAATGACTACTTTGGATTGCTACAGTAATGGCCGATACATGACAAGGTTGAGTTTTTCTTGATTTTTTTTATTTTTTATATCTTGTGGACTTTGTCATACTTTACCAACCACCTTGACTACGATTGGGAATGGTAAAGTTTGCTGAGCATAGTGGTGCCGAAGCCGTAAGCCGGGATGCGGTGTCAACCATCCCATATGAACCTTGTAACTGTTGACCTTTAAGGGTTGACCTAGACACTGTCGAGCCCTTTGACCCTTTCCTGCTCTGATGTGGCGGTTGCTAATTACCAGTTTCATCTTGTATATTTAATAGTTGTGACTTCCTGTATTATATGGATGCAGTGTTTCTTGGACTAATTATAGATGATTCCAGAACCAAACAATCATTTCTCCTTCTACATGTTCCGTTTGTTCGTTCTTATTCCCAGACCACGATGAAACCATAGCAGCTACACTGACCTCTGATTTTCCTTTCTTTGCTTTAGGATCGGTGCTACTACCATGGAGAGGTAGAGGGATATCCCAAGTCAGCAGTCAGTCTAAGCTTCTGTTCTGGTCTCAGGTACGTCATCCTTTCTTATCTCTCTCCATAGTATCATTGTACGGCTCTGCATGTGTGACAAGGTGGCGCAGGCTTGGTCCTTGCCAGGTCTTTCCTCATATTTAATCTTAGTAGTCTCTGCCATTGATGATGGACAACAGAGAAAGTCAGACCACAGGTGTAAAGTCCACGCAAGACAATATAGGATTGCCTTTCTTGATTTGCATTCAACACTGCAAATTTAAATGCAAATTTAAATGAGCATTTCCTGGCATTGGATAGCGGTGGTACAAACGCGCTCATTCTTTCTTACTGCTATGAGGTGGGGTTGGCGTAGCACCGGGAACACAAGAGGTATATTTTGCAGAGAGAGTTTAAATACTTTTCTTCTCCCAGCCAGCAGGAAACATATTCATTGGTTTCACCCTCTGTAGTTTCGAATTAGGACCAGAATGTACTCCATACAATGTTCTCTGTATTGTATAATGGTCCATACAATGTTCTCTGTATTGTAAAATGGTCCATACCAATGTTCTCTGTATTGTAAAATGGTCCATACAATGTTCTCTGTATTGTAAAATGGTCCATACAATGTTCTCTGTATTGTAAAATGGTCCAATGTTCTCTGTATTGTAAAATGGTCCATACAATGTTCTCTGTATTGTATAATGGTCCATACCAATGTTCTCTGTATTGTAAAATGGTCCATACCAATGTTCTCTGTATTGTAAAATGGTCCATTCAATGCTCTCTGTATTGCATTCTACTCCCTACAATGGTTTATGTAGTATTTGCTGATCCCTATAATGATCTCTGTATTGTATAATGGTCCAGTCAAAGCTCCCTGTATTGTATACTATACTGTAGTATACTTTATTTCATATTGGTTCCCATTCTAATCGGTTTGCCCGTTTCCATTTCGCAAAGGAAATCGATGTTAATAATCTGCGGAAGCACATATGCTTAAATGCCCATTTGCAGGTCTTCTCTGCGGGTGCCCTCTAAGACTTACATAGTATTCGAGGCAGGGGGGGAGGGTGTAGGAGGCATGATGGGGGCATTTGCATGCGAACGCCCAACATTCCTGGGCGTACCCACAAAAACGCTGGGCGCACCCAGGAAAAATGCTGGCCGTTCCTCTGCGAACGGGGACGGCTTCCTGCCTTCCGGGGGGTGGGCAGCTGATATCATCAGGTGTCAACAGACCACCCTGTTCTCGGAGCAGGGCGCCGCTAATCTAAGCCACCAGGAAGTGATTTACTGTAGATTAGCGAGTTCTTGAGAAATAATTTGATGGTCGACGACCATGCAATGATTTCGGGCCAGCACGCAAGGCTGCAAATGGATGTCTCCTGTAGGGACATTAGATATGAAGGGACAGGTGGGCGTTCGCGCGGGCGGCGGTACTTTGCTCACAAAGCAGCAAAATACAGCTGAATTGCAAGTGAACCAAAATGAGTGCCATTGTCTGTATAATTCATTCTGTTTGGTATACTGATCACAGAAATATAACACTGGTCACATGGGGCTACTAAGTTGAATTTTATTCATAGGGCCATTTTAAAGTACGGGCTCACTTGGTAGCTGTCTAGGCCCCCGTATTCTAGGGGCCTTCGAGCAGGGGTGGGTGGTGGTCACACAAAACAAACAGCAAGGCAGCATTCTCCACCTGCCTCACACCCTGAAGACAGATGGTGATTCTGATTGGTGGATGGCTGGAGATATCCACCAACCAGAATGCTGACAGCCAGTCACTGTACGGGAGAATGTGGATAGATGGTGTGCAGGGCAGGTTATAATTATTTTATTTTACTGTGTTCCTGTGAATGGGTGTGTTGTGTCCCCATTGCATTTATCAAAGCTGTATCATACCTCCCAACATGACCCTCATCAGGAGGGACACACAATGCTCTGTTCCTGGACACCATCACCGGTGTTGAGCAGGTAAATTGATAAGGTGTTTCAACACAAGTGATGGCAATCATACTTTACCAGGGGAGTACAGGTAATCCTGCTAATGAAAAATGACCGTTACAAAATGGCTGCCAATAATAGCAGACCATTTTTTAGGATGCTAGAGGAGGCTGATGCCACCTCCAGCATCCTCAAAAACGGTCTACTGTATGGGGGGGGGGGCAGCCATTTTGTGATGGTCAGTTTTTATAAGCAGCAGGAGCCAGAGCAGGAGCCAGAGCCGGGACCGCAGACAAGTAAATCTGCGGGTCCCGGCCACAGATGCGGCAGGTCCTGGCAGGCGGCAGCGGTGTAACAATAGCCCCGGCGCCCACACTTTCTCAGCACCTCCCTGCCACGGCAGGGTCTGCGGGGCTATTGTTACACTACTGACGGGGTTTACCAGGAGTGAACTGGATAGATTCCCAACAGCATGGAGGTGCAATATGATAGGGCAACGGCGGTCTGAAGATGTCATTGCCCTTCGCATCCAAATCCTTGAATCCATTGCATTTTATGCTTGGCGCATATGCCGAATGCAATCATACATCTGAAAACTAGGTTTGGACGCTTTGTAAACAGTGCTGCACCTCGACCTTACCTTTACGTACTTGCGCCAGTCTTTTGGATTTCATTTAATATGGCTTCGCCATATGGCCCACTTTTATAGAGTAGCCACTATTTCTTGCAAACAGAACCTCTAACAGGCAGGTTCCACTGTTCCATTAAGGTGGAACTCTTGCTGCGCTGCGCAATTAACCAATCTATGCTTCAAGGTTAGTAAATGTGTTGGTTTTCAGTCTAAACTTAATTATACAATTATTTAACAAACAATGACCTCAATATGCAATAATTACAGCAGCATTTGCTCTCGTTGATGGATTAATCACTGTAATTATCAAAAATTGGCATTAAAGTGCTACCTATTGTAAATGGCTCCAAGCAGATTTTCTTTTTTTTCTTTTTTTTCTCCCCACTTCACATTTTGCATCTTTGGAACATCTGGCAACGCGCGGAGCTGTAATCCTGTCCTCGGTGTTAATATATGATTATCTCAGCCTCTCTGCTTTATAAAGAAAAATCTCCCAAATATAGACGGATGAGCTTATTAGTTTATTATCCGCGTGCTGCTATTTGACTCCATCGCTCTGCGTTCCCTCTCTGGTGTATGAACCTCAATAACAGATCATTAGGCAGACGTTGGCAGAGTAGTAAATAAAGGATGTTCTTCAAAATCACCAACTTTGCAAAATATCTTATAAAATGTTGTATAAAAACGAGGGAATAGGTTTGACATACATCAGCTACAATACCAGCAGGTCTGCTCAGCTCGAGTTGTAATGAAGACGTAGCGTTAAATGCGTGTTTCAAATTCACACAACTGCGTTGTGTAACAAATTGTGTCGCTTCGCTGTGTGTTTTATGATCATCATCGGCTTTATATCAACCAGGCACGGGTGTTTATTTTCTGCTACACAACTAGACTCTTTTTTTTTTTCATAATAATGATGTTTTTACTATTGTTCCTGGTCTGCTGTTCTGTGTCCATTACTGTAATGGGGTGGTGATTTTCTGTCTCTGCTGGTTGGCCACACCCCAAAACATGTGATCATGACACCATGGTGAGGGGGTGGGGCCACTGGCATCAGGATGGAAGAAGAGCACTGCCTGCTTCTTCCTAAGGATGCGTTTACAGAAATGATGGCTAACCTTGACACTCCAGCATGCCCTGCATCAGTTTTAGCATGGCCATATAGCAAAACTGTAGCAAGGCATGCTGGGATGTGTAGTTCAACAACATCAGGGGTGTCAAGGTTAGCCATCACTGCTCTACAGCATACTTACCTACTTCTCCTCTCCGGGGAAGGGCAGAGACCAGAAACATATGGGGGCTTGGGGGGGGGGGGGGGGGAGATATTCTCAGTATGACACTTTCCCATATATTGACCAGTAGCGTAACTACAAAATATGCGCCCCCCTGCCGGAAAACTTCAGCAGCGCCCCTCAACCCCCTCATCACCCCCCCAGTAAAGTTTACCCTCACTCACCCATCCGCTTGCCGCCACCGGGTCTATGGGACCTGCAAATCTACTTTCCTGCGGTTCCGGCGCTCTTCCTGCTGCTAATGAGAAATGCCTCCAACAAAATGGCTGCCACTAACAGCAGACAGTTTTTAAGGTTGCTAGAGGAGACCACCTCCTCTAGCATCCTCAGAACCAGTCTGCATTAAGGGGGCAGACATTTTGTTAGGGCTGTTTCTCATTAGCAGCCGCAGGGGGAGCGCCGGGAGTCGGGACTGCAGGCAAGTAGATCTGCAGGTCCCGGCAGGCAGCAGCAGTTCAGCGATAGCCCTACAGACCCCGAGTGACCACATTTACTCAGCGCCTCCCTGCCATGGCGGGGTCTGCTGGGGCTATTGTTATGCTACTGATATTGTCCTCTGAATCAGACCCTATGGGGTAAATTTACTAAGATGGAAGTTCTCTTGAAGATGGGATGTAGCCCATAGAATCCAATCAGATTCTACTTCTTATTTATTTAGCATCTTCTAGATGTAATAAATGGAATCTGCTTGGTTGCTAGGGGCAACATCCCATCTTCAATAGAACTCCCATCTTAGTAAATTTACACCTACATGTCTTCCCATTATGTTTACCTGCAAACTGCTGTATGGAAACTCACTTTAGAGCATCAACAGCGGGTACAACACTACATGGCCCAGAGGTGAGGTCCACATAGCTGTGTCACCCTCAGGGCTGGTGCTAGGCACCGGAGCGCTCCAGGCGGGGAGGGGGGGCGCCCCGGCACTCACACGCTGTGTTGCTTCACGGGGGGGATGCTGGCCTCCGCAACGCTCCCCAGGGTGGGGGGCTTGCCGGGTCCAGCGATGCAACGTGCGGCACCGTGAGGTTCCAGGGGGGGCTAGTCGGGTGATGTGGGTCGCCACGATGCTCCCCAGGGGGGGCTTGCCCGGTGATCTGGTTGCCGCGACGCTCCCCGGGGGGGCTTGCCGGGTCCAGCGATGCGTGATGTTCCAGGTAGGGGGGCTTGCCAGGTTATGCGTGTCGCCGCAACGCTCCCCAGGGGGGAGGGTGGCTTGTTGGGTGATGCGGCGTGGGTCGCTGCGTCAATCCATGAGGGGTGGGTGGGTGTTGCAGCAGCCCCGAGTCGTTCCAGGGGGTGGGAGGGAGTGGTGGCCACAATCAGCACCGCTCACCTCCATGCAGGGGTGGGGGGTCCAGCTCCAAACTGCAAATGCCTAAGGCTGCCTAGTGGTGGCGCCGGCCCTGGTCACCCCCATAAAGGGTCTCAAAAGAACGTTGCAAATTGTGTCAGAATAGACCACCCTTTGTGCTACTGACTGTCGTCCCAGAGCCCATGTTCACATTTTGCTATGGGATCCAATCATATACTGTCCTGCCCCTGTGTCTCTGCACCCCTATTCCTGAGATGCGAAATTCAAACCTTCTAAAGCGGGCAAGTGAAGAAGTTACCCGTAGCAACCTATCATTTATCAGCTTATAGCTTATTTATTTATCAAGAACATTCTATAAAATGATAACTGGGGGAAATTTACTAAGATGAGAGTTCTATTTCAGATGCAACCAATCAGATACTATTATCTTCTAGAAGGTGCTAAATAAAAAATAAGTCAATCCTGATTGATTGCTTATAGTAACGTCCCATCTGAAATAGAACTTCCATCTTTGTAAATTCCACCCCTAGAATCTGATGAGTTGCTATGGGCAACTGCCCTTCCTGTCCTGTTAAATAGAATGGAAGACTCTTCAGTAGTCAACAGTCACATTTATTGGCACTATAGGTATGTATATATATGCTGTTACCAATCTGTCCTATACCCAGGCGTGGGGCCATGCATCCTGTATACAGAGCGCTGCATATGAATTTTTAAATAGATTCTGCAATAACTGCATTGTTTATTTATTTTCAGGGGATTAATTACACTTGAAAACCGAGCATATGTCCTGGAGCCACAGGCTGATTCTACAAGCGGCCACCTCTTCTACAAAGCAGAACATCTAAAACTGGCTCCGGGATCCTGTCGCCAACATTCTAACCTCCCAGGCGTTTCGCTGAATGACACGTTGCAATCCTCTGAAGATTATTTACAAAGGGTAAGCAATACACCCTGGGTATGTCACAGACAAACATGCCGTGTTCTGTACAATTACTGGATGCACATTAAGTTTACAGGAGGTTGCCCAAATGCCTGCAATCAGTGCTCGGGCTTTCTTCTGTTACATAATCCTATACACAGAAGCAGACATAGGATATGGTGTTCCGGGACACACAAGCACCACGGGTGAATAAGAATTCTGTACAAAACTTACAATGTTCTGGATGAGATCGGTACAGGGTGTAACGGGCCAATGGTAATCTCTTCCGATTGTTTTATTAGCCGCAACGTCCGATTAAACAGCAGACACTTGTCTCATAAAAAGGTGCAGTGTTCGGGTAGAGAGTGTATGGCCCATTTATCAATGAGTTTCACATACCCAATAGATCAAGCTTCAAAAGTGATAAAATGGAGAGTTATAAACAGCCAGCCAATCAGCTCCTACCTGTGTCATGTTACAGGCGGAGTTTGAAAAAAGGTAGGAGCTGATTGGCTGGTTGTTTATCACTCTACATTTTATCAATTTTGAAGCTTGAAAATTCTGGCCCAATGAGTGTTGTTGCCTCTGATCAATAGTGACAGTTTGGAAGGTACACTCAAAACTAAGACGCTCTCTGGTGTCTTAGGTTTGTGTGTTCCCTGCATGGGAAGAGGACGGGCAGCTGACATCCGGTGATGTCAGCTGCAAGCCCCCGGCAGCCGTGTCATTGCCTAATTTCCATGGGAACACCCAGGGTTTTCATGGGTACACCCATGAAAGGCTGGGCGTTCCCATGGGCGCAGCCCGTCGCCCCTGTTCCACACCCACCAACCGCACTGTTGGGTGCGAACGGGACGGCGAACTAGCAGTTTGCCATGCCCGCTCGTTACCCAGCGTATGTACATGCATAGATGATCCCCCGTGCCAATGCGCGGGGGAGCGTAGTAACCAGAAAACCTTTTTGGCGAAAATATTTTGCTTAATCTGAGCCCTAACATAGTTTATATTACTAAGTGGCAGCATTAACACCTTGAGTGGTGGGTTTAGCTGGGGCAGGACCAACCTACCAGGGCAGGTTTGTCCTGCCCCAGCAAAACCCACCACAGATCATAATAAACCGCCACCCCCCTCACCTTCGATCTGGCGTTAGTACGCCGGAGCTCCCCTGCCGCTGCTGCCCCAGCCGACTGTCAGTCATCAGACAGGCGGCAGACTCTGGGATGTTTCGCGGCGGCTCGGGAGGACTCGGGTGCCTGAACTCTCCCGAGCCGCCCAAAACACTACATACCTACTACATAGTGGTATGTCCGGAAATTTTCCGGGACAGCCCGCTGCGGCAGCGTAGCTGAGCCCAGAAATGTTCCGGGCATACCACTTAAGTGGTTACGGTCATCATCAGTCACCACCAAATAAAAGCCTCTGAAGTCACTTGCATAGTGCATAGCCTGCAAGTATATGCAGCCTAGCGAACAGGTCTGAACAGGTCTGAAAAGTCTGTTTGATTTTAATAAATTGTAAACTTTTCTTGTTCACCCAAGCGCCCCACGTTTTTTTCTGTTTGGTTTTGTGTTTTTAGAGGCTGGCAATCCTCTTACGCGGTGGCCCACCAGCAGTTTTGCTATTACGGAAAGATAAAACAATGGCAAGGCATGCTGGGATGTGTAGTTTCACAACCGCTGTAGGGCCACAGTTTGGACATGCCTGCTTTACACAACGCATTGCTTTTCTGCCTAGCTTCAGTTTCTGCTTCTCAGACATATTTTCCAATAAGAAGACAGATTTGTTTTGTTTTTATCATGTTTGAAGGTCACATGCGAGGGATCTAATTTCATTCGGAGAACAGCCTTGTGTCAGGCAGAGGAATATAAACAACGCTGGCTGATGATGGAAATGTGTGGTGGGGAATCTAGGGAAGACTGGAAGTTTAAGTGGCACGTGAGGCTACAATGGGTTGTGCCAAAGTGAATCACCCCTAAGTGCCCCCACCCACTGGTGTATAAATGATGCCCCTGCCTGCAGCTATATCATGTAAATATTATTATTAATCGTTTCTTATATAGCGCACACATTTTCCACAGCGCTTTACAGAGAATAGTTGAACATCTCTGCCCCAGTGGAGCTTACAATCTATATTCCCTACCACATGTACACGCACACACAGACATTCTAGGGTTACTTTGTTGGGAGCCAGTTAACCTACCGGTATATTTTTGGATTATGGGAGGAAACCCACGCGAGCACGGGGAAAATATACAAACTCCGCACAGTTAGGGCCATGGTGGGGATGGAACCCATGACCTCAGTGCTGTGAGGCAGTAATGCTAACCATTGCACTGTCCGTACTGCCCGTGTCAGGGGATTCGTACAGTATCTGTTCTATTTTTTTGCATCCATATAGATGTGCATTGTGTTAATTCACATCATCCTTTTAAATGGGGGTGACTGCTGTATTTTGCCCCTTCATTTAAAAAGGTTCATTCATTCCATTGTGTCCTTCAGTCCAATAGGCCATTCTTTTCTATTGTGCTGTGCACTAAGGGCCTTATTCTGGTTCACTCTTAGAGGCAAATTCCTTCTCAAAATGACAAAACCATGTGCACTGCAGATGGGGCAGATGTTACTTGTGCATAGAGAATTAGATTTGGGTGGGGTTTTTCTTCAAAGTGAGATCTATATTGCAGTGTAAAAATAAAGCAGTCAGTATTTTCCCTGCACAGAAATAAAATAACTCACCCAAATCTAATTATCTCTGCACAAGTTATATCTGCCCCCCTGCAGTGCACATGGTTTTGTCCATTTGAGAAGGAATTTGATTCTAAAGGCCCCCATACACTACGCGATTTGGCCCCGATTTCACCCGATTCTGGAGGATTGGGCCGAGAAATCGGGTGAAATTGGCCAAATTGCGTACAGTATGACATCTGATCTGATCCGATGCGCGGATCAGATCCGGATGTCGGATGGTCTGCACATAAGATAAATCATGTGCAGCCGTCTGGGGGAGTGGCAGGAGCAGGCTGGGAGTGGGGACCGGTCCGGGGGAGCGGTGCGAGATGTACCTGCAGGCAGGGAGCGGGGACCGCGGCGCAGTGCAGAGCAGAGAGACCGGTGGCGCGGCGGGAGAATAGAAAGAAATCCTATTCAAAAGACTGGCGGCTGCTGATTGGCTGGGAACTCAGCCAATCAGCGGCCGCCCAGTCTTTTGAATAGGATGGTTTCTATTCTCCCGCTGCTCTGCAGCTACATCTCGCACCTCTCCCCCGGACCGGTCCCCACTCCCAGCCTGCTCCTGCTGCTCTCCGGACCGGTCCCCACTCCCAGCCTGCTCCTGCCGCCCCCCCCCCCTCGGACCGGTCCCCACTCCCACGGATCGCTAGCTCCCCTGCAGCTCCTCGGATTTTTACATGTGATAAATCGCATCCGATTTATCACATGTAAAAAATGGCACATCAAGTGCCAAATTTTATCAAGCTCCCCCAGGGAAGCTTAGGGGAAATCGGGGCTGACTTGTCCTTAGGACAAGTCGCCCTAGTGTATGGGGGCCTTAAGAGTGAACCAGAATAAGGCTCGAAATGTGGAAAGAAATAAAAAATGGACTGGAATGAAGCCCTAGAACTTAAGTAAATCGTTATGTTCCACCATATTAATAAAGATTGATTTTTGATGAAAACATGGAGTCTCTAAAGGCGCACCATCATCACCAGCCAATCATATCATAGCTAGCATGTGAAGAATTCATTCATTCTAAGGCAAGGCTCACAGTGTAGCAGTTTGCGCCATTTATTCTGTTTTTTATTCGGTCATTATACTGTATGTCTGAAAGTTACCCTTGGATTACAAATATAGATAATTTCACATTGGATACACCACGTTTCCCATAACATGTCCCTTTATCCTATTTAATGTTGACAGTCCATTCATTTCAAATAGAATTGACTAAAATGAATGGGATCTTTATATAACTGAGATATGCTTTGTACTAATTGTGTTTGGCATGGAAAAATGCAGGCAAACATCAAAACATATCATCTGCTGTACATCTGACCCACATAAGTAATGATTGTGCAAATACACGGTGCACCGTAGCGCCTCAAGCGGGGGGATGGAGCGGACGCTTACCTGCTCACGGGGGGGGGGGGGCTGGTGCGCTGGGGGGAGGAGCTTGAAAAGCGGCGGTGGCCGTCGCAGAGTCCAGCGTGGGGGGAGCTTGAAGCTTGTTCGGGGGGGGGGGGGATTCGGCCACCACTGCCGAGTAGAGGGGGAGGGAAGCTTGAAGTGCCGCTCATATGGCTCCAAGTGGGGGGGGGGGGGGCTGCTCCCATGCCACCCTCCAGTGGCCTAAGGCTGCCTAGTGGTGGCGCCGGCCCTGAATACACGTTTTACATGCGATTTCACGTGTTTTTTTTTTTTTGTAAAAAAACACATTGCAGGGGGAAATTTACTAACAAATACCGTATTTTTGGGAAAATAGGACTTGTAAATAGGGCAAATTTACTAATCTGCTGTATTTACGGTATTTGTATTTTCCGATGGTGTAGGGGGCCGTATGTATCCGTATTTGGTGGCCATACAGTATACGGCTGCCAATTACATTCGGCCACCTACCCAATGCAGTCAGATCCATGCATGCTTCAATTTTTAGAAATTCAGGGGCCAAACAAGATGGAGTTTCCCCTTATTTCTAAAATCAGCACCAGGCTCAAGGGCAAGTACTGTTTCCAAAATACGGGGGACAAAATGAGTAGGGGTCCCCGTATTTTGAGAACCAGCGCAGGGCACAAACAGCCAGCAGGGTAAAGCCACAGCTGGGGAAAACTATTTACACTAGATCTCCCGACCAAAGCATTATACCCCCTGACTGTTCAGCCTGGGCTGAACCCTAGGGGAGTGGGGACCCTCTCAATAAAGAGCCCCCCTCCAGAATTACCCCAGCCAGGACTGAAGCCCAGGCTATCCCCTACACCCCAGGGCGGTGGGCACCGGGCTGATGAATTAAGTGTAAAAATAGATAATATACTATCGTGGTATGTTGTGGATGCACTGCAGGGACTTGGAGAACCACAAGTCCCAGCATGCGGGTGCATTAAAGGGCTGCTGGTACTTGTAGTTCTACAACATAACAAATAGTTAAATAATACACGGACACATAGGACAGTAACATTTTACTACGTACTACAGTCATTCACACACTATACTCACCTATTGGGTCCATCAATGGTCCGTCCCCTTCTCTAGTAGATGTCCCTATGGGTACCTGTGGAAGGAAATTATACTTACTGAGCGAAGATCACATCCTCTTCGTTCCATAGCATCCACGGGAGGTTAAAAACAAACAACTGAAACCCGTAACCAACGATCCGTGATTAACGGACAATGTATTGTTTACATTCTGGGCTCCTCCCTCAAACTGTGGATTTGGCTCACCCCCAGCCAATCCAGGTGCCAAGTTTCGGGAGTTCTATCGAAGATGGGAGGTTGCCCACAGCAATTTATTATGAAACTTCTAGAATCTAATATGTTCAATAGAACTCACATCTTAGTAAATTTACCCTGGCCTGTATATGTGTTTACTTGTATAGGAAACCATGAAGCTGTGCAGTCTATACCAATAGAGGTTTATCCTGACTTCGAGCATTATCCCCTCTTAGACGTCACTGGACTGAAAGTCCCAGCATGCTCTGCCGAGTCCACCCGCTACCGCAGTCATCTCACGACACCTGCACAGCCACATGTCACCCATCCCCGCGGCGGTTCAACCTTTTTAAGATTCCTTTAAGCTGTTTATTTTGCTTCGCAGCGACCGTGTGAGGGCTTTTGATCTTGGCAGTTTTACTGATCGCATGTGACATTTTATTGTGCTAGAGAACAATACTTAAACGCATCTAACAAATAAAATGAACGGCGCCATAAATCCTTTCACTCTTACGGGTGGCATCTAAATCAGAGCAGTTAGGGAAACAATTCTCTGCCGCTCTTCAGCTTAGAACTGTCCGAGACGGTCACGCGGAAACATTCCCGTCAATGAGACTTAATTTGCTATTTATTCATTAGCAGTTTTTTTTTTTTTTTTAAGATGACACGACCAAAATTAATGATATAACTTGAAATTAATTATTATTAGAAACCTTTTTATAAGTGGAATAAAAGTGGCTGATTCAGACTTTCTGCTAATTTGCAGCAGCCGGCGACCCCCGCCAGAGAGAAATCCCGCCTTCACGTCACACACCCTCCTGTAAAACGCTTGGGCAGATCTGCAATTTTTTTTCAACACACCCATGAAAAGGTTGGTTGCCACGCCCATGAAACGGTTGGTTGCCACGCCCATGAAACGGTTGGTTGCCACGCCCATGAAACGGTTGGTGACCACACCCCAAATGTTGACTTCCTGTCAATCATCCTGCAAACGGCTAGTAGCAGGATTTCTTTGCTTGATGGCATGTGTATGCACAGTTCAACCCAGACATATGCGCAGTCTATATGTAATTGTCCGCTGCGCGAATTCGCACAGCAGCGCTAAGGCCTGAGGGCCTGATTCAGACCTGATCGCTGGTACACTGTATAAATTAATCGTATACTTATTTCTCCGTAGTCCTGCAATGATGCCGGTATAACTATAGAAATCACCGAGAAAATGGCATGGCTGACATTTTCCAAGAGTTTTATGCATGCGCAGTAGATGCTGAACCAGGGACTGGCTGCGATGTTCTAGACTACGGAGCTGCTTATTTTATTGAAGCTGTTGCAAAGAGATGCTCATCGGAACCATCACAAGCTATTCACAACTGTCTACCCATTTGTAATCTACACACAAAAATAAGGGGCATCAGGGCTTAGGGTAGGCCGATGGCTACGCCAACTGGATACAGCAGGAGCGGCACAGACGTCCTGTTTTAGCACATATGAGCTCGCAGGTAATAGCAAAAACATGCCCCGAAAACAGACATTGAACTCCTGTGTTTTGTCAACCACTTGCCGTAAAATCCTAGTGGACACCTCCAAACGGTCCCTTCCCGACAATCACTTTGCGTTGAAGATCACAGCACATTTTTGTGCATGCATTGTAATCGCAGTACAAGTTACCGTTACAGTACCTCTCTCTTACACAATAACAGTAGGGCAGATGCAGAGTTTAAAGTGGTCTTGGAGAGGTGATGTATCTCATTTCCCCTGCCAACCTTCCCCCCCCCTCCCTGCCCCATTAAGCGGAGATATACATTTGTGCCCTACCTCCCATACTTTAGAAAGGGACAGTGGTCTCACAAGGAAGGGGTGTGGTTACACAATAGTACCCCCCAATTCAAATTACACCACTAAGTAAAATATCATATTTGCATTACACCACATGTAGTGTCCTGATTCATATTACACAAAATAGTAGTGCCCCTTATTCACATTACGACATACAATAGTGTCCCTTATTCAGATTACGTCACACATTAGTGCCCTTTACTCATATTATGCTACACAGTATACTCATATTATGCTACACAGTAGTACCTCTTACTCACATTATTAGTGCCTCTTTACATAATGCATAATGCCCACAGTAGTACTTCCACTTATACACATAAATCAGTAGTACCCTTTACAAAGGCCCTTATTCTAGTTGATTCGGTCGGATGCGTATTTTCGGACCAGAACAGTGTGTTCTTAATCCCGCCTTCCGTACAGATCGCTCACACTGTCCGAATGCGGTAAGATGCCGACCGAACGGACCGCGAGTGGATTTTTCATGTGAACACCTCCATCTGTGGGAACCTCCACCATCATTCGATGGTCGCCGACCATCGAATGCTGGACCGAGTGGTCAGGCAGCACCGAGTGCTCCAGACCACTCGTGCATTTCTCCGTGCAAAAGCAGGGATATGGGCGGGCAGCTGGCATCCGGCTATGTCATATGTCCGCCCCGCTTTTTCATGGGAACGCCCATGAAACGCATATGGTAATGAGCCCAAACAGCCCTTCACGCCTCCCTCCACCCCCTGTTCGGATTGTTCCAACCAATCGTTTTCTGCACAGAATTCACGCCGTATTCGGACGTGTTCGCACATGCGCAGATACGCCTCTGCAAGCAACAATACAAGCAGACAGTACAGTTATCACTCAGGGAACACATACCCGCCAAGCTGATCTACAAATCTATGTATATAGAAACACCCAGTGAAATATTCCCGACGGTTCTGCCAGAATCACAGCCAGCGACAGGGTGGGCCGCCTAGAATCACAATAATATTGATGCACGCCTGCCACATAAAAGGATTGATATGTAGGAAGGACATTTAAAAACAATGATGCAGTAAAAATATTATGTTATCTCTGAGAATTTTTTGAAGACCTACAACGAAACCAAACATTATTGCCATGAATATTTGCAGAAGAAGGAAAAAAAAAACAGCTTGGAAGATTTATTATCATCTGCTCCAGCTTTCAATGATGGTAAACGAAGAACAGCATTATCAATCTTTCATTGTATCTTTGCTCAAGTCTCTAATGCTTGTTTTACCATAAAGAGTGACGGGTGGTTTTAATTGAAGGCACATTTATGTCCCAGCGAGAGAGGATTTTGTGTTCCGTGTTGGGTGTTCCTGCGCTGAGCATACTAATGGGCAGCGACATGCATATTTTAAGCTACACTCTTTCCTAGACCTCATTTCACCTTTTTATATGGAACTGAGCTAATATTGCCGGGATTACTGTAACCCGGGACGCCGAGAGGGGGTGGGGGGGGGGGGGTAGTGGGTACTAATTACCCGGGCCCGGGCTTGCTGGAGGGGGCAGCGGGGTCATTATGGTGAACAAAAATGTTTGCTTGGCAGTTTTCAAACCTATTTTGACCATTCACTTGGCACTCAAAGGGTTAATCGTCATGGCACGCTTACTATCATTTACTATTATTATTATTATTATTATAATTTTATTTATAAGGCGCCACAAGTGTTTCGCAGCGCCGTACAAAGGAACAATACAGGGAAACAAAACTTGGCATAACATTGAATAAATAACAAAAATACAGTACAAATAAAGAGCGCCACAGATCAATACACATTACAGCTTGGATATAAGTAGTGAGGAACCAATCAACATACAACTAGAGGCTTGAGGCCAATGATGGAGAGGAGTATGCAGATGAAGATGGTCACTGAGTGTTGGAGTAAAGGAGAGCTGTGAGTGAAATGTGAAGAGAAGTGGGCTTTGACAACAGGAGGGAAGAGGGCCCTACTCGGAGGAGCTTACAATCTAGTAGGAAGGGGAGACAGACAGATTACAAGAGGTGCAAGCGAGGGGGTGGTGGTTAGATAGCAGGATGTAAACAGGAAACAGGCAAGGGGTCGGAGAACCAGCTGGTTTATGCAGTGGAAGGGTACGCTTTCATGAATAGGTGAGTTTTCAGTGCCCGTTTGAAGCTTTGCAAGGTCGGGGAGAGTCTAATGGAGCGAGGGAGTGCGTTCCACTGAAGGGGTGCAGCACGGGCAAAGTCCTGTACTCTAGCATGGGAAGCAGTGATCAGGGTGGAGGAGAGACGACAGTCGTCAGCTGACCATACTATCAATGCTTATCACACCAGTAAGAAATGAACGAAGGGAGATGCACAAAGCCTTGTAATGAGTGGACACGTTGTACATAGCATCCAAGCATTTAGAAGACACTCAATAAAAAGATAGGTAGCAGCTGCTCGGTTGCTATGGGAAACCTATACCACTTTCAGACAGCGGCGGCCGAATAACCTGGAAATTACCGGCAATTACCCGGCATTTGAAGCGCCAGGTTATTTGGGCTCCTGCTATTAATATAATACATTTAACACAATCACTTTTCTTCTGGGTTTGGACTATAATTACCTACCAGGAGAGGAGATGCTGACAGCTACTGCAATTTTTGGGTCCTCTGGTAGGGGCTGGGCTAAATGCCATACATGTGTGCCTGTTAGCCTGCCCCCTGAGTTCTGCACCACGATTCCCCTGCTAGTCTCCTCATCCTGTTCACTTCACTAGGACGCAGGTGGGATGCAGGAAATGGGGGTACTCTTCCGTGGGTGCGCAGGAGTCGCCCGGCACTTGGGGAAGAGTAGGCATGTATGGTTTGGACCATGCATATGCAAGTAGCAGGGGAGCTTTAAAAAAAGGAAGATGTCCGTGTGCAGCCTCCTACGGCCGGGCCCCTCCTCTCTGCCAGGAGCAGCGTCCATCCAATTGCAGTTGAGAGAGCACTATAGCGCTCAGTCTCTACCCATGTAAAAATGGCGCGGCACCCATTTTCCAACTATTCCAGGAGTGCTGCTGCCTTCATTGCAGGACTTTGGAGGGTAAGAAAGAATTGTTGTTTTGTGCAGTGTGGGCCCGTGGGACTCAGGGGCCCGTGTGCACCATGCACATTGCACTCATCATAAATACACCACTGGCATGTGGTTACTTAAAGCAGGCATGTCGAAACTATGGCCCTCCAGCTGTTGTGAAACTACAAATCCCATCATGCCTTGCCACAGCTTTGCTGTTATGGAATGCTAAAATTATGGCAAGGCATGCTGGGATGTGTAGTTTCATAACAGCTGGAGGGCCACAGTTTGGACATGCCTGTCTTAAAGTGTAGCGCCCAGGCTGCAATGGCTGATACTACCAGTTGCAAGCATACTACAGTAGTATCTGATATCTGCTGCAAGGGTGCCGGACGGGGTCCCGACAGTCGGGGTCCCGACAGTCGGGATCCCAACAGGCATTCACCCGACGTCGGGGTCCCGACTGTCAAAACACAGACAGCCCGGTTCCCGGCGGCCACCCGCTATTTTCCCTCGTGGGGGTCCACGACCCTCATAGAGGGAGAATAGAATAGGTGGCTCATGGCCAAAAACGGGGCGCGGCCTAATTTGCATAAGTCACGCCCTCATTTACATACACCAACCCCCCTTTTCGTGCGTGCGCGAGTGTCCCTATTCTGATATTTATAAAGTTGGGCGGTATGGAAGCCTTTGTAACAAATGTCAGAATCCCCAGGTTGCCAATCTGCCCTGGAAATAATAAATGGTGACATTACTACAGCAGGAGTACAGCAAATAGAAATGATAGTTCCAATGTACCACTAGCCAGTAAATTCTGTATATATGTATGGTGCTTCTGTAGGTAAGTAATGTGTTTTTTTCCGTACAGCTTCAGTCATAAGTAACATAATTGCCTGAAAAAAAGTACCAAGTTAGTGCTGTTCCTTATCGAAATTGCCCTCTGGGCAGAGATAGTTAACACCGGCTATCGCTTGCAATAGTTTTTACCAACATTCATAAATTATAAAAAGAGAAAAATGTAAGTTGTTGTTTTTTTCCAGTAAACTTTATTTCTGCTGCTTTCATAGAAACACCGAGAGCCATTATAGTGCCTTTAAACACTGGTTCACTCGGTATTGTACTAAAATATACTCAAAGGCTATCATTTTATAGGGAGGTAAAATTCTTCATTATACAATTATTTCCTAGTCCAGGGGTTCCCAAACTGTGCACCTAGGCTCCCTGGGGTGCCTCGGAGCACTTGCAGGGGTGCCTCAGGTTGGTGGTCCAGAACCAATTCAAGTTATTTATGGCCAATGAAACAGGCAAAATCAGTGCTTGTGGCTTCCAATTAAGAATATGTAGGTAAACAGAAGTGAATCATGTTTCTCACCACATAACTGGACCTAAGGAAAACATTTAAATCATAAATATATTTTTCCTGAAATTATTAACCAACTTTTACCCTAGGGGTGCCGTGAAAAGTATTCTGATACTTTAGGGTGCCCTGATTCAAAAAGTTTGGGAACCACTGTCCTAGTCATTTCATTATGCTGCCACAGTTGCCTACCCTCCTTCATTCTGCAGGAGACTCCCTGAAACAGCAGCAATCTCCCTATCTCCCTCATTAGTCTAGCAATCTCCCTCATGTCACCTAGCCCACATTACACTGTTACATCATAGTTACCTCCAGGGCCGGTGCAAGGCACCGGAGCGCCCCAGGCAAGTCGGGGCGCCCCGGTGCCGGGGGGGGGGGGGGGGCGCCCCGACCCGACCCGACCCGACTTGCTCCAGCAAGTTTTTTCCACAGCTCGCTGGGGGTGAGGGGCGAACTGCCGCCCTCCATGTGCCGGCGCCCTAGGCAAATGCCTAGAGCTGCCTAGTTGTGGCGCCGGCCCTGGTTACCTCCCCTCCTGCATTCTGCAGGAGACTCCCTGAAATAGCAGCAATCTCCCTCTCTCCCTCATTAGTCGAGCAATCTCCCTCATATAACCTAGCCCACATTACACTGTTACATTTTTGGGGAAAAAAAGGAATGAGAGATTGATACATTTCCTAGCACTGTAGCAAGTATAATAGCTCTTACTAACTGCTTTGGAGCTCATCTACTGTACATTTGTACATTTGTGATTCAAAATAATCGATGGTTTATGGCCGATACCGAATACGGTTTCCCTACATCAATGGTGTAGTAGAAATTATGTTTCTTTTTTTTTTCAAGGTGCCGGAACACGGAGCAAAGCTCTGCCCTAAACACTGGAAGCCCCACCCCCACATTTTGATTGGTCCTCTGGCCATTCAGTCAAAGGTGATGGAAACCATCGATAGCTAAAACTATGGATGGTTATCCATCACATAGTTTCTGACTATCAATGTCTGGGCGCAGAATCGCCACCGATGGCAACCATCGATGGCAACTGCACCGATGGCCATCCCTACAGTACCCTCTCCACTGACGCAACCAAAATTCTCATTCATTCTCTTGTCATCTCCCGCCTTGACTACTGCAACATCCTTCTCTCTGGGCTACCTCTCACCCGCCTCGCACCTCTCCAATCCATTCTTAATGCTGCTGCTAGGCTCCTCTTCCTCTCCCGACGCTCTCCCTCCGCCTCCCCCCTCTGTCTATCTCTTCACTGGCTCCCCATTCCTTTCCGAGTTCTCTTTAAACTCCTCACCACCACCTGCAAGGCTCTCTCCTCCTCCACCTCTCCTTACCTCTCTTCACTGATCTCTATCCACACTCCCTCCCGTCCTCTTTGCTCCATCGCTGACCGCCGACTGACCTCTCACCTAATCACCTCCTCCCACTCCCGTGTCCAAGACTTCTCTCGCGCTGCCCCCCTGCACTGGAACAACCTCCCACCACCCATCAGGCTTTCTGATTCCCTTACCTCCTTCAAGCGCTCCCTCAAAACCCAATTGTCTCCTCGACAATTTTGACACCTACTTCTGAACTGATGCTGATTTTAGTTCTACCAGCTATACCCCTATTTATGCTGTATTTTATCAACACACCCTGTACGTTACCTTGTAATTTGTTTTTTGTTTGCTATGTACGGCGCTGCGGACACTTTCCGGCGCCTTATAAATAAATGTACTACTACTACCACACACCACTGATTCTGGGTACCACGTTCACAATCTCTTTTCACAATCTCTCCGTATATGGAACTAGACACACACTTTGGGTGGAGCATGACACGCCCCCTTAATTCTATTACCAACTATAGTCTCCCTGAAACTAGTTTTCAAAAGTAGGCAAGTATGTGCTGCATTCTGAGTATTGGTTATATGAACAAAATGGCCGACCCCGCTGTGTGAGGACAATGGGTAGGCAGTATCCAGCGTTACGAAGGTGTTTTATTATTACCTTGTTTTCAGTGTATGATATTGGAAAAAAAAGTAATCTGAATAAATTATCCTTGATAAAATGATTGGCGGCGAATATTAGTTAGAAATAGAAATAACACATACAGTAACCTTCACCTAGAAATACAACAAGGGAATTCATGGCACGGTTCTTCTACCTCAGATTTAATGAGTTTCGGGGGAAAATAAGTTATTTTACTTTTATTGCAACCTATCTTTTAAGTTTAGAAGTGGTAACGTCCAACAAGTGTCTTCTTACAGCGGATTTCTTTTCATGAGAGTGTGGTAATAATAACCTGCCATAAATTCCCCAAACCCCATACAGGAGCGCGTACCATCATGAGCCCACCTATCTCGCCTTACTGCTTTCTCTTCCTATTACCTGAAGAAGTGCTCTCTTATATTGAAGATGTGAGAAAATACATTTGGAAGGCCAAATTGTGAGACATTGTCTCGGAAAGCCAGGGCCTCTGCTGGAAATGAACTGCTGCGGCTTATAACACTCGTACTAAACTTCTATATAATCTGTTTTGGCAGCACAAAAGAGATACTTTCAAGATGACCAAGTATGTGGAGCTTGTTATTGTGGCTGATAATCGTGAGGTAAGAAATGAGAAAATCTGACAGCTTTCTCCCTTCCTTATATTTATATACAATGTGTGGAATACGTCGGACACGTTCCAGGCAATGGGATCTTTGGGACTGCAGAACGCAGGCTTTTTATAAGGCACCGTATGCTGAGATTTGGGGCACGGCGGCCATGATGGTACTTGGCCTGCGATTCTATATACTGCCCTGCCCTGGGTCATTTTGTAATTGATGTACAAAAACTCTTGTGTAATTTGGATACCAGTACAGCCTAAGGGCCAGATGTACTAAGATTCAAAAGTGATAAAATGGAGACTGATAAATAGCCAGCCAATCAGCTCCTACCTGCCATGTCACAGGCTGGGTTTGTAAAATGTCAGGCAGGAGCTGATTGGTCTGTTATTTATCACACTCCATGTTATCACTTTGAAGCTTAGTGCATCTGGGCCTAAATCAGCCTCAGTGTGGTAACAGCAAACAAACCATTCAGCGATGGTAAATTCACCAAAAACGTAAAGTATTACATCCGGTCTGTGACCTGCCATTATTTCCCGCTGGGTGGGATGGGTAACACACGAAAAACAGGCTTTGTCCCAAATGGTCACAACCTTAGATAAGCTCATTTAAATACCCAGTTTTAAAAACTGGATGATGGCAATCAGTGGGTAATACATCGATGGTCGCTAATTCCATGGCTGGATAACCTTGATTCTGTGAAACCATCTATAAAGGAAACCATCTTTGGTTCACACATCGATGGTCACCCCAGCTTTAGTGTTTAGTGAGCTGCAGGCCAATAAAAGCTGGGGGGTGGGGCTTCGTGGGTGTCAGGGGCGGGGCTCTGTGACTGGACACCTTGGAGAAAAAAAATTATTTGGAGGCTTAGTATCATCAATGGCAGGAAACTATCTGGTTCTCCCTCCATCGATGCTAAAAAGTAGTCATCATTGCTCATAGACATCAATTATTTTAAATAATCGATTGTCGGTATGAAGGCCAAGTATAGTAGTGTGTCCACAGAACTGGGAACATGCGCATAATGGGTAAAATATATACTTACACCTGGGACAGTCCTCTCACTTGTATATGTCCAGGGCACATACCTATAGCCTGTGATGATAATACCAGTGACCATCACTTCTGCTGTTTTTCAATGACACTGGCTGGTACTTTCTTTATCACTCAGGCATTTATACAGTATTATGTGGTTGCAACATCTTTAAGCTAATTGTTTGTCTGTTTGTTTTTGCGTACATGAGATGAGCATTGTTTCCAGTGCATAAGGTAGGTCTGTGTAGTTCAATAGTGAATGCATTTGTAGCTACAGTGTTGTGTGTGCCTGGCGTAAACCCGGTGCATATACTATTATTGATGATGCATCTGGAATTCAGCATATACTATTTTTCTATGCTAATTTTTTAGATGGCAAAACATAGTTTTATGGCCTCACACAAATAATATTCATTTGGAAAGCATCTGCCACATTAAAATGACCTTAATCGGCAAAAGAAAACATTGGCGGCGGAATAGAACAAGACTGAGAGGCAGCAAAATAGCCGGTGTGTAATTTAACTCCTTCATCCCAAGGGGCAGGCGAAGGCTAAAGAAACGTGTCTGAAGCTGTCGAAGAAAGGATAATGTGTAGAGATCACGTCATTGGCAGTTTAACCAATCAGACTCTTCGCACATGGCCAATCAGATCTGCAGTATACTCACACATAGCCAATCAGAACTGCAGAATAGAACATAGAAGCATGTGCTGGTTGGGTAACAATGCTGCGTTCAAAAGAGAGAGGAGGGGGCAGGAGAGGTGGCGGAACTGGGCCCCTCCATCAGGCCAGGATTATTAGTTACTGCTTGCCACCTCTCTCTTGGAGAAAGTATTTGAGGGAGGTAGTGGGGGCTGGATATTGCAAAATCCTAAACTGTAACTTCCATATGAGGGCTTTCCTGAGGGCTGGGTAGGTTAGTCTCTGACCCTAGTCTAACATTGGCCATACACAGACTGACTAATCGCCAACCATCCGACTAGTTGATTATTTGGAATTAATATCTAGATATGTATGGGGGCAATGACAATCAGCAATATGCTCCCAGATTAAACCCATTGTTCATACAAATCGGTTAAATCTGTATGATTCCAACCGACGAAAAACCAGAGTTGGATGATTGGAGAAAAGTTCAGCAATTCAGCCGGAGAATGGTTGTTGGAGAAAACGGTTCGCTGGGTGCACACACCGAAGACTGCGTGCGGGGGCCGATAGTCGCGCCCATGGGACCTTACAGCGTTTCATGGGAGTTCCTATGGTAATTGGTTCGTGACGTGGGTGCCAGGGGCGGGCAGCTGACATCACCAGATGCCAGCTGTCCACCAACTTCCTGCCGAATGGCCACGCTTAGCTAAGGTTACCTGAGAGTAACCTTAGATATGCGTGGGCCTTCCACATCATTCGATGGTGGACGACCATCGAATGATGTGGGTGTTCCCCCACAGCCTGCGAATGGATGCGAGCATACATGGTGTGCGAGGTAGCATACCGGCATTCGGCGGGCATCATCTGGAGGAATCACAACACTGCGAATTCGCAGCCTTGCAAATCAGCCAAAATAACCCCCATAGTCAACCAGGTCATCAGAATGTACACACATAGCCAATCAGATCATCGGAATGTTCATACATAACCAATCAGACCTGCAGAAGGTTCATCGTTGCAGAAGATGATCGGTAGAGCGGAGAACAGTTCTGCCAGGGGCAGTGTTGACCAAGGGGAGGAGGGCAATTGCTGAATGAGAAGGGGCAATAAGCAGGTCCCCATAACTGCAAGGTAGCGATTAGAGGCTCCTAACATTACCGTATTCTTACCCCAACCAGGAATTCAGAGCACAAATGTTTTTGACAAGACAAGCTGTCTTGAGTTCTAGGTTTATCCCAAATCTGAAGGTTTAGCTGGACTGCGTGGTTTGGAATATAAAGGCCGTTCTGTACAGGTCTATGCGTAATACGATAAATTTAGATACCTCATTAGACTTACAATGAATGGCAACTTAGGCACTTTTTAGACAGGGAACATAATCTACCTGTCATATTTGTCTTCTCCACACAGGAGAAAAAAATCAATAATGTACAAAAGTATAACAACAGTGTAATTGCATTTTCCCAAGTAATGTACATCTTATGAATATAAAGTTGAATACAATTGTTGAATATACTCTACCAGGCCCTGCGTGCCGGAGAGGTCTATGGAATGCAAATCTATTCTCTGTACGATATGGAGGCATTCTGACTCAGAAGCCAAAATCTATTTAAATGTAAAGTGTCATATATTTAACGCGTTGCAGGCGTCTCCGTGCTAAATAAATTGGCTGATGGAAATGTTCAATGATAAAACTCAACTGGAGCTTACGGTAAGATGGCCTGTAACGCGGCTCAATGAAGTGTATACACTGCGGAGCTCCTGGCGTGAGCCTCCAACATGATGCCCTCAGTTATTGTACAAACGTATTACCTTTTTCCATTTATTTTGAGTTGATTTACAGCAATTTTGTTTTATATTATTGCATGACTACACCAGTATGGGCATAAGACACAGAAATATCTCCATTCATTAGTGTTGTAATCATAGCATAGCGGGAGCCGCTATAACTGTTAGAAATGTGTTTGAGGCTCTCGGCCCTGTGTGTGTGTTTGGAGATATTGGCAAACCCTCCCCCGCAGGGAAGAACGTGGTGTATAAACAGTCATAGTGGCAGGCTCGTGCTTTGCACATCATCGGACTTGCAGATGCGTGCTTCGTGGGCTGGAAATACACGGCCAGATGGATCAAGCTTCGAAAAGGGATAAAATAGAAAGTGAAAAACAACCGACCAATCAACTCCTAACTACCATGTTACAGGATAAGGTTGAAAAATGGCAGTTGGGAGCTAATTGGCTGGTTGTTTATCACTATCCATTTTATTACTTTTTGAAGCTTAATACAGCTAGCTAGGGCCCAATTAACCACAGGGCGACAGGGGCAGTCACCCCGGGACCCCACACGTCAGGGCCCCCCACGCCAGCACTGCACCAGCGGGGGCAGGTGGCAGGCAGGGCGGGCACGGGGGCCCTGCGGTGGCTAGGCAGTCAGCGGTGGGGTCCCTGCAGCAGATGGGGAGTCAGCGGTGGGGTCCCTGCAGCAGATGGAGAGTCAGCGGTGGGGTCCCTGCAGCAGATGGGGAGTCAGCGGTGGGGTCCCTGCAGCAGATGGGAATTAGTAGCGCGAGTAGTTCCCACCCACCGCAGGGACCCCACCATTGACTGCCCATCTGCCGCAGGGACTCTGCTGCCTCCCCAGCGCTGCCCGGACCCCGCTGCGGTGCTGCCCGGATCCGGCCTGCCCCGGTACCACCTGCCTCCATCTGCGTGGGGGGGGACCACAATTTTGTTGTCCAGGGCCACTGCATACCTTATTCCGGCCCTACATCTAGCCCAAAGAGTCCAAATAGCGGCTCTTTCCAGCTTTGCCACACCTATCAGCTTGAAGTTAACTGTAATTTTCTGCAAGGCTACGCCCCATTTTGGGGCACCAGGTGTCCCCAGCACCAGTGACACCTCTTTTTCCACTTTATCTTTCATCAAGTAAATAGACCCCACTGTTACTAAGTAACAGCTACATTACAGTTACTGACAGTTGGTCCAGACACTGGCCCCTCCCACCCATGATGTCATGGTGTTCCCACAGCTACTGAGCATGCCCAGTGTTGATGGCAGTAGGTTGAACCACTTTTCCTGCCCTATATACTCCAACTAAGCAGGTGAAGATCTTGGTGCCCCTCAAATGACCTGATACATTATTCGGCTGGAAATTGATGGTGGGAGATTGTGTAGACCAATAGCACCAGCTTGTGGCTTTATATTGCTCCATGCAGTCACATCCCCAAGGCTTCAGGTGCTCCTGGCCCATCCAGAAGGAAAGAAGTGTCCAAGGAGCCATTGCATCAGGACCGACATTCCTTGTAGGCAGCTTTGGCCAGAACCTGTAATAGGTTTCACAAATCTCCCATCGTCCTTACACCTATATACTGCTGAATGCACAGGGAAATGTTCTTAGCGCAATTGTGTAGTCATAGGTATGATATTACACATATATTTTATATTACATTATTTTATGACATTTTATATAATTAAATCTATTATCTTTTTTTTTGTTTCAGTTTCAGAGACAAGGAAAAGATGTGGACAAGGTTAAACATAGACTTCTAGAAATGGCAAATTATGTGGATAAGGTCAGTGCCCTTCTGTGGATATAATACCAGAATTATAGGCATAATTATCATGTTACTAGACAAAGGGACCCAGGTCATTTCAGTGTCTGCCCCCGTGTTCCCTAAATCAGGGCTTGCCACTCTGGTCCTACTAACAGGTTTCCAGACCACCTGGTGCACAGATGTAGTCATTACTAGCTGTCCTATTTTCAAACATGTGCTGCGTACATTCCTAACCGACACATTCTACATACCCACAGGTGGTCAGGAAAACATGGACTGTTGGTAGATGACGAGGACCAGTTTGGCCACCCCTGCCCTAAATATATCTCTAAAAATATGTTGCATGTGACTGTATAATATTAATGACTAGCAGTGGCAGCTCTTACCTCGGCAGAGGAGAGGGGCTGTGGCGATGCCGACGCCGCTGTTGGTCCACGCCAGTCCCCACTGCCGCCTGCTGGTCCCAATCACCGCTGCGGGACCGGCACATGCGCAGTAGCTTCTTCGGTACTGCGCATGTGCTGGCCCCAGCCTCTGTGGGGCTGCTTCAGGAGCAGACCTGTAGAAGCGTATTGATGGTCCCCACCCGGGCGCGTGCGCAGTATCTTCCGCTGTACTGCACATGCACAGAACCCGTTTATATGGGCTGCCGTGCAGCAGCCCATAGAGAAGCATCCCTGAGGGAGGGAACACCTTGGGTGACTGGCAGGTCAGACTTCCAATAGAAAGTCACTGCCAGTCACAGTGAAGCCAGTGCAGTCTCACAGACTGCATCTGGTTTCACACAGTGGCAGATGTTACCTGGGGGGGCTGCGGCACACACAATGACACAATGAACCTTATGTTTAAGGACTCACCAGATGTTGCCACTTGTGGTGGGTGTAAACATATCTCTTATATATTTGGCTACATCTGTCACTCAAAGTGTGTGAGTGTGTCTGTAACGCTGGGTGGAGCCTCTGACTCACATGATAGAGGACCAGCCCAGTGAGCCCACAGTGCCAGACACCCTCTGCCTCCCCATGCTGCCCAGCAAGGACACTGGGACACTGCTACTCCACAGCCACCAGGTGAGCGCCCCCCGCTGCCCCCCTCCCGGGACCCCCCCTCCCACGATTCGCGGCAAAACACCCCCCCCACCGCCATTCGCAGCACACACCCCCCCCCCGCGCGACCCACCCTCCCGCGAATCGTGGCACCCCCCCCGCGACCCCCCCTCCCGCGATTCGCGGCAAAACAAACCCCCCCTGCGCGATTCGCGACTCCCGCGATTCGCGGCACACACCCCCCCCCGCGTCCCCCCCTCCCGCGATTCGCTGCAAAACACCCCCTCCCGCGCGCGATTAGCGGCATCCCCCGTGACCCTCACACGATTCGCAGCACCGCACCCCCTCCCACGATTCGCGGCAACCACCGCCCCCACAACCCCCCCCCCCCCCACCCAGGATTCGCGACACCCTCCGATTCGCGGCACCTCCCCCCCCCGCGACGCCCCCTCCCACGATTCGCTGCAACCCCGCCCCCTCCCGCGATTTGCTACAACCCCCTGCGCCCCCTCCCGCAATTTGCGGCACCCAACCCCCGCGAGCCCCCCTCCCGCAATTCGCGGCACCCCCACGCGACCCCCCTCCTGCGATTCGCGGAAACCCCCGCAGCCCCCCCTCCCGCGATATGCGGCAACCCCCCGCCCCCGCTACCCCCCACCTCTCCCGCGATTCACGCCAACCCCAGGATTAAATGGCACATGCAAAAACACTGACATGGCTATGGTCGACAATGAAAATGGTTGACATGAGTTTTTGAAGATTTAATTTTAAATTTTTGAATGTTTTCATATTCATTCTCATGTGTCGACATGGACACCAATGAAATGCCACACTTATGTCAACATTTACATATGTTGACCTTTCTGTGTTGATTTTTTCTTGTGGTGATTCGCGAAACACCCCCCCCCCCCCCGCGACCTCCCGCAATTCGCGGCACACCCCCGCGCCCCCTCCCATCTCCCATGATTCACAGCACCCCCCCCCCGCGACCCCCCCTCCCGCGATTCGCGGATCCCCCACCCCCACCCAGTAACCCCCCCTCCCGCGATTCGCGACACACACACACACCCCTCGCGACCCCCCTCCCACGATTCGCGGCAACCCCCCGCGCCTCCTGTCACGATTCGCGGAACCCCCCGTGACCCCCCCCTCCCACGATTCCAGGCACCCCCCTCGCGCGCGCAACCTCCTCACCTCCAGTGATTCACGGCAACCCCCCCGCGCCCCCCCTCCCGCGATTCGTGGCACCCACCCCCCCCTCCCGCAATTCACGGCACCCTTCCACAATCCTCATTCTCATGTGTCGACATGGACACCAATGAAGTGCCACACTTATGTCAACATTTACATGTGTTGACCTTTCTGTGTTGATTTTTTCTTGTGGCAATTTTTTTCCAGTGGCAACTTTGTGCACGTCAACCTAGACATCATCAACCAAGACGTTGCATAATATACAACACCTGTTCTGTTTTACTGTAGGTGTTTTAAGTCAGATCTTTTACTGCCACTATTACTGTTTATGTAAATGCATTCTGTATGACAGCAACATCCTACCATCCTGCTACAAGAATATATAACCAACTACTGTAGGTGATTCATCGCGCCCCGTGCCCCCCCCCCCCACACACACACACAATTCGCGGACACCCCGCGCCCCCCTTTCCGCGATTCATGCCCCCCTCCCACGATTCACAGCGCCCCCCCTCCCGCAATTCGTAACGCCCCCCTCCCGCGCTTTGCGGACCCCCTCCCTCGATTCGCGGAAACCTGCGCCCCCCCCCCCTCCCGCAATTCTGCCCCCCTCCCTCCCTTGATTCACGGCACCCCGCGCGCCCCTCCCGCAATTCACAGCACCCCTGCACCCCTCTGTAGTCCCCCGTATGCCCACACACCCCTATCACTACCCAGCTTCCTGCTCTCCTGAACCGTAACTTCCACCCCTGGGGAGTCGCTGATGCCGTGTTGCCCACATACCCCTATCATGCCTCATAGCCCAGCCTCCTGCTCTCATGCACCCTAACTCCCAACCAGTAGGAGGAGACACTGACTCAGGGCCACCGTCCTGTACTCCTGTACTGCCACGTTGGACCTTCACCCACTGCCAGAAGCTGCACAGTGTCCCCCACCCTCCTCTTTAGTCCCCCTTATGCCCATACATCCCTATCACTACCCAGCCTCCTGTTTTCCTGTGTCGTGACCTCCGCCAGTGGGGAGCCGCTGACTCAAAAACACCTACTATACTATTGCACACACCTCAACAACACTCACGCATACCCCCCCACACACAAATGTCACTGTACCCTCCACAATATCAATGTACATCTTACCCTGTAACCGCTTTTTAATTAAACAAAACAATACACAACCCCTTACAAATCATATGCTCTCTATTTATCACATTTCACCTATAACTCAAGTTGCAATACAGGCCATCTTTCATACAATTCTAACCATCTTTCTCATATACAAACGTTCACAAATTAAGGGGGCGCAGCCCCTTACGACGGTGTGAAGAGCGCCCGTAGGGCGCGATGAATCACCTAGTTTTTATATAATTATGCTAAGCATCTCAGATTTACACTGTTATATTGCAGTGTTTAGTGTTCAGTGTGTCTGCATTTTCTCTTTTTTCTTTGCGGAACATGGTAGCACTTCTCATTATGGTACTGTACATTGCATTCAGCCAATTACTGAATGGACAGTACCATGATAAAACATTCTTCAGATTCAAACTCCCACAAATAAGTGTCCTGCGTTGTTATTCTGCTACATACTTCCTTTAAGAAAGGTTTATTCATTTGTTCTAGTGTTTATTGAATGTTCTAAAGATAATGATTGCCACACTAAGGAGATAGTGAGATCAATAGCACATAGCAAGTAGATGTTTGGAGTGCAAAGGTGGGCAGAGGAGACCTGCTCGATGGGCTGAGAGTATTAGGAGTCCAGCGTGCAGGTTAATGCACTCTGCACCTTTCAAAACCTGTGCAGTTCCTTTTTTCCTGCCTGGGCTATCGCTCTCTTTTGTGGTGCTTCTAGCACAGTGCGGTCTGTATATCAGTCTTGAGAAACAGACCAGACAGTGCTAGAAGCTCTACAGCAGAGAGCTACACCCCCAGGCAGGAAAGAGGAACTGCACAGGTTTTGAACAGTGCAGGGTGCTAGAGTGAACACTATAAGACATAAGATTTTAATACATACCTCTTCTGTGCCAGGACCAATGGTGTTACAATGTTAAATGCTAAGGAGGGAATGAGCCCTAAATCAGTTGTCCTCTTTTTCTAATGGTTTTCAGGTGCTCGTTAGCGCATCAACATCATCAGGTGTGAACCAGCTGCCAAAGTCATATGAATATTTCTTGGTTGTCTATATAAATAGTTTCGACTGGTCCATGAATTATAGTATGGTTGCATCCAGTGGTGGCTCCTACCTCATCAGAGGAGAGGGGCTGCCGAGATGCTGCACCCCTCCTCCTGTGCCGCCGCTACTGGTCCCCGCCACCTCTATCTTCTTGTCCCTGCTGCCGCCTCCATCTTCTTGTCCATCGCCGCCTTCATCTTTGATACTGCACATGCGCAGAACCCGTTTTTAGGGGATGCCCTGCAGCTGCACATAGAGAGGTCCCAGAGGGAGGGAACACCTCCAAATGGGACTGCCTTGAGTGTCTGGCAGGTCGCTACTGATTGCATCCATGCAGTATGAAACCTTGTCGTTTAGTGGGGCGGTTATAATTTGAGTTCTATGAAGATCATTATCCTCATTATTTTAATTTTTTAGTTAAGCTTGCAATCTGCATGGCTCTTTTTAATTAGTCCTGCAGAGTTGTACTTCTTTATTTCAGAGGGGGGGGGGGGGTTGCTCTTTAAAATGTTCAAATCTGAGAAAAGCCACTTGATTTATCACGCAGATTGAAACTTCACTTCTTAATCAAATGAGAGTCACATCAGTAAGCCCAATACCCTGTGGGTAAGATGTTCATTAATTCAGTCCTTCAAGACGTGATAATAATGTACCTTTTTTCCTTTCATAACATTATCATAAAGCTACAATTTTTTTTGTAGCAAAGTCACTGCAATAACTGCAAGAGCTGATAACATTTAAGACTGCTTATAATTATCATACCAAAAAGAATTCCTCCCAAGCCTGATTTGTGTAGAGCGATATTCCAAGTTAAATTATTCATCTGTAACATTTCTGCATGTTTTATTGCTGTCACCTCTGCAATTACGAAAAGATGTAAAGATGTTTTTAAATAAATAAATAATTGCAATAAATATCTAAAAACAACATAACTTATAGTCTGTAGTTGAAAGCTGCTTAAAAAGCTAAATGGGCTTCAAACGTGCAAGGTGTTAGCATGAGAATATTTGGCGTAGCGAACAGGTTCACACAGTTTCAGCAAAATGTTCCTATTTAAAAGTGCACTTTAGTTTCAAGTATATTGTAATACTATGTACCGATTACTGTTTAAAAAATTCACTTTTTAACCAGTGACATCTTTAAATGCTAAGTAAACTCCAGGACCTTGTTTTTTTCATTTGGATAGCTAATCAGCAATGTACAAATCCTACTTAAAACAACCTGGGACAGTAGGGCAGAGTGCTACTCCAGGTGAAGGAGTCTCTAGTCTTCAAATATACATTCACATGCACAATATAGACTATATTCAGGAAAGTGCCCTGATGTTACTCAGGATGAATGGCAAAATCATGTTGTCAGAGCCAGTGAAGCTGTGGCCAATGACGTAGCCGCTGGCTTTGGGGTACCCTGAAAACAGAGCCCCATTTTCTAAAACAATCTTTATTGATCCCAACGAAGGTTAATTGCATAAATGTCATACAGCTCTGGGGGCACTGCGGCCGAGATCACAGGACCAGATCTCCACCCAGATCATTAAATATTATAGACTTGCATAAATATCGGATTTACGGAAATCTCCGAATAAGGCCCAACATTTCTGCAACATGGAGGGAATCCTCCCTTGTCTCAATCAAAAGCCTTCCTGTTCCTGATAAAAGTTGAGTGGAGCTGGAGCTGGTTATGGCTTTCACCCCACTAATAAAATATAATAGATTCCGTGTATGCCATGTCGACATAAAGCATTGTTTATATTGAAGCCGGTATATATTGATACTTATTATTATTATTTGTATTTTAGTTTTTCAGGCCACTGAACATCCGAGTAGCACTTGTCGGAGTGGAAATTTGGAGCGATGCAGATAAATGTGCAATAACACAAGATCCTTTCACCAGTCTTCATGAGTTCCTGGACTGGAGAAAGCTGACATTACTACCTCAGAAGGCTCATGACAACGCTCAGCTAGTAAGGTCTGCTCTTCCATTCACTTTTCTGGTGTATACTGTCAGAGGCCTGTGCTCTGTCTTATTGGATCTGTGCAGTAGGAATACCATTGCTGATTGTATGCAATATGAAATATGTTATTTGCATTCTGATGAAAAATAATAATAATTTCAATTATAAGATGATCCAATTGCTCACATCACTGCTTTGTGTTCAGCTTTATAGTACTGTTACTGTGTTAAAAGCTTGTATTGCTGATACAT